>NC_133021.1:21029596-21638346 GCF_048564905.1 Vicugna pacos | reverse complement strand
TGTATTTTTAAGAAAGAGACAGATGTCGATAAAAGAGTTGATGAAGCTAATCAGAACAACAGTTAAGTATGATTATTAGGATTCTGACTACAGGTGGGTGACATGGGGAGGTGCTGACACGGGGAAGACTGGGGAAAAGAGTGGGCTGAGAAAGGGATAGGTAAATAAATCTCCAAATGAAATACTGAGAAAGCAGTCAACTCGTATGCCCTCTTCTTTTTAAAGTATTAAATCAATAGAAGTGAGATATTATCAGATGTTAATAATACTACTAATTTTTACTTTCAGCTTCTGTGCATTTTACAAATCTAGATGCTGATCTGACAAGCTAGACATCCTAAGAATTTGACATCATAGAACTCACAGATAGGACCAATATCTTGCCTCTGTATAAACTTATGTTTTAAAAATGCAAAGAATGCTATTGCCTATGGAAAATTTTGCTTCCATGTTCTTAGTTAAGAGGCCAAGAAGAAAATTCTTGGCAATATTAGACCACTTGCTGGATTAGTACCTCTTTTAATACACAAATCACTGGCCCTTTACCTGATGGGTGAGATTCTACCCAAATCATAGGGGTTGGCTTTTCCTTCCATATTCCTCTTGCTATCTATTCTGTCACCTGGGATGGTTCACTTTCTCAACTCACTGCAAACCAAAGATAAAGCAATGATAGTCAGGTAGTCTCATTCCCAGAAAATATGAAATGACTCACCATCATCAAAGCTAGCCCAATGAGTCACAAGCACGACTCAGAAAATTCAGCAAGAACATGCCTTTATGAACTGAAATTATCTTGCTGAGCAAACTAAGTTGATTTAAAGAGGGATTTCCACCTCTGTTTTTAATTACAAGAGAGTATTAAGACATGATTTTCAATTCTGATTAAAAATTTTTATTAAGTGATTATAACTCACAAAGTTTTTCCCGGGGTCTTCCCAATAAAGGTGTTCTGTTTGCTTACTTTTAGTCAGCAGTCCTTCCCTTGGTTCAAATAACTAGATTTTCATTCATCTTTCACTAGTTGATTGATTACACAACAGTAATATAAATGGGGTTGATGTAACGATGACAAGATAAAAGAAAATTAATTTGTTTATTAGTAAACCTACATCATTTAAAATATGAGAATTTACAAATTTAAAGAAAACATTTAAATCCTCAAACAAGGGTTAAGGAGACAGGATGGTCCCCAGAAGCAAGACTACCACCTGCTGTGATGGAATAATGTCTAATATGCTCCCTCTAATCCTAAACACTTATCTAGAAAAGAATGGTGCCTACAAGGACCTTTGCAAGAAATTTGGTCCCAATTCTTGCCAATTTGCATCAAAAAATAACATCGCCAGCAATAACAATATGGCTACCACTTTTTGAGAGACTAATATTTACTAGTTATTGTGTATCTTCTAAACAAGGACTAAACTTATGTGAAGATTATCCCCATTTTTTAAGACTTACTCATCCTAGGAAGACTAGACCCACTACATAAGTGGGACAATCAAGTACCAGGCTGTTTCATGGTCAGATATCTTCCCTGATTCCATACAGCAACAATGTTATAATTTAGGTTTTTTTAAATCATAAAAATTTTAAAAAGTAGAGAATGAATAACTGTACAAATCCCTATGTTTTCTATTAGAAAATGAACACTCATCAAGCAGTAGTGTATGAAGGAAGTATCTTTTACAGTTGACCCACAAAGGAAAAACTGCAAAATCTCAAAGGGTCATTTAGAAATCATTGAGCTTATAACTTTGGCTAGGAATGGTAGAAAACATAATTTTTTACTAATAGCAAAAGGTAACTTTTGCATACTGTCTTTGTAATTGATTAAATCTCTAAACCATTTTCTTTATGGGAAAAATCACATCCTACTCAATGTGACTGCTTTCTCCTTATAACCTTTGTTGTTTTTATTATCATCCATCATTGTTTACTTCCTTAATGAACTACATAATTCTGGACAGAGAAGTGTCTTTTACAGCAAATGCCATAGTAATTCTTGGAGAAAAGAAATCAGCTTAACCAAGAAAATATTGAATTTTGTCCAGGAAATAAATTTCTTTCTCTTTTCATACGTGTGTGTGTGTGTGTGTGTTTGTGCACATGTGCACATGTGTACATGTGTAGAGAGAGATAAAAGCAACTCTGTGTATAAAGTTTGTTTCAAATTTGTATAATTTAGGTTAACATATTTAAAATCTATTATTTTATTTACTGGCTTCATTTTGTGCTCTTTTCACAAGTCATTATACTAAACTTATCTTTATTTCTGTTTGCCAAACCCTTTGCTCCCTCATTCAGTGACTTGGTTATATAGAGCTAATAAACTAGCGATGAAAAGGGAGTTAGGGAAGCTTGCACTGAAAAGCATAGCTAGATCTAAAGCCAGTGAAATGCTTTAAACTGTCTACTCATCATGGGAAAATTTATCCAAAAGAAAGGAAAGAAATGTCCATTCAAAGTAACCTTGAAAGATTGTTTTTTAAGACAAAAGGAACAATCAGCTTATTCCAAATAGACATTCTAAATCCTAAAGCAAATGGAATTATTGATTTAAATGCTTCCTTAAAATGCATTATTGTATGTTAACTTTGGTTCTATACTCTTTGCTAACATCTAATATATAAAAATGTATGTTATAAAAAGTAGCCCCATGAATTTATGAGTTGCACATTTGATACCAGAGTGATGTTGAAGCCACTGTATTCTCTTTACAATGACAAACAAAAGAAATTTCTATATGACCTCAGGATTAAGAACACTTGTCCCTTCTCCTAAACAACTGGCCTTTTTAAATCTGTAGTTTACTGTAAGTCAGGAATAGATCCCATTTCCCTCTTTGTGTGGCTGCTCAAAAATAAATCTATAGCCTACATTTAGAATCTAATGGCATATGTTTTGTATATTACCCCATACATTTCTTATTTTCCTACTCTTCTCTTTCTCTTGAATTTTCTTTGATTTTTTTGTTTTTTGTTTGTTATCTTGTCCTATTGTGCCTCTCTTCATAAGCTGACAAATTTTTTATAAGATGAAGAGAGATGGCAATTCATAATACAAAAATTATAATATGATACACATTATGACTGCAATTATGTTAAAGATATGGCTGCATGCAGAAGGCAATGTGCAACTATTAAGTGCATCATGGCATTAGTATAATAAACATTTTAATTTTTTCTAATTATGACATTCTCTTCATTAAGTTTTTACATATTTTGGTTAAATTTCTTTTACAGTAGAAAATTATTTTTAATGTGCCGTACTTTGAGGTCCCTATACAACCAAAGAAATATATTTGGTTCACTTAAGATGGGGTTTTAATTCAACATTTCAAAAGGAAATTTTATTTGCATAATATACAGTTATCTAGAAGAACTAAATAAAATTACCCTACTTGGGTTCAAAGTGAGAGAATATATAGTAAGACAAACAAATAGAAGAAAATACTCCATGAAATGCCTTGCCTTATACATAGGAACACCTCCCTGCTACAAATTCATCACCATCTGACTATCTAGTATACCTCTATTGCTAATGACAAAAAAACTACATTTTTTGACTATTATTTTATATGACTATTCATCTATTTCTCCCTTGGATGCTTTCTACTGCCCTTCCCTTTCCTTTTGAAATCACGTTTTCTTTTTCCTTGAACTGATATATTATTTTAAGGTTTCACCATCATGTGAATTTTCCTCTTTTGCTTTTAAGCTTTACTAATGGATTTTGTAGACGTTAGTACAACTTTAAACACTGGATTACATACATTATTAACTATCTTCCCTTGTAATTTTCTTCTTAAATTCTAACCTCTGAGGACAAAATTTTCCCAGAGTATCCCAAATGATACACTTCAAGAAGACAGCAGTAATAGGAATTCAATTCTGTTAGAAAATCAGAGAGGTAGTATATGGAATTATTTTCTAAAAGTCAGTGTTATGAAATGCCTTTGAGATGCTGGATAAAAAGAGCCATACTAAATCTGAGTAAGTTTTCCTATCTTTTGCTTTTTCTATGTTGTGTGGGTTTTGACTATAATGCCAGCCAATCCTATATTCAGTTATTTAACCTTGACATTCTAAGCAATGTTACCTTGTGTTTGTTATGATTTTATGACTTCATAGGGTCACTAATTGCATGATTATTTTATTATCAAGGTAATTAATGAAATGTTAATTAACATGGCTCATAATGAAGACTTAGAGGATCCAATTTCTTATAATTAATTGCAGTCTTGATTTGTCATTCTATCTCCATATCTTATTCATGAATTTAAAACAAGCATTTCTCTAAGGTTATTATCAACAATCACAAGAAGATGGTTTTCAAAATTCAAATTACATTTTTCATAATCCTTTGATATATAGTTTCTTTAAAACAATGACATTTGTGGATCTGTACCAGCTCTTGATGCACACTTATAAAATATTTGAGTGTTACTCCCTTTGCCTGGAATGCTTTCTCCTCACCTGCTTAGTGGATTTTTATTCCTATTTTAAATCTGGGCCCTGTGAATCTTCTGACTCTCTCCTGTATGATTCTCCTACACTACATTCATACATTTGGTTGCATGTCACAATTATTTACACATCAAGCCCCATACTAGAACATGTACTCACTGGGAAGCAGCAATGTCCTATTCAACTCTGCGTCCCCAGTGCCCATCCTTGTGTCTTGCATATAAAAGAAGTTCAATAAATGTTTATGGGTGAATAAACTGTCTAGTTTGATCCACATGTACCATGAAGTGAAGGTGAAAAAACAGAGGCTCAAAAATATTAAAACATTTGCTAGAGGCCAAGTTGCTAGTAAGTCACAAAACATGACTAAGTTTTCTGACTCCTATCCCACTATACTCTCCTATATATATGTCAGCATCACAGAAAAGTGGAAAAGAAAGAGAAAGGAAGAATATAAGATAGAAATTCTGACGTTAAATGGTATGTGAATTTCCTTAAGCACTGTATCAAGCAGAAGGGAAGAGTTAGGAATAGGACTATGATCATGAATGAACTATATATTTAAGATTCATTCATTCCAAGGACTGATAAGGGTTAGTTATTATTCTGGAAAAAGCCCGAGTGGAACAAATGGCTTATATAATCAAGTATATTAGTTAACAAACAACTACAGGGAAAGAACTTTTGACAGTTCCAATCTATGTGTATTTACTTGTTTTTCTGTCTGAACAAGGATAGCTGTTTTAATTTTGCATGAGTTCTGTTCTTGGCCTATAGAAGTAGATGTGACATAATTAAACAGCAATCTGAAAATTACGCTCACCTTCATCGCTTGAGCTGAAACTAAATAAATTCTAGTCTAAATAAGGGGAATAACTGAAAAATGAACCTCTAAGACTAGAAAACCTAGAAGGATTAAGATTCTATATTTGAATACATTTTCTCCCAGCAACATAAAGTGAAAAGAAAATCAAGCGATCATATTTTCCCCCCAAAAATAAATTGAATGAAAATCAAATAGGTGAATTTAAATAAGTTCCAGGAGTACTGGAACTGTACTACCATTAGTAGTTAAATGTTATTATTAAGTAAAATTAGAATGAGAAATGGAAGATCTTGGTTCTGTATTAAATCAGCCACAAACTGTGTTTAGCCCTTGATAACGCCTTTAACTCATCTGTTTAAGGTTTCATTTATTAAAAAAAAGAGCAGAACTAAATAAATGCTCCTCAGAACTCTCAGTTACCCTGATTTGTGATCCTTTTATACTTTTTTTCTTGAGAAGCAATAAAGCTTAGTGATATGAAAACATGGGTTCAAACTCTAAATTTAGTCCTCAAAAAGTGGGTGATTGATGCTTGAATAGTATGTCTTTTTCAATGTCCTTATTTTTTTTACACCTTAAATTTGCACAATGTTATATGTCAAATATATTTCAGTAATTTTTTTTAAACAAAAACCACTGCAAACAGAGAGAGAGAGAGAGAGAAAGACAGAGGAAAGAAGGGAGAGAGTCAGACTCCTGATCCAGATCTTTTACTGGTAAATTCTATCAAACATTTAAGGAAGAAATAATGCCAACTCTACACAAACTCTCCCAGAAAACGTAAGAGAATTAAACACTTCCCAAATCACTTTTAGGAGCCAGTATTACTCTGATGCTAAAACCAGACAGACATTACAACAAAACTAGAGACTGACATGTCTTATCATGGGTGCAAAAATTCTCAACAAAATATTAGAAACTAAAATGAGCAACCTATATTAAGGCTAGTAAATCACAAACAAGGATGTTCAGAATATATAAAGAACTGTGATAATTCAAATTAAGAAAATAAACAATCCAATTAGAAAGTGAGCAACAGCAACAAAAATTAAACAGAAACTTCACCAAGAAGACATATAGATAAGCACATGAAAGTATGTTCAATTTCCTTAATCATTAGGGCAATACAAATTAAGTCACAAATTAAAACCACAAGTACACGCCATCATATATCTATTAGACTGGCTAACATGTTTTTAAAAATTGAAAGTTGCAAGTGCTGGTGAAGACGCAAAACAGATGCAATCCTCTGATACTGCTAGTGGGAATGCAAAATGATACAGCTACTTTGGGAAACAGTATGGCTGGTGGTTTGGTTTTGTTTTGTTTTTTTTAAGGCTTGAAATGCATTTACGTTTGCCAATCCGACTCCTAGTACTTACCAAGAGAAATTAAACTTATGTTCACACAGAAATCTGTACATGAATATTTATGCATAATTGTTAAAAACTGGAAACATCTCAGATGTTCTTCAAGGGGTGAATGGATACACAAAACTGTGGTATACCCATACAAGGGAATGCTACTTAACAACAAAAAGAAACAAACTATTGACACATATAGTATGAACATTTATCAAATGTATTATATTAAATGAAAGAATCTAGATACAAAGGGCTAAATACTGTATGGCTTCATTTACATGACTTTGTGGAAAAGGCAAAATTTCAGGGCCAGAGAACAGAATCAATGGTTGCCAGAAGTTTCAAGGAGTGGGGACTAGCTAACCGAAAAGTGACAACACAAAGAAATTTGGGAGAATGATTGATCTGTGACTTGATTATGACAGATACTCAACTCTATGTATCAAAACTCATAGATACTAAAAACAGTTCATTTTCATCCATGTAAATTTTAAAATAAAGCTTAAATTTGTAGAAGAAAAGAATTAATTAAAGTTGTTCTTATTTGGATATTTCTATACCTACACTGGTATCCTTGTGATGGGTCTCTTTACATTTTATACTCAGGTGAGAAACATCACCAGAAATTTGTCAATTTTATTCATTTAACTTTAGGTTTTATTGGCCCTCTGTATTGTCTTCTATTTCATTAATTTTGCTCTTCACTGTGTTCTTCCTTCTATCTTTGAGTTTATTAGCTTATTCTACTTTTTCCTAACTTCCTATGTTAGACACTTAACTCATTTATTTTCAGCCTTTTTTTTTTCTATTATAAGCATTTAAGGTTACAGAGTCACTTCCAAGTGCCACCTTTACTATATCCCCAAACTTTGATTTATATTATTTTCATTATTGTTTAATTCTAGGTATTTTTAAAATTTCCATTTTGCTTTCTTATTTTACCCATGAGTTATTTAGAAGTAATTTAGATAAAAAGACAGAGAGAGGATTAGTTCTTTCTTTTTTTTTTTTTAACTGATGACTATTTTAACTGCATGGGCAGTGCACGTGGTGTGGTCAGTATAAAACTGCTCTTTAAACCTGACTGAAGTTGATTCATGGCTTCACGGTCAATTTTTCTAAATGTTTCCTCTTTTGTAAATGACTAAGAAAAATAACATAGTCCATAATTTCAAGATGAAGAGTTTGGTTTTTGTGCATTGTGTCCAAGTTCTCAACTGTGGGGTTAATCTTCTATTTCCTTATTAACTGCCAAGTTCCCAAACTTGCTTACCTCTCTGTTTCAACTCCGTAATTGCTTGAGGTTTGAATTTTGTTTTAGATTTGTTTCTAAAATTTTGTTTTTGGAACTTGAAGATTTCGCTGACTTTTTTACAAAGTCAGCTATTCAATGAAAATTATGTTTATTTTATTTTATCCAGCTTTTCAGAGTATCATATGAATCATTCTGCCAGCAATAGAAGGCTTTTGTTGCCTTTTTTCCTCTGCAGGAGCTGATAGTACTATCCTACTCATTATAGCTCTGCTCAAAAACTCCTGTTACTTTTTAGTTTTCTTTGAAAAGTTTCAATTAAGATCAAATTAATAGATGGATGCTTTTAATACTCTGGGTATGTGTGTGTATGGCAGGGGATGGGGGGGTGGAGGTCCTAGAACATATGTTTCACTGCTCTTACTGCTTCTGTGACACATCTGTTCCCAAATCATTCTACTTGCCTTCACTTTTCTTGATTCAAAATCTGAAGTTAATTCAGGTGAGTTTCTTGCTTAGGTTTGTAATGGAGAAAGCATTTTTCTTCATTCAAAATGCTCTCAGCAGATTCTGCTCTTCAGGACTACTATTTTTCATGTACAAAATGTGACAATTCTCTCACTCAAGTTAAAGTATTCCTCTTGCCTTATCTCTTTACAGACAAGATTCATCTACAGGTATTTCTACTGATCTGTTTGGACTAATGTTCTGTGTTTCTTAGTTCTCTGTCTAGATTTTTAGAGAAGAATGATTTTATTACAACAGTACATTATCAAAATGGCCTATATCCAAATTCAAATAACTACCCACTTGAGTTGTCACATGATCAGGAAGGACAAAGACCTTGTTACTCTGCCCCAGGCACTATTTTGAATATATCCAACAACCATCAATTAAATTTCCCAAAGGAAGAAACAAAAAGCAGTTTTATTTTATTTGGGGTTGTGTGTGTGTGTGTGTGTGTGTTTGCTAAATCAAAACTGAGTGAAAGAAGAGTCCAGTAAATATAACAGGAAGCAGGTGAATTCTGCCCCAAGTACAGTAATAGAAATATCCAGATTTTAATCAGCAGAATTCACACTGATCAGTGTTATTACAGTGCATGCTAATTAAATATACCATGCCTTGACACCTAAAATAAAGTGTTACCAAATTCAACCTCAAGCAAAAGGGATCTAATTCCTTTGAAAGCTACAGTTTGCACCAAAATTCACTCAATAAGAAACGTGTTGTTAGAATGCTGTTTTCCCACAACATACTATAAATAGAAACAGGTCTAGGAAAGCAGTGAGACTACTAAGAACACTAAATAATGATGTTCTAGCCACAAAACAATTTTCTCTTAAAGGAAGTAATTGTAATATACAATATGTTTATAATAACTTGCCCTAAAAAGATCAATGGTCTGGAAGTCAGGATACCTGGGTCCCTATTTAAGCTCTGACAACAATTAGGAGTATGACCTTGGACAAATCACATAACCTATCTAGGCATCATTTTCTCTACATGTAAAATGACAGAACTGAGCAAAATGATCTAGTTTTCCTTCTGGGTACAAGTTATATAAATTTTTTCATTGTGTACTTTCTTTCTCAATAGAAGGGGGCTATAGAAATGAAAGTCACTATCATGTCCATTCTTTGGTGCCATGTCTGGGTTGGGGCAATGAGAGATGGTAAGGAGGCCTGGCAGCATTCAAGTATCAAACATCCACCTCTCCATTTTCCCTTTGAAAATGTCTCTGGTTTCTCTTTCAGGCAACATATGAAGGAAAAGTGTTGAAAAGACTGCTATTGGTATGAAAGTCATTTGTCTCTTCTGCTCCTATAGTTGTTAATGAGGAGCTAAGGTAGAGAACAAGAGACTGTTTCAAGAATTCAGTGGGAGGAGGTCTATAAAAGGAAAAGGATTACTACTTAATAAAGCAATGGTTCTCAATGTTTAGTGTATATTGGAATACCCTGAGGTTCCTATTAAGTCAGGAATTGGGTCAGTTTGAGAAGAACCTCAAAAATCTGTGTTTTTGACAAACAACTCTGAAGATTTTGATGGAGGCAGTCCTGGACTATATTTTGAAAACACACTTCTCAACAAAGCCCAAATTATAAAATTTGTTATGAAACTGTGGAACAGGTCCTACAGAACTTAACTTTATGGAAACTTTTTAAATGTGATTTAAACAAAATCCAAGCACATAATGCTTTAATATTAAGAGGCAATAAGCAGGATTCTAGAACTAAAAATGTTATTAAATTAGCATAATTTAATATAATTTTTCCTAAACAGATGGTCCCTAACCACTTTTTTGAACAAGAATAACTTTTCTATAATTCTAGCAACATTGTTTTCCCAATAATTTAATTCCTTTTTCTTTGTCACCATAACTCAGCTTTTATATAGCTTCAATTCCCAGCACACACAAAAGTCAGAATTTAGGAAATGGAAGATGAAGTATCTATATTTACAATCAGGAATTTACTTAATTGATTATACTACATCAAAAACAAAATAAAGGTTTAGTTCATTTCCATAACGCTGGGTAGAGTTATAATACTTCATAATATCTCTTCAATGTCCATCTAAATAGTTACATGGCTTTGATGGTTTGGTAGCATGAAGCAAAATTAAGTTTTTTAAAACACCTGCATTAATGGGCTTTAAAAGAGTGGGTCACTTTTTGACCTCAGAAACACATACTCATCTACCTTGGAGTTTGATAATTTGCTTCTCAGCTGTCACCAGTTTCCTTATGCTGGTCTATATGTAGTGAACGCTGTGGAGTAAGTTGTTTTACACATCAGACACAATTCCTATGCTGTTAAGTAATGCGTATCTATTGGAGATGCATATTAGTTAATCGTCACATAAAATTATCTCCTCAGTAAAGCTCTTCTATGCTCCCTTTATATCATTACTATTTCTTCAAATAGTAATAAATAGCTTATTTTAGAAGCCAGCCTATTTTATCATCCACATGTTATATAGGATGTGGTGGGACCACATGAAGTGTGTGCATGTATATGTTTTCTGAAGACATGAGGAAAGTAAATATCTACTAAAGAAAAAAAGTTTTAGGAAGAGTTCAGCAATGCAATCAAAACAATCGTAGACATCTGTGTTTTATAAATAACTTTAATAAAAAATGCTGACTTCAAAGGCAGAATAATACATGGGCTAGGTGGAGACAAAAGCATCCCAACTGTAAAAGATCCATCACAGAGGAAGTGGTGCACTACCAACTTGCCTCTTTTTCTAAACCACATATACCAGAGAAACATCATGTTGAGTAAAAACCATTTTCTTCAATGCATAAAGAAGGTACAGAAGAAGTGAACTGGGAAGCACTTCTCTTTAATTAGCTACAGTCCATAATAGGCCTGCCTGGCTAGACTTCCTGAAGTACTTTAGTCATAGTAGGTAGGAATTAACTCATCTTTTTAATCCCCAAAATATGCTTACAGTAAAGGGAGTGCTATTTTCTACACATGATGGAAATCTTTACATTGGTACAAAAGAGTTAAGATATTAATTCCCTTAAGAAAGTCCTTGAATATTCTCAGGACAGATTTTCAACTGCAGGTAAAATAAACTGCTTCTCTCTGTCAAATAAACTGCTTCTCTCTGTGTGCAAGTGAGAAGAATCTAGGTAAGACTGTGTAATCTACTAAGTCATTCCCCTTTAGGTTAAGTAGTATTGCTAGTGACAATAAGGGTGCCAGAACTGGAAGTGTGACTGAAACAGTGCCTGGTGAGCACATCCCACAAAGCAAACTAGAAAGGATAGGGAAGAACATAGGTGATAAAGCAGGGTGCATCTCCAGGAACTGGAAAACAATACAGCGCTTATAAGCAGTGAAATTTTAAAATAACCTTGGAATCAGAATATCTGAATTCCAGTCCCAGCTATGACATGTTGTGTGACTTTGGATAAGACATGCCCTTCTTGTCTTACAGAGTCCTTCAGCTCTTAGGTTCTAGAATCCCATGAAATTATGATGTTGACATCTGCATGGATATACCTATAATTCTAGGAGCTCAGCCTTGGTTCATAAAATTTTAAGTCTAGTACATCCCCAGATAACCTTCCTCTTGTGTTGTAATTTGAAGGAACATTTGCTGTTCTATTTCTTTGCCTCACAAGCAGCCAGCATTTTTCCTCCAAATAAGGCTTCCCCTCCTCATCTAATCCCTGATCACTGTGTTTATCCTAGTGTATTTTGACTGTTTCTATTTCCATTCCATTTTGTACAGGAGGACCAACTTCTGTCTTGATGAATGAATCTCCTGAGAGAAGTAATCCATTTTTATAAACATTCTAGTAAGGTAATTTCCACTCAAAATAGAAAGCTGACATTTGTACATATTCCTGTCTACATTTATAAATTGACTTGAGCATGAGAGCACGTAAATAAGAGATGGGATCTTGAGATAGGATAAAGAAAAAAGGGCTAGAGAGAGGAGAGCAAAGGAGCAAAAGAAAGCAAAGGAGAGGAAATAGAAAATAGGAGAAATAACAAAATAAATCATCTGTCAGAGCAGTGAGACATTATGCCATCTGTATTATCTGAATAAGCACCAAATCAAAATTTTTCCTGGTTAAGAAAATTTGACAAGAGAATAAAAAAATAACAAATAAGCAAACAACATGTTACTAAATATAATACTTCATAAGTTTTGCAAGAATTCAGAAAACTCAAGCCTAAATAATTTTAACTGTCAATACCACTAAGTTACATTATGACTGGGCTAAGAGGCTACATTATTCTGTAGTTCAGAAATGTTTCTCTGCCCTCTGAGTATCTGATGCCTTCATTCATCACTGTTCATCTGGATTTCAGACAGCTACCCTCTGAGTTCTTTGATGACTAGAAGTATGTGAGCTGGTTTGAGATGACCTAGGAGGCATTCATTACCCCCAAAAAACAACTAGGGGCACTACTGGGCATTTTCAGTCACAGTGAAACTTATTTCAATAGTGTAATATCATGTCTCTCACTTACCTATTTTTTAGAATAGAACTTGGTAGAGAAAGCATTCAAGAGCCCTTGGTTTCTGCAGCCACACTATAAAGCCTTACCTTCACCTGCCACCTAACAAATGTGTGATCAGGGTGGATGAACCAGAGTATGCTTACCATCACTTCAAGGTACACTGCTTAAAACAGACAACTCTCTGAAAACGGGGCTGTATGTAAATAAGATGTCTTCCTATAATATCATTTCTTTCATTCCTTCAATGTTTAAGTCACTGTTAAGCTAAGCATTGTGCTAAGAATCAAAGATAAAATTAGGAGCAGAACAGACACATGGAGCTTAGAGTTTAATGAAAGAAACAGACACAAGTAAAATCATCACATAAATAAAGATGCAATTTAAAATTATTAGAAAACTATGAAGAAAGATTTGCCATGACAGCAAATAACAGAAAAAGACAAATCTAGCCTGAAGTCAGAAGCTTCTCTAAGGAGATGCTGTTTCAGCAGACTACTGAAGGAGAGAATGAACTAAATAGATAAACTAGATACAAATGGGAGAAAGATATCCAAGCAGAGTTAAGTATCCTGAGCTATGAGACAGCATGGAAATTTGGAGTCGTGAAAAGAAAGCCCAGCCATTGTCAATGGGCCAAGAGTAAGAGCAATGAGATGAAGATAAAGAAGTGATCAGGGCCGGAGTATGCAGGAAATTATAGGCCATGATAAGGATTTTGGACTTCATCCTAAAAGCAGTGACAGCATCAGAACTAAGCAGGGGAATGGCATATCAGTTTCTTCATTCTCTTAACTATAGTGAAGAGAGGACAACAATGGATTGAAGAGATCTATTAGAAAGCTAGAGTTCTGGGTAATTTTGAATTACATCATTGCTGGGTAGTTGTTAAGTATACAAAAATATTTATGAAGTAAAATCAACAGGAGTTGGATAAGTTGATGAGGAAGAGGGAAATGTAAAGGAAGGCTTGTAGATTTCTGGCTTGTGCAAGTTGGTAGATGGTGGTGTCATTCATTACATAGGGGGAATGGAAGAGGACCAGATTGGAGCATTTATCTTATAACTGGATGTTTGTACCTTTGGACCAACCATCTTCAATTTGCCCTCTCCTTCTCTAGCCTCTGGTAACCACAATGTGATCTCTTTTTCTATGAGTTTGGATTTTGTCTTTTTTTTTTTCAGGTTCCATATACAAGTGAGATCATATGGTATTTGTCTTTGTCTGACTTGTTTCATTTAGCATAATGTACTCAAGGTCCACCTATGTTGTCTCAAATGGTAGGATATCCCCATTTTTATGGCTAAGTAATATTCCATTGTGTGTATATATGGATATATGTGTATGTGTATGTGTACAAACACACACACACCACATTGTCTTTATCCAGTCATCTGTCAATGAACACTTAGGTTGTTTCCTTGTAAATTCCATTGCTATGAACATGGAGAGGGATGTAGATATCTCTTTGACACAGTGTTTTTCTTTCCTTTGGCTATATTACCAGAAGTGGAATTGCTGGATCATATGGTAGTTCTATTTTTTTCTATCTACATATTTTTTTATTGAAGTATAGTCAGTTTACAATGTAGTGTCAATTTCTGGTGTACAGCACAGTGTTTCAGTCATATGTGAACATACATATATTCATTTTCATATCTATTTTTAATTTTTTGAGGCTCTTCCATACTATTTTTCCATTGTGGCTTTATCACTTTAGAATCCCACCAACAGAACACAATGATTCCCTTTTTTCCACATCCTCACCAGCATTTAACTCTTGTCTTTTTGATGATGGTCATTCTGACAGGTAATGAGGTAATATCTCATTGGATTTTGATTTGCATTTCCCTAACAATCAGTGATGTTGAGCATCTTTTCATGTACCTGTTGGCCATTCATATTCATATATCTTCATTGAAAAAATGTCTTTTCAGGTCCTTTGTCCATTTTTAATTTGAATTATTTTTTTCTTTGCTATTGAGTTGTATGAGTTCTTTATATATCTGGGATATTAACCCCTTATCAGATGCAAATATTTTTCCCATTCCATAGGTTGTCTTTTCACTTTCTTGATTGTTCATATGGTTTTAAACAGCAATTTTCCCCTTTTACCCTAAGTGTGTAACCATGAGCAAATTAATTAACCTTTATAAAGCTATGGTGGAGTATACCTAAAGTATCTTATTTTACACCTTGATAAATATATGTTTAAAATCTAAAATGATCAGAATCTAACTTTATGTTCCCCCATTTTCCTGCATGAACCA
The DNA here is from genome assembly GCF_048564905.1 of Vicugna pacos. NCBI lineage: Eukaryota > Metazoa > Chordata > Mammalia > Artiodactyla > Camelidae > Vicugna > Vicugna pacos. The sequence continues at coordinate 21,623,176 of NC_133021.1, read as the reverse complement.
TCTGCTCTATTCAAACTAAAATTAATCCCTCAATAAATTAACTAATATTATTAAATATCAGAAATTCATTGATTCATTCAAAAAAATAAGCTGTCAATGTACTAGGTCTTAGGTCAGGGTATTGAAATGTTAAAGTATATACAGAAAGTAATATGATCTTCATTTTATAGGTGAAGAAAATGAGATAAGAACTTTTCATTAAAGTCACAAGTATTTGCTTAAACAAGTTACTTGCAAAAAGCCAAACCCAGGTTTCTTGGCTCCCATCTACAAATCATTAAAACTAAATAACAAAAGGACATATGCATCACCTTAAATTACTTAGAAAGTTCCTAACATAGCTCACAGATTTTTCTAAATTATAAGTTTATTTGAAAATAACTTACTGAATATCAATGATATTTTATGGACCTTATTTGAGCCTCATTGTCAAGGCAAAGACTGATAACATTGTAATACCTCATGACTAACCTACTCCTCTATATCCTACCCTAGTTTTGCCTCCATTTCCATGTGAACTAAATCTGCACACAAAAATAGAAGCTATTTTGGTGACATTCTAGAAGGAAGGACAAACTGGAAGAAAAAGGTTCCACCTAGAAGATACCTTTAGGTGACTTGCTGTCTGCATTTTATTTTTTAAATGCCTTTCATTGGGAATACTAATTCACAGCTTTTTGAGGCAGGGTCAACTTACTTGAGATATAATTCACATATAAAAATTCACCAATTTTAAGTATATAATTCAATGAGTCTTAACAAATATAAATTTGTAAGTTCTTAGGGCCATAGATTTCATTTATGAATCTGATCTAATCTATGAAGACTCTCCCTTGAAAAATGCACATACACCTAATATGTTACATAAAATTGCAAAGACTTCACAGGTATCCTAAAGCTTATCCATGCATCCTCATAGATGGACCCTAGGTTAAAAAACATTGATCAAGAAATAGTAAAGTACCTAAAAGGAATTATAGTCAAGTAAACATTCTTTTCATGTTGAACACTTTCTTCTTTATCCTATTCATAACATAAAGAGTATTCTCTTATCTCACTTGATCTCTAACATATATTCAGAAAATTGTTGTGTGTAATACTGAAATGTAGATCAGATTACATATAAAAGATATACTCCACTTCAAGATACTGCTTGCAAAAAACATACTTATGCTTTGGTTTTTGTCTCACAAATACAAACAAACAAACAAAAAACCACTGCATTTAAGTATAATTTATTTCAACAAGATACACTGAGAGGTTGATAAATACCAAACCAAAGCAAAAGAAAAGCATCCTTATCTTGGGTAAATGCACCATTTTGGTTAGGCTTCTTGAAATATTAAAAATAGGTCACAGAGCCAGTTCTATTTTCAAGCAAGCATGAAACCCATAGATAGCACTGGAAACTGGGAAAGGTACTCTTTAGATATCATTGTGACAAGTTTTAAGAACATCATCTTGGCATATGAAGGATCTGTCTAATACTATCAGCAAATGTAACCCAAATGAAGAAACACTATGATACCAGCATAGCAAATAGTGTCAAAGTCTTCAGTGCCCTTTGTTTGTTTTTTTTTTCTGCTGTGTAACAAACCACCCCAAAGCTTAGAGGCTTAAAACAAGAGAGCTGTGTTCTCTCTCACAGTTGTGTGCATGGATTCAGGTCAGCTGGGCATCTCATGCTTAAGTTATGCACTTGCAATCAGATGACAGCTGAGCCTGGAGTCATATGAAGGCTGGTCTGGACACCTAAGATGGTTCTACACTCATGTGTCTGGTGCTTCAGGTGGGATGGATGCAATAGCCATGAACTAGCCAAATGAATATATGCATATAATATACATAACTATAAACATGTGTACATATATAGATATCTTTCCACGTGACCTCTTCAAGTGCCTCATCTGAGTAACCTTGCAGCATGGAAATCTAAAGGTTAATTGGACTTCTTACATAGCAGGTGGCTTACCCCAGAATAAGCTTTCCAAGAAATCAGGGCAAAAGTTGCAGGGCTTTTTATGACCTGTCTTCAGAATATGTGCAGCATCAGTCTGGTTACAAATAGCCAGCTCAGATTCAATGTGTAGAAGACAGAGAAGGGCATAAATACCAAGAGGAGTGATTCACTGGAAAGGCAGGGTCTTTGGAACCTAGTTGCCACATAACTAGTTTGTGAAATAAGAGCCATAGGTCAAAAATACCTGAGATATGACAATTAGGAATGGCTTTCTTAAAAACAAACCTGTGATATATCCAACAAGGTGAAAATTCAGGTCTCCAAATACCAAAAGATAGCATTAACCAACAGGCCACATTTTATAAAATTTATTGTGCCATGTATTGGACCTTATAGCCACTTCTAGGCACATACGATCATCGCAGCAGCAGAATTTTTGAAAAATAGTAATAAGCAGCATCTTTAAACAGGAAATGAAATTATAATAGCTTTTTTTTTAAAGAAACTAAGCCTATTAACAAAATAAAATGTCAGAAAATTTATTTCACAATCTGGAAATAAAAGCTTTCCTTTCAGGTTTCCTTTATCCATGCTTATTTTATCCTGATACTCAAATGCAAAATACTTAAAAGTTACTCCAAATGTCTCAGATTCCAAAGTGCATTGCAATCATTAATTAGTTATTCCACACAACATTCCCTGGAGGAAAATAATGATAATTATCCATTATTATGGAAAGCAGTAGCAGGCTTCTAAAGACCAGCTCGCCTAAGCGCATACCCAAAGAATGTGGCTTTTCTCTAAAGCTTTCCAGATCTCACCTCTCACCATTAAATCCTAAGAAGTCTGCCTTTCCTGGTTGGGAAGATATCTTTTATCTTGAAGACACTAAAATTAATGTGTTAAACTAATCATTTGCTAATATTGTAACTAGATCACTATTTACTTAGTCCCAAGCCCTAATAGATAAATAAGAAAGCTCCAACTTGTTTGACTTGCAGGAAATGTCATCATTATTTCTCCAGAAGAAATAATTATAAATTTATAATTGTGTCACATTTTTGGATGTGCTAGTATTACATTAAAGACAGCCATAAAACATACCATTCTAATAGCATGCGATGATCAATTAACATACTCTGACCTAGAACAAAGTATGGTGACCACCCTACCTGTCTGTTTTGCTACCACTGGCCTCACTGCTCCTGTCATTTACCATCTCCTTTTTTATTATTAGCTCCAAAGGAGAAAGGGCTGTGGCAGTCTTAATGGTTAAAAGCCCAGATCATCTTACAAACAAAACAGAATGCTTTTCTGAGCAAATCTGCATTATTCAAAAAGATAACTGACTCTGCCATGTTAATTGACTCTAATTTATTCCATGGAAATTACTTCATTTTCTGTGCTAAGCTATTCATAATCCAAGCATATCACATACTGATTTGCTGAGACTATGAAACTAGTCTATCAGAATTAATTAGCAAATTAAGAGACTGCACTAAAAATTTCTCAGCAGAGGAAAACAAGATTGCATAGTGTGAAAGACGTAAAAAGAGAATATAGAATATTGCAAAGAAAAGTAAAACAAGTTGAACGTTTTCCTATTCAGTTGACCACAGATAGAGTAGATTTAGTTACACAGAAAGCATATCAGTTTGAAGAAGGGGGTCAGGAGGATTAGAAAGTTAGTGTTTTATGTACATGTGGTCACCTGGCCTCTGAAAGAAACTATTTGGCTGAGGAAAGTGAAAAGACAGGTGAACAGGAATAGACATGAATCAAAATGGGCAGCTAGAGTATAAGGAGTTGTTCTGAACCTTGGCTGCACAATGGAATCCTGTGGGACCTTTAAAAATTACTGATGTCTCAGAGATTTTAATTTATCTGGAGTGTGGCCTGATCATCAGGAGTTTTAAAAGCTTCTCAGGTGGTTTCAATGTGCAGCAAACTTTGAGAAGGACTGATGTAAATGTTAGTCATGGTGAGGTGGGACAGAGTTCAGGACAGGAGGCTGTCATTATGTGTAAAGTCTAAGGGGAAATACTGGTTTTGGCAACACAGCAGAAAAGGTTTTCACCCCCATGTGGTATAGCACAACTAAAATGCTAGATAAAATATTTTAAAACATTTTTTTCTGATGTATTTTCCAGCTGACAAGAAATTAAGATAACTTCTCAAAGGTCAAAATGAAAAGAAAGCACAAATCCTCAGATGTCAATAGCATGGGAAGTGGCAGCGGCTTTGAAGTCTATGGCAATTCTTGCTAACCTGGACCCTGAGTTTTAATCAGCTACATGTGGAGAACAGACGACCAAGCCAAAGTCCCTTTAGAGTGAATGGGCAGATTAGAGATGCCCCCTTAAACCTGATGCCTTTGAAGGGTGACATCCTCAGAATGTGAAAGGAGGGATGGGTGGACAAAAACAAAGACAAAAACAACAACAAAAAAACTGTCCTACTGAAAGAATAATACAAGTCATTCTTAGCCTTAACTCTGGATTCTTTGGAAGAAAGGGAAGAAGTCTGTCCTATGTAGGAATTCATATCAACTGTGTGGCCTACAAATTCTCAGGCCAAAAATTTAGTTGAAGCTGTCCTAAGACAGTGGTGACCATACTAGCATAAGCAGGCACAATTCTTCTCTGAAAGAACACGTTTTGATCCAGACCTAGAAGAATGTGCACATGATGCTCTGAGAAATAGGACCTTGTAGTACGTGGAAAAAATAGGCCTCTCTGAAAGAGAGTCATAAGGGAAAAAAAGGAAAAGAATAAAAAAAAAACTGTAATTATCCGGTATTGAGGGGAAAACAAAGTAAATTCCTTGACCTAATAAAATATACGTTCCAAACAAACAAAATTCTATCACGAATATCATACACAGTTAAATCATTTTTTAAAAAGCAGGGAAAATACAAGGATTCCTATTCTCATAACTTCTATTCAACATTGTACTGGAGACTAGAGTCAATGGAATAAAATAAGATAGATAAAAAGCATGAGGAGTGGAAAAGAAGAAAGGAAACTGTCATTGTACATAGACAATAAACCTCAAAGAAAAATATTATAGTTATTAATAGAGTTTAGCCAGGTAGATGTAAATAAGGTCAGCATATAAATTTTTCCTGAGTTTTACACAATATTTAGAGAGATACCATTTACCATAGTAACACAAAAATAAGGTAGCTAGGGATAAATCTAAAAAGTGATGTGCGAGGCCTTAGAGAATATTATAAACATTAGTTTAAGACATTAAAAATGACCCAAATTAAAAGAGAGATATACTGTGCTCAAAAACAGGAATACAATATTCTAATCTCAGTTCTCCCAAAGTGGTTATAATACAGTTCAATCAAATACTAAGTGGAGTTTTTGTAGAACTTGACAAGTTGATTTTTAAGATTTACGCAGAAGAGGGAAAGCCAAGAAAGGCCAAAGCACATCTAAAGGAGAATCAGAAGGGAAGAATCAGGGCTTTCCTTGTCAGATCTCAAACTTTATAATAAGGCTACAGGAATTGGGAAGTTGGATGTGAGCACAGGGACAGACAACTAAAACAATTTTTTGAAAAACACAGAGCCTAGAAACAGACTCACACATACATGGAAACATTATATAACAGAGCAGGCACTGGACATAAGTGGAAAAAGAAAGGAAAAAATTTTTTCTGAGACAGTTAGTTAGCCATATCAAGGGTTGGCAACTACAGTCCACAGGCCAAATCCAACAAGCCTCTTGCTTTTATAAATAAAGTTTTATGGGGACACAACCATGCTCATTCATTTACAGCTTGTCTTTGGCTGCTTTTGTGGTACAATGGCAAAATTAAGTATATTACAACAGGGACCATACAACCTGAGAAGCCTAAAATAGTCACTATCCTATCCTTTACAGGAAGTTTGCTGACCCTTGATTGATATTTTTAAAAAATTAGAATGAATTCCTACCTTCTACCATAACATAAATCAAGTCCGAATACATAGAGAATATAAATGGGAATGGCAAAAACTTTAAGACCCATGGAAGAAATTACAGAAAAATATTTCTATGATTATGGGGTAAGGAAGGATTTGTTTTAAAAGATGTAAAAAGCAAAAATCATAAAGAGTTTTTTAAAAAACTAATATATTAAAATTCAGTTCCTCAAAAACACTATAAACACAACCCACAACTTGAGGTAAGATATTTAATCACAGTAAGCCACAAAAGGATTAACATACACAACATCTAATCAAATCCTACAAATCAGTAATATGAGCAACCTAAAAGACAAATAGAAAAAGGAAAACAAGACAGTCATCACACCATGAGGTAGAAACAGGAATGACCAATTAACGTAAGAATAAAAAGTTTATCTCATTAGTAGGCAGAGAGATGAAAATTGAAACCACAATGAAATGCCATTTCACATCCTCTATATAAACCAAAATTAAAGAATTAGACAATATCAAGGGCCGTGGATGTGGCAGAACACTGGAACTCACTGGCAGTGCTGATGGGAATACAAACTGGTACATCCACTTGAAGAAACAATCCGCACTACAGATGAAGTGAAGCATGCATATAGTCTATGGCCCAGCAATTCCATTCCTTAGGGGAATTCTTGCACACATACACCAGAGATATGGCTATTGAAACCATGCTTATTGAAATGTATGCTTATTGAAATGCATGCTTATTGAAACACTGTTCTGATAGAAAAAGAAAGAAAAAACTGAAAACAACATAAATGTTCACTGACCACAGAACTGATAAATAAATTATGGTATATTCACACAGTAGCACAGTACACAAAACTGAAATTGAATAAATGAATAGAGCTGCACACATCCAATTAGAATGAATATCAAAACTTTACATGATGTAAAGTAAATATAAATTGCATTTATAAAGTATTTTTCAAAAATAAAAACTAAAAACGTTATTGTTTAGAGATACATATGTATACAGTAAAACTAATGAAACAGCAAAGAAAGGATATGTAAAAGATTTTTTAAACTCTCTAAAAAGAATTCTTTCATTGGTAGGTAGTAGCAGGAAGATGCATTTTGGGAGATAACCAAAGGAGGCACCAAACATTTAGAAACAGAATGGCATTTACATGGGTCTTGCTATTATTATTATTACTAGTATTATTAACCCTGTTGATATACTATATACAGTCACTTATATGCAGGACATATTTCATAATAAAAAAGGAAGAAAGGTAGGAAGGGAGCGAGGAAGGGAAGGAGGCCAGGAGGAGGTCAGCTAGTCCAGCAGCCATATTTAAAGGCTAAAAGTTTCAATGGACACTGATTATACTTAAGCATTCTTATTTTTAAGAAAGAAAACTTAAGATACAGGAATTACTACAGGGCTTATAATATAATTAAGTTCTATATTAATTTTTGAACACATCAATAAAAGAATACATTGAATGAGCAAATGCATGCATGCAGGATTTACATAGAGGTGATTTAATACCCTGAATGAGCAGTGTCTTACACCTAGTGTAAAAACCTACTTGAATTCTTTTATCTTAAATGTCTTAGACCTCTGAAGGTGGTCTAGGCACCAGGTGAAACTCTCCTGTAGTTAAAAGTATCTCATAGAAATCATTTCCAAGAGAATACATTATTTTTACTTCTTAATAGTATGTAGCCTTGGAATCAACTGGTGAAACCACATTTTATTCCTGTTTTGTAGAAGAAAGGCATTCACATGCCAAAGAGTCAGAACGGGTATAGCATGAGCAACAGAGAGAATTTTTCATCCTCTTCATTTTCCCTAACCCTCTTGGACAGGCGATGATGCTTGGTTCAAGGACAAGAAACCAGTATAACAAGCCTAATTGTGTAAGTAGAAACATTCATTATGTAAGTAGACATGGATATGGACTTATATAACTTGCAAACTTAGCCAAAAATTAAAGGTCTTTCAAAATAACTAGATACAAATTAATGACATAATAAGAAAGTGATTTCTATTTAATAAGCAGAATAAACAAAATAAGAATATATAAAGAGGTATCAAAAATGTTTTCAAACGTTGAGAAATTATTTTGGAAAAACTAGAAAAGGGAAAAAAGACAGCAGATGTAGTTTACTTACTCTGTTGATAAGAAGAGCAGAATCATTTCCTCCCTTATTTCTAAATTGAAAATCAGCCTTTTATGGCAGCCACATACTACCATTGGCTCACATAGAACTCAATATTAACCAAAATTTCTAAGACTTTCTCACAATTATTAAGAGGTATACTAAGCCATCTATTCACCAACCTGTACCTGAGACACTGTTTTTTCTTGTTTAGGGAAAAGAGTAATGCAGGGCTTTATATTTATCTCCGTCAAAAATTATCTTGCTAATTTCAGCTGATTGTTTTTATTGCTAGAATATTTTTGGATCTCAATTCAGTAACTGCAATACATTTACTAATGCTATTAGCTTTGTCTCATCTGCAGATTTGCTGAGCATATCTCTATGTTTAACTAGGGCATGAAACAGGACAACCAAGGATGACAATTAAAGCACACTACTTTTAAACATCAGATTCTTCATGTGGAATGCATAAAGTATACTGAACTCCAACAGATTCTTGGATGTCACCTCTAAATAAAAACACATCTTCTTTTTCTAAATATCTTCATAATATTTTCAGGGTATGATAGTAATTAAAGAAGGTGCTTAATATTTATTTTGCTGCTAAAAATAGGGTTAAAAAAAAACTAAAGTATTCATTAATTGTTTGGTAAAGACTACTGAGTAATGAATGTGAATGGTAACCACAGGCTTACTGTGGCTATGGAAGGCCATTAGTCACAGCACTATCTAATAATACACCTACAAGCACACTTTGATCTTGGACAAGGCTGAAAATAGAAACTCAGTCTGAAAAGACAAGGCATATGCAGTAGTCAGGATGCTAAGATGGCCCCTAAGATTTCCATTCCCTTTTGCACACATTCTTTATAATCCCCTGCCCCTTGAGTATCAACAGGTCTCTGAATATGTCAGATTTTATTCCCATGATTAAGTTACTTTACAGGACTAAGATGAAGGACTTTTGTGTATGTTGATCCTGAGTGAGTCAAAAGGGAGATTATCCTGGATGGGTCTGACTCAATCAGTCAAGAGTTATTCAAAACAGACTGAGATTTGAAGTAAAAGGGATTCTCCTGCCGGCTTTGGAGAAGTAAGCCTTTATGCTGTGAGAGAGCTATGTGGCTAAGACCTGAGACAATTCCTCCAAGAGCTGAGAGTGACCTCTGACTGACAGCCAGCATGAAAACAGCAACATCTACTGAGGTGGGAAGCCCCATAAAAAGACAGGCAGGACCCCCAAGCAGGGCCACTAATCTCCTGCCAGCACCATCAGGTTCCCTGGCCCAGAGGCTCTATCTCACTTTTTGCATCTGAAACAGCTTACTTAAAGCTAAAATTCTATTGGTTCCCTGAGCTCACTCCTGATTGGTTATTTCTCTCCCTCCTGATTGGCCCATTTCTACAAAGCTTGTTCTTAATTAGTCAACTTTCCTTATACCTCATTTACATATGATGTTGCAAAGTGTAAACTGGCAGCCTATAAAAGCTGGTGTAGACCTACAGATGGGGTCCAGAGCTTGGAGTGTTAACTCCTCTGGGCCCACTGGTGTAATAAACCTGAGTTCTCCAACTTTCTGAGCACTGCTTCATCTCTCGTCCGGATCCAGGTTGCTGTCACAACTGAGCTGTAACACCAAGCTATAACACTGAGCTGTAACATATTTTTTGCAACACTACAACCACAGGGGAGTAAATTCTATTAATGGTTTGAATGAGCTTGGAAGACCTCACGTTCCTGATAAGAACACAGCTCCAGCTAACACCTTAACACCTGCTGAGACCCTGGGCAGAGGGCCCACTTAGGCTGTTTCTAGACTTTTAACCAACACAATCTGTGAAGTAGCAAATTTTTGTTCTTATGAACTCAACTTTGTGGTAATGTGTTATGCAACAATACAAAATTAATACAGCATATAGGAAACAAGGCAGTCATTCTGGTCCTGTCATCCAACAAAGTGATCTGATGCACAAAGCCGAACTGAGACATATTGAAAGCTGTAAGGGATCCTGAGAGGAAAACAAAACTCAACTATCATTACTAAAATTATGTACTGGGAGCAGTATTGTGTTAGTTTTGCTCTCAGTAAAAGAGCTATTTGCAGAGAGAGACAGACAGAAAGACAGACAAGGAGAGAAGACAGAGAAAGCCTGGGGGGTGGGGAGAATGAATATGAATAATTTACATAACTGGAGAGGCTGATGAAAACAGTGTCCAGGAATAGCAGGGAGTCCAGACCCATAAAACATTTGACGTCATTATAACCTACAGCAAGAATTTCCAGGAAGTAACAGACTCAGCAGGACTATATCTAAGACTTTCTATATTGATTTCAAGGACTGAGTATTAAAGTTGAACATCCAAATTAGCTCTCTTGAAAAAGTAGATTTAGAATTTATCTGGTAGTTGGATATTTTTAAAAAAAGTAGAAAGTTAGTTTGCAAACAGCTTTAGAAATAATCAGTAATCAAACACATTACACCAATATGCTTTCAAATGCATTTTTAGTTCCAAATAATCACACACTCAACTTTTCTGTAACAAAAATACCAAGGTATTCTGATACTGGATCTTCAAAATCTGTTTCCCTTCCCATTACCCTTCTTGACATTCTTTGTTTTCTTGTACATAATGTAACACAATGATATTAGTGCAGTCAGAGTAGTGGAAGAAGAAGAATTTATTTTTGCACTTCTGAATTATTTATTATTTTATATTTTAGTGACCTCCTATAAACTCATTCCTTTATGAGCCTTTCAGAACTTTCTGATTCAGTGACTATGCTAAAATATTTAAAGAAAACTTTAACCAGCCATTTTTAAAAGTAAGCAAATAAGAATTCTTCAACAATAATACAATTTTAAACTAAAGCAGTTGTTTTTTTGTCTTGTGATAAGAGGCTTTGCTCTTCAGGATTTGCTACATCATACAGTGTTTTTATAAATACATTTTTAGATTTCATATAGGCTCATATGGTTTTGTAAATCAATTTGCTGTGTTTTACCATGCAGAAGAACACTTTTATCAAGGCATCTTTGTGAGAAATGAAATAATTAATAAGTATAGGCAGTCTTGGTTTTCTTAAATAGTATTTTACAAATACTACAAAGATCCAAAAAAAGCCCAAAGTACAAGTGGTAGCATAAACCTTAAAAAAAAAAAAATGTTCCTTAGTTCTTAGCCACAGTATTTTTTAATGATCTAAAAGTGAATGGCACATAATAGTCAAAGCTCTTGGATTCACATACATATTATCCTTCCGTTGTAAAAACAAGCTAAATGCTAATTAGTTAGACTTGAGACAACTCTTTGGAATTATCAAGAATAGAACCTTTTTTATAGTTTCTACAATTTTATCACTCTGATATATTGGTTTTATATTTACTACATTGACCAAGAGCAGTGGACAATATCCAGTTCACTGATTTTAAATTTTCTTCCAAAAGGAAAACTTTTTGTAAGTAGTTATCCCGTAAACAAATGAGAATCACTTTACACATCATTAACTGCAGAACAGGCCAGAAACTATCAATATATACACAAATACACACATAAAATGGTTTCATCATGGCTTATATGCTTACAGAGCATCATTCATTGGAAAAACTTATCAAATATTATCAATATCTTCTCTACAGTAGGTTTGTGAAAATTAACATACTTTCTATAATTATATTCTTCCTTTGTCAAAGAAGATTCTGAGTGGCATTACCCATAATTATCAAATTTCTTCCAATCTCCTTAAAGTTGAAGGTAGAATTGCAGATTTAGGATTTCCCTTATAAAAGCTTTCTGTGAATATAAGGATGATTTTTCATAGCTCTTTTAAGATCTTAGTGATATCTCCAATAAGTAGTCGGCTCAAAGACAGACCCTCTTCCCCATTATTCTAATGAAGAAATTAAATTTTAAAGTCATTATCGATTGTTGAAGAAATTATTTTGCACAAGACTAAGTTCAAGGTTCAAAGGTATTAAGGTAATAACTTGATAATATAGTTGATGCAACAACCATTTTTAAATCAATAAATAGTAGGTTGTCATATGAATGGAAAGTCACAGTCCAAATGACCTTTCCAGGAAGAAAAGAATGGCTCCAGTTAGTGCTAGAATGGTGGAAAAATCAAATCAGATCTTCTGCCATCATCTTTGTTATATATTCCCCTAAATTTTCAAGTTAGCTAAAAGGCACCACTGACCATCACCAAAGCATCTCAGGCTTATGAAGAAATGATTTCAGAACAATCAATTTAATTTGAAGACCATTCTTCAATACCTATTAACAAACATATAAGTTTCCTCATTAACTGACCAGAATGCCTATTCTGAACATATCAGCACATATTGAAAGCACTATGGAAAGTATACTGTTTGCTAAACTACCACAGCCAAAATTTCTCATTTATCAATCAGTTGCATAAAACAGTAATAATTTAACTTATAAAAATAATCTTATTTTTTGAAGAAGTCACTATTAATTACTTTATATGCCAGGTCACCTAGTATTCAGAAGTTTCTTTAATGATCATTAATTGCTTATGTGTTATTTGCTCCAAATCTGCTCCCTATCCCCACTTCCAGTGAAACTTCAAGCTCCTTAAAGGCAGGTATCATGCTTTTACCATTCTATCCCATAATGCTCAGTTCATGGTCTTTCACTGTTGAATTGAACAGTGAATATTAAAGCTTTAGTGTTCAATTTTTCAATTTTTCAACAGTCAGAAGTGCTGAGTAAAGAATTGAAAATCATTTCTGAAATTAAAACTGAGTTAAATTTTTAGAAAAATCCATTGTAGCCATTTTTTAAATCACTGTAAATGATATTTTCCCAAGGACAGAGTAGGGTAAAGGTTTTAAATGGAGCTAAAAGGACTCATTCACCATCTTTATTAAAAGACTGATCCTAAAAAAAAAGTGTCAACTTAGAGTAGATTTGTCATCAGAGGAAACAGAGCTTTGTAGTAATGTGAACCCTGCCTGCTTCTAATGGGCAAAATTGAAGCAAAACCACAACAAACTTCTATTTTAAAATAAAAGTTCATATTAGCTTTGGTGTATTTTTCAATAATAATAATGCCTAATTTAATGTCTACATAACTACTGTAAATATTTCACAATATTCATCCATATCTGATATAGTTCTTTGATGTTTTCAAGATTTAGAATTTATTTCACAATCAACATCATATCTCACTCTTCTCAGTATTCTTTAAAAATTATAAAAGTTAGGCATGCTATTTATATTTCAAATGTAATATCCAAAATCTCAGGAGAAAAGGTAGACTAGGTTCAAACTGATTAAACTACACCTCTGCCTACTCTCTAAAAAGTTCCATGACAGGGACTTAGTAAGTAAATGTTTTTAATTTATAGGCTTTTTAACAAAAGAATTTTGCCACAGTCTTGGAGATTGTCAAAGCTGTCACAAACCAAGGTTGAGAATCACAGTCTTACACCCACCCACCCCACACACACATTTGCATATACAGTGGAACTAGAAGTCAGTTTCAGTTGAAGAAAGGGTCCTATTCCAGAAATAGATCAACCGTTTCTAAGCTACTATTTATGGTTTTTAAAAATCTTTTCTGCCTCTTCTCTGAACACTCTACCTTACGCACTAATGTAAAGGAATCATCAAATCCCATGATCCTATGACTCATTCACAGGATTCACTGACAGGAGCCATGGCCTGAGTCAGTTCCACCCTTGAAGAGCTTACCTAGGATGGGCCTCTTCAGTGTGTCCCTAGGACAGGTTTTCTGGCCAACAACTACACTGATTCCCCTCTTGGACTCCTCCTTTACTTGCCCTTCAGTTGAACTGGAATTGCTTTTGAGTATCTTGGTGGACAAAGATGTTTTAAAGACATTTCCATGTTTATATACAGAAGCAACTGCAAAATTGGTAGTTGAGGGAAAGTCCAGTTCAGGAATGAGAATTCTAAAGCAATGACTGAGATAGGTAGCGTCCAAGGAGCCGATTGAATGTGCGATGTTATTTCAAAGTTTACCAAGAATTAAAGCATTAATGAATCCAAGAGACCAGAGCAGGCTCAGTAGCATTTGTGCCTGCCAAAGTAAACATACATCTCTGGTTAAGTAAACCAAAAACTGAAGAGAAAGAAGGTTAAGTACAGAAGTATTGGCTTGAAGAATAAAAAAGACCTAGGGTGCAAAGGGGTAAGGATCCGAAGATGATGACTATCTTCATTGTGAGGCGTATCAAATCTTTTCACTGGTAATTGTTATCTATGACTCTCCAACATTTACCCAGGATGGTGTTGGCATCAAGAGCACCCCTCCTTCTCAAGCCTCTCACTAGATCAGGGCTGATGACTGGGCTGTCTAGCACGCCTGAAGCTGAGCTTGAGACGTGGGATGAGAATTCAGATCTGCTTTTAGGTTTACCCTTTGGCTTCTATGAAGACAGGCTGACAGAAAACAAAGAAGCAAGCAATAGTGTGTACTTCCAGATTCCTCTGGGTTTCCACCTAACTTCCCTGATCTTGTTGGATGTCACCTTCTGCATTTTAAGATATGAATTATACCCACATAGGTATCACTTATAGAATTTAACTTCTAGCATATTTATTGTACTCCTATCTTAAGAGCTGATAGGCAGAAAAAGATCATATAAAGAAAAAGCAGCTTCTGCCCTAGGATATCTCTGTTTTTACTTGAAAAATGGGGCACAGAGTCCCAAGAAATGACTGAAGACCATATAAAGATATTCAGTGGTTACTATCTCCAAAGGCTGAGAGTAGTGATAATGATACAGTGGAGTAATCCATTGGAGCCTTTTTATTATGAGCTTAGTGGGGTTGGGGTGGGGTTATTTATTTATTTCTCAAGCCTAAATAATTAAAGAATGAAATTTCTGTGAATATGTGGTTAGGGAGGATGACTCTTACTCTAAATGGATGGGGCAAGTTTCAAATTGTTGAGATCCAGAACAGGAGAATTAGGCCTCCAAAAGCCTGGAAGCATTTACCATCCATCAAGTCTTCTCCAATGGTATTTAGCATTTCTTGTCTCTTTTCTTCCTACTTTACCTGCTAGAGTCACATAGAAACAAAGGAATAATAATTATTATGTCTCCTATATATAAACATCTATGCTAAACATAAAGGAAACTCTTAAATAACTTAATCTTACTGGAGATGGAGGATTCACAGTTTCAAACAACTGTTAAACAATTTATTGATTACTCACTTTGTGTCAAGTAACATATCCCTTGCTGGTACTGGGGACACATTAATGAACAACTAATATAGACGAACTAGAAGAGCATGATATAAAAGAGGGATTACAGACACAATTAAATAAAATCTTACATGATATGAAAATATTTTCAGTGTTAGAACTTATATTAAAGGATCTTGCTTTCGGATCAAATAATGTCTTCCAGAGCAAGTGATATTTAACCTTGAAGAATGAATAGACATCAGGTAGACAATGACACAGGATCATATGCACTAAGTTTAATTAACTCTTTGCTAGAGAACATCACATGAGGGGTAGGCAATTAGGGAAAGGCCTGCCAAAAAAGATCCATTTAAAATGGGCTTGAAAACATGCAGTAATTTACAAGCAGAATGCATGAATAAGGCTAACTGAAGTGACATAATATAGAAAACTTCCATTTTAGAGCAAAGTATAGCTTGCTTCTGTTGATCAATGAGACAATAGGTCTTGAATTTGGATTTGAAAAATGAGTAAATTTAACAAGGGTGAAATAATATTGTAGGCTGAGCGAACACAGTAAGAGCTAGAAAAAAATTTTTTTCTCTTCCCTATGGAGAATGCATCAAAAGGAGCTGAGGTAGGCTGATCAATCCCCCAGTCTTAGAGATGACATTTGACCAGATCTAGCCAATCAGAGAGGTCTTGCCTCCCCATCTGCTGTGATTGATTCAGAGATGAGCATGTGACCCAGGCTGTGCCAATGAGTGACATCCCTGGTACTTACTGATGGAGCTATGGGAAGATGCTCCTTCTGCCATGGTTGATAAGCTGGGAAAATGTTATCCTGGAAATCTAGTGGCAGTGCCAGCTATGTAATCATAGGCCTAGTACAAAATGAAAATAAAGGGCCTCCTGCTCAAAAAGCAAGAAAAAGTGCCATTAATGGTACCTAGAACACTTTTCCTTTCTTCCACAGGCTCTCCACTTGTCATGGCTTTTTTTTTTTTTTTTTTTTTTTTTTTTTTTTTTGCTATTTAATGCCATTCTGGGAAATGAAAAATAAAAATTTTAAATGATTAACAAAAAAAATTTTTTTGGACATGTGAAAGACAGTACAGCTTGAGAAGGTACTGGATGGAAAGTTACCTAAGTTAGGTAAAATCAGTGTAGATGGCCTTGAGGGCCATGAAGACATGATTGAACTTGATTTAACAGCAGTAAGAACACACTGTCTGATGTTGCTTGTCTTTTGTCTCAATTTCAGTTTTGTAAACTATGCCTGGGGCCTGTCACATGACCAGGGCTATGAATTCCAGATATGGTATGTGAATTGTTATGGCCATGAATTGAGAATCCAATGGAATAATAAGTTAGACTCTAGGCTAAATTCTGGGAGATGCAATGGGGAACAATGTGCAAACCCACTATACATATTTCTGTTTGGATGAGTCTTAAAACTGCCCACATAATATATATTTTCTGAGATTCCCTGCATATGACAGTAACTTTCTCCTAATTCATATTTCATTGATAAAAACTGTGGGGAAAGAAAGACAGAAAAGAGGAAAGAAAGAAAGAAAGGAAAAGAGAGAGAAAGAGGACATATAAGAGTTATTGACTTAAAACAAATGAAGTAATTTTTCTCCTGTGAACTGTTATAGTATTAATCTTAAGGAAAATCTAGTCTACCTCTAAAACACTTCAAATCAAATGAAGGAAAACATTATCTGAATAGAGAGAAGTGAGTGAGACCTTATGTAAACGTCAATCTTAAACTTTCTGTTAACACTGCATTCTGATAAATGTTTTTTCCCCTAGCATTAACTATCCCCATATACCCCATTCACTTATCTGTCAGCAGAGAAAAAGGAGATTAAGAATTATATGGAGAAATCTCATTCTCAATCCAGCTCTCCCCAAGGAATTCAAAATCACTCAGAAAATATTGAGGTTTCTATTTGTTGGTATAATTTAATTTTTGTTTTTAGATTTTTTTTAAAGGCTATGATTTTAATTCATGGTTATATATTTCCATGAAATTAATGGTCACCTTTTGTACTTGCCAGATTTTGAAATTTTATTTTGTTCCATCTGATGTCTTCTATCAAGCTTCTGATACTGTTTAATGAAATGAAGATTCACCAGGTCTACTGCCAATATTTGTCTACATCTGTGAATTAGATACACTAAGTGTGACCTACGTTGTTTTATGCTATCCACAGCTGCTACCTCTTCTTCACTGGTTTTCCTTGCAAATTCCACAAACTCACACAGCAACTGAGAGGTTCTTTGAATTGGTAATTTTCTTGGAAAATTGCCAAGTTTGGTTTATATAAACATTTCATTCATTCAAGCCATTCATTTATTCATTCAGCCAATATTTGTTAGATATATACTGGGGATTGGCACTCAACAATTTATTTAGTACAAAACACTTTAAAATGCCTCCAATGAGATGACTCATCTAAGGGGCCTAGGTACAGAAAAATGTTTTTGAATTGGCTAGCAACCGTCTAAGTGCCATAAGAACTCAACTGCACCAAATTCAAAATTTCTAAGTTTATTGATGTGCAACAGACCATATAACAACATAAAGCAGCAGAGGAGAGTTGTTATCTGACTCAATATTAAAATAGTAAAAATTCATCACTGAATGGTAACTGAGTTTAAAGTTACATAGAGAAACAAAAACTCCAGAAATGTCCTTAGCACCAAAAGTAGCTATAATCCAAATATTATTTTCAGAATTCATCACTTTTCCCTACCCTCTTATTGAAAGTAAGAGGAATCCATTTAAAGGAACTTCACTTAACCTCTTAACAACCAATGATAGGTTAAAAAAATGTTGAGAATGGTGCTCAAAATCAGTAATTAGTTAGGTATCTTTTTTTTTTCTTGAGAACATTTAAGATTTACTCTCAGCATCTTTCAAGTATACAATGACATATTATTAACTATAGTCACCATGCTGAATATTAAATCATTGGAGCTTATTCTTCTTATAACTGAAACTTTGTATACTTTGTCCTATATATCCCCATTTCTCCCTCCCCCCAGGTCCTGGCAACCATCACTCTATTCTCTGTTTCATAGAAACAGAGAGAATTATTTTTTTAAAGATTCCACATATAAGTGTTACCATACAGTATTTGTCTTTTTTCCTCTGGCTTATTTCACTTAACATAAAGCCCTCCAGATTCATTCATGTTGTTTCAAATGGGAGGATTTCTTTCTTTGTTATGGCTGAATAATATTCCATCATACCCATTTATCCACGAAAGAATTTTAGGTTGTTTCCATGTCTTGTCTATTTTGAATAATGCTGCAAAGAATATGGGTGTGTATATATCTATCTGAGATGCTGATTTCATTTTCTATGCATATATATCCAGATGTGAGACTGCTGGATCATGCTGTAGTTCTAATTTTGTGGAACTACTGTAATGTTTTCCATAATGGCTATACCAATTTATATTCTCATCAACAGTGCATAAGAATTCCCTTTTCTATACCTTCTCACCAACATTTGTTACCTCTTGTGTTTCTTGATAATAGCCATCCTTATAGGCATGAGGTGAAATATCTCATGGTTTTGATTTTTATTTCTCTAAACATTAGTGATGCTGAGCACCTTTTAATTTATATTTTGGTCTTCTTTGAAAAAATGTCTATTGATGTTCTGTGCCCACTTTTTAATTGGATGATTTGCTTTTTTGCTATTGAGTAGTATGAGTTCCATGTATATTTTGGATATTAAGCCCTTATGAAATATACAGTTTGCAAATATTTTCTCTCATTCCATAAGCTGCATTTTAAATTAGTTTCCTTTGCTGTGCACCAGTGCTTCAGTTTGATGTAGTTCCACTTGTTTGCTTTAGTTTTCATTGTCAGTGCTTTTGATGTCTTCTCCAAGAAATCATTGCTGAAAGCAATGCCAAGGAGATTTCCCGCTAAGTTCTGTTCTAGGAGTTTTAGGGTTTCAGGTCTTAAAATTAAGTCCTTAATCCATTTTTAGGTAATTTTTATGAGTGGTATAAGATGGAGATTCAGTTTCATTCTTTTGTCTGTAGTTGTCCAACTTTCTCAATACTATTTATTAGATACTCACCTCCTCCACTTTGTGTCTTTGACAACATTGTCAGAAATTAGTTGACCATATATGAGTGGGTTTATTTCTAGGCTTCCTGCTCCATTCCACTGGTCTACCTACGTGTACCTGTTTTTAATGACAGTACCATGCTGTTTTGATTACTATACCTTTGTAACATAGTTTTAAATTAGAAAGTGTGATGCCTCCAGCTTTGTTTTCTTTCTCAAAATTGCTTTGGCTATTCAGGGTCATTTGTGGTTCCATACAAATTTTAAAATAGTTTTTTCTATTTCTGTGAAGTGTGCCACTGAAATTTTGGTAGGAATTGCACTGAACCTGTACATTGCTTTAGGTAGTATGGATACTTTTCACAATATTAATTCTTCCAATTCAAGAACACAGGATATTTTTCCAACTATTTGTGTTTTCTTCAATTTCATTCATCATCATCTTATAGTTTTTGGTGTATAGGACTTTTACCTCTTTGGTTAAATTTATTCCTAAGTATTTTACAGGTTTTGATGCGATTGTTAATGAGATTGCTTTCTTTATCTCATTTACATTAATCTTAAACTCAACTGACTATGTGTGTTGATTTTATATCCTGAAACTTTACTGAATTTATCTATTAATTCTAATAATTATTTGGTGGAATCTTCAGGGTTTTCTGTATATAAGATCATGGCATCTGCAAAGAGAGACAATTTTACTCTTTCTGCTTTGGATGCCCTTTATTCCTTTTTCTTGCCTAACATCATTGCTAAGACTTCCAGTACTATGTTGAATAAAAGTAGCAAGAGTGAGCATTCTTGTCTTATTCCTGATCTTAGAGGAAAGGCTTTTAACTTCCATCATTGATGCTATTGATAGATGTTACAGTGATACTATTATATAATATTAATTGTGGGGTTTTCATATATGACCTTTATTATGTTGAAGTGCACTCCTTCTATACCTAAATTTGTTGAGTGTTTCTAATCATGTAAGGATGCTGAATTCTATCAATGCTTTTTCTGTATTTATTAAATAATCATAAAATTTTTAGCATTCTGTTAATGTGGTATATCACATTTATTGATTTGTATATGTTGAATCATCCTAGCATCACAGGGATAAATCCCACTTGATGATGGTGCATGATCCTATGCTCCTGAAACTAAATTCAAGAGCACAGGAATTTTTTTTGTTGAGGATTTTTGCATCTATGTTTATCAGGAATATTGACCTGTCATTTTCTTTTCTTGTAGTATCCTTTCTCTGGCTTTGGTTTTAGGATAATGCTGGTCTCATAAAATAAGTTTGAAAATACTTCTTCAATTTGTTGGAAGAGTGTGAGATGATTTAGTGTTAACTCTTTAAATGTTTGGCAGAATTCACCTGTGAAGGCATCCAGTCTTGAAGTTTTATTTGTTGGAAGGTTTTTGATTATTGATTAAATCCTTACTAGTAACTGATCTGTTCAGATTTTCTATTTCTTCATGATTCAGACTTGGTAGGTTGGTAAGTTATATGTGTCTAGGAATTTATCCATTTCTTCTAGGGTGTCCAATTTGTTGTCATATAGTTAATTGTTTACAGTAGTCCCTTATGATCATATGTATTTCTGTGGTATCAGTTGTAACATATCCTCTTTGATTTCTGATTTTATCTATTTGGATCCTTGCTATTTTCCTCTTGGTAAATTTAGCTAAAGATTTGTCAATTTTGTTTATTTTTTCAAAGAACCAGCTCTCAGCTTCACTAACCTTTTCTATTGCTTTTTTAGTCTCTAGTTCATTTATTTCTATTCTAATCTTGATTATGTTTTTTCCTTCTGCCAAATTTGAGTTCAGTTTGTTTTTCCTTTTCTAGTTCCTTAAGATATAAAATTAGGTTGTTTGCTATCTTTCTTTTTTCTTAATGCAGGTATAAACTGTCTATCTGTACATCTGTATAAATTTTCCTCTTACAACTGATTTTGTTGCATTCCATAAGTTTTGATATGTTGAATTTTCACTTATCTTAGATATTTTCTGATTTCCCTTTTGATTTCTTCTTTGACCTATTATTGGTTATTCAGAAGGTGTTATTTACTTTCCACATATTTGTGAATTTTTTAGCTCTTCCATTGTTACTGATTTCTAGTTTAATACCACTGTTGTGAGAAAAGATACTTGATATGATTTTAATCTTCTTAAATTTGTTGATTAGTTTTGTAATCTAATATATGATCTACCCTGGAGAATGTTCCATGTGTGCTTGAGAGAATGTGTACTCTGCTTCTGCTGGATGGAATGTTCTATATATGTCTGTTAGGCCCATTTGGTCTAAGGTATAATTCAAGTCTAGTGTTTCCTTATTGATTTCCTGTCTTGATTATCTAACCATTGTTTAAAGTGTTATATAGTCCACTATTATTATTGCATTGCTGTCTAGTCTTGCCTTCAGATCTATTAATAATTGTTTAATATATTTAGGTACTCCAATATTGGGTGTAAATATATATATATGCTTATATATATATGTTTACAGTTGTTATGTCTTCTTGATGAATTGACCCCTTTATATATATCATGACCTTTATACATAACAGCTTTCTTTCTCTCTTGTTACAGTTTTTGACATAAAGTCTATTTTATCTGATATAAGTATAGCTATTCCTGCTTTTTAAGTTTCCATTTGCATGGTATCTTTTTCCTTCCCTTCTCTTCAGCCTATGAGTATCCTTAAAGCATAAGTGAATCTCTTATAGGCAGCATAAAGTTAGGTCTTTTTCTTTAGTCCATTTAGCCACTCTGTCTTTTAATTGCAGATTTTAAACCTTTTACGTTAAGAGTAATTAATGTTAGATAAAGACTGACTATCACCATTTCATTAACTGCTTTCTGATTATTTTGTAACTTCTTTGTTCCATTTTCCTCTCCTGAGGTTTTATGAACAGACGATTTTTTTGTAGTGGTATGCTTTGACTCTTTTTTCTTTATCATTTATTTATCTGTTTTAGGCCTTTGCTTTGTGATTACCATGAGGCTTTCAACATACATCTTATAGTTATAACAGTCTGTTTTAAGCTTATTAACATGTTAACCTCAATTGCATAAAAAAAAGTATGCAATCAACTGTGGTAACACCCTACTGATAGACTGATTTTCAAATTGCATTTGCTTATTTGGATGCTGACATTGGACTATTAATACAAAAATAGCTGGAAGAGGAAGACCGATTCAAACATTCTTTCCAAATCAGAAATAAATTTAATTGTAACTGACCATAACATGCCCAAAATTTAAAACTCTGGAAAGATGTTTTAAATTTTACTGTCAGAAACATTTCAAATAAAGATGCTTTAAAGTTTACTGGCATAAACATTTAAACAAGGTTACAAATTATTTATTTATACCTTCTCTAGAAGAGAAAATATAGAGTATTATGTGCCAACCAAACAAGGAGATAACAGTATTTCTTGGATCATAACTGCTCTATTTGAGGTTGGTTGCTGCTGCTGGTCCTTTCACCTCTGTCTCTCACTCCATACCTCCTTGAATTTGATAAAAGGAAAAGAAAGTAGCTCACCTCATCTTTTCTCTCCCACCTAGAGAAAAATCCAGATTAGCTCTTTATTAGTAAGAGTTAAAGAAAGTTAAAATGAGTTCACTTCAGAGACAGGCTTTCCCTTCCAAATTCCCTTCCAGTTTCTTCACTCCATAACCACTCCATGCCCTCCCTCTACCACTGACTCTCACCTCCACAACATGCAGAAGAAGGTGCACTCTCAGAGGATAATCTTCCCAGTTATGAATTATAATATGTGATTGGCATGTATTATTAGACTTCATAATATTTTCCTAGGGCTCTTTTTTAATTGTAAAACTCAAGAAGGATCAGATTTCCTTGATCTTCATGCTCACAACACCTGTAAAATACGTGAAGCTAAATGTGTGAAGGAATTCAATAAAATACATTCTAATTGTGGAGTCCTGAACAAGAGACCTAAACGGGATCGTGTTCTGAAGGACCAGCTGAAGGGAGATGTTCTGCTGTGTTGATATTTCACATGGCACACATGGAACCAAATCATGTTTTCTAAGACATTCTATTCTTGGTTTGGTTTAAGTCCTACATGCCTTTTTAAAAGCAGAACGAGATGAGTCAGAAAGTAAGTTCCAAAATTCTCTGAAAGTAGGATATAACCTGCAGCTCAAAACCCCTGGAATCATGGAGTCACCTCAGAAAACAACAACAAGCAATCATTCTAGTTTAAATTAAAAACATATACTGACTGTTTATATCTTATTTTTCAAATGTATAGAAGACAATGGTAATAAAATGATTTTTATTATGTTTTCTCAACTAGCAGATATTAAAAGCATAACCATACTTTAAAAGATAGACAATCACTACTCTGGGAATGCTTGGGACTCCTAGAACCTTGGCCCAAGTTGTGCCATTTCTTAGCCCAACATTTATTGGAAATTAAAACTTCCACATTTCATTTTCCTTTTTGGGAATTAATGGAGATTTTTTAAAGGAGGGGAAAGAAAGACAAGAATAAGAAAGGGGGAAAGAAAGAGATCAGAGGAAAAGGAAAAGGAAAAAACAAAAATAAAGAAATAAGGAAAGAAGGACAAATGTAGAAACAGAAGGATGGTAGGGGTGGTTGGAAGGGAAGGCCAAAAATTGACAAAATTTTTTTTAATTATACATTTATACACACTGAAAAACTTTCTATCAAGAAAATAATCCAATGTTTAACTTGGTGTTTTGATTGTGAGGGAGGGTTTATATGGATTTAGCTGAATAGTATTTGTAAAGCTCTCTATTTTTATGTCAAAAAGAGAGAGAGATGCAGTTTTTAAAAGCATCATAAGTTCATTCATTCTTTCGAATCTAGATAAGTGACAAAAATACTTGACAATGGTGAACTGAGAATAATCACTCATCAATTTGTAGAACCACCTACTCTGAATTCTTTACACCCTTTTTCCAAAATGCATCTTTCACAAATGAAAAACAATAGAAACTAAAGCACATAACTAAGTCATTATGGCATGTACAGAGTTTTTATTTGATTCTAAAAATAATAGTAGTTGATTATAGTGTTTGTGATAATAGAAGTTCCCTAAATAAGAATTAAAATCATCAATTTTAATTGAACTCCTATTCATTTTTAATTATAACTGCTTACAATGAGTAAGTGAAATAAATGAAGAAAAATATAAAAAAATTAAAGTTTAATCTAATTATCCAAGAAAGTTTTCCGATACTAGGAAGAGCATCATGAGTAACTAGGCTGTGCCTGAATGTTCCATTCCCAAAGGAACATGGAGTACCTGGCAAGCAATGGTAGAATGAATCTAGATCTTTCTTTTGGGCATGATACGATGATAAAAATTCACTGTAAGAGATACTCTAAAACACAAATATGATATTATGCATGAACTTAAACTACAAAGTGCAGCCGTACCAATAAGGTGTGAGTAGCCACAGCCCTTGCCTCAGGGTACTCTTGCATCAGCAACTGATCAGTCCAAATTCCTAATTAAGATATAACCTATATTTTTTTTAAATAGCTGATCTTCCATTTCCTCATCCATAAAATTGGAAAAATAATAAGTATTTTCCAGGACTGTTTTGAGAATTAAATTCACTTATATATATATATGTTTATACACATATGTATGTATACACACACATACATAGAGGACATAATAGGGCAGGCATCTGATAAAAGTAGCTATTGAATTAATATTAATCATTTTAATATAGCATTATAGGTGTTAAAATTAAAATATGTACAATACACTATAGTGGCACATAGAAGAGAACCAGCTCTGCCTGAAGTGGGGAATAGGCTGCCAAGGGGTCACAAAGGAGCAAAATCTAGGACTCAAAGGATAAGCAGGTGGCCAAAATGGGAAATAGCATGTTATTCCAAAGGAAGAGCATGTGCAAATAAATGCACGCACAGAGAAATGAAACACCAAAGTAGAATCATGGATGGCAAGTAGCTGGGTATTGTAGAGTGAAAAGAAATTTAGATTTGGAAAGTCATGTATATAAGGTGGGTTTCATCTCAGAGATTAAGGAGAGTCACTGAAAAATATGAAGTAGTCAACCACATATCTTTGAGAATGCCTTTATTGGACACATTGTTGTGGCATTTGAGATGCTATGTGAACATAACTGATGTGGTTTCTGCCCTCATGGAGCTTACAGTTTAGCACAGAAGATAGACATAAATAAATATAAATAATAATTTCAAGCATACAAAGTGCTATGGAAAATAGCTAATATTTATAGAGACTATATATGCAAAGCAGTTTGCAATCATCATGGAATAATTCCCATTTAAAGAAGTTGGAGGCACAGAAAGGTTAAGAAACTCAGACAATCTGAATCCAAAGCCAGCACTTTTAACTACTATGCAATACTGTCTCAAGAAAAAAATACAGAACAATATAATCATCATATCAATTTTTTAAAAATCACATTGGCAGCAGTGCAGACAATGAGTTGAAGAATGAAACTGAAGACAGGAAGAGAGTACTGCAAAAGTCCATGCAAGAAATAACTTGGATTAGAACTAAGTCAGCTGTGGCAGTTGCAGTATGAATGAGAGAAGAAAAAAATTGATGAGATACTGAGGTAGAATTGACAAGAACTCACAAGTGACTGGATGTGGGAGTGAGGAAGAGGGAAAGCTTGACACATTGCCACCAGAGAGACCTGGCTACAAAGCACTTTTGTAACTCAAGATCTAATCAACCCTGATGGAGGAAAAGAGGCGCAGGATTTCACTTCCAGTCATCCTCACCTACTAGCCACCCCCGTCTCCCATTAGATGCAACACATGCATCATTGTTGCAGAGGTAACAAAATGTTGTACAACTGCCAATACAATATTGAACCTGTTTAAAGAAAGCTCTGTGAAGTCTTTCACTTAAAAAAAAAAAAATTCTGGGATCTCTGGCTATTTCAACAAAGGAATAAAATACTAAATTAACTTTTCATTTTACATGTACATGCTATTCATTTGGTCCTAAGAATATCTTGATTGAACACACACAAAAAATATGTTTCCTGAATTCACAGTTCATTAAATAAAAACAAAAATTAAATAGTTGCTGACCAGCTTACCAAATGATAGAGGAGTAAACTTTCAGACCAATCGTAAGAAGAAAATTTTCAGGCTTTACCTGAATATGCCATTTATTAATAAACAGCACTAGACTAGCTAAGCAGACACATTAGTCTTCATATATACCTAACAGCAACAGAATTCTATATAGTTCTGCATGCTTTAGTGTGTAAATGACCTTTAATTTACACTTAAAATTCCAATATGAAATCTGAACAGTAGAATATGGTATATTCTTTGATACTTTGGTCAAAGCTATTAAAAAATAAAAATAAAAATCCTAAAAATGTCTTTCTTATTCAAACTAATAAGTGAAATCGTACATGAAGATTTTAACCTGTAATGCAGTCACTATAGTTAGAAATACATATCAAACTCAGTATGTGAAATTTTATTTTAGACAGATTGCCATTTTAACTAATGTGAATCTGAGGATGAAATTGTCAGGAGGGAAGATGGAGGGGAGAAGCAGGGGGCAGAACTCTGTCAGTAGGATCATCAGAGAAAGGAAGAGAGAGAAAGAACAGAAACCGGGAAGTGGAGTCAACATCAGAATCATGCAGGAGCTGATGAATGCACTAGATTGGACCTCTCAGATGTTTTGGTCTTGGGACCTCTTTACACACTTGAAAATTACTGAGAATATCAAAGAGCTTTTATTTATGTTGGTTATATCCGCTGATATTTACTATTTTAAATATTAAATGGAGAAATTTCCAAAATATTTAATAATTCATTTAAAAATACCAATAAGTTCATAACATATTAACATAAAAGTGTTTATGAAAAATAACTATATTTTTCAAAAATAAAAGACTCAGCAAGGAGAATATCATTGTTTTACTTTCTACAAATCTCCTTTAAGTCTGGCTTATTAGAAGACAAGTAGATTCTCATATTTCTTTCTGCATTCAATCTGTTTCTAAATTATATTTTACAAAGCCTCTGTACACCCATAAGAGGATAGAGTTCAAAAGGCAAATATTGTCTCTGAGTTATTAAGAAAATAGTTTTAACTTCACAGATGTCTTTAATAGGGTCTTGAAAACCCCTAGGGGTTCCAGGACCACACTTTTTAAAAGGTGGCAAATGAAAGTGATTTGCAGATCAGCATAAAATTAAAGCCCATAAACAAAGGGGCTTAGCTTGTAAATCTAAGAATTCTGGGTTTCAGCAGAATTAGAATTATAATGGAACCAAGCTTGTAGAGACAATTATCCACTATCCTATTTCCAAATGTAAATATAGAATCAACTCTATAGACTTTCCTTCAGGTAGTCATGGAATTTTAAAGCAGGAAAAATTGCTTTTGCATGTATAAAAATTGTGCTGACAAGCCAATAGTAAAGTTTACTAAATAATTACATAATTAAGATTAGAGCATAGCTTTACTTCATTACAATAATTATGGTAAGATGTTAGAAAGCATTACTGAGGGACAGCTCTCTTTTCTGAAGAGCTATTAAAAAATGAATATCCACATATTTAAAACAGTATAAAAAAATTCCTTTCTGGAGACAGAACATGAACCAAAAGCCTTTTAGAATCTCCTTCAGACTTAAGTGTCTCTGAGTATTTTTATCCCATTGAAATGAGCTCTGACACATCTGATATTTCTGCCTTTACATACTTTTCTATTTCACATACAATAATTGCTGTAAACTTCTCCATTTATAATTCTTCTTTGTTTTTCCTCTTAATTCTTCTCTTTTCA
This sequence comes from Vicugna pacos, assembly GCF_048564905.1. Lineage (NCBI taxonomy): Eukaryota > Metazoa > Chordata > Mammalia > Artiodactyla > Camelidae > Vicugna > Vicugna pacos. Next base: position 21,595,029 of record NC_133021.1, on the reverse strand, counting down.
GTGTTTTGGCTCCAATTCCAGCCACAACTCTCACCTAGTTTCATTCACTGTTCCCTATACTTTTCCATACACCTATTAAGTCAGTTTACATTTTGAAATACAAAAATATAATTAAATGTTATACATTCTTCTGCATTATAAAGACAACAGCAACTCAAACTATGAATAAGTTGAAAGAGAGGTGAAAAACATGACTTCAAATGACAAAAAATTTTGAAATAGATGCTTGCACATTACTTTGTATGCAAAAGCATTTAAGTTATTTCAATACTTTATGTTCTGCTTGTATCATCAACCACCCACTTGTTCTTTCTCAATCTATAAATCCCAGGGAGGGAAAAACAATGATAAATCAAAATTTGTCCTGGGTGAATACACATAAATGACCTGGTAAATATACCCCAAAAATAAGAAGGTGGCAAATAAGGCTTCTTTTCTTAGGAAAAAAAAATCAAGGAATAGAGTTTAACTCTTGTATAATACAGTCAGTTAAAGCTTTCTAAATCAGCCAAAGGCTGTAGCTAAGCAACATGATCCTCCACTGTGCTCAAAAAGGGGGCTGCCAAGCATCGGTAGCCTCATTTCTCACTGAAAGCTTTGACAAGTTTCCACCATATTTTATATAATTGTAGCAAAGGGAGTGCCAGATTAGATCTGATTTGCTGTCATAATGGGATTTTTTTCCCTCATAAGTTAATGATTCACAGCTATATTTAACCCCTAAAAAGTCACCCCCAGGCACTCACTATATATTCTGATTGCCTCTCATATCTAGAATTGGACAAGTAGCAATTTTTCTGCTACTGAATATGACAAAAGCAAAGGTTTAATAGGTAGAGATTTTTTTCCTGATTGACTCCATTATAAATTTAGCTACATACTCCAAATCTGTTCACTAACTTCATATTTCATCAGATGCTCTCTCATCAAATTGAAAAGATCAAGAAATCTAGGACTTTGAGTTCACATCCATTGTTGTATGTTAAGTCAGTCTTCCTGTCCCAGCCCACTCTAGCCTAGCTGTGTGTGCTGATCTCCCACCTTTAAGCTCGGCCACATTCTAATCCCAGGTCACAGAGAAGTTTGGGAGTATTTAGGTATTCTGTCTTCAGCAATAGTTAGAATCTAAAATGTATTTATATATTATCATAAACACAGTAGATCACCTTGGCATCCCTGTTCCCAGTGAGTTCCAATCTTCCATAGCCACCTTTCTACATTCTGATTTGTATTCTAATTCCCTGCTAGGAATGGGTCCCTTTCCTTAACACCAGCCATCTTAACTGATGCCCAGACAATGTGTACAGCCCTCGCCAACCTCTACCTACAGAGATGGATCTTATCCTTTGGGTCCAGTTTCCCACTGGACATTCCTACCATTCCCAGTCACTGCCAGGCATTGAAACAAGAGTACTACCACTGGCAAGAAACTTCTGCTGCTGCCACTCACATACCTACAAGATGAAAGCCTGCTATATTGATCCTAATCCAAATTTCTATGTGAGCTTGCCATACGCTCTTGGAAATTTATTTTGGCCACCTAGAGCTAGATCAGTTCTTCTTGATTGGTATATTCCTAACCAATTAGTCAAGTATAAGATTCCAGCATGCCTCTTGGCTGAACTCCTATGGGTAAAATCACAGGACTAACAGTATCAGCCCATAGGCTGTTACCAGTCAGTGATTCTCTTTCCAAACTACCATATGTCACTCATAGTACCTTTTTATAGTTTAAACTCCTGAAATACCACTTCTACTTTCACGACCTTAATCAAGTTACTTAAACCACTCTTAAGTCTTAGTTTTCTCATCTAGAAAAGAGGAATAACAATAATATATAATTAAGTATGAGATGGATATGTCTTATTTTTTATTATTAAATAATTATTTTCTTACACAGAGATTGAAGAACAAACTTGTATCAAAGGGATACTTCACTTCTGGTGTCTCATGGACTTTTCAGACTTGGGCTAAAGAAAACTCAATTATTAGCAAAAATTATCAAAAGTGCCTTTACCTACACCATTCATGAGAGATCTTATAAATAAGATCTTGTAAGAGCTTTTTTGAAAAACATTTTATGTAGTCCATGAAGTTGACAAAGTAGAAAGCTATAAATCAAGATTTAATGATTCAAAGTACTGCCAATGCAAGGATAATCAGAGCATTGCTTTTGGATGGAAATAACTTTCAACTGTTCCCTTTAATATATATCAAAAGTATAAAATCTCAGGGTTGGAAAGAAACTTAAGAGGCACCTAGTCCAACTGTACAGCCAATGTTGCATGAAGTTTTTATGAGTCCTGCAAAATTCTGTCAAGTTGTATCTTTCATGTTGAAAATACTAAAGCTGGTAGCATCCTCACCAAGTGGTCATTTAGGCTAGATGTGATGGCACAACTCTAATGTATAACTTTACAATTTCCTTTTTAAAAAATATATGTATTATTCAATTTTTGAACAATTCTGATTTCTATGAAGTTCCACTTGCACTGAGCTAAACAGAGCCTTTTGCAATCCCTGTTGGTTTACTTGTAAGTCACAGCTTAGCCCCTGGGTCCTTTCAGTAAAAGTATAAATATCCATATACTAGCTATTTTCATATTTGAAGACAGTTGTTAGATCAACCACAGGTCTTCTCTTCCCTGGAAAAACATCCTAATTTCTTTGATTCTTCAAAATATAAGGTGTCAAAGTCCTTAATAATACTAATTTTCTCTTCTGAATGGGCCTCAGTTTCTATGGTGAATTGCAATTCAATATATTGAATGTTTTATATATGTTCTATAAATTTCTAAATTCCTTGTCACACTATTTCAGGTGTTTTCTGCTGAGTTGAGAATACAGTGAGATGTTAACCTCCCGAAATCCAGAGAACAACCTAAGACTAAGTTGGCTTTCGCTACTGTAGTTTTGCAGTCACACCACACTATTTTTCACATGTGCTACAACTCAGCCATACTATTCTTCCTATGCTCAAAAGTTAGGTTATTTGATTCATTCAGGATCTTCCTTTTGTTCCTATTAAGTTTCATCCTGATAGATATGTCAATTTATCCAACTCAGCAGTATCTTTTTAGTCTGATTTTACTTCAGATGAATTTATTATTCTTAATTACTTGTTTCTCGTATCATTATTCAAAGAACTGATGAACATTTTGGCCAGCACAAGGCTGCAAATAAAACCCTATAATAAACTACTTTTCTAGTTGCAAGACAGAAATATTGACAGTGTTTAATTGGTTCCTACATTTGCTTTCAAATTTCAATGTATTACCTTTTACATTTGACCATCTATTTGGATTTACAGAATATATTATTTTAAATTGTAAAACATTTACCGATTCTTCATAGTAAGATGGTCTGTGACCTAGAAAATCTTCCCCACACAAAGATTTTCTGATTATCTCAAAGCAAACTACTCATTTCTGAACTTGAAGATTGGTTAGGCATCACTCTTTACAAAAAAGGCAAATGTTCCAAATATGCTGACCTACTCTATGATGACAAGTGCTTGTCAGTGGTGTCTATGAAGCAGGTTTTTTAAAAAATATATCAGCTACTCCTTCAAAGTAAATGTGACATTTTAATAATCCATGAGGAAGCCTTTTGAAGTGAGCATTTTGAAAATGGATATTTGGAAATGTTTTCAGTGTTATGTGGTTTCTGTTGCCAAAAACTATAAATACTCACATAGCCATACAATTTAAACTTGGAAATAAAATTTCCTAATCTGTTTAAAAATATTCTCTGTGAAAGTTTGAGTGGACTTTTAACCTATTCTTTTAAAATATTCAAATGCCTAGCTTTCCAATTAGTTTTCAGGGACCAATTGACATCAGGTAAGATGAAAAACTGCCAGCTGTATTTCTGAAAAAAGACAAAACAAATGGAAAAATAAACTTTGCAAAATTAGTACTTGAGACTGAAAAATGAACATTATAATTTAGCAAATACAGTCAACAATTTATTTCTTAAATTTGGACTAACATATACTTGTGAGGCATATTTTCAACTATGACAGACATTAAAACTAAGTATAAAAATAAACTGAGCTTATAGACCTCTGAGTCACTGCATTACTAAGTATTAAACTAAAAATTTTTTAAATGATGAAGCAGAATCATAACACTGACCCTGAAAATTTTTCAAAAATTGTAACTCAGTCAACTACATTGCTCTCATTAAAGATGTTTATTTTTACAAGATATAATCTACATTAAAATATCATTTCATCTTTATCTCAACCCAATTAAGTTTCCTGTTTTATAATATACAGAATATATAACAAAAGATGCATACACTTTGTAGACTAAAAATATACAAATACTCTGGGTGGATGCTTAAGGAATTTTTACTAACAGAGTATATTCAAAAAGTTTCAAGACCACTGTCCTAATGTTTCCTATTTCAAATAATGACTAAAAAAAAATCTTCTAATGGAAACAAAGCAAAAGAAAATCAAACAAAAATGAGTATCAATTTATTTGAGTCTTTTTAATAAACTATTCTGCAGGAAAGGATTTTGTGTACTCACAGCAAACAATGATATGAAAATAGGTCAAGAATTATTTAAATGGATACTGAAAATATAGGCAGGTCCAGGTAGCAGTGACCTGGATTAGTTATGAAAACAGCCAGAATAATCCTGCAATCCAGCTCAGGGTGTCGACTCAGATCTTATTTTACTATGCCCTTCAAAAAATACTTAGTGGCCTCCTAGACCCTATAACAACCCAAATTTGCTGAGAGATTATTTTCCTGACCAACTCTCCCATGCCTTTCTAAAATGCTCCTGAGGCTTTGGTCATTGGTTTCATACCACTTAGCTGTTTCTGACATCAGACTTGCTGTACTAGTTTAAGATAACTTGGAGGCTGAAAACTCAATACACTGGGGGAAAAAATTTTAAATGAAAAGTTTGCCTTAATTATAACTTTGAAATTGGTAATTCCCTCAATTATTTATAAGAAAATAATGTTAAACACTGGCAAGATAAAATCACAGTAAACGTGATGAGTACCCTTGTTTCTTGTAATGTGGATATTCATCAAGACAGGTCCTTACACCCAATGATCTTGGGGTCTGTAATGGAAGATTTGTGACAAGGAATAAAGGAGAGGAAAAATGCCCTGGACAAAAGCTTTTCTTTCTGTTTTCTTAAGCAGTAAAAAGGTCAATAGAAGCCAGTGCCTAGTCTCCAATTCACATCACTACAGGGAATGACTGAGCTAGTCACAAGTCTGAGGATGTGCCCTGAGTGACCAGCACTGACTACAGAAGCTTAGAGAAGCCCAACAGAAAAGTATGAAGAGTTTCAGGCCAGCCCCATGCAAATCACACTACCCACCAAGGGCCTCATGGGCCCAGCCCAGGACACCAAGATCTCCTACTCCCAATCCCAGGACTGGGCAAGGAAAGGGGTGGAGGGATCCAGAGTTCAAGTCAAAACATGCATTTTGTAGACTCAGTGTTTGTTGATGTTATTTTTTGATCACTGAACCTCTTTCTACAACACATTCAAATGAGATTCATTGAACGGTCGGTTGTCTTACAGGATATGTTTTTCCAGTTTCTCTTATAGGAATTGAATAAATACAATGCTCCCATATATAATGCAAAAAGTTAAATATTTCACCCTAATCTTTGTTAACCAGAATAGAGGGTAATAGTTTATCTTGAAATAAATTAGTTTATTTGAAAGCTTTAAAGAGATGGAACACATAGAAAATTAATAATCCTGATGCAATGAAAATAAATCAATATTCCAAAAGGAGAAAGAAGTTCTTCCAATAAGACCATCTAGTCAGATAAATAAGGAAGAAAAAACTACACTGAGATTATTAGAGGCAAGCAGAAACTGTAATAGACTGATAAGTTAATATCTCCTTGTTTCTAGACAGACTGCTTATTGAACCACCCAGGAGCACTACTGAAACAAGACTATACAGAAGTGAGCACATACAGATCAATATCCACAATATGACACCCATGCAGGAAAAAATTCCACTCTGGCTGAAAGACAAAGCTCCGTGGCTATATGCCATTGGCATGGAGATAGGTAATCAGGCTAAAGATATTTATCAAATCAGTGAATGAAATTCATATCTTTAGAAATGTCAGAATCACCCAAAGGGAAGTAGAAACTCAGAAAAGTTCAAAACCATAAGAACAGATAATAAAGGGAGGTGAAAAGATCATGACTTCTGTGACTTGACAAGACAGAAAAATTCTCTCTACATAATCGGGTCCCAATTTGGGGTGAGAGTGAAGGAAGTGAAGGCTGTGTGGAAGGCTGGCTACATGGAGGTTTATGGAGATGTGAGAGTGGGTGTGGGGGTCGTGGGAACATGGTGGGGGTGTGTGATGGACTTAGAGGATGTGGGTGATTGTGGAGATTTCTAGAGGGATTAGCGGGTGGGAAGGCTGAGGGATATTGTGGTGGGAAGTGTGGAGGACTGGCACAGGTATGTGTGGAATGTGGGGGGGTGTGGGGAGCTGTGGGAGATTATTTGGGTGGTGGTGGCCTATAGGAACATGTGGATTATGTGTGGCAGGATAGTGGGGCGTGCACATGGGAAACATTCAATAAGCATATGTATATGTGTGCACACCTGCACATCTGTCTACACATCTTTTTGTGTGTAGTGGCACAGATAAGTGCTTCCTGTTAAATTTCCTTTTGATTTAAAATTCCTAACCTTACAATTGCACTATGTACAACCATCTTTCACATGGGCAAAAATTCAAATGGAAGATGTAGATCACTCTATTTATGGGAATAGTCCCTATTTTAAAAGGCAAAAGATTTATACAATCTGAAGAGAAACCAGAGTATTAGCCCCTATTTTAAATAAATCAAGCTAATTTTTCTCATAAATTCATGGACTCAAAGTTGAGATAGCCCAAGTACTCAAGGTCAGGAAATTTATTGTACATTTGTTTCAGAGAATTTGGGGACCTCACAGATAGATCACTGAAAATTAAATGAAGATGGAATCACAAGTCCTCTCTGAAATGACAGAAGACAACTGACACTAATTTAAAAAGATACATGCACCCCAATGTTCATAGCAGCGTTATTTACAATTGCTAAGGTATGGAAGCAACCTAAGTGTCCACCAACAGAATAATGGATAAAGAAGATGTGGTATATATATACAGTGGAATACTACTCAGCCATAAAAAAGAATGAAATTTTGCCATTTGCAGCAACATGGATGGACTTGAAGGGCACTATGTTAAGTGAAATAAGTCAGACAGAGAAAGAAAAATGCTATATGATATCACTTACATGTGAAATCTAAAAAATACAACAAACTAGGGAATATAACAACAATAAAAGCAGACTCACAGATATAGAGAACAAACTAGTTATTACCAGTGGGGAGAGGGAAGTGGGGAGGGGCAACATAGGGTTAGACGGACAAAAAGGGTTATTGTGGGATTACATGAAATTATTTGTATGAAACTTGGAAACTATAAAACACTATAGAACTTAAAGAATATTTCATTCAATAGAAAAATTAATTACTAAAAAAAAAGTGACAGTCTTATTTCTAGAAGTATGATCTCTATGCCTGTTCCTCACCAACCAGAGTCACGTGAAATCAAGTATGGATAGGAACTGAAAATTAGAAAAAAAAACATCAAATATACACATTTCCTTTCCAGGTTACTACGTACAGTTTTCTCCTTATTTTCAAAATCACCCTGCCATACTTTCTCTATTGCTTCTCTAGCAGATGGCAGGGTGTCTGAATGAATACCATCAATGTTTCAACAAGCATCATACTCCATAAAAATGTGCATAATCTGGTTGATCCCTCCTGGGACTGGTTTCTCACTTCATGGCTATTTTAATTTCTAGCCCATTTTGAAGAATAGGGTCAGCCTTCTACTAAAGCCAAACTTCAGAAATAATTTTAGTTTCAGCCTTCTCTCAGTCCCCAAATGAACAGTTATTCTGCACAAATTTCATTTTCTAATCTTTTTTCAGTTCATTTAGCAACATTCATACCTGCATAGGAGAATTTTTCCCCCCAAGATGCCTCTTGTTCACTTTTCCACAAAAATACAATATATTCAAAGGTAATATATTTCTGAGCTTCCAACTTCAGAGAACTTTATCTCCATGTTCTTACCTCTGAATTGTTAAGATGACACTTGTGAGTTCCTGAAAACCAGCCATCACTTGAACACTGGTCAATGTCCACTTTCTGAAGATTTATGTCAACTTTCATGACACCCCTTAAAAACAGAGAAAGACAGAAAGAACAAATTAATCTGGGCTTTTGCAATTTGTAACTCTTTATTCTACCCTAGAAGTCAGACAAATCAGCATAAAGAATGCACTAAAAATTTTCAAATTTCCCACTCCTATTCATTTAATGGGTACCAACTGAAGATAGAGACACAACAGAACAAAATCAGCAAGTATTATTTTTATATAAGTCCCAAAGGCAGGGGTTCTGTACTGTTCACTGTCTTCATCTCCCTGTATAATGACTAGTGCCCAGTAGGTGTTCAATAAATATTTGTTGATTGACCAAACTCAGGACAGTATTGCTCCAGACATGGTAGCAAAGTTGACTCTGATTTAATATCTGTTCCCAGTACCCATTTTATTAAAGTAAAAAAAATCTAAAGCCCTTATCTCATTTCTTTCTATTTCTAGTTCCCAATGCAAGGCCAGGGATGGGGAAGTTGGGACAAGGTGGCAAGGGTGCTTAATTAGGAGAAAGACAGTGTCAGAAAATAAGCATCTCTTTCCTCTGATCTTCTATCACAGTCATTTTAATCAGCTCTTCAGGTCTTCCAGTGTTCCACACCAGAGATTTGCACCATCCACAGAAGTACTGATTAGTGTTTATTCTTTTAAGTCTAGAAACAAGAACACTGCATTTCACTTACCCATTTGAGAAAAGTCATTAAGAAAGAGAACTCACAAATTCAGAGCCAAAAGCAAAATTGCAAAGGAAGTTCCAACTTTAAAATTCCTCCATTTTTGCCAACAAATCTCCCTACATTTTCCTAAGATCCCCCTCTTCTATTTTTCACCACCACCAGCATCTCTAGCAGCAAAAGCAACAGACATACCTGTCCTACACTGAACTACTGCACCTGGAATTAATTGAAATAATTTTTCTGTGGACTGGGCCGTGAAGTCCACAGCTCTGTAATGTCTTTTTTCACAAACTTAAATAAAGCAGAAACACTCCAATGAAACTCACTAAACATAAAAACACATGTTGAAGGTCCCATGTCCCCTACTTAAACTATTTTCATTATGATATTATTAATGTGTACAAACATAAAGGTAGGCTCAAATTCCTTATATTATAGCTCTTCCAGCTACAACATACACATATACACAAAATAACAAAACAAAGGCAAATGAAACTGTCAAGCCAACAAATTTGAAATTTAAAATATTAATTTAAAAACACCAACGATTACATTTTTCCCACCTCTCAGAAAAGGGATATGATATCAACTGCTAGTTCAGCAAGCCTATTTTACCATGTTATGACTCATTTTTCTCATCTCTTTTCTCCTTTCAAGCTACTGTGAAATCTTGACAGAGTGGCTTCACGTCATTGGGGCTTCATCTAGAGTGAATAAATCATTTACTTTTTAAGGCTGCCTCTGTTCTTGCTAACCTGTGACAAAGTATGTACTACACCACATAGTGCTAACAAGCAGGCACACCAAAACCTCCTGTCAGTACTTGGATGTCCAGGCAACCCAGAATATGAGTAAGTTCACTTCTCAGGGGATCACTGAAAGGAAAACCCAAACGTTTACCATAAAAAACTTACAAATCCTTCCAAGAAATAGCCGCAGTTTGCAAAACATTACTATTGTGGACCATAATTCCATAAAACAAATGTTATTCATGCGATAAATAACTGAACTCCCAAGTAATAAAATGCCTTGACCCAGTTCACTCCTTCGCTCTTTCAACAAATACTTATCACCTGGAATGTGCATATCTACATGAGAAGCCATGAAGGTGAACCATACAGGTCCTGCCCAAGCAATCCCAAAAGGTTTACGGTGTCTTAAAAAGTATCAGAACGTTTCATGGAGAATGGACGCTAAATCCTGGGGGATGAGGAAAGTTACCATTTGGGGTAGAGCAGGTATTCCATAAATATTGGCTGACTTGTTGACTGCCTTCACCCACCAAGATTTCCCACAGAACTATGTTCTATCAGGTCCTGCCAATCATGCAAGCCCACTCTTGGCTCTACTCATGCTCTTTGGAAAATAACATTCTTTTTCTAATTCATTCAATAAATCACCTATTGAGCACCTACTATGGGCCAAAATTGTTCTTGGTCTTTGAAATATATTAGTAAATCAGAGGGGAAAAAAAAAGTTCCTGCCTTCATGGAGCTCATCTCCAGTGTGGGACAAATAATAAATCATGGCTATAATACGTAAGTAAATTATGCTACACATTACAAACTTAAAAAAGCAATGGAGAAAAAAATTCAAGCAGGTAAGGAGGATGGGTGGGAATAGAGGGTAGGTTATAAAAACATTTTTTTAAGGATGTCAGGATAAGCCTCACTGAGGTGAGATTTCTAACCCAGTGGTTCAAGGTATAATCATAGCAAGTTTGTAGTCACACATTTTCTAAAGGACACAAAATTTCCCACTGGACTAAGCACAAGACAGGATTCATCCCTCAGTGAGATTTGTGATTTCCCTAATGTTCTCTCTCCATCAATGGGCTTCCATCCTTCCAAGTCCATAACCTGTTCATTCTGAAACTCACCCCCTGAATGAAAACAGTTGCCAAGGTCCTTAGATTCTACTCCCTGTCTGCTTCCTGTATCTCAACCCGTACCCACCATTTCTGCTGTTTCTGCTTGGTTCAGGCCTTCATCTCAGGGAGCTAAAAAAATGTTTGTAATAGTTTACTAATTTAGACCTCTCTAACTTTGCTCCAGGTGAGGATTTCAGTTTGTAGGTCCTGGCGTTTATACAGTTTAGGTTCCTTCTTTAAGAAACAAATACAAAATCATGAATATAAATTTATATCACAGTATGACCTTTGGCCCTACATCTTTGTGTTATAACTGCTGGCTGGGTTGTAAGATCATTACCAGAAGGTATTTCTATACTAAGATGACTGGCAGTAATTTAGCTATAGACAGATGTGACTATAAGCTATTTTAACATATATTACTAAATAATCCAGAACTGATCCTTAACCAATTTCCAAAAATGCCCACAGCCTAGGGAAAATGTAGTGGAGGGAGTTTATAGTAGAAAGAGACCATTCAGTTAAATCTTCCTTTTGCAAATTTTACAAAAAACGGTTGACCACAAAACCCGTTAGTGCCCACTCCAGGACTTTAGAAAGTTCCCATGCAAGCCAGCAGCCCTAAAGCTTAAGCATCAAACACTGCTGTCTGTTTAATCTTTGAAACCTGTAAATATGATCCTCATAATTCACTGCTTAAAATCAGTATTTCCCACTCTTGTAAAGAATAAAACCCAGGCTCTTTGGTGTAACATTATATCCAGGCCCCTTCTACTTCCAACTCTCCACTCACTCTCTTGCATACATTCACTGTTCCAGACAATTCAGAATTACACGTGAGGCCCTAAATAATTCATGCTATCTCAGAAAATCATTCTTTTATAGATACCTTCATACCTAAAGCCCCTTTGCCTAAGCTGTGCTTTACCTATCAGCTCCTACCCAGCTCCTTTCTAAAGCCTTCCATGAACTCCAAGTCTCATTTATAAACTAACTCTCTATTCTCCCCATTAAACACTGTGCTTACCTTCCTTATACCACTAGCACTCTTTACTATAATATTTGATTTTTAATGATCTGTTTTTCTCACCAGACTAAAATATCTATAGCCCATGTCTTTGTAATATTTTCCCTCAGCTCCTAAATCCACCCATCCCCAAAATTAACCCTGAAAAAACTGCAGATACTAGGGAGATGCAAATGGTAGCTAAAATAACAATGACCAAAAAAGAAGAGAGAGAGTAAGAGAAACTAAAAACTATGATGAACTTATATGGGTGAATGAATAGAAAGAAAAACTAGATAGGTTGAAGGAAAGTTTTGAAATTCTGCTTTTGTTTCTTCACTGTGTTACCTTGGACAATAATTTTCCTTCTCCATCACTCCAAAAAATTGACAGTAACAGCCCATGTAGTCCTTTGTTAAGATCTCAGAAAGATCTAAGGCAGTGTTTCATAGAGGCTTTCAGCGAGACTAAAGGGCTTCCAATGGTCATATGGGTATGCCTCAAAGACCTTCTCTGTTAAACAGAGATTCTAAGATTCTCAAAGCTTTACTGCATAGCAACCACAGGGCCTAAGATAGAAAACTTATCTTAAAAGAGATTTGTAAATGTGGCTTTCATCTAGTAGAATGAACTCCAGTGAGATTCATGGAAAACCCACATTTTTCAATGAACAGCATAGACAGGAGAACTATCATCTTGAATTAAAAGGAAATGAGTATAACATTGTAAAAGACACCTCCCCCACCCCCACCCCCACACTTCTATGGGCATGTAGCAAGCTGAGAAGGCCACCCAGCAGCAAACAGAGTCAGTTTCTTAAGGAAAAGGAAGTCTAGCTCAGAGGAGAGACTCAAGAGCCCAGAGGGTAAAGCCAGGACCTTCAGAGAATTTTCCCAGGGAGCAGGACTGGTCCTAATCAAGAGATTGGTGGTATGTGTTGAAGTGGATTTCAGAACTGCCATAGACTAGTAACTGCTATGTGCATCCTGCTTCTTTAACTGAAGTGTTATTGTAGTTGTTCAATCTCTTAACCACATTTGGATGTTGAGGGGATACTGGGGAGAGGGGGCAGATTTAATTTTTCTTTATAGGTCTTCAAATTGAGAGGTACTATATTTGAGGAACCGTACACATAGATACTCATGCTCATCTGGATCTCATTCAGATGGCTAAATCCAGACTTTTAAGACAACATCACAATGAAATGAGACTTTGTGGGTGGGGGACTTGAGAGGGGTAGGTGTATAGGAAGCTCAGCTACCCTGAGATTATCCTGCAGTGAGTAATACAAGATGCCAGGTGGAGTAAATGTGGAAGGAGAGTTTACTGAGCAGTTCCCATACATCCCCCAGCTATTCCAAACATCCCAGTCCAGTTGCCAGATATACGAGTAAATAAGCCATCTTAGAAGTGGATCTTCCAGCCTCAGCCACCCTAGCTGATACTACATACATTAGAAGCAAACTGCTTAGCCAAGCCCTTCCCAGATTTGTGATACACAGAACTGTGAGAACAATGAGGGGAGGGTATAGATCATTGGTAGAGAGTGTGTATAGCATGCAGGAGGTCCTGGGTTCAATCCCCAGTACCTCCATTAAAAAAAAATAAATAAATAAACCTAATTACCTACCACCACCCCCCAAAAAAACTTTACAGAACTGTGAGAATAAAATGCTTGTTTTATGCCCCTAGGTTTTCTCAGTAATTTATTATGCAGAAATAGGTGACTGAAACATCTAACCAATATAGATACTGTGTATTGGGAAGGAAACAGTAGCTTAAGAGAATATAGCCACCAAGAACATAAATGCACCTAAGCGCATGCACGTGTGTTTGTGTCTGTGGGTGTATTGTCAACAATTGACATAACAAGAGAAATAAACAATTGTATTTGGAAATTCTGACATACCTCTCTGAGAAACTGATAAGTCAAAGAAGCAATTAGCAAATATCTCAACATTATATTTAGTAGACTTAAAGTATTTAGGCATATATAAGGTACATGTTCTTCACATGACAATTCACTTTCTATTTTAACATGCACAGAATATTAACTAAATATTTACCAAAAATAAATCAGAGATATTTCAGAGAGAACCTTAGATTCCAAAGAATCGGTGTCATACACACTATGTCCTTTAGTCATAAGCATTAAATTATAAATTAAGTTTCTTAAAAGGATAGCTTAAACACATCCTGCATGTTTGGAAAATAAAAACAAATTCCTAAATAACCCTTAAGTTGAAAAAGAAATTAATGAATACTTGGATATGAATGGCAGTGAATACACTACAAGTAAAACAAAATTCTGGAACAGGGTTAGAAAAATGAATGAACCTAAGCCTGGGGCAGGGAATACGCAAAATAAGACTAAAGCATCATTTTCAGAAAATAAGAACAAAGGCATGTCAAAAGGACACAAGCCAACTTAAGAGAGTTACCAGTTGTGAAAGTTGGAGCAATCTGAACAACAAAATAAATTATAATATTGGATTCAACACCTAAAATAAATATCCCTAAGGTCCATACTCATAATAAATAAATGATTAAGTAACTACATGAGGAAGAAGGAACAACTCTTCGTTACAAAAGAATTCCATCTCATAAATTTAGAAGGAATGAGAGAAATAGGAAATCATCACTAGTAAGTGTTGCAGGCAAGACCTGCTGATAAACCCTAAAATTAGTGGGGAAAACATTAAGAAGAAACAGGATATTTGAATAAGCTCAAAGCATCTCATCTTCTCCAAAACATTCATTCATTACTGTAGTGGTTTTAACATGTATCCAAAATTCGTTGATACTCCTCTCTCCAGGCAGAAGTTAATTCACTTTCCCTTGGGTATAAGCTTAACTTAGTGATTCACTTAGAATAAAGAATGGAAAGGGGAAAATAGTAACTTTAGAGTGGAGAAACATGGCAGGCATCACACCAACCAAGTGATTAAGGTCTCCATCACCAATAATAAGATATATAATACTGTGTACTCTCTGGTATGGTGCAATGAGAAGGGCATTTACCCTCTGTTGTATTCTTCCAAGAAGTCCAAAACTTCAGTCTAATCATGAGAAACCAACAGAAAAATCCAAATTGAGGGATATTCAACAAAATATCTTCTCAGCACACTTCAGAAGTGTCAGCTGATAGTTGATAACATAAAAGAATATTGGTTATAAAGACAAGGAAAGACTGAGAAACTATCACAGACTGCAGGAGACTAAGGAAATATGAAAAACAAATGATATATTAGTTTGCTAAGGCTGCCATAAGAAAGTCCCCAGATTGAGTGATTTAAACAACAGAAATATATTTTCTCATAATTCTGGAGGCTAAAAGTCCAAGATCAAGGTGTCAGCAGATTTGGTTTCTTCTGAGGCCTCTCTCCTTGGCTTGTAGATGTCTGTCTTCTCACTGTGTTTTCACATGGTCTTCACTTTGTGTGTTCCTGTGCCCTAATTTCCTCTTAAGAGGACACAAGTCATGTTGGATTAGGGCCCATTCTCATTTTAACTTAATTACCTCTTTAAAGATCCTGTCTCAAAATACAGTCACATTCTGAGGTACTGTGGGTTAAGACGTTTGCATGTGAATTTGGGGGAAAATGCAGCCTATAAGATATGATATCCTATTTTGGATCCTGGAAGAGAGACAACATTAGTGGAAAAACAGGAAATCTGAATAAAATCTGTAGTTGAGTTAATAGGGTTGTACTAATATTAGTTTCTTTCTTTCTTTCTTTCTTTCTTTTTTTTTTTGGTCTAATCAAAAACATGCCTTTATATTAGTTTCTTACTTTTGATAATTTTACATAAGATGTTACTGTTACAGGGAGCTGGGGGAAGGGTAGGTGGGAACTTTCTGTATTATCTTTGCTAATCTTCTGAAGGTCCAAAAGTATTTCAAAATAGTTCAAATAAATTAGTTATAAAGAAATTAAACTTCTTTGAAAAGATAAATAAGGGAGACTCGAATTAAAGAGAAAATATGCATATAAACAAAATAGGCAAACAATACACAGAAAAACAGATACAAAGGAATGTTTGTAAAACTGGTATTATGACTGATTATTCTGTAACAAACATAAAGAACTAGAGGAAATCAATAAAAAGGATAAATTGATACAAAATGTAAAATGCCAAATTTGTCCCAAGAGGGAATGTGAAATTTGAATATAACCATAAGCATAAAAAAATTTTAAATCATTCATTTGCCAGAAAAACTTCAGGCCTTCATACATGATTTTGTATACGAATTCTAGCAAATTTTTAAGGAATAGTTCTCTTATTTTCACAAGTTCCTAAAACCAAAAAAGAACTAAAACCATCCAATTTATTTTACATGGTTTTGCTTCCAAACCACATAAAAACAATATTAAAAAAAAAAAGCAGTCGCATTTTAACTATGCATATAAGTCTAAGAATCCTAATCAAAATATCAGCTAAGCAAATATTAAAATATATTAAAATAATTACACATCATGATCCACTGGAGTATATCTCAAGAATAAAAGTATGTTTCAATATTAGAAATATATCAGTGAAATTCACAGCTTAGTAGGAGAAATGAGAAAAAATTATATGATTGTTTTAACCAATATAAAAATGCACTTTACAAAGTTCCAACACCTAATTTTTTTTTTAATGGTAAACTAGAAATAGAAGGAAATTCTTAACTTAATAAAACCTGCCTCTATCAACCCTATACTTAAAGGAAAAACTTAAAAGATGTTCCCTTTAAATCAAAAATGTTTACTGTCACAGATGCCATTTAACACTTACTAAAAGTCACAACTAATTCTATAAGGAAAAAAGTGAGATGTAAAGATCAGAAGAGAAGCAATTAAACTGTCATTATTTGTAGATGACATGATCATTTATCTAGCAGTAAAATCAAAAGACAAATATGAGAACAATAAGAAAATTCAGCAAAGTTGTTAGATACCAGATAGCGTTTCTCTACACCAACAATCTCCAACAAAAAGTCAGCACTAAAAATATACCATTTAAAATAGTAACAGAACTTATAAATTCTCTAGTAATTAAGAGTACACATGATGGGGGAGGGTATAGCTCAGTGGTAGAGTGCATGTTTAGCCTGCCTGAGGTCCTTGGTTCAATCCCCAGTACTTCCATTAAAATAAATAAATAAATAAATAAACAAACAAGCAAACAAACCTGCTTACCTCACCCCAAAACAAAAGCAGAACAAAAAATGAATAAATAAAATATTTGTTTAAATACACATAGAATACACATTTAAAAAAATAATTTAAATAAAATAAGTAAATCAAGAATACATGAAACTTACAGAGAAATTTTGTAACTCTAATGAAGGACAAAATAGATCTGAATAAATGGAGAGACATTTTATGTTCTGAAAGGTAATAATTTTACTGTTTTAAAAATGTCAGTTCTCATCAAATGGAGCTATAAATGTAATGCAGAATCAATCAAAATTCTGTACAGATTTTTTAGAAATTTGATACCATACTTTAAGTAGAAAAATAAGAGTCAGCTGTGAAAAGGGGAAAGAGGTAGGCTTTCCCCAAGCAAATATTGAGACATATTACCCAACCACAGCAATAAAACATTATAGTGTTGACAGGAGAACAAACATGGGAAGTGGTTGAACAAAATAGAGAGCTCTGAGACATACATGTGCATGTAAGGCCCTTATATGTAAAATAAAGGAGGATAGTGTTGGGAACCTGGCTCACTAAATGTAACTGGATCCCTACTCAATACCATGTATAAAAGTGAATACACAGCCTGTGAAAGGTACAACTTTAAAGATAGTAGTCGATTTAAGAGAATGTTTTTGTGGGAAGGCATTGAGAGTTCCTACATGAAACCCAAAAGCATAAACTGTAAGGCCAAATTTTGATTAAGTAAATAACATCAGAAAGTTTTAAAAATTCTGCTCAAGGGAAAATATTATGGGCAAAGTTACCTGAAAGCTGACAGTTTGGGTGATACTACAGTTCTAAAATTGACAAGGAAACAGTACCTAGAATACAACAGGATCTCTTCCAGTACAACAGAAATACAGGAATCATAATAGGAAATGGGCAAAAGCTATGAACAAGCAGTTTACAAAAAAAGTAAGCCCAACAGGCTTACAAGCACATGAAGAGATGCTTAATAAGCTCATTAGTAGCCAGAGAAATGCAAATTAAAGCAATAGTGAGATACCACTTTACAGTCATTAAACTGGCAAAAAATTAGAAAGCTATGTAGTGCCAAGTGTTGGCAGGGATGTGAGGCCATAGGAGCCCATACGCCGTGCTGGTGTGTGTGTGTAGACTGATGCAGCCTGTCTTGAGAACAATCTTGCAATATTTTGTAAAATCATATTTAGCTCTCCCTGTGACCCAGAAATCCTGCATTTTGGTTTATCTTTCAAAGATATTCTCATGCAGGTCTATAAAGGGGCATTTAAGCTAACCACAGTGTTATTGTAATGGCAGGGTAGTGAAGACAATTTGGGTATTTATCCCTAGAACTGGACATTTTCCACACACTATGCAGCATTAGAATATTACATAGTAGTAGAGAAATGGACTGGTTGTACGAGTAGCAGCAGAAAGATTTTTAAAACAGATTTCTATAAATAAAAAGCAGAATCATGAGATATATAGCAATTATTTCATTAAAAGAATTTGCACACAAATAGCACATGAACAAAAGAGCATACTTCATAGTTGCTAATGGGGTGGGATCAAGAAGAGACTTTTTACAGGGGACAAAAAGCAATTTCCTTTTTGTTACCATCTAACTGTAAAATACTCTAGAATCATGTTTCAGTCATCTTTGGGTAACTTCCTTACTTGGGTCCTCTCGTCCTCAGAAAACATTGCTCAGAAAAACATTTCTCATTTAGCTCAAACCCATAACTACAAAAAGTACAGGAGAACCAAGAACACAGTCTGATTCCCCTCTAGAAAATCTAGAAGAATTTGACAACAGTCAGTCTTAGGGCAAGGAAATGTTCTCCCCCGCACTACTTTGCAACTGACATGTGGAGAGAAGCTTGCCAAAAACTTTACATAGTGACAAATGTCTTCCATCTGTCTGGCTTCTTGTTCTTGGAAGGCTTTTTGGCAATCAAGTCACAACTTCCTTGGGAAGGTCTATATATTTTGTGTGGAGAAAATAACTCAAATTTGATTTTAAAAAAAGAGAACCAATAAATATAAAAGTAAGGTCAATCAGGAGGGACATCTGTTCTCCATCCACAAGTATACAGTCTTTCTATTTTGGGGCTCCTGAAGGTGATACTTTCAAAGTCAAGTGCAACACATCTCTAAAAGTGTGCAAGTTTAGAGTTCAATAACAAATGATTATACCCCTAAAAAATATATTTTGAGCCTGCTGCTTTTGCAGAAGTCACTGACTAATGTCTCATTTTATGGTTTTCCTTCACTGGAATAATTTTGAGCTACATTCTCTTTCAATTTTAAATGACAAGATGACAGTTTATTTTATCAAACACATCTACAGTCTTCCTCATATCACCTCTCTGAATATGACCATTTCTAAATGGAGTGACACAACCCTCGTCAGGGAACCCAGTACAAGAAGTCACCTATTTTGACTCATTTTATTCAAGTAACAATTCTATAAAGGAGGAAGTACTTTTCTTATTTTCCAAATAAAGAAAATAAGGTTCAGAAAACATATAATATGTTCAAAGCCATACCTTAATTGCTAGGAAATAAAAAATAAGAACAAAATATATCCTGTCAGAGAAAATTAATGTCTATTGTGAACACTAATCTGTCTTACAATATATAATAATGATTTTATACCTTGAGTTTCCTGGTGATTTCATTAAACAAGTCATTTATATTAGTGCTTGGCTACAATATCTAAGTGAAAAATACTCTTTTTTGTTAGTAATTTTTTTAAATCATTAAATTTCTCTTTTTTTCTGTTGGTTCTTATACATATAGCTCTTCAAATCAAATTACCATCTGATAATCAGCACAGTTTTTTATTTTAAATGACTTTTTTCTCAATCCTAATATTCTATACAGAAGGTACAAGTCAGACATTTCTTGTAACTTTTCAAAGATACATAGCTTGTGTCAAGGAATTCTTCTGATTTAGAAATAATAAAAGCAGATAAGGCTATAAAGTAAATTTAAAATGTTCCCATTGGAATTTAAAATAAAGAGCTTTGTTAGATACCCAAGATATGAACTAAATTTAGGGTTTTCTTGTATGCTTTACACCCTGTATTTTACATTTTCATTTAGCAGGTGCTCATTAAGTGTCTGACATTATACAATACACTCTTAAAATATCCTCACTGAAACTGTTATGTGACTGGTATTAATCTACCTAATTTATATCACAACTATATATGGCCAATATCATTCTCCCTAAATAATAGTTGAGAAATTTGGGACACAAAAAGGTGAAACGGTGTACCTAAGGACACACAGCTAATATGTTGATCACCACATCACCCAAATCTGGGAGACAGTTGTGTTTCCTCAGGGGTGCCCTATCCACAATAGACGATCAGCATGGTAATAACTTAAAAAAAAATTAATATGATGTCCATATCTTAGGTGTAATGGTAAGAAGACCTAAGTTTGAGTTCTTGTTCAAGTTGGTGAGTTGAGCATATGTTTCTCTACCTTGTCCCTTCACATCCAACCATAGTGGTAGTGAATAAATACAAGAAGGAATGAGAAGTAGTTGACCAGAGATTTGACATAATTCTCTATGATCATACTGATGGTAAGCCAGAGTGGTGGAGCTAAGTCCAGGACATGCTCAGGAGAAGGCTGGAACAGAAGTGAACAATGCTTTTTAAGCAAAGTTTCTAGAAGGATTTTAGGCTCAAAGTCAGTATGTATCAAGAGTGGAAGTAGAAGATGAGGCAGACATTAAGGTGATGAATTGAAGGATTTTTTTTCTTCTAAGCAGTTATACAAGTTGGCACATCCTCTGCATTCAATGATGACACTTATTCCCAAGCTAAAAACCAAGACCTAGTCTGTAAAGAGACTGAAATAAATGCCTGGAAAGAACTAAAACTTTTAAATGGTTATTAGTTCTCCCAGAGTAAAGGTCTAGAGTGAGCCAGAGATTGCCAACTGCCTTCTCAGAGTGAATGAAGCCTGACAGTGGGGGGGGGGGGCACTGAGGAACTAGGCCTTTACATCTGCCACAAGACTCCACTCCCTGTAGCTGTATACAGTAACCTAGCCCTTCTGACATAAAACTGATGACTAACAAGGGTCGGATTTGAGATGAACTGGCAGCATAAAGGAGAACTGCTATGAACAAGGGAAATAACTGAACCTGAAACAAGGAGCAATAATTTAGGGAACAGAAGACAATTTCATAGATATTTTAACTAATATTCTCAAAGAGATTTGAGAAAATGAACATATAGTTATGAAAAAGAAACAATCAGAGCAAGAAAGAGTTCATGGAAAGTAAAAGAGATTTCCAAATGAAAACTAATTTAATTTTTCAAAAAGGTAGGAAAAACAAAAATAAAGATAAAAAGAAAAAGAGATGGAAAATGAGAGAAAAGTTAAGATATACAGACATCAATCCAGAAAGTCACATATCTAACTGTAGGAGTTCCAGAAAGAGAAAATGGATAGGCCAAAACAGTTTTAAGCCATCATATAAGGAAATTACTGAGTGGAAAAGTCTAAAAGAGCCAATTAATTGACGAGGTTGATAAATTTTAAAAAATCACACATAAGCACATCATCATGAATATTCAAAACCCCAAAGAAAAAGAAAAGATCTTAAAAGTTTCCATGAGGAGAAAAGATTAGCTACAAAGGTATAATAAGTCAGGTTAACACTAAATTATTCACTAGCAACAATGAGTGCTAAAAACAATATAACAATATCTTTATATAATTCTGAGGGCAGAATGACTTTGAACCTATAATTCTGTATTCAGACAAATAATCAATCATGCATGAAGACAAAGACTTTTTTAGCCATGGGGAGATGTAGCAATTTTACCTTACACAGAATCTTTCTAAAAAAATATTTGAAATTGTGATCAGGGGTGGGAAAAAAAAATTCTAGAAATAAAGAGGACCAGCAACCAACACACAGTTGGATCCAAAATTTCAATAATTTGAAAATATTTCTATGATAGTTATGCTGCTGAAGGCCTAAAGCAATTTGTACAAATTTTGAGATTCCAAGAATATCTTCAAAAAAAAAAAAAGTACATTTTCTTTAGCAAACAATGATTGATTAAGAAGTTGGATAATCTTAGAAATAAGAAAACATGGTTTCTTTTTGTTTCTTTCACATGAAAAAGAAATTAGCAACTGCATGAGGGGGAAATATGTAAAAGGTCTTGATGCAGACATGCACAAACCAAAGGTAACATTGTTCTGAGCAATGAATCTAAAAAACAGGAAAGATAATCCATTGGTCCCTGAAACCTGGAACATTCTGAAAATGGCATAGATTCAGATATTCAGATTTTAATTCTTAGAAGCAACTTACTGACAAAGGACAGAAGTGGGTTTTGTTTTTTCGTTTTTTTGTTTTTTCTTTTTTCTTTTTTTACTGTATTGACAGACTGTAAACATTACCATCTTTAATTATCTAAAAATATTGGAATAGGGGTAACAGGGTAAAGAAAGAAAAGTAAAGGACAGAAGATACCATTTAAAATGTATGGGTATAAAAATCAAGGTAACCAATAGAAAAATTTTAAATATTATTAATAATACAGTGGCTAGAGTAGAGAAAGGAAACAGGAAATATAAAGAAGCTAAATTCCACATCTGTCATATAAGAGAAGCTAATGATGATTTTATTTCCTAAAACTTATAATCCCAAGTTTCCACTTATGATGCTCTTCATTGGAGATGCACCCCTGCCTATACTTTGTTTCCTATGGTGCAAAGTCTGCCTCCTCCAAATCATGTCCAAATGTTTGCAGTGTCTCCTCTGGCTCTTCCAATCTCACTTCTGTATCCTGTGCCCCTAACTGGCAGTTTCTGAGCAGCCCCTGACCTGACATCTGAGCCCTCACCATAAGAGGCAACAAAGTGTGTCAGGAAATGCCAGATGCCAAGACCTGCCAGCCACCAGCTTGAGAGAGGTCCAACCTGCAGAATGTCATCCCAGGCACGCCGGTGAGGAAAGCAGTGCTTTGCCCATGAGTTTGCCTGCAGTGCCTCTGCCCTTAGTCTCCTGCTGTCTGTGCCCAGAAAGGTTTTCCCTGTACAGATCTCAGCTGGGGAGCAGAAAAAGCACCCAACTGATTTATGCAAGAAATTCTAGATTTTCAGTCTGCACTTCCCTCACCTCTCAACTGTTCCACTTTATTCATTCACATTCAAGAATGGGGCAACTATAATTAGCTTATTCTTTGATTAAAATCTCATTAGAGAATTTGGAAAACCCAAGCTCCCAGAGCTAAGGGATGCAATGGGCAGGAAGGAGGAAAGAAAAATGGAAAATAAAGAAAATAAAAATACATCCACAATCTACATATTACTACAGGCTAGGAATTTTTAAAGCACTTAACATGTTTCTGTATTTTAAGCATTTATTGAACACCTTCTGTATACTTTACTTATCTTCTTTGTCAGTCCCCCTCTGGCTACATTCTAGTAACATTGACTTCCTTTCTGCTCTTAGAGCATTTGAAGCTCATTCCTATCTCAAGGGCTTTGCTCTTGCTGCTCTCTTTCTCAAGGATGATTGCCTAAGCTTGTTTCTTTCTTGTCTGTCTCCTTCTCCTCCTTCATTTAACTCAGTCAGCATTTTAAGGAAGTCTTCCCTAACTGCCATATTTACTGCAGCCCACCTTAACTCTCAGCCATTCTTTACCATATTATCTTATTTATTTCCTTACAGCATTCATTTCTACCAAGAATTACTATATTTTGCTTGTCATCTATGTCCCCCACTCAAAAAATCCGTGAGGACAGGGATTTTTGTCTGTCTTTTTTACTGTTATATTCTCAATACCTATACCCCTAGCCTGGCACATGTTACATACCCCGTTTTTTAAAAAGGAATAACACATTCCAGACATTATGCCAAAGTCTTTACATATATAAGATCATTTACTCTTTACATTGTGCTCTATGCCCTTTACAAATAAAGAAATTCAGCCACAGAGGGAAGTAAATAATGTGCCTAGTATTACACAGGAAGTAAAGTGGAAGTTCATAGATTTAAATCTAGGTTTATAGTCCCCAAACCCTTCTTCTTAGGCACTATTCCATACTTCCTGAAATATGCAGGCAATTTCTAGAGGCAGTGAATATGACAGGTCATGAAATGTGGTCCTTGTCCTTGAAGGACATGTACAACTAGTTGAGGAAACAGGATGTTTACATAGAGAAACAAATTGTAACAAGAGGCAGCTGTTCTCATGATAGTCCCTGTTTTAAAGGTGAGAAATCAAAATATAACCCAAAATAAAATGAAGGAGAAACAGCATGCAGCTCAGTGGCTCGCCACTCCAGTGCTCTTCCCTGTGATCTCCTTGCCCTCATAACCTGCTAGTCATTCTGCCTCTGCCAAGGGTCATACACGACACTGGAATGCTTCGGGACCCAGAATGGCCTGCAGCCAAACGTTCTGAATGACTAAAACTGAAGTTGCAAAGCATTTACAACTTTCAATTCTTACTCTTAAAATCTTGTAAAAGGAACTAATTGTATGTATTTCAACCTTATCAAATAGTGTTTACTTTTTCCCAAGTTTGCTTCTAGATTATAAAGAGTTTTGTTTTTGATATAGACTTCTGAAACTATCCTTACATCATCTCATTCCCAGGGTCTGGAGAGGACCTAGGAACTTATCAGCAGGCTTTTTAGGTGATCCTGATACCCAGTCAAGTTTGGGGTCAGTGAATAATGAACATAACTTAAACTTTTACTTGATGACGCAGGGTCTCTCTGTACCTGTTATTTAACTACACATTCACTACAGCTATAGCTTGTGCAGGTGATGGTCACCACTTCCCTGGGTCTCAACTTCCTCACCTATAAAAGTAAAAATAAATTGGATTACATGATCTCTAAAATCCTTTTTACCGCTAAAATTCTAATTCTTCAAAAAGGAGCTTCCCCATGACATTTACTAGAATATTGTTTATTTAAAGAATGCCCCAATTGTTATTTGCCTCTTTCTCAAAAAAAAAGGGGGGGGAAAGACAAATACATTTCTAAATAACTGTCAGAGGGCCGATTATGAGGGCTTTCCCTCAAAACTAGTTATTAAATCAATACCTAAAGCAGCTAGCTCAAAAGTTTGCCTTATCCTGAAAAATAATAATCTTCATCCTTCTTTTCATGGGCCTTGGACTCATCCTTCAACATTCCCAGCATTGTCTCTCATTTCCCTGTGGTCAGCACAGTGTACAGCAGCCTGCTCCTCATTCCTTGCCCCTGCAGCTCACGTATATTACATATTTATGGGAAGAAGTAGTCATGTATCAGTTTGTGCTAAGGTAATTTGCACTGTGAAGCCTAAACATTCTTTTCCATCATGTGGTCATTATTATTTTTAAAGATTTTCTCTGCCTTAGGATTCTAGAAATTACTAATGTTAAAAACTGTCTTTAAACATGTTAAAGCCTTAAGTAATATTTATGTAACATGTCATTTTAATAATTATTTTTCCTAGGAAACTCCATTTATAATACACTCAAACTCTGAACAACTTCTAGTCAAATCAGTAAGGTCAAAGTGGCAAACAGAGCATCTTAAAAATATGTATTGTAATGTACTAATATTCCTTTAATAGGGTAAGCTCTGCATCAGCCTGATTATATAGCTTTGACTTCCTGAAATAAAGCTCTGAAATGCATGCACAGTCAACCTGTTTTTATGATGATTAAACCTTTAGGAGCTTGATTCCTCACTACTTACTGAAAAGAATAATTCAGTTTCATCAGAACTATGAGAGTACTCTGTGGGAAACAGAGCTTCATGAAAAAGTAAAACACTATTCCACAGCATCATAGATTGCTAATTGTTTTTCATCAGTTCATTCATCTCCATTTTCCCATCCCCACTCTTAATTTTTCCCTCTCTCCTCTCTTTGCCCTCCAGAGATTCATGCATACACATATACACATTTTCTTTTCAGAATGCATCCTTTAATGGGAAATCTTAAATATAATACATTTAGCTATACAAGCAGTAAAACCATGCCTACCAATAAATTCTGCAAGTAATTTGGCCAGATGTTCTTTTTGAGCCCTAATGATATGTAAATGTGAATTAATATTCCTTTGATCTATCAAAATTTTCCGCTTCTCACTCTTGTCTGACTTCATGTATGCAGTGATCTTACATTCCAGACAAATAGAAATGTGATCTGGCAAACTCATACACACACAGAAATACATGTAGAACCCTTGAAATAAGGATAGCCATAGAATAGCATTTTTATATATGTTCCCTCTACACCAGCAGCCTTCAACCAGAGGCATTTTTATCCCCTAGGTGATACTTGGCAATGTTTGTAGACATTTTTGATTGTCACACTGGGCGGGGAGGTTGCTACTGGCATCTAGTTGGTGAAAGTCAGGAGTGCTGATAAATGTCTTACAATAAACAAGACATCCCCTACAACCGGGGATTATCTGGCCCAAATTTCAGTAGTTCTGAGGTTAAGAACCCCTACTCTACACAGTGATCTGAGGCATCAAATAAGGGGAAAACTAAACTCTGCATTCCATTCCAGGCAGCTGTCGAGAAAAGAAAAAAAAAAAAAGAAAACAAAAGAAAAGAAAAAAAAAAAGACAAGACCACACTTCCACAATTCCATTTAAATCTCTTTAACCAAAACTAGTTACATGGCTATACCACACAGCTTTTACTTCCACCCTGAAACCTCTAAGCACTTTAGAATGGAAAGACAGATCTGTTTCCTCTATTTTTAGTTTATAAGTGGTCTTTTATCCTCACTGTCCTGGACTTTTCCCCACAGCATGAGTGAAATGCTTTGCCAGATGGTGTGGGAAAGATTTTGATAATCATTACCTCACCTATTCTGAAAATAAAAGTTTCTGCAGCTTCTGGCCCAGTGTTTTGTATATTTCACATGTATTAAAAAGAAAGTGTGGTTATAGGTTCTAGCATAGCTTGTGTTTTTTAACAAAATTATTCATGAAGACCAATAGCAATCTAATTTATATACAGCAGTAAGGTGTAGGTCTAGATTTTTTTTTGTTTGTTTCTATATATGCATATTTTGCTGCATCTTGAAAACTTATAGATGATAATAGAACTTTATAGCTCCAGAGACCATGGAATATGATTTCCCATTTTCTAATATCACAGGTCATCAAATAGAAGATGCCATTAATTTTAAGATGCACTATTATTACATTGCATACCACTAAAAGAAAATGTATGCCAATTGGAAATGATGTACCCTCAGTCATAAGACATATCTCAATTTGAGAGACATCAAAATGTGGAAAAGGTATATGTTAGAATTGATAAAATAGATTATTCTGTATTACCTTTTCCTATTTCTCAGAGAAAAGCCTTGTGTCATGTTATTCTATAAAAATCCTTCCACAATAATGTAATAAGGTATGCACATTGGACAAAACACATAGTGAGAAAAGTAGGTTAAGGAAGTAAGCCAAAATTGTATATAATTCTAAGTTTCCTTTAGGTTATAGGTGCACTGGTGGACAAGTTTTTTTTAATCCTATGTTGTCTTTTTTTTTTTTTTTAACCTTTTTTAAACTGATGTACAGTCAGTTTATAATGTTGTGTCAATTTCTGGTGTACAGCAC
The DNA here is from genome assembly GCF_048564905.1 of Vicugna pacos. Lineage (NCBI taxonomy): Eukaryota > Metazoa > Chordata > Mammalia > Artiodactyla > Camelidae > Vicugna > Vicugna pacos. The sequence continues at coordinate 21,567,468 of NC_133021.1, read as the reverse complement.
AATGCTTCAGTCATACATGAATTATGGGGAAAAGTTACAACAGATAGTGTAATGAAAGAAAATTAACTGGATTTCAATTAATTATGAGTATTTGTTAATGGTAAAAGGGAAAGAGACCACCGTCTTTGATAAAAAGGTAGGAAATCAACTTTTTGTTTGGGGAAAATAATCTTAGGGTCAGATCACATTTAAGCTAATCTGTGTTTTCTATAAATTCTACCTATAGTAAATTCTTTCTATAATTCTACCTATATAATAAAACTAGATGAATCCTATGATTGCTTAGAGGCACTATAATATCCTTTGGCATAAAAAAGAAAGTCATTGTCCTTATACTAAATTTGCTGTTTTAGAAAATGGGGAGGGGGGCAGGATGAGAAAGACTTTTAGCCAAGAAGATTAATTTTCTCTTGAACTGAAGAAGTATTTCATAGAACAGCTTATTCACTGAAGTTTTTTCATAGGTCAAGTTTAAGGAAGAAAGACTTATTAGATAAGTGAAATGCCTAGTCAAAGTAGAAATTACACCTAGAAAAGGTTTTTTGCTAAAAGCTGAAAAGTGAATAAGACCAAAGGATCAGGAAAACAAGGCAGTGCATATGCCATAGCTGTGCTGGGCAAGAGCCTAATAATGCTTTTGGCTGCAAAACCTCCCAAGCATAGTTCCAGGGCCGGTGAACTCCCTATTTGCATGTAGTGGCCATCAGGCTGCTGAAGTTATCAAAATTCCAATGTACCATTTTAGTAATTCTGTTTAACCCTGTGAACATCAATGCAGAACTGAAGAGAAATCACACAAGGTGCTAATGCTTCCTTATCAACCAAATGCAAAATAACACCAACATACTTCTCAGCATCCCAGTATATTACAAATTCAATAAAACACAGTGCTTGTTTGGGAAAGTGTAGCCTTAAAATCCTCAACAGTGAACAACAAACTGCTGCTTTTCTGAAGTTGAAAGTAAAATTTGACTTATCTGGGAGCTGAGTCTGTAAAATCACTCTAGTGAGGGCATTAGTTCCCTCCCCGGAGGGTAGGCCTAAACTCTTGTCATTTACTTAGCAGTCTTGGAAATCCCATTTCTGCTTCTGAATGCATGTTCTAGAAAGTGGCAAGAAAATGCTGTAGCACTGTTTCATCACACTAAATAGCCTTCTTTGAAGATGTAAAGCCAACTAGAGAGGTAAATCAAAGACAGGTTGTTCTTTTAAGAGTAAGGAAAGAAGAGGGGAGGGTGTAACTCAGTGGTAGAGTGCATGCACAGTATGCATGGGGTCCTGGGTTCAATCCCCAGTACCTCCATCAAAATAAATAAGTAAACCTAATCCCTCCCTAAAAAATAAAAAAGAATAAGGAGCATTAGGATGCCTAAAAATTGGTACCTTGAGGGAAATTACACAAGTATATTGAGGCCCTTGGTTCAGAAACCTGTGAAACAGCTTCTTGTTGAATTTTAAGTAAATTTATTCTTATTTTGAAATGGAGTTCTCATTTCCATTAGTGTATATACTTAATTCAGTGTACATTGAGAGGGCTTTCTCTAAATATCCTGTGAATAAATGACCATGATAAAGTCAAACACTGAATATATATGAACATGATCCCCATTTAAATGAGCATACATTAACTGATTTCAGCATTATAATCAGAATTTCACAAGTTAAAGTGACACATTTAATTATGTATATAGTCACAGCATTTAAATTGAAAGGAACCAACAAGTAACCTAGTCCAACCCCTTTTAATTTACAGATGAGGAAACCAGTTTAGAAAGGCTGCCCATGGTAACACCATAGTCAAGGGTATGGTCCAGGCTAGGACCAACATCTTCTGTCTTCAAGGCCAGTATTTCTTCCATGATCCACTATCATTACAGGCCATCAAAATAATTAGGAATGAAACTAAACCATTATATACATTATGAATTACTATAAATCATATGACTTTAATACAGCTAAACTAAGAAAGCGTATGTTTGGATAGGGACAGTATTTAGGAAAATAGAAGCTATGATACAAAATATATACCGAGCTTTCCATGTGATGACAGTTCTTCACATAGTCTTTATCGAATCCCAAAGGAGATATACTTTACTATTTACAGTTTACAGATGAAATAATTGAGACTGAAAAGTCTCAATAGCAAAAGTCCATCTAAAAACTCTTTGATCCATTACCCAGGTAGACAACTCTGTGCTGTACCTGCAGGTTACCTCTTCAACCACTACCAGTACCCATGAGAGACATAAGACATGGTTGGCCTAGAGCAAGATGGTAATTTCTCTAATGCTATGTGAATCATCCTCTTTTGTTGAAAGCAGAGATCTGTACTGGAATCTCTGATGGAGGTGTGTGGGCATATGTTTGTGAAGGAGAGAAAGTGAAGTGACCCCTCAGGAGTCAGTGACTCAGTGACACCAATTTTAATTACATTAGTTTCTAAAAGGGGGTTTCCACACTATTGTGATCTTTCCTTCATTAACCGATTGCCTTTTTTTTTTAACCAAACCTCAGGTCTGACATTCACTTGGTTTCCTCTTCTGCATGTTACACTCCTATCAGTATCATTTCCACAACATACTGCATTTATGTGTATCAGCACTGTTTCCAGAGCCGCCTTGTGGCCCATTTGGAGAGGCCACTTAAGAACTCATAGAACAAGGAGTTATAAAGGCATCTGGATATCGTCAAGTCCATTTCCACATTTTAATTGTGTAGAAACTGACTGTCAGGTAACACAGCCAGTCAGAGGCAAAACTGGGACTTGTGGCAAAGTTGTAACTGAAGTCTAATATTCTTCTCTCTATATAACATACTTGATTACATGATTGGTCTAAAAGAACAAGCGTCTACCACTTACTTGGCCAAATATGTTCATTATTTCAAGCCAATACCATGTTACATTTTTTAATAACAGAATAAAAACAAAATTGGTGATCAAGAGATAGCGGCATAGGGTAGTAGAAAGTACAGCCTCATGACTAGGTAGATCTAAATTTGATTCAGGCTCCCTAATTCACTAGCTATGTTCCCTTAAGCAAGTTGCTCAACTTTTTGAAGTTCTAACTACCTGAGAATACTAAAAATTAAATGCAGTGGGATTTATATCTAAAGTCTGACATGTAGTAGATGCTCAATATGTATCAGTTCCCATTAATTATAACCCACCCTGAAGAGCTACACCACCCTAGCAAATTCCTTTAGCCCTTTGGGTCTGTTTCTCCACTGTGCAATGAGAAGACGAAAGACATCAAATGAATTCCAAAATTCCTTACTGCTCATAAAGTAAGAATTAGGTCTCAAAGTTCCCTTTACCTTAATTTAAATTCAACAAACACTTGCATTCATCCTAGGCGCTGAACATTTCCAGCCACCACCAGGAAGGTATCTATGGTTTTGCAAAATGAGATCCAATTCCATAGTACTTTAAGTTCCACACAGAAAAATTAATATGCAAAACTAAAAGACTTAACTTTAAAGAAAACTCTACAAAGACATCACAAACCTAATGTGATAAATAAAAGTAATTTAGGGTATACCTTAAATTGTTACTTTTTTTTTTTTTTTTTTTTTGCTGGAATGGAAGATGGGACCTAAAATATTTAAACTGTTAAGTCTATAACAAAAGACTCATGAGCCATTTAGGTAAAGCAACTAATGCCACTTTTGGGGAGGGGGAAGAAATGAGCAGTAAATTTCTCTTCCCATGTGAGTTTTATGCCAGGACTTAAAATTTAAGAAACTTGTGTCATTCTGAAACAGAGGGGAATAAAATTTATTCTGAGAGGTGTTTTACAGTGATAAGCATTAATATAAGATGATAATTGAGCATGTTCTCCACATTACTTTTGAATTTCATGTATCGGATTTATACTCTCTAAAAATAAAATGTAATTTAAATGCTTGAATCTTGTATGCTAGACCTGAGGAAACTGTAGCTGAAATATTAACTGAAATTAAATGAAAATCTTAACTACAAAGTTTCTTCTCTTCTTCCATGAGGAAATCATTACCAATAGATTTTTTGATACTGATTTTTAAAAGCCTTATTTTTGCAAATAACATTCTGTAGATTCAAAATGTATTTAAAATCATGATTAAGAGCTTCCATGGCTTCCCAAAAATTCATTTGTGGTTTACCCTGTTACCATACCTGTCATATACTATTCACTTACATTATAAAATTTTAGAATACACATCTTAGGTGATAAAACATCAACAATATAAAAAACCTTTGCCTTTTATGAGTTTGAAGAGACAGAAAAGACACATTGAAATATTTTTTCTTAAATGTTTAAAGTAAACAATATAATATTTTTTAAAAAATCAGCAGTTGTATAAACAGCTCATACAACTTAATAAAAAAACTAACCATCCAATCCAAAAATGGGCAGAAGACCTAAGCAAGCAGTTCTCCAAGGAAGGCATACAAATGGCTAGTAGGCACATGAAAAAAATGTTCCGTATCGCTAATTATCAGAGAAATGCAAATCAGAACTACAATGAGGTATCACTTCACATCAGTCAGAATGGCCATCATTAAAAAGTCCATTAATGATAAATGCTAGAGGAAGTGTGGAGAAAAGGGAACCCTCCTAGGAATGTAGTTTGGTGCAGTTGTTATGGAAAACAATATGGAGATTCCTTAAAAAAACTGAAAATAGACTTTCCATATGACCCAGCAATCCCACTCCTGGGCATATATCCAGAAGGAACCTTAATTCGAAAAGATACCTGCATCCCAATGTTCATAGTAGCACTATTTACAATAGCCAAGATGGAAACAACCTAAATGTCCATTATCAGATGACTGGATAAAGAAGTTGTGGTATATTTATACAATGGAACACAATTCAGTCACAAAAAATAATAAAATAATGCCATTTGCAACAACATGGATGAACCTAAGATTGTCATTGTAAGTGAAATAAGCCAGAAAGAGAAAGAAAAATACCATATGATATCACGTATGTGGAATCTCAAAAAAAAAAAAAAAAAGACAAACTTATTTACAAAACAGAAACAGACTCACAGACATAGAAAACAAACTGATGGTTACCAGTTGGGGAAGAGAATAGGAAGGGGTAAATTGGGAGTGTGAGATTTGCAGACACAACTACTATATATCAAGTAGATAAACAAGTTTCAACTGTACAGCACAGGGAACTATATTTAGTATCTTGTAGTAACCTATAATGAAAAAAATATGAAAATGAATATACGTATGTATATGTATGACTGAATTATTATGTTGTACACCAGAAATTGACACAACATTGTAAACTGACTATATTTCAATTAGAAAAAAACAATAGCTGTGTTATATGGGCTTTTTTTTTCTTTTTTGTCCTAAAAGATGATAGAAAGTAAACTATGCCCCCAACATAAGTTGTGTGCAGAGGTCCAGAGAGCCACAGAAATGTGCTTTAAGCATATATTTATGGCAAGCATAGTGTGAACCAGAGGCAGAAGGCCTGGATCCTATTTCTGTTGTTAAAAACTTGATATGTGATTTTTAGGCAAGTCACTCCACCTTTCTGATCTGCTCCTTTATCTGTGAAACAGGAGGAACCATCTGACCTAGGATTTCTTCCAGTTCCTATAAATAACATCTGTGTGAATCCTCAATACTGCACCTGAGGGGCACGGGACATGGGCAGAAGCACTCACAGGAGAACGCTTACTCTGCTGTTCATCCATGCTGCCAGGAGGGGCCAGATTCTGTAGAGAGCCAGACACTAAATGGCCTGGCTTCATGCCTTGGCCAAAGAACACCATCGATGACTATGAGGGCACTTAAAGAGACTCAGCCAGAAGAAACAAACTATTTTCTGAACATAGTCCAAGAACTAGGTAGGGGGTATGTGAGCCTTCATAACCTCAGACCCCTTGTGTTTCCAGCCTTTTATCTTGGCTAGCAGAAGGCCTGAGTTCATTTAGGTGACCTGTACTTTCTAAGCCTTAAGAGAAATACTTCTGAAAATAAATGGTTCTCATCCCCAGCCCCTTGTCTGACCCTTGAAAGTACATATATTTTTACACAGCAGCTATAATACATGCAGCACTCTTAGGGCACCTTCATTAGACAGGTTAGCATAGTGGTTAAAAGTATGAAATGAGCTCAAATCCTGGCTCTACTACTTAGCTGCTTTGTGATCTTGGGAAAGAAACTTACTCTCTCTGTTCTTCAGGTTCCCTTTTGGTAAAATAGGGAAATTAATAAAACCTAATTTCATAGAATGTTGTGAAGATTGATCAAGATAATGCATGCAAAGCAGTTAGCATGGAGTGTAACATAAAATATATGTTAGTAAGAGATAGATAGATAGATAGATAGATAGATAGATAGATAGATAGATAGAATCCATCTTTCAATCCTGGGAACTGGGACTCCCTGAAAAGGCTTATGTGAAGGCCAAAAGCAATTTTCTGGAAGTGAATGGCATCTGCTGATCTTTCCTCTTCTGAGCAAACAATATGGCAAAGACTCAAAGCTTGGCTCAGCTCTTACTAATAGGATCCTGCAGGAATCAGGAGGAAATGAGATTATCCTTAAAGTAGGAAAGAGTTATGCTGGTTTAAGACAAGATCCTTGTGAAAGAGATAGAAAGACACACACACACACACACACAAAAACAGTTAATATGGTCCTACAGAATCAAAGGAAAGGGGTTGCTTTTCATTTGTGCCTTCTCAAGCATTGCCAGTATAAAGCTGCAGAATTTTATAACTGGATGGTTCCTTCGAGACCATCTAGTTTAACTCCCTTACTTGATAAGTAGCTGAGGCCCAGAAAGATAAAGCAACTTATTTGAGGTCATTCAGCAGTAAATGACAGTGCCAAGACAAACAAGCTGACTCCTCCCATTTGCCCACCCAGTGCTCCTGCTGGTATCTTCCAAGTCATCATCCTGTCTTTGTGCCAAAAGGGCATTAAAACGTGCGCGCGCACACACGGTTTCTCACTTTTGCCCAGTTTCCCAAGAGGTAGAGAAGCAGATCAACCCCTAAAACCTTCTTCCCACTGGAATTTGAAGAGGATTCCAATCTATACCCTCTCCCAGGCCCTCTTTGGAGTTTCTGCTCTCCTTTGTGTTCACGTTCACTCTTAAGGGCTCTTAGGAGTTCCTCGCCCCAAAGATCAGGTACATCTCAGAGCATAAGTTACCACCTGCTAATTTGCAACTTTGCACCTTCCCACAAATGCTATACCTTGAGGCAGGAAAATACAGAACTATTATTGTTTCCTCCAAGCTCCCTAATTGAATTCAGTGAGAACTGACCCCTACCTCCCTAGGATAACTCAACCAGGTTTGTTTATATAGTGTCTTTATGTGAAGGGCAGGAGAAACCTTAGGTCTGCCTAACTCTGAAAGCAGGAGAAGGAGGGCACCAAGGAATAGGAGATGGATTGGGGGAAGGAGGGAGATGAGTAGAAGGAACAGTGACCAAATTGCAAAGCCTGGATCCTGGGGACAGCTATACTGCGAGACCGACTCCCCGCTGAGGAGACAGAACTGCCAGGGGTTTGCACTGTTTTCATTATGCGCTCTGGTAACTGACTAACAACAAACTGGCGCCCCTAAACTACACACGTAGGAGGAAGCGGGCAAAGGCTATCCCGAAGTAGCAGAAACAATGAACTCTTTTTCCTTCCTCTCCCTTTTCCACTCTCATGAGATGCTTGTCACTCTGCACCTTGCTGCGTACCCTAAGCGCACCAGATTTCGGTGCATCATCCCTGTCGGAGAACTCCTCTCTCTGATCTCTGGAGGGTTAGAAAGAAACAGGGCATACATATCTCAGCTCTACCAAGAGCTGCCCGTCCTTTGCCCCTTGCCGGAGAACTGATCTGAGAGAACAGCTTTCGCAGAGTGTTTGAAACTGACAAACGGGGGGCGCTTCTTGTCCCTAAGCACATAAGCCTGCCTGGGGTGTTCCTCAGCCTGGGTCTCTGCTTTGAGAGTGGGAGGCGTTAAGTGTCACAGCCATGCATTCCTTCCCCACACGCTCAACTAACCACGAACCGGAAGGAAGGCGTTGCTTTTTATCTTTTTTCCCTCCCTACCTGAATTCCGGGACCAGGTTAGGCTGCAACCCGTAGAAAGCAGCGGAGAGAGTGACCAGCCACCCGGGCTTGTAACTCCCGTTCTCGCACTCCAGATAAGGCGGGGACCACTTGACATGGCTCTTGTCCCCGCTAAGCCCGTCCCTGCGCCGCCAGCTATGGCCCAGGCCCCGGGGCCCCTGATTGGAGCCGCGGCGGTGTAAGTGGGTCCTCCACTTGCGCCGGAGGCCGTGGAACCACTCGGTCTCCAGCGTGGCGTTGGCCAGGTGGTGTGCCGAGGAGGACAGGTCCTGGAGCAGTATGCGACTCTCCTCGCGTGTGGCCTGGAGGAAGACCTGCGGGGCCGGCGCGGACAGCGACTCCGTGCTGAAGGTGATGGCCGCCCGGGAGATGCTGGGCTCACCCTCCAGGAGGCTCCGCACTAGTGCCTGGTACCACTCCAGGTCATCCTGCAAGTTCTGCTCCCGCGACTTATTGCTCTGCAGCATCATGTTGAGGAAGTTGGTGGCGTGTGTCAGCGTGTCCAGCGCCCCGTGCAAGGAGGGATGGGAGCTGGCTAGGGCAGGCGACTTTCCCGGCAGGCCCGCCAACTCGTAGCGACTGGAGCAGTTGGCTCGCTTCAGCTGGTGGGAGTCCCCGGTGTAGAGGTAAGAGGCCACGTCCATGGGCACCTCCTCGGCGAGTTTCTGCGCCAAGATGGTGCCGTCGGTGGAGCGGCTCCAGGGAGCTGAGGGGTCCGAGGCAGAGGCTCGAGCCGACTGTTGGGAGTGCTGCTTCGCCCTCAGGGTCCTCTCACGAGGGGAATCCGGCCGACCCGGAGGGTCGCGGCTAGCGCCAACAACTCCCAATCCCAGATGAATGAGCAGGATGCAGAAGAGTAAGGGGTAAGCCATGGCTCCCATCTGCCTCGCAGAGCGGTGAGGAGGTAACGGGAGGAGTCACTTTTAAAATTTTGGTCGTCAGCCTATCAACAGAACGACTTTTACTAGGGGTCTTGCCCCTGCTCCAGATGGCACCTAGTCCAAAAGGACTTTAAAGTAAAAATGTTACGAAATACGCCTGGCTGACTAAGCTACCGTCACAGGAAATCAAATCACCTGTGGCAACGCTGGCATTGGGTCCGCTCAGGGTTACGCACCTCGCAGCCTTGAGCCGAAAAGGTTACATCCCCTCTCGCTACCGCCAGCGATAGTTAGCCTGCTTACGTCTTTCTGCTCAGCAGCTTCCACCGCCGCTTTCATTGAGGTGTGTTCGAGAGCTGCTGCTGCTGCTGCTGCTGCTGCTGCTTCTGCTGCCGCCGCTGCTGCTGCCGCCGCGGCCGCCGAAGACGCTGCTCCATCATCTCACCCGTGGCAGGTCGTTCCCGCCTCCCGGCAGTGGCTCCTCCTCATTCGCTTCGCCCCAAGGCGCGGGACGCGCGCACACGGACCCGCACCGCGAGCGCAGCAGCGAGTCCCAGAGAGCAAGGGTTTCTGTTAAGACGTTTGTCTCTCCTGAGCCGAGGGGGCCAGTCAGCTGGCTAATTGGAGCCTTCAGGTTTGGCCGCAAACCGCACTTCTGCCTCTGGTGCTCTCGGGAGGAAAGCCGGTTTAAAGAGGCAGCTTGGCCGCAACCAAACCCTTGTAGGGCGGCTTCGAGTTGTCTTGCTCCCTGTTTGGCCGGCTGCGCTGTCAATCAGCCGACTGCCATTTGCTGGGCTGGGCGGGAGTCCAGCGCCGAACCCTCGGCGGCTCGGAGGAGGCGCAGGAGGAGGCGGTGGCGCGCAGTGTAGCCGCGCTGAGTCCTTTCAACCCACTCGCGTTCCCTGGTGACTCGAGAGCCCGAGTGGCGGGGGGAAGGGTGGGCGGGAGTGAGGGGATAAGCAAAGCTTGGCTGGCTCAGAGCGAAGGAAACTTGCGCGTACTGAGGAGGAGGGTGTTGGCGTCTTGCATGCTTACTTCAAGCAGCCTTTTTTGCCTGGAAAAGAGGGAGAAAGTAGTTTCATTGGAGACTTAAATCGAAGGGGAGGGACGTAGGATGGAGACGTGTCCTCCCGAGCATCTGCTCTTTTTAGGCAAATTATCAAATCTTCCTCCTTGTTGTCGGTTAAAGAAATGATTAAACCCTGCTTGCCTAGGTCCTAGCTATAAGGAAGTAATGGAGACACCTACAGGCTGAACTTTAAGAAAAAGTGCCATATTTAAGGAACCTCTGAAAGGGATGAAGGGGGAACCTGTGAGAGTGTATGCACGTGAGGGAGACAACATGGGCAGGGTCAGGACTCGGACTGTGAGAGAATGAAAGAGAGTGAGTCTGTGTTGAGTGAGAAGGGAAGGCGTTCTGACTGGGAATTCCTAGCATTAGTGGATGTAAGAACTAAAACGTCTGGTTGGGGTATCCCAGCTGAAGAAAGACAAGCTGAATAAGTATGACAAGCTCCCCCCAAAATGACTGGAAAATCCCTTAACACAGCCTCATTGTTTTATTTGAAGCTTTCAGAGTGTCTTCTGACATTTTCATTCTGGAAATACTAATTAGTGCTGGATAGGTAGTGTTTTATGCACTTGCACCTTCCATATGCGCTTCCATTTTCAAATTCCCCAAGAAAAGCATATGGAAAAATCTCAAATTCACTTCAATTCCCAACTAAAAAAAAAAAAAAAAAAGTCCCCGTGTCATTTTAAGGTAGCTCTGCTTAGATTTACTTTGCCATCTTATTTTGTCCTCCTTGTTGAGAAAATACCTGAACATGGAAATGTAAGCCCTAAAGAGCAAAGATTTGTCTGCATTGGTCACCGTAGTATCTTGGGCACCTAGTTCCAAATAAATGTTTGCCAAATTAATGAATGAACCAGAAGATTATGATGATGATGCTAATTATTTAAAAATCCATCTCCTTACCTAAGAAGAGAAGTCTGATACGTCAGTGGTGAGAGCTTTTGAAATAAGACATAGCAATCAGTTTTCCAAACTGCAATGTGTGGTCTCCAAGGGAGTTTTTATAGCTATGCAAATAATCATTATTAGATTTGTGTTTATTTACAAGTAGGTTTCATGTTCGTATTTGACTTCTTTAAATTTTGCTTTGCAGCATATACTCCTTTACTAAATAAAGGTCATCTCATTTTAATCCTCTACTATAGTACATGTGGCAATAATAACAGGAATCTCTGTTTCTTTAACTTATCAATGTATACAATATGATTTTCTCTCTATTTAATCATCTGAAGACTGAAGTGTAATTTCCTTATTAATTGATTTTTTAGAAAGCCTGCATAACTTATTAAAAAATCTTTAAATTTTTCTAGTATCACATTTTGAAAGGCAAGATGTAATTTTATTAGTAGGTGCTTCTATAAGTAATTCAATGACTCAGTATTATTGAAAGACCTGGGTTCTGGTCCCAGCATTATTTTAAGCAACATATATGACCACTGGCAAGACATTTAAAGTTTCTGTGTCTTGGGACACGAACTGTATGTGGGCCTCATGATTTGACATTGAGGGAGTCCTGGAATGGCACCTGAGCCACTCCCCAGAAGTGCCAGCCCTTCCCCTAGCACACATCTACCAAGAGTGAAGCAGGCTATGAAAGGCTCTTGCAATTTTGGCATTCCCTTCAGTGGATCACCTTCAGTCTACATCGCCAAACAATAGAGGTGAACTAGTTAGGTCTAGAACATCATTGCCCAATAGAAATATAATGTGAGCCACAAATTTGATCAATACATATAACCTTAAATGTTCCAGTAGTACATTTAAAAAGTAAAAAGAAAAAAATGAAATTAAGTGTAATAATATATTTTATTTAGCCTAATGTGTCATTTCAATAATTAAACAATGTAACAATTATTAATGAGATATTCTTTTTTGTACTAAATTTTCAAAATCCAATGTGTATTTTATACTCACAGCATATGGCACTTCACACTAGTCACATTTCACATGCTCAATAACCACCTGTGGCCAGAGGCTACCATAGAACTCAAGCTCTGGAAAATAGTGCATCATGGTCTAGGATGCTCTAGACAACATAGATCCACTCAAAATAAGGTACTACGATCCAAATGCTCTTGGGGGTCAGAAGTCAAGCTAACTGAGTAGGTAGACAACCCTGTCTATGTTAGTGCCCATCCCTGAAGGAGATAATTCAAAAGAAGTTTTTATAAGGGACCAAGATATAACACATACTCATACCCCTCTAAGCAGACTGTAAAATTCCACACCAACTCACAGACATATTATTCACTCAACAAATGATTGAACTACATATCAGGTGTTGTGCTTAGTGCAGGGACAAACATCTGCCTGATAGACACATGGACCTTATATGTGTCTTAAGTGGATAGAGAGATAATAAAAAATCAAACAAATAACTTTTACAATTATATATGGTGATAAGTGCCATGAAGAAATAAACATTGTAAAGTTACAAAGAGTGCATGGTATAGGGGCAGGGAGATTCTTACATAAAAAGATAAAAAAAAAAAAAAGAGAGAGAATTCAATGAGAAGTTAACACTTGAAGTGAACCTAAAGATTGAGGAGTAGTTAACTAGGCATTAAGTAGTAGCAAAGTAGCTAAAGGTAAGATGAAAAGAAACTCATCTTGGGTAGAGGGAGTCATGTATGAGTGCATTAAGACTGCCAATATTCCACTCTTAGAAGGAAAGAGGAATGGAGAAAGATGACTGCATTAAGATAAAGTTCATTTATCGTATAAAAAGTGCAAATAATTGAGACAGAAAGAAAATCATCTTATAAGATAATCAAGTGATCCTGGCATGATTAGCACCTCCCGACCACCACCAATTACATGGATGTGATTTGTAGAGCAGATAAATATCCTTGTGTGGCCTCAAATTAAGAACTGTTATCTAAATGCATAGTAACACTATGTGGGAGCTTGACTGTGATAGAACAATATATACAAGACCTGTAGGCACTGTGTGAAAAGGCCCAAAGCATTTCCATCACAGCCCCAAAAGTCAATCTAATTGCTTTAGAACAGTCAGATCCACACTGTTGAAAAAGCAATATGCAGTGGAGCTTTGAGTTATTAGTTGTCGGTATATTATTGATTTACCACTATTATTAAAAAAAGATGTGATGTTAGCATATCTTTAAGTAAAAGAAATTAAAGGAGGTGTAAAAAAACTGCTTAGAGCAGATTTTATGTGAGCAGTATAGGTAAAATTATTTTAAAATTTTAAATGCTGCTTTAAATCATTAAGTCAGCAAAGATTAGGACAGTGGGATATGGTGAAAGGACACTGGATTGGCAGTTGGGAGACCAAGCTCTACTCTTCTGCTCTGCCGATATCTAGTCATGAGACTTTTGACAGTTTTTTCAACTTCTCTGAGCCCTTTTGCTTCATCTGTAACACAAGAGAGATGTATTAGATATAGCCACAACTGAACCAATTTTAGCTGAGTGATGGATAATGGTCCAGGTGTATTTTCCAGGAACTCATCATTCTTGATAGTTCTAGATTTATAAGGTAAATGTTATTTTTAGATTAAATAGTGCTACGTCTCAGTAAACAAAGTGGCACAACCCAAATCAAACTCTCGATACAGCAAATAAAGCCACAAAGAAGCTGCATAATCTGTTACTATAACGCAAAATCAGAAATCCAGTTCTTATTCCTGGTCTTACTGAGATTCTGGATTTCCCTAAGCATATGCTACCCCTATGCCTCATGTGCCTGTTTGCAAAATGAAGAGCACAGTCCTTGTGATCCAAGGCATTGGTTTTGAAATTTCTGGATGCAGAATTATCACTAGAGAATTCTGATCGTCACTCTGGGTCTGGGGGGAAGTTAAGAATCTGCATTTTAATAAGCACCACAGGTGATTTTGATGCAAATGGCCCAAGGAGCACATGCTGAGAAAAACTGCCTTGAGCCATGGAAAATAACTCTAAGATATTAGGAAAGAAGGTCTCCTGGTAAACACAGAGCCTTGCTATAAACTGTAAAATGAAGCCTGTGAAGGAAAAAAAATGAAAATAGCACCTATCATCATCATCATCACCATCAATCAATCATCATCCTCCTCTAAACATTTCTATAGCACTTGCGGTGGCCAAGCATTCTTCTAAGGATTTTACACACTTTGCTTATTTAGTCTTCATCGCTCTACTGTGAGCTTGGGACTGATACCATTTTGCAGATGAGAAACAAACAAACAAATGAGTTGCCCTAAGTAATATGGCCATCTGGCTCCAGATACCATACCCTTCATCACTACACCAATGGTTCTCAAATGTTGGTACACACTAGATTTACCTGGAGAGCTTTTGTCAAAAGCACAAATTAGTGACCTTAGCCCCCAAACTGCTGACTCGGTAGGTCTGGAATAGGGCCTGAGAATCTGCATTCCTAACACATTCCCATGTGATGTTGATACTGCTGGTCCAGAGGTCATACTTTGAGAACCTCTGCTCTGAGCTTTGCTTTTCACCATTATAATCTGTCACTCTTTGGTAACACTTTTCCATCCATTTTTATATGAAAAAAGGAGAAAGTCGACAGTAAGGGATGAAAAGATGCCTGAAATCTATTAAGGAAAAAACTCTCTGGTTTTCTATTTCCAACTTAGAAAGCTTACTCAAGATGTTTATGTTTTTTCACTTAGCAGTTTATTCTCATCTGCCTCCAGTTTACCCTTAAAACTCTTCCTCCCTGTCAGCATCACTTCTGACAGCACTCCTCTTTCCAGTCATCTCTGCTTTTCACTGTGAAGTCGTGACGTGCGCTATTCTTGCCCCCACAATGAAGTGCATTTTTAGGTATCACTAAACACAGTGTCATCTAGGACTTTGACCCAAATTGCTAATTTCCCCAAATCCCCCTGCTCCCATGCACACAATATAGTTCTGTAAACTAAAGACTTCCGAAGAACTTTCTGACCACGAGGGAAGAAAACACCAGGAAATGGCATTTATGTGGGAAAATCCTGAGTGTGCTAAGGCCACGTATGTCCCCAAACAACTTCCCATGATACTGACTGACATTCAGCAGTGGAGGAAAGGGCCGATTTGGCACTCATGGAAAAAATCACACCAAATTATTTAAAGCTTGACTCCATTCAATGCAAGGATTGGCTCTTTTTCGTATTAAGTAGTAAGAACAACAAAACAATCTGAAACAAAATTTACTGAAAAGCAGACTTTGTGGCTAGCAAAAGATGGGAGATGGATGGATTTGTCTTTGCTCAATATTGTCTGCTTTCATTGCTGCAGGGAAGCACCTCACCCCCATGTGTATCTATGTGTTGTAATAGTTCATGCTGTTGTTTTCATCAGCATATTGCCTTGGGCATAGTGGGGGCTTACTTCATGATCAGTTTAGGACTTGGCTCTTCATCTGAACACAGGAGCTTTTGAAAGTTGGGCTCTTTAAGTGCCCAGGACCAGGTACTCATAGGAGACACTATATAATGACAGTTCCTCATTGATGAATAGCAGGAATTTGTAAATCCAAACAAACTTAAAAAGAACAAGTTTAGATAGCAAGTTCCTTATAAAATTTTTGCTGCTATTTTAAAAAACTTGAGAGACATTAATCCTGTAATGTTGATATCATTGAAATTTCAGACATCATCTTAATGTCAGGATTGTATGGAAATGGAAAACAAAGAAACAACACAGAAATATATGCCAACCAATTGTAGTGAAAGAAGATAATCACTGCATGTGTTCCAGAAACACCTTCAGGCTAAGAAAATGATGAACCTAAGAATGAATCCAGGTACAAAATAGTTTTGGAAATCTGTCATTTTATTTTGACAGTAATATTATTGTGCCTAGTTTTTAAAAATGCTTCCTCCAGACCTCTGCTAGCCCTAAAAAAAAAAAAAAAAAAAAAAAAAAAGAGGCAAAGAAATTTAGGATTTCCTATCTAATCTCTGGTCAGTTGGTTTCTCCTCCTCTTCTTCTTTCTCTTCCTCTTACAGACATCAAATGCTCAGTGACAAATTAGCTGTAAGTCTGAATTGTCCCCAAGGAAAGGGAAGAGACAACTTCCATACCTGTGAGGTAGTTGAAGTTTACTTAGAAGTGCCTTCTTTTGATTGTTTTTGGTACTAGCGTTTAAGTAGGTCTGCGGCAGAAGCCCTAATCCTGTAGCATATATACATCATTTCTACTTGTCCTTTTGATGTGCCCTTTAGAATCAATAGTTTTGGGGAAATTTTTGCCTAGTTTTAACCAACAGCCCCCTATTCAGACATAAGAGAATTTTAGAGAAGTTGAGGCACATGAAGCTTTCAGCTCATTTTGTTCACTGTGTCAATGAATGGTCTTCAGTGATGGGGCTGACTTCCAGTAATCATTTATCACAGCATCTGGGGAGGAATGGGTTCCTCATGAGCAAGTTCTTATATATTGCATAGAAAAAGCAGACTAGGGAACAGAAGGCTAAAAAGAGAAACAATTTTCCAGAATCTGCAGTATCATGAGTACCAAATGTGATGAAAAGTAACTGTTTCAACTGTTTGTTTTTATATCTCAAATTAGATATTTTAAAGTAAAAGAATTAAAATTCAAGAAATAAATAAGAAAGTAATAAGCTTTTCTGAATGTCAAGGTTGTTTTTCATTGAAATGGATTAACCAGGAGCAGAAGAGAATAAACTTCATTGAAGAATAATTTGTGATCTTCAGTAGAAACTATATCCATGTATCAGAAATGAGTTCTATTTAATTCTGCCTGGATAGACAGATGAACCAAATGGAATTGGAATCTATTCTTTTCCCACAGCTCTATAATAGAGTGAGGAATATATCCTGTTATGTCCCCACAAACAAGAAAATTAGTACATACATATTTAGCCCAAATACTCTTAGGCATCAAAATGTAGTCTCTTTTTACTACCATTCCTCTCCTGCTGCATTTCTCAACCTGGCATTCAAGACCACTTACCAACTTTTTTGCCCATCCCACTAGTCCTCCACCACCTTTTGGAGACCCTCCATTCTAAAAAAGCTGTGCCATTTACACTATTCCTTTATAAGGAATTTGTACACTCCAGTCCTATGTCTGCCTTTGTAGAAGTTAATTCTGTCTATTGAGAAAACTTCCACAAATATGTTTTCTCTCCTTTAAAACCTTTAAAAACTACCAACAATTTGAATAGACATTTCTCCAAAGGGGATATCTATGCATGGCTAATAAGTTCATAGAAAGATGCTCAACATCATTAGTCTTTAGGGAAATGAAAATTAAAACCACAAGAAACCATTACGCACCCACTGGAAGGGCTATAATAAATAAGACAGATGTTAACAAATGTTGGTGAGGATGTGGAAAAACAGGAGCCTTCGTGCATTTCTGGTGGGAGTGGCGCAGGCACTTTGGAAAGTAAATTAACAGTTTCTCAGAAGAGTTCAATATAAACTGTTCTAAGACCCCACAATTCTACTCCAAGGTATTTGCCCAAGAGAAATGAAAACATTGTGTCCACACAAAGACATGCACAGGAATGTTCACAGCAGAATTATTCATAATAGCCAAAGTCTAGAAACTGAAACTACTGAAAGATCTATCCACTGGTGGATAGACACAGTGTGGTACAGCCACATGGTAGAATACTGTTCAGCCAAAACAATGAACAAATTGCCAACATATGCTTTGTCATGGATAAAGCTCAATAACATGTTAAGTGAAAGACGCTGTATGCAAGAGACCACATATTGTGTCTAGATGAAATGTCCAGAAAAGACAAATGTGTGGAGACAAAAAGATAGGTTAGTAGTTGCCTGGGAATAAGAACAACTGTAAATGAGCATGATGAATCTTACTGATGAGGATGAAAATGTTCTAAAACTTATGATAGTAGCTGTACTGCTCAGTAAAGTTATTTAAAATCATTGAATCTTACACTGGAAATGGGTGATATGTAAAATGTACTTCAATAATTTTTTTTTTAAAAAAGGAACTACCAACTCTAGATATTCTCCATAATTCACTTGATTTTCTAGAATCAACCTCTGATTCTATTTAGAATCACCTTAGTTCTTAGAACCCATGATATGATTTACATGTGCTGACTTAATGCTACCTGTGAACATCTAGGTGGACAAGTGAAGAAGGTTTGGGTAGCATTCTCATCTATATTATTTATTATTTTATTTTATTTAACAAGTAAGTGACTGTTGGTGTTCCACTATGTGCCAGACACTGTTCCAGATAAAAGTGGTACAGCACCAAACAAATCAAGTTTCTGCCATCGTGGTGCTTACATTCAGCTGGAATAAGTACTATGAGGAAAACTAAAGTGAGATAAGAAGGTGTATAGAGACTGGAGGTCAGGGAAATCACCTCTGATTAAGTGGCCTTGAGTAGGAAGGTGGATGACACGAAAAAGTGAAACATGGGACTAGCCCAGGAGAACAATTTCCCCAGCAGCAAATAATGATCACAAAACCCCTGAAACAGTTTATCAAGCCTGGTCTGTCCCAGGAACAGCAAACATTTCTGTCTTGGGAGAGGTCAAGGAAAGATGAGGGGAAAGAGAAGGCAGCCAGCAACTCACATAGAGCTTTTAGTGCTGTGGCAATGAGTTTCGGTTTTATTACAAGGGCAATTGCAAGTCACGGGAGGGTTTTGACAGGAGTAGCAAAATCATAGGGGTTTCTATACAGACTGACAGAGGAAGGCAAGAGCAGAGGAACTAGTTAGGAAGCTGTTGCAATACTCAGAATAAGAGCTGATGATGGTTTGGACTAGAAGTGGATGGGAAAAGCAGGGTGATAATGATTGAGTTGGTTGAAAATTGTTGAATTCAGGATTATAATTTTTTGAAGGTTAGGAACACGGTTGCCCATTAATATCCTCTGAATTTCAGATGCAAAGAAGATTTTCCTAGAGTAAGAATAATAATATATAAAATTACGTGTGCCAACTCCATTTGGGAATAGAATCCTAAATTTAGAATAAAGATTCTTTTTTTTTTTTTTTAGAAAAAATGACTCTTCCTACGTATCAGTTTAAAGTACTCATATCCCAAATGAAAAATGAGCAGAAGCCATGAACAGAAATTTCAAAATAGAAGAAACATATATGGCCAGTAAACACAAAGAAAATGTTCAACCTCATGAAAATGCAAATCAAAGCATGAGACACACAAATTAAATCTATATGATTGGCAAAAATTGAAGTCCAGTAATGCCAAGTTATTGGCACTGGATGTGGAAAGGATGGGGGAGATGTGGATCCACAAAATCTTTTATGCTTTACTGGTAGAAATGTAAATTAGTATGATCATTTTAGAAAATAATTGAGGATTATCTAGTAATGTCAAACATTCACCTACTCTATGGTCTAGCACTTCCATGTTTGATATATACACAGAAGAAACTCTGCACATGTGTACCCTGTGATATTTACCAAAATGTTAATAGCATCACTGTTTAAACAGCAAAACCCTAGAAAAACCTAGATGCTCATCCACAGGAGAACAGGTGAATGAATTGTGTTATTCTCAAACAGATGAAAATAAACACAAGGAAATTATGAAAACAGGATTCAGGGAGATCGCTGACCTCCATGGGTGGAATGAGGCATGAAAATGAGTTGGGCACTAGATTCATGAGTGCTTATATAAAATAATTAAATAAATAAGTCAGATCATACACTGACTAATGATGAAAGCATATTGGACAAAGGATGATGGTAAAGCCAAAGTCCTGAGGTCAATCAAAGGAGCTTAAGAAAGAAAAGGTGAGGGAACAGAAGGGGAGGAAAGAAATCACTGTCAGTTTTCATTGCTTCTATAGCCTTGTCCCCAAATAAATTATCCCCACAGGCTATCTGCCCCACCCCCACCCTTTGCAATTCACTGGACTGATGAATCTGGCAAAGCAATGGTACAAATGTTCTGGTAGTTGCCAACTTATTACTCTTCCTGAGTAACACAGTCAGCTTTTCTGGCTGACTTAGCCCAACAGCCAACCATCTACTTGTGGAAAGTTTCAGTGCTCAGACAGGCCTTTGGGGGAGGTATTTGAGATCAAGAAAGATTGGCAGTGCCTGCCTTCAACTAGATCTCTGTGTGAATGACAATGGTTCATCTCTGACGCAAGCCACTTCAGGCTGAAATTTGATTTCACTTTCTAAGAGTCCAGCTCTTTCTTCTCTTCCCTATCAGTCTGTGTCCAGAGCACTATTTCCAGGCCCTCAGTGTGTCTCCTCAAAGACTGGCTGACCCACTTTCCAGATGGAGCCAACATCATCCTCTATCTGATCCACAAATCATGAACAGAAGGCTGAGGAAATGAGAAGTGTATACCCACTGGGAAGGGAGCGAAGCTTCCAGCACGGGGTACACAGCAAGATCACAGAGGCACAATGTAATTCTCCAGAAAGCCAGTTCGGATCAATGACAGGACAGCCTGGCTCCAGATGAAACTCTCCTGGATTTTAAAACACAAATAAATAGTAACATTGAAATGAGATAAGATTTACCACAAATTTAATTTGACATATTTAATGATATATTTATGATAATTATGGCACCTGAAGACCAGATGTAAAGAGGAAGCCACTGACATATTTGACAATATTAGCTATTCCTGAGATTCCCTCAGACAAAAGATGGGAAAGAGAAAAGATAAAGTGCATGAGCGTCTCTCCTGCCAGAAGGGCACAGGGTACTGCTCCAGTCCTTCTTCCTTAAGAAGGATTTAAGGTGTCCCACAGTACCTGGAAGGAGAAACCAGCTCCATGCCCCAGAGAGACTGATTTCAGTGTTCATTTAGAAGTCAAAGGTATCAGGTCAGATCTCTCTCTGATAACAGCAGAGAGAAGCCCTGCCTGGGGAGGGGGGGTGGGGAGGGGGGCCTTTGTTCAAACATCAAAAAACTGCGGGAACAAGCTGCTGGTTAGTGAGAGATGGTGGGAGGACAGCTAGGTACATCAGCAAGTGGAAAAATAGCCATATTTTCAGTACAACTAATAATAATCTTTACTGCAAGTATTTTCTTAAAGTGAAGCTTTTTACTACTTAATTCATTCCAAGTAAATTAGGAATTGAAATGAGAAAGTCCAGATCCCAGGGTACCTCTTAAATACAGGCAGAGGATTTTAGACTTCATATACCAGTTCCTTCATCATCAGTAAATTCGTCTCTAAAATTTGACCTAGAGGTCATGGGAAGAGTAGTTCCTGCTTAAAAAAGAAAAAAAACAGAAATAGGTCTCTGTGCTGCCAAATGAGTTCTGAATTGGTGAATTCCTAAAAAAAACAGGATACAGCTTCCTGCAAATTATTATGAAGTGGTTTTCACCTCCAATTTACTGGCTTTGTATTACAACGTCTATCGAGGAAGCTGGGTTTCCCCCACCCTCACATTCATTTCCTCCTAGGATGGGGGCAGATTTGGGACAAGGACCAGGAGAAAACTGAGCTGTAGTGCTAATGAGTAGATATGTGAAGAGTGAAAAGGATATATATATTTTTAAATCTTATCTCTGCATAATGTACCTACCTGAATTCCTCTTTCGGATTCTTTACCCTTATTTAAACTTGTCATTTGAGCAGCTGAAATAAAAATATGGGCCCAGAATCTCCTTCTTAGTGAGAAAAGCACCTCTTCTCCCCAACACCCTCACATGGAGAAATCAATTAATACAGCCTCCAATCAAAGGTCAAGAAGAAATCAGAGGGGAGCTGGGGAAAGTAGCGGTGAGCAGGCAGGTGAGCCTGGCCATGCTAGGTCTTTCCAAGATCTCTAAGTTATCTCTCATGAACAATCTTTCCCTGGTTGGGTTTGACTTTTGTGGGTTTTGGTTTAATTTTGCTTGATTTTCTTACTGTCGATAAGTAAGGCATTGCGGTACTGTAGGATTGGTAAGGCATTAAAGTTTAGGAAGTGAGCCAGGAAGGAAAATGGCCAAGGAAACAGCCTGGCTGCCTTCAGACTAGGCTTCTAAGTCTTTGGGACAAATGGGGTCCTTGCAAAAGCTCATGGTCCAGCTGAACTCACCAGGGTCAGAAGAGCCGCAAGCAAATTGGAGTCAAAGTGCTGTCATAATGAACAATACATACTCCTTGGGGGTGGTTTTCACCTGCACACAGAGCTCCCTGGGGAACTGCACTCATTTGGATTTTTTTTTTTTTGAATTTGCATTGGGTTTTTTGAGTTTGTGTTGAGTTTGCATTTGACTTTGAGGATTCTGGTCATGGCCACTTTCTTTGTGACCAACACTTACTAGCATCTCCCACTCCTGTCATGCAGCTCTGAGGTGGCTGCGGGAGTGCTGCCCATGAGTGGGCAGGATAAGCTGGGTGCACACCCTGCAGGTCCCAGCTGGGCAGATACCCTCATACCCTGTCCTCTGCAACTCAGAGGCACCTCAGGGAAAGCAGGGGAACCACATGAGGACATCTTCAGATGCAGAAATAGGTAGCTGTCACCATGCCATCACCCTGAATCCTTAGTTCCACTCCTGACTGATACAAACAAAGCCTTTTCTAGAGCTCTGACCATTGCGGGAAAAAAAGTTAAGACACAAATCACCTGGATTTTGAAACTCCAGACTTTTCTGTTTTGGTTTTGCATCATCACAAGGTAAGAATCGCAGTTTACTAACTCAGATGTGAATGGAATATGGCTTTAAAATATTCTAGGAAACAATATAATTTTTATGTAACTATTTCATCTCAACAAGCAAATCAGAAATTCAGCCTCAGACATTTTGGAAAAATCTGCCTGTCCCACACCAGATTGGACCCTGGTTCCAAGGCTTCACACAGTGACCAAGTGGAGGGTCTTAGTCCTCAGTCATCTGTTTATCTCCACTTAGCACCAAGATATCTGCTGTCCCTGTTTGTGCAGACCCAGACCTGATGGCTCTCTGATGAGTGCCACACTACACATGGGCCTCAGGAATCTCTGTCTAATGCAAAGCTGAGCTCTAAATTGCCTGTGATCTAGGGTTGCCAAGTTAAGCAAAAATAATAATAATAATAATAATAACAACAACAAAAGACACTCAATTAAATTTGAATTTCAGATAAACAGCAAATCAATTTTTTAAGTATGCTCCATGCAGTATTTGGAACATACTTATACAGAAAAATGATTGTCTATGTGAATTTCATACTTAACTGGATGTCCTGTATTTTATCTGAGAATCCTATTGTAATCTCTCTGCCAATATTCCTCTATGAGATCTTGCTGCCTCCCTGAGGCATCTTCTGTAAACAGGACCTGGGTCGCTACGTCTCTGAAATTATGAACCTCTTCTAACACTAGATGAGGAGAACTTTTTTCTGGGGAATTATTGTTCTCAGTGGGATTAAACTGTTTGAAACAAAGCCAGGAACATTCTACAGATGGTTCTGCTTTCCACCTGTTACACTGGCCAAGGGGCAATGAATTAGTCTATTACCTTGAAATTGGAGGCAGTGGGCAAGGCAGGAATTAAGGTCTCAAGTTGTTTATCCATACTCCCCTCACTTTTGTTCTTTCTCTCACTCTGTCCCTCCCACCCCTTTCTCTCTACTTTCTTTTTGCAGTATCAAAAGAAAATGTTTGGAAAATGCATTTTTCTTTAGGTCAAGATATCAGGCAGTTTTTACACTATGAAAGAGATTTATAAAAATACAGTAAGATCACATGAATCCTAGGAAGTCAGAGTACCTTAAATCACAAATACAAGGGAGAATATAAACTCATGTCACACAAAAATTCTTTTTCTAAATGTACATTTCAAGACCCTACACTTTTTTCCATAACAATGTGATCCCATTGTAACTCAAAGCGGAAGTTACTAAGAAAATGCATGGTTGTCTGGTAACCACATATACATGTTATAAAAATATTTTAAACATATTTTATGTGCATTTGATTTGATTGTTGATTGGACTATTCCAAAAAATCCAGGAATACATTCTAATGAATGAATGAGGCAACTGCACAAAGCATGTGTGAAAAGATACTCATTGCAGCATTATTTATGACAAAGAGAAGACCAATCAAATATTAATTAAATTGTGCTATAATTACCTACTATGGCTCTTAAACCTGATATTTTATTTTCATTCAATCAGAGTTCCTAAAGTAAGGAAGAGAAATTAAAAGACTTAAGTAGTGGAAAAGAAGATAGAAAACTGTCATTTTTCAATGACAACATAATTATGCATGTATAAAATTCAGAATAATCTACAGATTATTTGAACTAGTAAATAAGTTTAACAAAGTTATCAGATATAATGGCAATATACAAAAATCAGTTGTAATTTTATACCAGTGTAAATAGTTCAAATGTGAATTTTTTTTTTAATTTACAGCAGCATCAGAAAAAAGGAAGGGAAAAGATTTTCAAGGATTCTACACAGAAAACTATAAAATATTATTTAGTGAAATTAAAGACAAAAACAGGAGGAGGGATAGATCAAGTCTGTGAATTACAAGACTCAATGTTTCTAAAATGTCAATTCTCCTCTAATTGAAGCTATAGATTCAGTGTAAACCCAGTCAAAAACCAAGTAGACATTTTGTATGTGTGATCATTGACGGACTAGTTTTAGGACTACAGTAGCATTGCAAAGGGCCAAGAACAGCCAAAACAATCTTGAAAGACAAAATGTCCCAGACATCAAAACTTACGATAAAGCTGCAGTAATTACGACACTGTGGTATTGCATCAAGGATTGGCAGAGACCAATGGAACAGAATAGAGTTCAAAAATCAGACCCACGCACGTGGCCACTTATCTATGACAAAGGTGGCACTGCAGAACAGTGGGACTAGGACAGTCTTCTCAATAAATGGTACTGAGTCAACTGGATTACTCAGATGCCCTTTCAGGCCTGAGGTACTCAGTGTTCCGGTGGCTGGGCGAGTCACATGGCTGCTCACTGCTCACAGCTGCCTCTCCTCCTGGGAATTTCCTGTAGCCAAAGAAAGCTGCTTCTTCCAAGATGATCCTCTCTCCCTGAGGACACTCCTACATCAGTGACTGGTCAACTCAAGTATGGAAAGTCCTGGCCCTTCCTGGGTTGGCCTCTCAAGGACCATTCTGGTTTAAGAGTTCCCCTTGGGAACAACTTAGGTCATGAAAGCAAATGCATCCTCAAAACTTAAGTCTCCCTCCACCCCATACAACTCCCTCTACTCCCTCTCAGAAGTTTACCCCAGTAAAACTCCTGCACACAAATCTTAGTGTCCCAGATTCTGTTTGCTAGGGAACTCAACCTGGAACACACTGGAAGAACTTAACCTTGACACTACCTCATACCTTACATACAATTAATTCCAAGTGATAGTTTATCTAATGTGAGTCATAAAAGATAAAATTTCTATGAGTTTCTAACATAACAAAGCCCCCACTACTTTGGAGTTGAAGAAAGAGTTCTTAAACAAGACACAAAAGCACTAACCATACAGAAAAAGACTGATAAATTGGACCACATTCAAATTAAGATGTTCTGTTTATCAAAGGATACAATTTAGAGTAAAAAGTCAAGCCATAAGGTCAGAGAAGATAAACACAATGCCTATAAGCTACAAAGAATTTGTATACAAAATACATAAAGAAAGACCAAAAAATCAATAAGAAGATAGAAAAATCCAATAGAAAAAAAAAGGGTAAGAGATTTGAATGGGTACTTCCCATTCCCCAAAAGATATCAAAATAGCCAGCAAACAAATGAAAGGGAGTTCAAACTTATTAATACTCAGAGAGTGCAAATTAAAACCACAATTAAATATTCACCTCAAACCCACTGGAATGGCAAGATTAATACTACCAAGTGTTGGTGGAAAATGTAGAGCACCCACTTAGAATTCTCAGACACAGCCTGAAGAAACCTGTATTACATAGTCTCATAAAATTGAGTACTTGTATGTATGTCACTATTAGGAATAGCCCCAACAGAAATGAGCGGACGTATACATCAAAACACTTACATATAAATGTTCATAGTAATATTATTCATAATAACAAAAAATTAAAATAGTCCAACTGCCTGTTAATTTTTATAGACAATAAAGAAATAAACAAGGCAAGGAAAATAAAGTCAAAACAGAGGAAGCGTAATCAGGAAATGCCTGAAAAGCAATCAAATTATGTTGAGGTAGAGGATCTAGAAATTAGGACAGTCTTGAGTAAGAGAATGGTAAGGGGGGATATAAATTTAACATTTTTGATATGGTGTCTCAAACAATTAAAGAATTATTAATACTTGACTTATTTATAGCAATTTATATAATTCATTCCTTCCTCTAACTAGAGTATTATACACACCCAGCTTATAAATTGAAATGAGCCAAACACCAAGAAAGTAGTGTGTCCCTTTATTGGGATCTCTGCTCTCCTGAGTTGTTCAGCACAGTAGCAGCGTACCCGACACTGGCACCACTACCACCAGCCTGCTAGCAGGCAGCTTTCCTGAATGTAGGCCCATGATAGTTAATTTTATATATCAACTTGCCTGGGCTATGGTGTCCAGATATTTGGTCAAACATTTTTCTTGATGTTTCTTGATGTAAGGGTGTTTTTTGAATAAGATTAATATTTAATTGATGGACTTAGAGCAAAGCAGATTGCCCTCCATAATATAGGTGGGCCTCATCTAATCAGTCAAAGGGCTCAATAGAACAAAGACCCCACCCCCACCCTACATCTCCCCACCCCAGCAAGAAGGAATTCCGCCAGCAGACTGTCTTTGGACTTGAACAGCAACTCTTCCTGGAGTCTCCAGCCTGCCAACGTATTCCATCTGATTTTGGACTCACAAAGCCTCTTACAATCATTGGAACCAATTCCTTAAAATCAGCAGGTCAAACTCTCAGTCTCTCTCTTTCTCTCTCTCCCTCCCTCTCTCCCCCTACACACACACACACACACACACACACATATCCTCTTGTTTTCCAGAAAAGCCTAACACAAGGCCTAATATCTGGGAACAGCCAGTTCCCCACCTGGATGAGCCTGGCATGAATATTACTGCTTTCCTAGTCCTAAGTGCAGCCTGCCTCTTGAGTCCTTCTATGCTCTCTGAAACTCACAGTCTTAAATGCATCCTTTCCTCCCAGTCTTTCAAACCCTACCATTTCCTCTGTGTCTTTACAGGGACCAAACTGAAGACTCTCTGCGTTTGGGGACAGAGTCATGTATCTGTGCCAGGCTCTGGTTCCCCACTGAGCTTCCGTGTCTGCTCTGACATCTGCTTCTCCTCTGAGCTGGCTTGTCCTATCCTGAGGGTCCCTGACACCTCAGTCTCTTCAGGGTCCTTTCCGTTGAGTTTCTATTGAACAGGTTGAAACTATCTACAAAAGAAACCCTTCTCTTTAGTGTCAAAAGCATCTCAGATTTCAATTTTTTTCTTTAATAAAAGCGCATTCCCCAGGGTCAGTCAGTCTCTCTCAGCGCTGCTACTCAACAAGACTAATATTCTAAGGTTACAGTTTCTTCCCTCTGGCTAGCTCCAAGAAATCCTTTCTGGCCCTAAGGTTGATTCACTGCCTGATCATTCTTCAACTTGGAATCACTCAAGGGCTTATAAAGACATAGTCTCGTGACCCCCGTTCCCAGAGTTTTTGACTCAGTATTTCTGGGTGGGACCTGGCAGTCTGCATTTCTAACATGTTCCCAGGTCAGGCTGAGGCTGTCGATCCAGGGACCACACTTTGAGAACCACTCTTCTGGCTCTAGTTCCTTAAGTGCTAACTCCTGTGCCTGTTCCTCCATTGACTCCCTGTAGTCCCTAAATCTTTTATAGATATCTCTCCTGGTC
The DNA here is from genome assembly GCF_048564905.1 of Vicugna pacos. Taxonomy (NCBI): domain Eukaryota; kingdom Metazoa; phylum Chordata; class Mammalia; order Artiodactyla; family Camelidae; genus Vicugna; species Vicugna pacos. The sequence goes on along the minus strand of NC_133021.1, from coordinate 21,539,675 downwards.
CAGGATGAAACTCAGAGGGGTAAAGGGAATGAGAGCTCTCACAGGCTTCCACTGCAGGGATAGGCCAAAAAAAGTGGGAATTCAATTCAACATTGCAACCACTTTTTTTTTTTTTTTTTTGAGTGGCTGGTGTGTTCTAAAGCACTGGTGGGGAGGGGTTAAAGAGATAAATGAGTTTCCGTTCTCAAGAAACTTAACATGTAACAAAGGGAAAGCCCAGCATAGCACTAACCATATGACAAGGAAAAATGTATTATATTACAGTACATTCCAAAGGCCTATAGGGTGACAGCCAACACTGTTGGTGTACCAAACATATTCCCTAAGGCCTACCCCAGAGGTCAAGGCTGGACTTGTTCTAAGGGTCATGAAAGTTCAGAGTCAGCAAGTCCACAATCCTGAGGGAGCATCTCCTTAAATTTCACATCCTCAGGGTCTCGCTATCCTCCTACCAGTGTTGGCCCTGCCAGAGGTCACAAAAGAGTCCCAGGGCCCCTGATGGATTCCAACGTTTCTCTCCATACAGGGATTTTCTAGCAGAGGAGTCGGCCAGGTGGGTCTGAACCACACATACAGTTGGTGATGGAGCCAAGAGCTCATGTAGTGACAATGCAAATTGCATAGAGCAAGAAAGAGCCGCGGGCCTAAGGCTGATATGTGAGGAATGTCAGCCTTCAAGGGATGGGATTTAGAAAGCTAAGTGGAAAGAAAAGTGGGACAGTTGGAGATCGGCTTTGATGCCTGATTGAAGTGTGTTAGATGCAGACTTGCCTTCGGAAAGCTTCCAGGCTAGGAGGGAAAGCAAGATAACTATTCTGGCAGCAAGCACTAAGTCAGCTTTAAGAAGAAAGTGTAATGAAGAGGGATGAGCTAAGGCCTGCCTTAACTTGGGCAATAGGATCCTCAGTTCTTCCATTTAAAATCGGTGACAGTGATGTTAACTGCAGAGTGTTTTTATGAAAAGTACATAAAATAAACTCCTAAGCACAGTCACTGGCTCACAGTAATCATTCCTTAAGTTGTTTTTATTGTAATTTCTGTTATGATTCTGTTGCTGGTAATGATGAGTCAAGTTTACAAGAAAGAGAGAGAGTTGTGGGCCACACTGGGGGTGATGGGTGATGGACATTGAGGAGTTGGAAGGGTCAGAGCATAGAGCAGGATTCACCTACCTGCTGGGACAAGACATCTGAACAAGGAGCAAGGTCGGTGATTGTCAAAGTGTTGGAATGAGTCGTAGGATCAGTTGGTTCAGAGTGCCTACTGCGTGGGGGGGGGGAGACATTAAGAGTATGTATGTTTTTCGTAACTAAGTATGGTGGGAGATGGCAACCAGACTTTCGTGGTGACTGCTTCATAATGTATACAAATATTGAATTATTATGTTGTACATCTAAAACTAATATGTTTTATGTCAATTATATCTAATTTTTCAAAGAAGGAGTAGATAGGGGCCACACTATGAATCTTGGGATAGGAAGCTTGGGCTCTGTCCTCGGGTTAATCAAGAACCTCTGAAGATTGATGACAAAAATTAACATATTATTGAATACAATCTTTTAGTGAGATTACTTTATAAATTGCAAGTAGTAGTAGGGGAAAGTGATGCCAGGTAGCTCAGTATCTCAAATATGAGATGATGCAATGTTAGTAGTGGAAATGGAAAGAGAATATTCAAGATATATGCATAAGAAAAAATCAATTTCAAAGAGAAGACAAAGGCGTTAGGGTTAGATATGAAGATGTGGGTGGAAGCAGAGGCGTCCCTTTTCTTCATACCTGGGCTTCCTACCTGGCCAGGTCTCTTAGAGAACATTTGTATTAACCTGCTTGGGCTTCCATAATGGAGTGCCAGACTGGGTGGCTTAAACAAGACATTTATTTTGTCACAGTTCTGAAATCCAAAAATTCAAGATCAAGGTGCCATCACGGATGGTTTCTGGTGAGACCTTTGTTCCTGGCTTACAGGTGGCCCCCTTCTCACTGAGTCTTGCCCCGTGCCCTTACTGTGAGACAGGGGTCCCTTCTCTTCTTATAAGGACGCCAGCCCTATTGGATTATGGTCCCATGCTATGATCTCATTTAACTGTAATTCTCTCTCTAAAGGCTCTATCTTCAAATACAGTCACATTGTGGTGGGGGGATTAGAGTTTCATCATATGAACCTGGGCCGGGGGTGGTAGGGGACCCAACTCAGCCCATAGCAGTGGTGTCATATGCTACATGAGACAAAGGAAGTATGAAGTCTGAGCTAATGGAGAGGAAGATAGTTTTGGCTTTAAACACAATGGTTGGTTAATCTATACAGCCATCCAGAAAAACATTCTGTAATGACAAAAATTTTCCATGTCAGCATTGTTTGTTATGGTAGCTGCTAGTCACAATATGACAACTGAGCAATTAAATGTGGCTAGTGAGTCCAATGAAGAGAGTTTTTAACTGTATAGAATTTAAGTTTAAACTGTATTGAACAGCACAAATTAGAACTACATGAACCCTAGGCAGCGTAAGGAGGTTTTATCAATAATTAGGTATTTAAGGCTTCTCCTAGGCTGTAAGGTCTTGTACTCTAGATACTCAACTTCAAACCACCTCTTGTCAGCCAAGAAAAATCTGAAGCTCTGAAAAGATATATGACTGTTCCAGGTTGACACAGCTGGTTACTAGACCCTAGATCATCAGTTAGGGATTAAATATTTTTATGGCAGCAGTCATGCAATTAGAAATACTTAACAGGCAGCTGGAGATAAATAGTGTTTGTCAAGGGCTGAGATCCATGCTGGGGAGTCATTCCTTGGGTATGAAGGTGCAGCCATGGAAGTGGATACAACATACAAAGAAAAGAACATGGGACTCCATGTCAAGCCTTGATAAATACTGACACGTAAATAGAAAGAAAATAAAAACATAGCATAAAAGGAAATAGATTTTCATCTGCCAAATTTATACCAACAATTAGATAGCTGCAGGTCACCACCTCCTCAACACGCTCACAATTCATCTCAGAGAGGTGGGCACAGTTAAAGAGCGAGAGCTCTTGCTGCCTGCCTCCCCGCCATGAGAGAGCTGGCTGCCCACAGCAAGGCACTTAACCTCTCTGTGCTTCCATCTCCTCCTTTGTAAAATGGGGTTGATGACAAGACTTCCGTCAGAAGGCTGTTGAGATTAAGATGCATGTACAGTACCAGCAAAACCCTGGCGCATAATACAGATTCTTTAAATTTTAGATTGGAAAAAACTTATCTTGTCATCAATCTTATTCCTCTTCCTGTGTCCCTGATCTAGGCTAATAGCCTTGCCCTTCAGCTAGCTGGTCTTTCTGGAAATCTGAGTCATCTTTGATTCCATCTTCTCCCTCAATCACCACATCCAGTAATTCACCATGTGTTATTGATTCTAGCTGCTCTGTCTCTCAGATACAGCCACCTCTCTGTATGCCCTCCACTACAGCTCTCACACACGTCTTCTGCGCTTTCTGAAAAAAAGCATCTCTGTTTCCAATGTGTTTGCTATACCCATCCATTCTCTACACCAGGATGGGATTTCTACACCATGGGATCTCCAGGGTGGGATTTTTTAAACCCTGGGGTGTCCTGGGGAAGATTTTAAACATCAAGTCATTTTGCAGCCTTCCCCAGCAGTTTCTTTTTGCAGACAGGATTAAGTTGACATTCCTCAGCACGGCACTCAAGACCCTTCACAGCCTGCCTGCAACCTACCTCTGTTTTCATATTTCACCTTTTACTTTGAACCAAGAATACATAAATAGGGACCCATGCATTTTAAAAATTCAACTGAGTAATTGTCTTGTGACTCAGTGTGGACCTGGGAGGAAGAAGCAGGGTTTGTTTTTGTTTTTCAGTTTGACTTCTAGGGGAAAATGCAAAATTCCCTGTCAAACCTTGCAGAGAGATTCCTTCCAGCACCTCCTGTAATTAGGTACTATTCCAGCCCAGCCTTGTGATTTTCTTCTCTCATTTTTCATGGTAGGGAGTTTCCTTTTTCAGTGCCTACAGCTTCAACCCTGCCTCCTGGAACCCACGCTGTGTGTAATGTGGATCGTTCCTAGTCTATGTGAGCATGAAGTTGAGAGTCCCTTAAAATAAAGGATTCCATTGAATTGGTTGCAGATGGTTTGGTGTCTTTTTTCCTAATCCTCCACTTACATGGTCTTCATTTGGAACTCAGGTCTCCTGTAATTGGGGCGCATGGATCCTTTCTCCAGGGGTTCCCGTGGCAACACTTTATCCACGTAGCCCGGTCTCACGCACACTCGAGCTGGCTTTTCTCTCTCTCTCTTTCATCTTCTCCAACTTTATTCCCTTTACAGGTTTTTCTACAATATTTTATCTTTACCTTTTTTTGAAATATTTTCATCAGTTCCACTCCTGTTTAATCTTTCTCAGAAGCACAAGTACACACACACACACACACACACACACACGAGTTCCCCACACCTGTGTTTAGGTGCCATTTTACTGGGCTGTCTCTGTGTTTGACTTAACATTTTCATTGTTCCACAATATCACCACATTCCAGGAAAGACAACCATTTTCCTGTGAACTCCTCATTTTGATCCACATGTCTCAGTAAAGTGGAGAAAAAGAGTCACAGAGAGACGACATGAGTGCTTTGTTTAAGATGCTGGCCGTACGTAAATACAGTGCACCTGTCCCCAAAGACGAGCCTGTGCATCTGAGCTATGACTGGTCATTTGGCGCCATCTGCTGGACACAAAGAATCACAAGCTGGGAAAAGCAGATCAGACGTCATGATTATCAGGTGCCCAAAGCTGACCTAGAACTGTGCTGAGCAAATTACTTCCTGCTGGAACAAAGCTTTATCTCCCTTTAGAACAAATCTCTCTAACTCCTGATAAATATCTCTTGGTTAGATTATGATGCCCAGTTGTTTGGTCAAACACCAGTTTAGATGTTTCTGTGAACATATATTTCAGGTGTGATTAGCATTTAAATCAGTACCTTTGAATAAAGCTGATTACCCTCCATAATGTTGATGGGCCTCATCCAATCAGTTGAAGGCCTTCAGAGGAAAGACTGAGGCTCCCCAAAGTGGAGGGAATTCTTTTCATGGCTGAAGCGTGGAAACCCAATCTGAGTCTCCAGACTATCGTCCCTTGGAATTCAGTCTCAAAACTGCAACATTAACTCTTACCTGAATTTCCAGGCTGCAGGCCCACCCTACAGATTTCAGACATGATAGAAAGCTAGACAGACAGACAGAGAGTTGGATAATCTCCTATTATTTTCATTTCCCCCTTGGAGAACCCTGACTAATCATTTTACTATATCCCAGTGACAGGGGTATAGTTATGTTAATAGTTATAGTAAAGTACATTGTGGTCATCATCTACTGTTATGTGTAAATGAAGTCATTATGCTGTATGCCTTAAACTTATAATACAGTGCTGCATGTCAATTATATCTCAATAAAACTGGAAGAAATAAATTGCAACTTGGGAGACACAGGTTTGGGTAAAACTGAGTGTTTCAAAGACGGGTGTCAGGGGCTTATAAAGACAAAAAGCCAAGAGGTTGTCAAAAGTTGCCTGATGAGAATTGTGACTGACACTGATGTGAGCCAGTCAGGAAACCTTTGTCCTTAAGGCATCACAGGGTATTTTCGGGTAGGGGCTTAGTGAGTATCTGAAGTTTCTGGCAGGTGTTCCAGATGACTTCATTAGGGCAATAAAAGCTCACAGGGTCAGATTCTCTGTGGGCTGAGATGTGCATAAGTCACACCTCCTTAGTGAGCCCCCTCAAGCAGTGCAGACTCCATTTTTATTTTTCTTTCACAAAGGCAGTCTTCTGCTGCCGGGAGCAGTGACCCCACCTCGGCCTGGAAGACATTCAGGTGAGCTTCAGCTCACTGGCTAGTGCTGTAGGAACAGCAGTTTGCCATCGATCTTCTCCCTGCAGGCGTGGCAGCACCCACGCCAGCTGTAAATGGGCACAGGCTCGTGCTGGGGTGGGGGCGGGGAGTGGTCCTCTACCCTTCTAGGTTCATCTGGCTGGCCTGAGTTAAACTGACATGAGGCAGATTAACAGGAGAAAAATAAAACAAAAATTGAATAACACGTATGCTTCCTGTTTATACCCCTGGGAGACAGCCAGGAAAAACTGAGTGAGCTCATCAAGACGGCTGCAGCCCTCACCTTCAACAGCATCTTCAGCTAAAGACTGAAGAGGTTGCTGCAGGCAGCGGTCAGTTACAGATGTCAGTTACATGGAATGCCCGGAGGCATGAGAAGCTCAGTTAGACAAGGGCTGGAAAGGTGTCACTTTGATTTAGACGTGGGAGTCATCAGTGACTCATTGCGTGGGGATGGAGGAAGGGGAAGACGCACCAGAGTGGGTGGGGACAGACTGCTGATGGGGAAGCAGGCAAATCTTTCAGGAAGTTTGTTGTCAGAAGTAAGACTGTCTGGTTCACGTGAGAGGGAAGAAACAGGGAGATGTTTACAGAGAGGGAAGTTTGAAATCATCACTGAGAAGGAAGAAGATGCAAATTAACTAAATAAAAGCAGTAGGATCGCTGGGCAGTGTGTGGTTTTCAGCAGCACTTAGATGCCTGGGGGAACTTAAGGGGGAAGAATGATAATCAGTCAGTTGTGTCATTGGGAGTTTTGCCAAGTAAGTACACTGAAAGGACAGAAAAGGGGATAAAGGATGTTGAGTAGGAGTTATTAAAATTTTAGCTCTTGGAAATTGTTGAGAAGGAGAATATTTCCTTTACTCTCTTAGGTTCAGTGATCGGGAGCCTGCAAATTAAATTGACTAAAGCCAATTACTGTGAGAAAAAAATTACATATGAATACATGTAAGAGTTCACAAAGAAATATGATTTGAAGGGGTGGCTAGAATTGGAGGCTTATATACAATTTAATAAGTGACAGGAAAAGGAGAAAGGCATTTTTTGAAAAACAAATGACTTCTTGGTGAGAGGGGAGAGAAAAGGCACTTATGGTAGAACAAGTGACACTTAGGAAAGATAAATAGTGCCTTAGGAGAATGAATGGGAGGCGTGACAGTTTTGTGACAATGTCCGTTTGAGTCTGGTGCTCAGAACTTGTCTCTAATTTTAAGACTGTTTCCAAAAAGTAAGTAAATAAATAGAGAAGATGTAAAGCCTGAGGCAGATTTCATTTCTCCGTGAGGAAATAGCTGTGAATCAGTGTTTAAGGTAACATATAGAAAGTTTGATGGCACTGTAACAATTGTTGTGACCCATCAGAACACTGACAACAGCCACACCAGATCCGAATGCTGTCCGTCTTAATCTTCAAGTCTATATACAGTGATTAACACTGGAAAATTCAAAAAAGCTATCAATCAACACTGCTCAATATCAATGACAAGTTTGGTGGGTGACTGGGTGGTGTTTAAACAGCTGGCATCCGGGCTCAGTTTGAGTATGTAATACCGCAAAGTGCTGGGTTTTATTCCCAAAATCAGCTTACAAGTTAATGAGATGCAGAGAAATGTGGTTCAAAATACTACATGAGTTTTAATCATGCACATATAATACAAAAATATTTTCCTTTAATAAACATTGTCTGTATCTTACTTAACGGGACATAACTAAAATGTTACACAAGCAGCCCAGGAGGTAAATGTTTACTATTCATCTGTTACATCATATAACATATACTTTTTCTTCAAAACCTCCTCATATTCTTTACGTGCTTTCAAAAGCATATCTTCAATTAATCTTGACTCTTTCGAAGATCCTCCAAGAGAAGTTCTGTAGGACTCAGACTGAAGTTTAGGAGTAGCTGGAAAGAAAATGAAAGAATTAGATTCCTTATTTAAAATACTTCATAGGTAACTAAATGTCAGGGTTTTTTTTTTAAGCTGAGACTTTTCTAAGTTTTAAGGAGAATGAAAAATACCTACATATGATTACAACACTAACCCAAGATTACTACTCTACACTTTGCCCAGGGTTGCACGTTGAATTAACTGCTATTGTGGCTAAGGATCAGAGCTCCTAGTTTTCTCATTATTCATTCATTTACTCAGCAACCATGTGCTAAGACACTGTGATAAACACTGGAATCACAAGATGAAGATGACACAGTCCACCTTGAAAAATCATGTACTGTAAACTGGAAAAATAGATGAACAGGCAATTTCGGTACAGAGACATAAATGCCATGGCAGGTATAAAAGAGGGCACAGTTGGAACACTCAGAAGGGACGTCCAGCTTTGTGTCAATACTGTCTGCTCTTTGGTGGCCATGATATGTAAGCAGAAACCTGAAGGAGGAGGAGAAAGTGCGGGAGGGAGAGGCAAGAAGCAAACACACAGAGCAGAGGCAGGAAGGGCGCCTGCGGGGCTGGAAGCAGTCTGACCAGACGCTGGAGCAGAGGGGCAGAGCAGGGGAGGAAAGAGACACAGCTGAACACTTTGGCAGGAGCCAAATTGATGTGGGTGTTTTTCTTCCAAGCTAAGGAATTTGGAGTTTTTCCTGAGGGCAAAACGTTAACCAGTGACAAAGTGAATGACAGGAAATTTAATTGTCATCCACCAGGTGACAACTACGTGAACTGTGATTGCCTGAGTCTGGGGGTTTTGGCCTCAGTCACTATCAGAAACAGGAGAAGCTGATGACCTCCATGTTTTCTGAGAACAGTATCCATGTGCAGGTGACAGGCCCACAGGGACAGCAGGAGAGGAAGGGTACAGCCAGAAATAGAGAACACAGGCTTCTTTTTTAGAGCTATGGGTCATGATGAAGAAGTGAGGAATAAGTATATTTATCATTATGAATGAAATTGTGCTCTCACATTTTTCATTAGATACGTGTAAGAAAAAAATTTAACGTAGTATCTGTTATTCAAACAATAGAAAGAGGTGCCATTTACTGTTTAGAGTGCATTTCAGGAATCAATGTCTAAATTCAGAAATGTTGGCAACATACCTTCTTTTACTTCTCTAGATGCATTATTTTCCAACATCTTGTGCATCTGAAATAAGTCAAATATTATTTTTAACGTTTAAGTTAAACAAGAAACACTATCACAGGAATGACAGCTAGCTTATGAAATGTGGCCTTTAAATAATACTTTTAGAGACTTGACCTAACTTGGGGATTGCTTCAATAGAAAAATGATCACATGAATAAAATAAAATAAATTCCTACTTACTTTGGTTTTAGATAATAGAGAACATATATATGTAAGGCTTAGATTCCCCTGATGGAAAACAGTAAACCCTTCCCTGTCGGAGACACATAATCTCAGAGGGCAATGCCCAATCTCATTAGCACAAAGAGTTTAAGCAATTCAAGTCATGTTCTACACTGAATGCATTACTCTGCAGTTCTCAGAAAAACTGCCCTTTATAAAAGTTCAGTTTTTTTTTTCAATTTAATGGACTTTCCCTTAAAATGAGCTTTCCATTCCTGCACTTTTATAAAACTAAAATTTTAAGGTCTGTTCTATGCTAAAAATGTTTTTAACACAGAATCGTAGATACATAAACTGAAGAAGGGGGTTCTGTTATAACGTCAAGTGAAAATTCTACTGGCAAACAAATTAAACAAATGTATGTTGCTCTCTGTATATGACTAAGATATTTGTCAGGAAATCTGCTTAAAGAAAAGGAGAGGCTAGCACCAGTTTTCAAACTTGGTTTCTGATTCACAACTTCCTAGAATTAGAAACAAGGAAAACAATACAAAATTCTTTAACTGTAACTTTGTTTCTGCTCTAGAAATTAGGGCCAACTTTTTGAAACGTGACTTAATTAGTTATGTATTTAATTATGAAATGTGTGGGGACACTTCAAACTACAAGTGTCCCCATCTAGAGTGTTCTTTTAAAAATCTTTCTTATGAAAGTCACCCGCTCACTAAACAGGGTCTAAAATAGTACACCAGACATAATAAACACTGTGGTGATAACAGTAACATGAGAGTCGAGGCCTTTGTAAATGTTAGGTGCAAAGACAAAATTTTTGGCTACCGTTTGCCAATATTTTCAGAGACTGTTTTCCATAACACTGTCTGACAAGAGCATTCAAGAGGCCTTATGCAATCAGCAACGTGACAACAGTGCCAGGCAGGTCCTGCGAAGTGAGTAACGCGGAACAGATGAAGGGAGAAGCCTTTATTGAAATAATTTCATATAACACTATGCAAAATGTAGATCACACTTTTACATGGATTGAATGTAAGATTACTATCTTTTCCTCTGCAAAGCTATATTGTCAGTTTGTAACTATTAAATACATGCATTTTGCTGCAGGGAAAAGAAATGAGAAAGAATTTGTTGATCAAGGAGCTAAAAAATTAAGTATAGAGAAAAGAGTCAATGAAAGAAAAAGAACTGGAGGAAGTTAAGTGGTTGTCTAACAAAAGACAACACACTTCCTCACTTGTCCATTCACACAAAATGAAATGAGGGCAGGGGGGAGTCCACAGGGCAGAGAACTGATACCAGAAACAAGGTCACTAAACTCTGCCTCTGCCTTGAGAAATGAGCTTAACTGCTGTGATAGTTTGATTAGAATTAAAATTCAGAGTGGATGTCCCCTGCCATGGAAGGCTACTTTTAAAAGAAATGTGACCAGATCCTGCTGAGATGCAGTGCTGTGTTATGTAAAAAGTTACAGGCTTAGGAATATTAATCGTTTTAGCTCTGGGGCACTGGTATAATCCCATTTAGAAAAAGGGTTGCTAAACTGAAAGGATATTTGAGAAATTTAAAAATTATTTAAATAAATCATTAGAAAAATGTTTGAAAGCATCAGTAACACACCAAAAGCCCAAAATCAATCAGTGTAAAATTTAGTCTTCCTATTTAAAATAGATTTGAAGGACATGTATTAACTATCATGGCCATGCTTCATGTTAGGCACACCAATACTTAAAAACTCTTGAACATAAAAAAAAACCTTTAAAACAGAGAAATTCTGTCTGTTATAATGTTGTCTGGAATTAAGTTTTCAGTTCTCAGAAAAAAATTCTATGTGCAAGAAAATCTAACAGTGATGTATCTGCTCAGGCTAATTGTAACTTTTTGTATTCTATAATAATATAATAAATAACACAATTGAGTAAAACTGTAAAATTGCTTCTGACATGTAGGACAAAACATCCCAGAAATAAACTAGAATGTGAAATCTGAGGGTAAAAATGAGCAAAACAGATATGGGGTCCACCTGCTACCACTACAACGATGCCAAGTGAAAAGGCTATACTACATGTAGCAGTAAGAGAGGCAATAAACCCAAGCGTTATGAACTGGAGAAAACTTGCTTCAACAACCAGCATGACTGAAATCATAGACTTAGGGCAACACTTCTGTCAAGTTAGAAAAAAAGGCTGAGTGAGCTGGAACGTCACAGCAGGAACAGTCCAAACTGTTAAAACCTTGCACATAAAGGAGAACATTAAAGTCAATTCCAACGCCATTTGTAACATTTTGCTTTCTAGAATCATAGCTGAAAAGCTGTGGATGTCTGTTGTTTTGTTAAGCCCCATCCAAAAACCCATCCCTTCCTGTCATTTTAAACACTATGTTCACACCTCTCATAGCATTACTTTACGTTTTCCCAGCAGAAATCATTACATCCCTAGCAATTCCAGAAGGCACCTTCTTTCTGTACGTCTAAGAAATCTGTAAACAGTAACTGTATAATAACTCCTGTGAGGTGCTCCGTAGTGATGATGAAGACGTGTCTTCGCATCTGAACAGAGCAGTGCTTTTTCATCGCCCTTGCTACATCTAGCATGATTTGGCCCCACGGCCCCACAGAAGAACTACATGTACCTTGGAACTACAACACTGAGTTTAAAATAAACTATTTTCCAACTTATCTAGAAGTACTAACAAATAGACACCTCTTTCCTCCAAAAACATTAAAGGAAAAAACTGTCCTCAGGAGCTCTCTCTTGCACTGCTTTGCACTCACACTCTTTCACCATCATCCTGTAAATTGACACACTGTCAATTTTTTGGTGACAACTAATGGGAACATTTCAAGTTTGCATCATGCTTAGCCACTGACAGAAGTGTTAGCCATGCATCTTTTTTAACACCACGCAGTCCAGTTTCATGACTCTGAAGCACTTAGACTCAATTTACCCACAACACTGTCTATGAAACCTGAGCTTCTTTCTTCTTTGATTTATTATGACATGAAGCCAAGTGAGAAAAAACAGGTTGAGACCCACTTAACAAGGGCCCATGCTACCTTTCTCTGCATCAAGAAGATCATGAAAACACCATCAAACCATAAACCAACATGCACAGCTTTAAATGGCTCTTTTAACAACAATGATACACAATGGAAACTAGTTGTAACTTAAAGGCTCCCTATCATTGCCACGTTGGTATTTCTACAGGTGAGGGCAGGACAGAGACATAAGTGAACTTCATTTTAAAAATTTAAATATTTGCTTTACTTGACTGCATATTCAGAAATGTTCTACAATTGCTCAGTAAGACATTTTATAACAATTAAAATAAAAATGCTATAAGTAAAATAGCAATTAAGGATGTACTCTTACAGAAGAAAGTGATAAAAATTTTAAACTTAAAAACAGAACTTAATGTTTTTAGTGTTACAAGTTTATTGAATTCATAAAAAGAATTTATCTTGGATTCCTTTAAATAAAAAACATCCATATGTGGTTAAGTAGCTCAATGCCATTTACTTCTGCTTAGGGGTAGAAAAACTGGGGTGCAGCAAAACTTGAAAATTACTATGAACCAATGCCAAACCAAAATCAATCAGAAACTTGATTGGAAACCAAACATTGGAAAGTATATCTCTAGTTATTAGGCAATAATAATTTCTAAAATAGAATTTAAAATGGAGCTTTTTAAGAAGTTTAAAATTTGTCAGTTTAGTTGCATTTATTGAATAAAGTTAATGACATGTATCTCTTGAAAATGAGAAGCCCAGGGACTTAAAAAATTATAAAATTTCTGTCTCCTTTCTTTATTAGCACAATTAATTATGGCTTTTACTTAGTGTGCGTAAGTCAAATAAGCAACTCAGAATTTCACCAAATCAAAATCAAGAATTATATAGGAATCTGAAACCCAAGGGAAAAAAGATAATTTAACTAACCCTGAACAAGCCATCACTCGTGCTAGTTGAAGGTTCTGAAAAAATCCTGAAGTCTGTACTTCGAGTAAGGGTCCATTTGCGCTCTGAGCTATCATTAAATTTTTCAGCAGGCCTTGTAGCAACAGTTTTGAGGACAGAACTCTTGTACTCTTCCGCCATCTGAAGTTTAGTGTTCATCACTACAAGCCTCTCGTTAATCCTGTGAGGATTGCAAAACACAGCTTTCATTCATTTCATTTTTTTCCTAAGTGATGGGTATTTTTAAAGTTGCTATAATAGTAAACAGATTATCCCATTAAACTGTGTCTTGACAACGAAAATACGTCAGCGCAGACCTACTGTAAACAATTACAGTTTAAAACTGTCCTAAAGAAAGACTTATGTGCCTGGGGGGGGGGGGGGCCCTTAGCTAACAAGTACTTCAAAGTGGGGAGAGTCAGAGATGGAGATGCCCCCACAGAGGACCCCCGCTGCCTTCTGCAGAGGCTGCATCTAGACATACTTACCCTCAAGAAACCAGTTTAGAAATAAAAATAAACCATCCCTCAAAGCCATTGTCAAGTGTTTGCTTTCACCACCCTTATATACACATTTCACTCATTACCTGGGAGAAATTAAGCATGCGGCACTGAGGAACAGTTTAGAGCCACCACCTCTGGGGGGCACCAGATGGCAGAGTCGGTGATGGGAATAAACTATGACAGTGCCAGGGGCAATTTCAAGTGTCCCCCAATTTCCCAAAGCTCACTTTGTTACTTCGCTTTTATCAGCAGCTGTTTTCCATAACAAAAAAAAATCTCAAGCAGATTTTCACTTTTATGAAAAAAAAAGGCAAAAAGCCAGAATAGCGCTGGGTGTTTTTTAGCCCGAGCCATCAGAAGGGCAACATGCACCCCGAGCAGCAAGAGGGGCCCCACCGAGCTCCTTCCCTAGGACCACACTCAGTATCCCGGCATCGCGCCGCCACGGCTTTGGACAGTGTCTGTGAGCACCTGTGCTTTATGCATATTTATTTTATGCATCCACCAGGCAGATGTGTCCTAAGGTAACTGCCTCTTTGCTTTACACCGACGACTTTCATAGGAACGCTCTACTTTTGGATACTGGGGAGACCTGTAGCTTACAACATTGTTACTCAGGCACTGGAGGAGGGACCTGCCCTTTCTGTCTTCCACACACCCCCTCGGGCAGGCCACCGTATTCTCTTTAGCCACTTTGTGAACTGCTATACTGAGCTTCGCCCCTAAGTTAGTTTCCCCCTATTTCCCAAGCATGCCTTTATGTAGCGGAGACAAACTTAGAAGGATACAGTACTTCGCCTCAGGGTGCCCACTAGTGGTGATACCAAATATCACAATCAAGAAGGTAAATTCACCAGACACCAGAATGGGACCCCTTGGGTTTAAGTTGTACTATTCCAAAACACAGTTAACTTTAAACTCATTAACATTTCTATTTATGGGAATTCCAGCTAGAAATTTTGTGATAATATGGCTGTCTAAATTACAAAGTTTGCAAAACTCCCAGCTTAAAGACTAGATCAGGTTAAATATATGCAAATATAAAACATAAAGTCATGTAAAAGCAACAAAAGGCAGGGAGATGCAAACTGCCCTGGACTAACATTTTAAAGGAGAGTTCACTTACTAACATCATTTTCCAAAATTATACTATCTAGTCAGCTTTCACTTGCTACTCACCTCATGAACCTGGCTCAGTAAAACTTATGCCTTAGAAGCAAATTAATGACCTAAATTATTCTCTATAATTCTATGTCTTGACTTACGAGTGTACTTGACTTGCCCATGACGTTCTATTTTCTGGCTCTTCGAGGTGCAGTTGTCTGTATTTTTCCAATTCTTTTTTGACAGAGTCTAACTGAAAAGTTTTACTTTTCAGTTCAGATTCCAGATATTTAATTTTGTGTTTCATTTGACCTATTGAAGCATTTTTATATGCTCTTAACAAGTTATCTTCATATGCTGCTTGTGTCTAAAGCAAATTAAAAGGATACAATTTTAAAAATAATTATAACCTGAGTAATTACAGTGTATTTGTTCTCTTTAGTTTTGAGTCAATGATTCAGACAGCAATTTTAAATGTAAAAAAGCTGAACTTTAAAATACTTATCATCAATGTCAGGTGAATTAAATCTGAATTAAGAAATTAAAGTTGAATCACTCATATCAGTACTCATGTAATGTGATACTTCAAAGAATAATAGGATCAACTTAAAATTTTTAAAATTGAACAATATAACCTGAGAGTAATCCAAGAGTGTGGTACAATATTTAAATCACAATATTTTCTTTTCCTCCTAGTAGTCTTGATTTACACCAATTGGCCTTAAAAATGATTCTCTAGTGAGAATTGTTCTGAAAGATTAATTTAGTGATAGTAATGATGGAAATTGAATTATTTAAAGGGAGTAACAAATGTGGCCTTCCTTCCAGAAATCTAGAAAACAAACCGCTATACAGGAAGTAGAGGAAACATAAAATGTATACATCCAAATTGTAATTCACAGCAAAGTGAATTAGAGCACATTACAGATCAATGCTTCACCTGTAAAAACTGGCTGAGTTCTTTCAATATTCCTGCTACATCCTGTTCAGCTTGCTCTTCAGTCTCCCGTTTGCATTGCACAACTTGACTGAGTTCTGTCAATTTTTCTGCTACATCCCGTCTTGCTCGCTCTTCAACGTCCTGTTTGTACTGCTCCACTTGACTGCGTTCCACTGTGTTCACTTCTAGGTGACGTTTGAGGTTTACTACTTCTTCTTCCAACTTCTTTTTCTCCTCCTCTAATGTTTCACATTTCTTTTGTATCCCTTTCATAGATAATAACTCTTTTAGAAGAAGTTGAGTTTCTGCATTCAGATGGAGAAGTGCTGAAGTTGTCGATTCCAGTTTTGCTGTAAGATCAGCATTCTGCATGAAGAAGATAAAATTGTTTGGTAGTGAGGTTAGCAGACTGAGAATATCCTAACTCTAACCCAGCATCAAACACTGAAATAAATTCAGTTACAATAAAATGGCATCTACCTTGTGGAATGGAGAAACTCAAATTACTCAGAAAATCAAGAAAAAAGTTCAAACCACCAAGAGTCACAAAAATATATTGTTTACTGTCATCATCTTTGTTATACATTTGTACTTGATTTTACACTCTTATTTTTCTGTAATTGTTTCATGTCTTTCCTACATAAAATGACTATAATGCACCTCTTAGTAGAAAGTCTCTTACCCCTTCCTCCCCCAAGTCTTAACTCTCCATGATTTTTAAAGCTTTAGGGAGATCATATTGAGTTACTCAGGGCTGAATTAATAAATGCCTCCCAAAACAAGACTTTGAAAGTAAGACTGCAATTAATACATCTTACAAATATGGATTCTAATGCCATAAGCCTTTCTCTGAACTACAAATATTTTATGCTAGTTTGAATTGCATTCCAAGGAGCAATGAATGACTTGCAGAGTTAAGGAGAAATCCATCTCCTAGTGTAGTGGTTTAGTAAGATGACCCATACATTTTTCTAAACAAACAAAAAAGCCTTAATTCTTGGACTCCTTTGTTACTCTCCACAAAACAAGAGAACATACTCAACAAAAACAAACAAAAAAACTTGCTGGGGTTTCAGTGACACTGACTTGGCAAGCACTACTTTCCTTCAGACAGGAGGGTTATTTGGTAAGACAAGGCAGGCAGAGGTGGTGGTTGTAAAACATCTCTACAAATTCCTTGACACTTCCCCTGTGAAATTCCCTCCCCTGAAGTATGTACTTACCTTGGCTTCTGGTTTCTAGGGGACAGAATGGGGGGGCACTGCTGTGTGATTTCTAAGGCTAAATAGCTTCTGATTTTCACTCTGTAGGGATGCTCACCCTTAGAACCCAGCCACCACGCTGTGAAGCCCAGGCCATCTAGTGAGACTTTGTACACGCAGCTGTCCCAGCCTATGGCCCCAGCAAACATCCTTAACCAAAGCCAGCTCCAACTTCCAGACATGTGCATGAACAAGCCTTTAGATTATTCTAGTGCCTGCTTGATTCCAAGTGGAGAAGAAATAAGCTGGATCCACTGAGCCTTGTCTAAACGCAGGTTTGTGAACCAACCAAATGCTGTTTTGAGTCACTGGGTTTTGAGGTGGTTTATTATATAACTTATTAGCAATAAATAACTGGCACAGATATTGATATTAAAAATGGGGTGCAGCCATTTAAAAAGAACCAAAAATGTTGGGATGCCTTTGAACCTGGAGGTAGGTGGAACCTGAACAGATGTAGAGAAGAGTAAGAATGAAAACCCAAAGTGTCCAAGAGACTGTTAGTGGAAGCCTGGGGGCCTTTGAAGGTGTGAGAACGAAGGCTTCTAGGCAAGGGAAGAAAATGACACTGAAACCGGAGGAAACGGGACTCTTGCTACCAAAGAGCTGAAAGTAAGATGAGAGAGATAAGCTAAAACAAACAAACAAACAAAAAGATTATTAAATACAAAGGAGCCAGGACTCACTGGGTTCAAATATCTGTATCCCATTTAAAGCACTGCCACAGGCCCAATTGTCACATAATGGGTAAACAGAGAAATGGCTTCTAGGCTAAGATCAAATCTAGGGTGCTGCCAGGAAAACACAGTCTAAAGATGAAGCCACTGAACTTTGGGGAGTTTGTTAGGCAAAAACAGATAAACAGAAAAGTGGATGAAAAAAGATAATAAGAAATGTAACTTGTATATAGTAGAAATTGGTCTCCTATAAACTGTAATGTAATAAACGTTGAGATTAACTTAATGACAAAGTGCTGATGAGAAGACGCAGATAACTTAAAGAAAGACCTAAGAACTAGTGAGAAGGAAGATTTTTTAGAGTTCCCTTCAATTACAATTTCTTATAAATAGGCATGTATGCATCTTTACAATTTCCCCTCAACTTTGAGGATAAGGAAGACTGGTAGGCAAGGAGACATGATTTGAAGACTAATAATTGAAAAACAACTAGAAATAGTCAGTTTACTGAAATCAGCCTTTTTCTCTCATTTCAATTAACTGAAATTCTAAGAGACAGGCAGCTTTGAGAACTTACTAACCTAGCACTCACTCTTCATTTTCCTTTCCTCAGAGAGAAAAGAAAATATTATGGAACCATTTTTAACCTCCTCAGTAGTAAAACAAATGTAGTGTCCTTTGGCAGTATTTAAATTAAATACAATTTTTCCTTTACCTTACTTAAAGCTTGTTTGTAAGGGAAGGTAAGACTGCCTCACCTTTATGTTGCAGCACAATGCTTCTCCATATCACACAGATTGGCTTTGAACTTTTGAAATTCAAATTACTAATCTGTTATCTGTTTCTGATAAACTGATTGAATATTATCTGATTTTTAACAGTTGTACTCTTGAAAATTTTCCTTGGATGGGATGAAATATTTATGTCATTAATTATGCATTAAGCTATAGAATACAGCTAGGCATCTCTTTTTTTAAGTAAAAGGAGGTAGACACAGGGAGCTGAGAATGCAGGATCTACATCAAGAACAGGATCGGCACCAGTGTTACACACAAGAACGAAGCCAAAAGAGGATTTCATTGTGAACCACAAGATGATGGATTACAGAGGCTTCCAAAGAGGAAGGTTGAATTCATCTTTTCCAGGCTTAACCTTTTGTTTCTAGATAGTGAAATCTATGGATAAGTCTATGAATTATAATGAGTGCAAAATAATGAAGTATGTTGCAGACTGAGTCAGCAGATCCCGTGACCAACACTCTGCGCTGTACATTCACGGCTGATGTGCTCAATTTCATACATACTTGATCTGCAATTTGGTGTAATTTCCTCTCTAAATGCTGTGTCTTATTTTCTGCATTAGTCTGATGCCGTGCTGTCACCTCCAGGGAAGCTTCCAACATGGACACTTTCTTTCGGGTGTCAGTCAGTTCTTGTTGAAGCCGTCTCACACAGGCCTAAAAAGATAACTCTGTTACTGATTTTTTAAGTCACCTTATCATTCAGTTACATTAATAATATATAACTCCAGCATATGGACTTTGAGAACTATCCCCACAGACATCAGTTCACCTTCTTTTCCCCATAGGCACACATTCCTGTTTACTGACTTTTGTTAAAGACACAGAAGGCGTGGCCCTCCTGCCTTACCGACAGTAAGTTAACTTAGACATGGATGCAGCCCCACCAGCCACTCCCTGCCCCTCCCAGGAAGTGGCTGAGCTTCACCCCCACTGAAGTCTCAAGCAGAAAGGGGTGTGCGGGGGGGATGAGTGGTGGTAAGTTCCACACTGTGGAGCATTCTCCCTCTTACTCATTAGAGGCTTAAGTTCAGAGTTCACATATTCAACTTGGTGCTTAAATCCTTCCAATAGACTCCCATCTCACAATAAAAATGAGGTTATTCCAATGGCCTTTGGGGACCCTAGACAACCTGGCCTCCCCTGCCTCCTGGACTGCAGCTCCTACAGCTCCCCCCACCCCTCCCACTCAGTCCCTTCCTGCCACTCGGGACTCTGGCCACTTCTCCTCAGTCTGAAAATGGGACCCCAATGCCAATCTCGTACAGCACAGACCACTCCAGTTCCTCTGTACTGGACAAACTTAGATCCAAATGACAGTAACTGAGCCTTGGAATGAGAATTGTGAGCAAATTATTTGAAAAAATGTTCAAAGTAAATTATAAATAGACGGGGGAAGACTAAGGCAAACACAGTTTTGCTAAAATTCACATTTGTCCCAAATTATGACTGAATGAAAAGTAGATGCCTTTAAGGAGTGGAGAGGTCACAACAATACATGATTTGAGATGGAAATATTTCTAAATTTAATTCCAATTGACATGAATAAAAATAAAATTATATCAACTAAAAATGTATGAAAAGCTACTGAAGGAAAAGTACTACAAGATGCAGCGTTTACACATCGGTTCATCTGGGAAATCTGGATTTGACTGTCAAGGTGACCCACACAACTGAATCTTCTCTCTCTCTCTTTTCTTTTACTTTTTTTGTTCACACAACTGAATCTTAATTTCAAAATACTCATTTTAGGTATGAGCATTTCATTTATCTGCTTCATCACAATACTAAAATGTGGTGACAGAAAGGTTAAAATGATTTGGGTAGTATAAGACTAAATTACTATTACCTGCCTGTACCTGTCAACAACTTACAGCTTAATCTCTTAAAATTTCAGGTGACAAGGCATATTTACTCAAAGTAAAGCACCTCTCAGGTCTAATTTTTGTTTGCTAGATACAAGATATGCTTTTAGGCTGCTTTACAGTGTATATATTTATAGCCCACGCATTTTTAACATTCAACTGGTTTCAACATTTAGCTTTCATCAGATACTACTTTGAATTTTCTTTGAGGAAGTCTGAAAATTAGTTCTGTTTCTGGGTACTTACTTGCATTTCTGCTCTGTCAGTTTCATACTGATACATTCTGTCTTTTACTCATTTGCATTCATTGATTGATTGCTTGTTTCCTTCCTCCAGCATCAGAAGTTGTTTACGCATGGCTTTACTCATATGATCTGGAAACGGCTCTGGGGTATTAATTGTCTTCTTACTTTTCGCTTCATTTTGAACAACATCCAGTTGCTGTTGAAGCAACATGTTTTCACTTTGTAGTTCACACAATCTCTCCTCCAAGGATGCCTGCTCTCCAGTGTATTTATTGACTTTCCCTTGTTTGCGCTGATACAAGGGTTCAATTTTCTTGTTTGAACACTGGGCTTGGCTTTGGTCTCTATGCACACATTCTAACACCGTCACTGGTCTAAGAGCATCTCTCCTGGGATGTAGCTCAATTTCTGGGCCACGGAATTGACTTTCAGCTTCAGAAAGTTGCCGAGGAAGCACCTTGCCATTATCTTTTGGGTCAGACACCTCAAAATTCATTGTGTCCTGTAAGTGAAACCACTCATCTCTTACTCTTTGAACTGTACACAATAAACTGACATATCACAATTTCCTTTGAAGTGAAAGACTAATCTTCAAGTTTATACAACAAAAAAAGCTTGCAATAACTGGATATCTAACTGGAAAAACTTAAGGTGGATACAAATCTCAAACTTTAAACAAGCAGAAATCCCCAAAAGTTCAAAAATTTAATTAAAGACAGTGAATCCATGAAAGTAAAAAAGAAATCACAAAAGAATATTTAAGCAGCTCAGAACTGGAAAGGCTTCTCTTTCTCTGAAATACAACAAACCCAGAAGACTTAAAATAAAAAATTAATAAATCTGACTACACTTAAAAATTATATCTGATATCTAATCTTTACAGCTACCCCCTCAGTAAGAGCCTTAGCTCTGATTATATAACAATTTACCTTCCATTCCTTCATTCAGAAAAGACACAGAGCATCTACTAGATGCCAAGAACACCAAGAAATTAGTAAGTTAAGCTCTAAATGTCATAGTTCATATTTAGGTTGAGATAATTTTTTAAATTTGTTTTAAATGAAAATATAGATTAATTCAAAGGAATATTATAAATAATATTGATGAAACAGTGTTAGAGATATGAAATTTTCACCTAAGACTAATTTACCTGACTCGGTTTATTCCTTATGCTCTTCAGTTCAAATTCTAGTGGTTGGACAGTGTTTTCAAGTTGCTGTTTCGGGAAAACTTGTTCACTGTATTGTTTCTCCCTTAAAATTAATTTTGTTAGAAAATGAAAAGTTCATTTTATGATCTGGTTCTTCACATGCCGGTTTATTACCCTAATGGAATTTCTATGTTCTCATTTTTTTTTTCATTTCTAAGTCTCACATTTTAAATTCCTCACTTCAATCTCTTCATAAAGATATATATATATTTGTAAAGTAGCAATGATAAGACATAATGCTACTGAGTTTCAGTCAAGAGTAACTCTGGTGAATAGTGTAGGAAAGAAATTTTGCAATTATTCAGTAAGGTATGAGTTGAAAATTACCCTTTTTTCCCCCCACATAGTCATAAATTACTCCTTTATTAGAACAGAGAATTTAGTTACTAATTAAGAGGAGTTGCTGTTTAGAAACAAGTTTATAAGTTCATGAGAAATAAAATTTCAACTTCATGAAATATTACAGGTACTCCTAAATGATCTACAGTGGGAGGTAACATCCACAGATGTCTTTTCCAGAACACAGATCCGCTAATTAGCATAATCCAAGGCGAGGCTGGGGAGTCTACTCCCTGACGCCCTACACTTTATGTTTCTTCTTTTGCAACACTTTGAACTTACCTTGTTGACTATTATTTATTTAGTGAATCATTTTTAAATCCCTTTTGAAACAAGGCAGGATCCATAGTAAGTAATTAAACAATAAAGAGTAATCGGTATTTTCAGCATAGACCTTTGAACTGATCTTATCTCTGCATGAGAGAGATGCTGAAGAAACTAACCAGTAATCACTTTCCACTTTACTTTTTATTCCATCTATTCATATGTCAAGAATAAAACTGCATAAATTTTTTTTTGTTTCTGCCTTGAGAGAATCGTTCATTTCATAATTCTGCAAGTGGGAATGTGAAGTAATATGAATTTTCTGGAGGACAATTGAGAGATAAGGATCAAAGGTCTTTTTTTAAAGAAATATAGAATGAGGAGATATATATATATATATTGCTGTGTTATTTCCAAGAGTCTCATATTCCACAATACTAAAGAAAATTTCTCCCCTGTAAAATCCCAAAAGGTCAGTTAGCAATGGTAAGACTTCTCCTACATATCTACAGTATTAAATACAGAGTTCAAAGATTTCTTCAAAACCAAGAAATTCAGTACCTCAGGCTGCAGAGCTCTCGTTCCCACGCCACATTTTGACCTTCTAACTGTGAATGCATTTCTCTTGCTTCCGAAAGCTCTTTTTGCAGCTTGTTAACCTTATTTTCCATTTTTCTAACTTTTCCTCTAAGCAGTTCACAGTCAGATTCTTTGCATTCTATTAAGCTTCCGAATGAATGAACTGCATTCTGAATTTTCAACAAGGTAACATAATCTGCATTAGGAAGAAAACACAAATAGAAATAAAATGAATGAGTAATTTTTGTGTATGAAGGACTGTGCATTTCGCATTCACTCATCCACACATTGAACAGATGGTGCTGAGCATCTATTCTGTGGAAGACATTCTTCTAAGCTCTGCGGATATTAAAAGAATGACAAAGTAGTATTGTGAACATCATGTAAATAAATCTGACAATCCAGATGAAGTGGGTAAATTCCTCGAAAGAGAGAAATTACAGAAGCTCAATTAAGAAAGAACACATAAGCTAAAAAGCCCTATATCTTAAAAACCAAAACGAAAGTCTTGTTTAAAGACCTGACCACAAAGACAATTCCAGTCCCAATGGTTACACTGGTGAATTCTACCCAATATTTTAGGAAAATTTAATACCAGTTCTACACAAATTCTCCTCAAAAAATGAAGAGGAAGAAATATGTCCTCATTCTACAAAGCTAGCATTAACCTGAATCCAAAACCAGACAAAGATATTACAAGAAAGAAAACTAATGTCATGAAAATGGAGGTAAAAATTCTAAACAAGAGATCAGCAAATTAAATCCAACAATACAGGATAATTCATCATGGCCAGGTGAGGTGTATCCCAACAATGCAGGGCTGTTTTAACACGTAAAACTCAATTAATGTTATTCATCATATAAACAAACTAAAAAAGAAACACCATATGATCATGTCAGTGGATAAAGGAGGCACTTCCCAAGCCTCAACATCTTTTCCTGATAAAAAACTTCCAGCCAACTAGGAACTACGGGAACGTCTTCACTATGACAAAGATCTGTCCTAACCCTACAGCCTGGCACCATATGTAGTGGTGGAAAACGGAATGCTTTTCCCAGAAGGTGAGGAACCGGACAGGAATGACTTCTCTTACTCCTCCTACTCAGCACTATACTGGAGCCAGTGCAATCAGGCAAAATAAAGAAACAAAAGGCATCTGGATGGGAAATGAAGAGGTAAAACTGTCTGCTAGTCAGCGGGGAATATGATTACATGGTGCGAGTCAGCTAACTCCAACCTGTTGGCTGGGTTGCTTGCTTTGGTAAATAAAGTTTTACTGAAATACAGTCACGTCCATTAACTTCTGTATTGTCTATGGCTACTCTTGTTGCAACAGTGACAGAGCTGATTAGCTGTGACAGAGAATGCATTCATTGGCTGCAAGTCTTAAATGTGAACTATCTTTAGTAAGACAGTAGTTTAAAGAAGAAAAAGCTTGACCACCTTTGGTTACATAGAAAATCTGAGAGAATCCATAAAAAGGCTACTAGAACTAATCAATGGGCTCAGCCAGGTTGGAGGGCACAGAGTCAGTATACAGAAATCAACTGTATTTCTATCATCAGAAACTAAAATTTAAATTATATTATTTTAAAACAGACAAACAAACAAAAATATACGACTTACAACTGCACTGAAAAATAAGAAATATAGGTAAACTCATGAAAGACGGAAAGACCCAGACACTAAAAACTCTAAAATATTACTGAGAAAATCAAGGAAGACCTATATAAGTGGAGAAATAAACTTTGTTCGGGGTTAAAAATGCCATATTGTTAAGAAGTCAATTCTCCCCAAATTAATCTACAGATTCAACATAATCTACATCTAATGTCCAGGACACTAGCAGACTTTTCTTTTTCTCATTGACAAGCTGATTCTAAACTTCATGTGGAAAGAAGGGAAATAAAATGAAACAAGATGAAGCCAGAGGACTGTGGCCTTTAACCATGGAGCTGTGAGAAGCAGGAGCTGGATTTTAAGCAAGGGGGTAACAAAGATCTGAATTTTAAAAACTATCTAGTAATCATGGTTGCGGTGTAGACCAAGGTTCCAGGAGGTGGAACGGCAGAGAAGAAAGTCCTGAGGTGATTTCAGCATTCTAGGAGGGAAGCAGTGATAACCCTGACCTTGGGTGAAGGCGTAGGGGCAGCAGAGTCAACAGAAAGCACAGGGAGTGGGAACGGCCACAGCCCCTGGCTGGCAGCACAGAACACGTCTGATTCTGCTGTAACACAAAGCAGGTTTCTGAGGCGCAGCGGACTGTAATATATCCTTGCTCTCTGGGGCAGTACTAGGTGTGCACAAGTTACCACGAGATACTTAAAAAGGCTTTGTAGTCATGCGGGGGTCCTACCTTTACTCTCCAGGCCAAGTTGTTCGATTAGCCTCAGGGTATTCTTATAATTAGGGTAAAGCGACTCGCGGTCCTCGGGAGCTGTTTCCGGTGACAGAGTTAAGTCATCGAGGTCATCCACAGAATTCACCTGCTCTTTGACCTATAAATAAATAATGCTATTTCACAGTGTCTCCAACATAGTTATAAAATATGCTCAGTGTACTGAGGTGATAAATATCCATCTTTTTATGAGAGCAAAAACACAGACTCTTCTTGAAAGAACTGATTTTTGTCAAAAGGCTAACTTTATCAATACTGTTTCTAAATTATTTTTAAGTAAATATCTCTACAACAAAGGAGGATTTTCTGTTTTTCCACTCTATCTTTTATAAATTTTTTTACTATAGGATAATATTTTTATAATTAATATTTTACTATACCTTGTCCTTTTTAGCAGATGTTTTCTTTGAAGACCTAAAAAAAAAAAGCAATTCATTTCAGCCAAATACTAAATATTGAAAATACAAGAAATATGTAAACCTATTATTTTTTATATAAAATCTTTGCATTGATAATTAATTTTCAATAAAAGGGATTAAACAAAAAATGGAAACCTTAACATTAAAGGACAAAGAAAGTATATCAATTATATTATTAACAAAGTATTAAATTTAGATCAAGTGGACAAACAAAGGAAAAGGAAAAACAAGGTTACTTGCATTATTTGATAGGAAAAAATATACCAGGATTTTCTTGTTGTTGTCATTTTCAATAAAAACTGGTATTTAAGGCACTAAAACCTATTTGGAAAGTATTACTTAAGTTCTTATATGAAAGAAACCCTTTTCTAATAATCATGAAATTAGCTTTTTCGAGGACTTAGTATGCAACTACTATGCATTATTATCAGGACTTCACATGTCTTAAAGACATTTTAATCCTCTCAACAATCCTGGGAAGTAGGTAATACATTAGGTACTTTACCCAGGAAGAAAATGAGGCACAGAAAGGCTAAGTCACTTGCCGAAGCCCGTATGTCTGCCCAGAATTCCAACCCAGGCAATCTGGCTTCAATACTTGCATTTCACAATATGCTAAGAAAGTAATATTTATTTTTTAAGTATTTTAACTAATATAGTAAATGAATCTCTATTATTATTCTATGTCTAGGTATAGTTATAAATAATAATTTCTGGGGCATATATCCAGAAGGATCCCTACTTCAAAATGACACCTGCACCCCAATGTTCATAGCAGCACTATTTACAATAGCCAAGACATGGAAACAGCCTAAAGATCCAACAGATGACTAACTAAAGAAGATGTGGTATATTTATGCAATGGAATACTATTCAGCCATAAAAACTGACAACATAACGCCATATGCAGCAACATGGATGTTCCTGGAGAATGTCATTCTAAGTGAAGTAAGCCAGAAAGAGAAAGAAAAATACCATATGAGATCACTTATATGTGGAATCTAAAAACACAAACAAAACAAAACATAAATACAAAACAGAAGCAGACTTATAGACATAGAATATAAACTTTTGGTTGCCAAGGGGACAGGGGTGGGAAGGGACAGACTGGGATTTCAAAATGTAGAATAGATAAACAAGATTATACTGTACAGCACAGGGAAATATATATAAGAACTTATGGTAGCTCACAGCAAAAAAAAAATGTGACAATGAATATATGTATGTTCATGTATAACTGGAAAATTTGTGCTCTACACGGAATTAGACACAACATTGTAAAATGACTATGACTCAATTAAAAAAGTTAAAATAATAGTAATAATAATTTCTGAATCTTAACACCTATTTTTTAAAAATAAAAAGACTTTAGACCTAGGCAATACTGGAAATCAACTTTCAATAAAGATTTGCTTTTGCTGAAGAAATTAATCAGTGGGCATTCACTACCCATTCAGCTGTTTGTTCATGCATTTGACATGTCCTTATGGAGCAAACAAAACATGTTAATAACACTTTTGGTACAGGAATGATGGCTTTTGTAATTTAGAACTTAGTACTCCAAAAGTAATCATCTGTGATAGACTGTTAATAGTTTATTATTCTATTGTATATAAACAAAATCTTCCCCTTCTTCCTAGAATCTAAACAAATATTAAGTTAATATAATCTGATAGTTTACAATAGCATACAAAACCATAGCCACCCATGATGATACTGTCAAAGACACTATAATATCTAGAATCATCAAGGAATGATTAAACCCTATTCAGTATGGCCTAAGTGTGTGTATAGTTATTATGAGTATACAATTTTTAAAAATCTATGTACAATAGTGTAACTTTAAAGTCATTATCTGCATATTCAATTGTGTAAGAATATTACACTTCAGAACCAATGAATAAGCCCTTACAACTATACATGAATAGAAGTTTACTACAATATTTTAAAGATAATGTAATATAATCAATACACTTTCTAATATCGGAAATGCAAACAAGGTTAAACTGAAAAACAT
Organism: Vicugna pacos; assembly: GCF_048564905.1. Lineage (NCBI taxonomy): Eukaryota > Metazoa > Chordata > Mammalia > Artiodactyla > Camelidae > Vicugna > Vicugna pacos. The sequence goes on along the minus strand of NC_133021.1, from coordinate 21,511,931 downwards.
GTCTTCTATGGAATCAATTCCAACAGCATAGAGACATACTCTACAAACTACCATCTTATCATTAAAAAAAAGGGGGGACCCTCACGAGCCCCACATCCCCCTTCAGTTATCACCCAGTCCTCTCCTGCCTTCCCAGTGAATGTTCTCTAAGGGGTTGTTTAGACTGATTCACTACAGCCCATGGGGACGTATTATTGAAACTTCTTCTGGTCAAAGGCACTTGTCCTCATCTTAACCTTTCGGCAGTGTTACTCTGATAGTTGAGAAATCCCTTGCCTAGGCCTTTGCACTATATGATGCTGTTCTATTTCCAGAGAAGATAATCACTGCCAATGTCTTCACCTAGAAATAAAGAATTTGTAGATTTTCCCTGCCATGACCTAGATCTCCTTCACTTAACCTGCTGTTGTCATTCATGTGTAGGAGACCACCCGCCAGTGAGACAGTCTTCTCAAATACATGTGAAGTCACAGATGCTTCTAATGTCTGTTTTCCACTTTCATTCTTCTTTACTTCCTTCATAGGCAAGCCAGGAGAGCTACTTTAAAACAATCTATAAAAAAGCCAATTTAAAAAAAAATACTACTAATAAATTTAAAAAAAAACAATTTTTGTAAAATTCCAACTCTTACCCATCTTCAGTCATTTATTAATTCACAAAATGGTTATCAAGTGCCAAACATAGGCAAGGAAATAGAAATTCTTGCTTCAAAGACAGATATACAACTATGATACAATGTGATATGCAAGAGCTGACATATGGAAAGTAATAAGTGAGCATAAGGAAGACTTTACAGAAGAGGGGAAATAAACAGGTCATGAGCGAAAGAGACAGGAGGAAATTATTCTACCTAAGAGATTAGAATGTGAGCACAAAGATTAGGCATTTGGCATCTAGGAGTGTCCTCGGAACCTGGAAGGAAGAGTGCAAAATACATGGAAGCAAGTACAGAGATGAGACTGGGAAGAAATTCTGAACAATACTAGGAAAATAATAATTATCTACTGTTGAACATTGATATAGGCTTACCTATCAGAATTTCCTTTCTGCAGAGCAGGAAACTGCTGGTCATCAGTTTTTCCCCTCTTCCTCCGCTGAGTTAGTCCTTTATAACAGTTGCCATCACACATGGTTTCTGATGCTTTCAGTTCACCACTTTTGTTCCTGTTCTCTTCTACTTTAACCTTTAGTGAAAGTTTGATTTTAAAAAAGGTAATTATTACTTTATTCATGATAAAGACTTTGTTTTCATTCATTTTATCATTTGACTCAGAGTTTGCCCTGATTTCAATTGATTAAAATATTTTTGTGCTTATTTTAATTTTATTATTTCAAGACATTGAAATGTTTGTAAATTCTGCTTCTTTCTGTTTGAGGAAAAGAAACAGAATTTCCAAACTTTTAAAAAGGCTTTCTTAATGTTGTGCTGTTACATCCACTCTTCTGCATGTGAATGGCAGAGACAGAGAAATAAAAAGTCAAAGGCACAAAATTTGTCCTCTTCTGTCTTTACCACCTAGATTTTGTATTAAACAGTCAGATTTAGAAGATGTCACACCTTGGTGCTTCAGTAACAGAAAGGGAACAATCTTCTTTCTGTGCTAAAGCTATCCTTTCCCCACTACTTTTTATAATTCTTCTTTCATTTGGATCCTGGGGTATCAAAAAAGTGGTGTTTAATAAAATATATTAACCCAAGTTTACCAAAAGGAACAGAGTGAAACTGATGAATTGCCAGTTAGTGTGGAATTCTGCAAAAGGAATAATGCTCCCCAATTTCACATTCAATAACCATGACCATTTTGTAGCTACAGGGCATAGGAGTAATGAGTGATCTACCTTAGCCCCACTGTCTACTGATAATGGGAACACAACCAAGAAAGTTTAAGTGATTTGTCCAAAGCCCCTAAAGCAGCGATCTTCAGCATTTCACGGTGTCAAAAGAGATGATACAATTCTATAACACTGAATCTAATAAATTACCAAATAAATTCATCAGATTGATCAGATAAGTTAAAAGTGTGACTTTGGCAAAGCTGGTGGCAGGGCTCATCTCCTTTTTCTATTAAAGGAGAATACCTTCAGATTTCTGTCTATCTTTCACACTCTTTGCACTCACACAAAAGAACACACACACACATTTAAAAAATCCATTACTAGAAGTAAAGAAAACCATTCAGTGCATCTCAAAACTCAAGATTTCTCCTTTGGAGATAAATACTGATTTTTTTTTTTTTTTTTTTTTTTTTTGCTGAGGGTTCATACTACCTATATGATAAAATCATCATGTAAAAACTTACTACATTTTATTAAATAATACAATGTAAGGGTCTGACTCAACAGAAACACCCAAGAGTGGTGATTCAAGAATATGTGGGAGCACATGTATTTGTTCTTAAGAATATCTCAAAGTGGCCATGATGGAATTCGAAGTGTCCAGTGATCAGTGAGACAGATAAGCCCGCACTCACTAAAGCACAATGAATGGATCAGTTTAGTGAGAGTGTGTGCTTATATCCCTTCTCTCATTCACTGCTTCCTTCCCATTCTATGGAAATGTAAATTTTATTTAAGCCAATAGATTAAAAACACAAACAAACAAACAAACCTTGAGCTTATTATACTTCCTAAGCCATTTCACTTGCGTTTATTCTGGCTCAGAAGGTCACGTGCCACACAGCTGAATTACTTTCCCACTTCATATGAAAGACTGACACAGAGACTTATGTTGATTAAGGAACCAAACCCAGGAAAATACTTCCCTGAATTCCTGTTATTTAGATGGCAGAAATAGTCTGTTTCTACACAATTACATATTTAGATCACCCCCATTATATACATAAGCTATTTTCATAAGTGGAAAATCAGATCAGATATGGATCAGAATGGAAGAGATGATTGATAAAGAGAATAACCAGAGTAGCAGCAAAGGAACCTCTACCTCTTTTTGAAGCTGAATTTTCTTTTTCCAAAGCCAGGAATTCTACTTGTAACGTGCCTACCTCATTCTTAAACCATTGCATATCTTGGTGTAACTCTTTTAGATATACTTTGTTCTGTTACCATTTGATGGAGAAGAACTCACATCTCCTAATTCGGGGTCCATGATTTTAGAGTTATTAGCACCACAGTTATCTGCAAGCGATGGCTACTGGAGCTGGTCTTGTATTGGTTTCGTTTTCTTATAAGTATTTGAAACAGCAGACATATCGTGACTTTTTATCTGAATCATGTGTTTCATCTCACTGGAGCGGGAAAGCCACAAGCCAAAAAGGCTTTTTGGATCACTTACCTGAGGTGCGTGTCCAGTGTCTGATTTCCAGGGAGCACTCTGGCTCCTTTTTTGTTTTCTTTTCGTAACAAATTCTTGGTCTTCTTTCACCATAAGTCGGACTTGGTCCCTTACTTCTTTTTCTCTATCATTATAAAAACCCTCCTCATTTTTATTAAAAACATATTCAGTGTCTGGTTTATCATTTTCAGTTAACTTATTTTCATTTAAATAAAGTTTTGAAGATGACTGGCAACCATACTTTGCCGAACCAGACTTGGAGTAAGATGGAAAAACATTTTCAAGACTGGGTTCTTCGTGTTGAGGGAGCGCCTGGGATCCTGCAGAGACAGAGGCTCCAGGCGCATCTTTTTCCTCAGAATCGCATATATTATTTGTCATATTGGAAGGTAGTTCCTTTAAGTCACCATGTAGTTCAGAGTTGTCATGTAGTGACTCTGCCTTATGATGAAAAGTAACTTTGCATTTTTCACGGATTTTACTGACTTTCTGATTTAACTTCTTTGTGATAAATTTTGTATTATTTTTCCAGTCTAATTTGCCTTTTTTGACCCACATGTCCTCATGCTTCTCCACACAAGAATGTTTTGAAGATACAGGTACGTCCTTTCTGTCCTGTTCCTTATTCATTCCTGGTTCTCCAGGCATTTTTTGCAGATGCACAGGTGAAAGATTAATCTGCCTGATTTGACCTTCCGATTTCTTTTCTTTCACAGTGCATGCTTGTAAAACACATGTATCCTTAAGTAGTCAAGTACAGATAAAGAAAAATTAGAAAATAATTAAAATTTAACAAACTTCTTAATCTATGGCTACTCACAAACTAAGAAGTGAAAAATAACTTGCCTTAGCCTTGAAATAGGAGAAAAATAGGAACTCAGAAACCTAACTTTGTCACTGTTTGTTTGAACTAAACAATTCATACATGTTAAATCTACCAAGAATTAGAGATTAGGTTTTTAACATTACAAAAGCTTCCTCACTAAAAAATATTTCACCTCACATACCTTAAATAGTGAGCCCCTCCAGTGCATGTAAAGATTTTTTAAATAGAACTAATAACTGGAGAATAGGCAAACTGTAAATTATTATGTGCCAAAATCAATTAACATCAATCAGAAAGAGGAACAGATTCCTGAATTTTTATGCAAACTATATACTATGGTAGTGATCTATCTCAATATGTATTATCTGCATCCATCCAGGTGTATTATACTCTAATATTCACTAGTGAGAGTGAATAAAAGAATTTTTAATAATATTTACTGATTTCGTACCCTGAAATGAAATAAATTAGAAAGGTTTTGTTTGTTCCCTAACAGCAAAGGTCCAATCCTGGAAGGTTTGATTCTCTTCATAGGCAGTTGGGTTGACTCTATGACCCCTATTTCTCCCTGATTGTAGATTCTGAAGTCAATTACATAGAGATCGCAAGACAGAAGAAATCTTTCATCTTGGCATCAATGACTTGTAATTTGAAACTGCAAATTTTGGACCACTGGGAATGACTGTTCCTTACATGAAACTAACTCAGTGTCCATCACTGCTATATTGTTTACAATTTCAACTACTTAGTCACATGATTTAATATTTGATATCACCTTCTTTATCATGTGAGGCAGTTATAAAAATGGAAGAAGTAAACAATATTCAGGAAGGTTTTTTGCCTCAATTCCAAGGATAAAGTTTAACTATAAATTATTATAGACCCTAACAATACTTTAAGCTTTGTAACTAGATAAAATGCTATTAAAAACTAAATATTAAATAATTATTTATTGACTCTAAAAATCTAGTTTGAAAGGCAATTTCTTTTGAACTGTGTTATTAAAGCACAGAAAATAATATTAAACCAGAAATTTAAATTTACATTTTTACATACCTGTGACTGGTTGTTTTCACTTCCATCAAGTCCTTCTTGCTCTTCCTTAGATGTCATTTCTAAGTCTAGGTCTGCTGAAAAATGAATATGCTTAATTAAAATTAACTACTTAGAACAGCTAGATAAAAGGCATCATCTTTATAAAGACAGATAAAAAACATTTCATCAATTGACAGTTTAAATTAAGCTTAATCTTTAGCTGAACAATTACTTTTTTAAGAAATATTTCTAGTTATCTAAAACTTCAACAAAGTATTTGGGAAATACTAGATGTTACCAGATTAAAGGCACACAAACATTTCAAAGTTTCATTCGCAAATTCATCCACCAGACATGAACAAAGCAAAGAGAAAGAGAACAAAATTTAAAACTACAGTAGAAATATACAAAGTCACAATAGACTCAATTCTCTACCTCCTAACTACCTTTTTAACAACATACCAAGCTTCAAGAGCAATGCTATTCATGGTTCCCAAAATTACTGTTACTTTTTAAGCTTTTATCTTTCCTTAATCTGAAATGTTTCCCTCTATTGTTCTGACAAATTCCTTTTCCTCTTTTAAGACTCAGCCTGCTTTGTGAAGTCCTCCTTGATTACAGCTATCTTTCTACAGAGACACAGGGATCTTTTTCCTTGGAGCTACCGTGGTACTTCACAGATTTTTCTAGTGTATCTTCATCAGCTGAGCTGTAAACTATTTCTTTACATGTCTATCCTCTTTGCTCCTATGCTGTAGAGGACAAACTCTTAAAAGTACCTTTGTATAAACAGTCTTTGTATATTTTACTCAATAATTACTTATTGAGCGTCTGCTTTAGCAGTAGGCACTGGAGTTTAAAGAAGAATGTGGATAAAAGGTGTCAGGGATGGCTTTTCTAGAGAGAATGCCTGAGCTGAGACTTCAACAGTGAGGTCAGCCAGCTTCCCAGGAACGCGGGACAGGAAAGGAAGAGAGCATGCAAGGCTGGGCAGGAAGGGAGAGACGCACATGAGAGGGTCAATATTTGTGTGAAATACAGGGCAGGTGAGGAGGGCTTCACCAGCAGCTCAGAACACCAGAGCAAAGGACAGAGGGCGCTAGAGATGGAGAGCCAGGCAGAAGTCAGACCATGAAAGCCTTACCTGTCCCTGTAAGATGCCTGGACATTAATATGCTTTAAAGAGTGTTTCATAGTCATGTGTGCATTTGAGATAGATCACTCTACGTACTGCAGGAGGGATGAATTTAAAGGGCATAAAAATAAATGGAGGGAGACAAATTTGAAGGCATTGATAATGCAAAAAAAAAAAAAAAAGATGCAGGCTTGAACTGAGGGAATGTTTCCAGAAATATTTAGGATTTAAGATTATCAGGGCCCAGCACAGAATCTTTATTAAATAAATAAATGCATGACTACTGGGTCCCTGGAGAACTAGACTCTGTTTATTACTTTATAAAAGATATCAACTGAGAAGAGACATGATCTGCATGAACTATTTTCAGTTGCTTCTATTTCTGTTGTAGTTTTTCTGTTTCACATCTTCCCATGTTGAGGGAGCTCATGTAGGTGTCTTAAGTCCTGCTTTCTGGATCTCCCAAGCTCATGAATAAACAAGAGCAAACAAGTCACTTGTTTGGTTTAAAAAAACTTTGAGTTTATAGCTTATAGTCACTACTATAGAAGATAATTGAGAGTCTTTTTAAATATGACATTAATTCTACAGATAAGGAAAGAAAAGAAGATAAAACTATAGGAGTAGAAAAAATATTGTACGATTTATTACTACAGCTCTGATCATATCACTGATTAAGGTACTAAATTAATTGATATATAAAGTAGAACACATACTAGATGTGGTTAACCAACAGACTGGGTATCCTAGAAGAACTAGAATTGATATTCCATACATTATTTTTAAGTGATAAAGCACTCCTTAAAAACCAATATCCTTTTTGACCGATCAATCCATCAAAAATAATAAAAGAAGCTGATATACTATGTGGACAGTTAAAAAGGAGGTTCTGTGTAGCAAATTCCCAATGACTGCCACTACTGCTGGGAAAGCCAATTCTAAAATACAGAAAGTCATAGAATATACTAGAAATATTTTGATATTTATTTGCAGAGGTGCTTTTTCAGTTACACTGAATATAGCTGTAACTAATGCTTATAAATTCAGAGCTAGATAAAAATGAAGCTAAGAAGCCATACTTTGAGAAGGGAATCTTTGGATGTCCACCTTGGTTTCCCAACCAGTCACAAAGCTCTAGACACCATCCTCCTCCTACCCGCTCCCAGGACTGTGCTGAATACTAGTCTGAACGGACTCACTTTCTCCTAACCCTCTTTGCTATTTAATATGCTGCTTTGGTCAGAGGATGAATGTAAATGTCATGCCAAAAGGTACTGTCTGCTTGTAGGTTGCATAGAAGGAGTAAACACAAAGGCGATCCTGCCACAAAGTGATTTCTGCAAAGTCAGAGTGTGGTGAAGCCACGCACAGGTGGACTATGGCGAGCTCTCTGTGCTGCTTTATTACCTTCTTTGCTGTTTCTGTTCTCTGGCAGCTGTGATTCATGCAGGCCACGGAGTGCTGCATTTTCTGACAGAGACACGGCTCCAATATTCATCTGGTCTTTATCTACCGGGGCCGTCTGCCTCAGTTCTGTGGGTGCTGACTGGTTTGTGGTCACTGATTGTGATACCAGCAGACATTTATCGACTTTCAAGTGCTTGGTTCTTTGACCAGCCACATTATTGGGTCTCAAACTAGTAGAATCCCAGTCTGAAGAATCCAAAAACAAAGTTTCCACTTATTAGAATGTGAATAACAATACAAGCTTGACTAACTTGTACGAATTCTCTTTCCAGAGCAGCAGCCCCACGTCCGCAGCCCCACATCCTCCTCTCCCCCCAGACACACTGCTCCTTCCCAGCTGGTTGTACTTTACATGTCACTGCTGTTCACATAGGGAACCACTGTCTCTCTTTTTTCTACTTTTAATTCTCGAGTATTACTTATTTGGATTCACTCACACTCTCTATTAAACAGTCTATATTCCATAAGAGCTTTATGAATAATTATGATTCTTCAACATACGAATTTTTTCATTAACAAACTGTATGTCTAACCAGCCATTTACTGGACTTATAAATATGCATGGCAGTACTGTGTCCTAGAGACATGGGCTTTAAGAAAACTTACTGAATGGTACTACTTTAATTAAATGAGACAGTCTTTCCTCAATGTACCAATATCTTCAGAATTCTTTCCTTAAGGCTTGGATAAACATCATAAATTTATTTAAGAAAGGATAGCCTTGAGTGACTAATTTTTTCCATATAAAAATAGGATAAGTCTAGGTACAAACTAGACCCAAAGAGTACAGGGTGCCACGAGACAGGAAATATGCAGCAAAAATGTTTTCCTTTTTTTAAAAGAATTAAGTTGTCAGATTTAAACTTTTTAAGACAAGTTAAAGAAAAAAAGGTAAGAAGTGTAGAAGTGAATTTTAAAGCCCATTTCATCACAAGGGTCCCTTTATCATTTCACATCCATGAATCCTGTTTAAAACAGCAGTTCTCACGTGTCATCTGAGAAGCCCTGGAGCCCCAAGTTCCCTCAATCTAGGGAGTCCACGAGGTCAAAACTATTTTCACAATAATACTGAATGCTATTTTCATTCTCATTCTCCATTAAGTGTGCAGTGGAGGTTTCCAGATACATGAAATGTGATAACATCATAGCTCTAATGACTAATGGAATGTTTGTGTGTGCTTGTATTTTAAATCTTTCAGTTTTATTTTCTAAAATACTAAACATCAATAGATAGAAACCTCTTAAAAGTTCTTTGGAATTCTCAATAATTTTTAATAGTATAAAAAGAATCCTAAGCCCCAAAACTTTCAGGGTTATTGTTTTAAAAGATCATGTCTACCAAATATTAATAATTTTTAATAATCAAAGACACCACCCCCTCCCCCCACACACACTGCTAATCAAAACATCCAGTTGGCTTAAGATCTTCGGGGTAGGGAAACAGCTCAGTGGTAGAGCACATGCTTAGCATGCACAAGGTCCTGGGTTCAATCCCTAGGACCTCCATTAATAAATAAATACAGAAATAAATAAATATGATCAATGTGACAGCACTGAAATAATTAAAGTGAAATATGACTGACATGTTAGCAAGTGAAGCTTTACCCTATGTAAAGGTCAGAATTCAGTTAAGCATTTTAAAACTCTGGAAAAACCTTAGAACCTAATAATCAATCTCTCAGAATCCCTAAGAAATATAGGGATTCCAAACTGAGCACTACAGTGTCTCCCAGCATCAATAGAAACATCTGAGTCAAAGCTGACATTTTAAAAAATCTTTTTCTTATGCTTATATATTTTTTTAATCATGGATGCCAATAATAACATCTGCCTTATTTATGTCATCTTTCAATTAAATTTGAAAAAATGAAAGGAATTAGGAATAAGAAGACTGTACTTCATTTCAGAGTTAAATTTGTATTACAAAATTTACCTGATTTGAATGTTTGTAAATTCTTCATTCCTCCTGTTTTATTAGGAAGAGAATCTTTCACTCCAACTGCAGGCTGAATGGTTTTTGAAACAAACTGATTAATAATGTACATTTGATACAACCTGTAGCAATAATTCAAGGGAGGGAGGGTCTAGCTCAGTGGCAGAGTGCCTGCTTAGCAGTGCATGAGGTCCTAGGCTAAATTCCCAGTACCCACATTAAAAAAAATAATTCAAGATAAAAGTATTAAAGTTTTTACCTTCAAGTGAGGATGCATTTCAGTAGAATCTAAAAGCCAAAAGGGACACATAATCAATTACATGTAAATATGAAAGCCAACTATCCATTCATGCAGAGTTAGTACTGAGTGCAATCCTCATGCTTGCTTTGGAAATGAACACATTAGGTTTCGGTGTTTTGTTTTTGAGGGGCAGTTAGGACAGCAACAAGACAGAAATATGAATCCATTATAGATGCTGAATAAAGAACAGGAATATAGGTTTAACAAAACATGCAGTTAAGATTTCAAAAGTACGATTATGTTTCAAATGACTTTATAAAATAGAAACGTGCACATATACCAATGCGAACATGCAGCCTGAGGAGGAGAAAATCCATCTTTAATCAGAAGAACAAATCATGGCTCCAAGAAGACAAATGTGAAAGCTGATGGTAAAATGCAACAGCACAGCTTTAATGCGACTGACACCATTAGACTACAAGTATTTATCATGCTCTTCAATTTGTCCTATAATTTAGGAAGTCCACAGTTGTGATGGCAGTTCATTTGAATGTGCAATTCACTTATCATCAGAGAAAGTGTGATGAATTGATCAGCTTGGATACACACTTGTAGAATAATAGCTCATAAAAATATTCATTTTTTTCCATACCCACATGGGCTATTGGTATGCCTACATTTCTTGGATCCTCTAGCCATCAAAGTTTCTTGATCCACTCATGCAAGAAAGAATGTATACTGAGTTTTCAGTATTGAAATCTGATGATCAAAAATAAAATATAATTGCCACAGAATTATTAGATATTAAACGTCTTTTATATTTCAAAACCTGTGTAGTATTCACTGAAAAGAACAACTTTAACATTTATGGAATGAACCTTATTAATTTCTTTTGTTTCCTCTAAACACAAGTCTACCCTCTGAGCGTGGTCTGAAGAGCGGCAACAAGGGCATCACCTGAGCTTGTTAGAAATGCAGACCCACTGCTCAGAATGTGCACTTTTCACTGGGTGACTGAGTAAAATTTGAGAAACTCTGGTCTATACCGGGTCTGCTTCTACAGCACTTGGACTTAACTGATCCTTCTGAAATCCAGCCTCACGCGCCTCACTGTAACACTTCCCCAAAAGCTGCATCAGAAGTTGCAGACTTTCCAACGGACTCTTTACCAGGCTCCAGCTCCCCTGACCTCCCCGGATGCACCCTGCTCTCTTCCTCTTTCCCACTCTTCTGTTGGCCTATGAGACACCATCCTATAAGGCAGCAACACGCTGCATGACATGAAGGTCCAGACATTGAGAGCTGACTACACATGCCTGTGCTCACCCACGGCAGGTACCCCCAGCTCTGCGTGATCAGGTACCGCAGTCCTCACTGCCTTCCTAATGATCAGGGGGCGGGGGAGTGGAACATTCTGCTGTGCTTCCCAGACAAGCTTTGGTGCTGGAAGAAGCTCACTTCACATCCATCTCACATTTCAAATACTCTTCTCTTCCTTCATCCAAAGAACTATTCTACATTATCACCTCCTGTCAGAGACCCCCCTCCTTTTCCTTCATTTACTCCCCTCCTCCCTGCCTCTCTCATTTTTTGCTCCCTCCTTCTCTTCTCCTGGTTTCCTGACTGTCCTCAGGTCAAAGAGCATCTTGAAAGAAAACTAACAACTGAGCTCCTCAAACAGCATTCTAGTTTAATCTGTTGCTGATTAAGAAATATAGGAAATATATAGAAAAACATCCGATAAGATATACAATCTACCTCCTTTTCTCCTCTTTTTTTCTCACTGTACGTTCAACAGGTGATTTTATTTGGCTGAGAGAATATATCCAAATTCATGTTTTAAATCAACATTCTGTCAAATGACTTTTTTATAAAATACAGTGCTTACTTTCTATTTGTCCATTTAATGTATTTTTTTCTCCTTGACCTGCAGCTCCAGATAACTGATCAACATGGTTTGGTAGTTGAATCTTGGAGGTACTCTGTTAAAATTAATATTAATAATGAGTTGCATAAAGATTTCCTAATCCCATTCTAAGAAAATATTTGTGTTTCCTACCTTATTATTATTATTTTTAATTTCCTACTTTAAAAGCAATTAGATTTAAAAGCAAGATAAGCATATCCTAGAAACCCAAACATTTAAATAGAAAATTTCATATACACTCTCTAGATCAAGTCTACCTTTTATCTTCAGTTGGCTTTTGACTCTGTAAACTGAGCATGGAAATCCAGAGCAAATATTTTCACAGACAAAATACTGACATGTGCAGATTTCAACAAAGAATTAACTTCAAAACACCTAATTCCATTTTGCATTCCTCAACAAAAGAAAAGGACTTTTTTTAAAAATACATATTTTTATATGTATAACTGAATTGCTTTTTTGTACACTTGAAACTAACATTATAAACTGACTACACTTCAATAAAAAATAAAATTAAAAATATACATATTTAAATATATTCTTTAATAAGTATACGTGCTATAAATTTAAAATGTTTCTTAGGGCAGGTATTGTCTTTAGTATTAAAATAACATACTTGGCATGAAAAGAAGCCTTGGAGTCTGTCATGTTGAATATTAACAGAACACTGTGGAAACTGCTACACTTCAGTAAACAAAGGCTTAGCAGAATCTATTATTTGATAAAACTTTTATTGATAGGAAAAATAGTTGAATAAGGTAGCAAAGTAGAAAGAAAAACATTTATGTTTAAATTAACAGTAGAAAAATTTTAAATGTAGTTATGCAGCTCTTCAAAAAAGTACCATAAGCTTTACTGTAATACAGGAAGAATAAGAATACTGTTTGTTGACCATCCACATGTGCCAGGCCCTTATCATGCACATTCTCTTCTCTACACACAACAACAATAAAAGTGATTCTAAGGACGGACCCACTTGCTGCTTCCTGGCCACTCCAAGATGCTGGAGTACCGTGATGAGCAGATGGGACCCACTGTTCTCTCTGTCCAGAACATCCCTCCCCTGGGCCTTCTTGTGACTGGCTCCTTCCTGTCCATCACCTGGCAGCTTTGGTCACACTCAGCTCTTTTCTGACTACCTGAATTCCACCCTTACTCCACCCCAGTCCTAACTACAAACTCCCCCACTGTTGTCTAACCTAACGCTCTCCACGTTCCTTATATGAAGGCCTTACTGTCCCTGATAAAGGGTTCCTGTTTACTTGTTCTTCTGTTCCTGCCACTACAGCCTAACCCCTCAGCTGCTACATTCAGTGTCTAACTGCCTGATGCATAGCTGGTGTTCAGGAACAGGAATTTATTTAAGGTCAAAACATCTAAAATCCCCAGAAGGCGTCAAGTACCAAAGCACTATATACCTATCGGAGATGTCCGATAATAGTTTACTGACACTTAACATACCCCAAATGAGAACTCCCCATGCCCGCTCCAACTTTCCCATTTTATTGTCCTTCAGATTTTAAAAAAGTGTCCTCAACATTTCAGTAGGTCACTAGTGGCCACTGTGATCATTCTGTCTTACATTTCTATAGCACCCTTTACAATTGACAATGTGTTTTCACATTTGTTACCACATTTTTGTTCATGACACATAACCTGAGAGGTAGGTACCAGTACCGTGTTTTTGCACGAGGTCACTGACATTCAAACAAGTCAGACAAGTGTTTCCAAGATCCCACAGTGGGTCAGAACCAGGATGCTACGTCTGCTGACTTCAAGTACAGTGCCGTGCCACTAGGCAGGAGCTGCCGAGATCCAAGAGTTCAGGCTCTTTTAACCTCTTTCCACGGCTATCACCTTGGAATAGGTCACCTCTACCCTGCACTTAGCTTCCTTCAAGTCCGGTCGCCATAAAGGTAGTCAGTGCACGCTATTTTCCCTACCCGAAATGGGCTGTCCTCAGTAAAACATCACTAAACCAAACTGCTGGTATTTTAACCCCACATATTTATTACTATTCCCCATGCTTTTGCTTCTCCTGAAATGTTCTTTGCAGCTCTAATTGACAATCCAAATATAATAATACTTTGAAGTCACAATCAATGTCTTTTCAAGGTCAAAGTGGTTAAACAAACAAAAACACCATTTTGTGTGTGTGTTTTTTTGTTTTTTTTAGTACAACCTGTTTCTCTCTGAATCTCACTAAGAGTTTGACACATTCATTTATAACAAAGAAACAGCTGGTCCCAGGCTGACCAAGAATTATTTTCTTTAGTTTTTAGAAAATGTAACTTCAGAACCCAAGCCGATTCCCTATGACTTCTAAGCCTTGGTTTTTGCACTACATACACCAGTTTCATTAGGTGAGTCTGGAAAATTAACAGAAGTGCAGTCTGCAGTGGTATGACATGCAGCACGGAATGACTTTACTAACTTTGGGTTAAAATGAGGAAAAAATTTTGCTGGGCAAATGTAAAAGTGAGAAAGTGAAGTCAAAACATCCCTCCATTTATGTTTGAACATGACTAGTCAAGTACAAACTTAAGGCAAGAAAAAAAGGAAAATGTAAGTATAACAAGGTATGTGGAGAAATACATATATTTCAGCATTTATATATAATAGATCGGTGATGTATCAGTATTGTTAGGGATATACTATGAATGAAAGCCTCTGTTTTACCTTTTTATCATATACATAAAAATATATACATTGCATATGCAAGTATATATATTATTCTTCAGCAAATTTTATAAAAATATCAAAATATATGATATATAAAACAAAGGCCTTTGTTCATAGTATATCCCCAATAATACTGACTTGTATTAATCTACAACTGTTTGTTTGTAAATACTACTATTAAGTAAGAGTTAAATTTTGTCACTAGAAGTCACTCAATTGAACATGGTCATCTCTCACTACCTGAGCACTGTGAATTATTACTAGAGAGAAGAATAGATTTTAGAAAGTTCCTAACACATCAACTTTCCACCTAGACAAAGAACAGGTACAGGATTCTAAGGATAATATATAGCTTGAAAAGATATATTGAATGGAACATGAGAGGGGGCTAAAAAGGTTAAAAAGTTTTCATCTCAAATTCTAAGCTCACAACTGGTAGATACTGGAAAACAGACTGCAGCTTATTCCTATTCATCATATACTTCTTATCTATTTCCTTGGCATTTATGACATATTTCCTGTCATAACAACTGAACTTTTACAACCTAAACAAAGGGAATAGAAATTTAAGTCGTATTTTTAGAATTCAAATAGATTTCATTATGACATCGTGTGCATATTATATTACCTGTACCATCAAATAGATTTCATTATGATAGAGTGTGCATGTTATATTACCTGCAGCATGATACAGAATTCCATGTCTCTTCATGCATTCACATTCAAAAAATACTAAGATGCTTCTTCCATTTAAGACCTTATTCTAGGTGCTCCAGGAAATGCACAATTATGTTTCCTACTCTCTAGCGGAATATACTGATGCAGGGGCTATAAAATGAATATGTAAGTAACTATACTACAAAATGTCTGAAACTTGAAATTTTAGAATGGGACACGAGGACTGGACATACTTTTTAAAACTATAATACAAAAGAATTCTGAAGTAGGTTTCATCATATGGTTGTTATTAAGAGTCTACTTTGAGAGCCGGTTGTTATTTTAGGGAAAACATGTATTCTTCAATTAGATGAAGAGTTTTGAATAAACTCTTAATGGGATAATTTGGAAAACACAGAGGACTCTCTTTATAATATGGGTTTTGAGAAACAGAATTTTAATTTCTAAATTTCTATACTTTCAACTATTATTTTAGTCTTAATGCAGAACCAAAGATAGAAATAAAGTAAAAAAAAAAATCTTTCCAAAAAACTCTATGCTACCAAAATAAAAAGTGTCCAAGGGGGGGAAAAAAAAAAGACACCTGCTACATAGTTTTGGAACTGAAAGGCCCCAGGAAGAGCCCATGATTATCATGGTAAGCAGCTGTGTGCACTGAAGGTGTCCCTGAGGCACGAGTATTTTACAAGTGCCGTCAGTGTGGTTTAAAAGTCAAAGAACCCCTATCCTTGGCCAAGCTTCACACTTCCTCTATCGTGGGAAAACTTTTCACAGCAGTTTTCCTGTCACTATATATTTTCTGGTCCATTTTGCTTCAGCCTCATCTTCAGTATTTACCAAAGTAAAAAAAAGAAAAAAAAATCAACCTGTCGTATTTTTATAAAATGGTTTACTCTGACCAACTTTCCAACACAAACATAGAACAATGATAGGCAGACCACTGCCAAATTTTAAGAGTAAATATTATACAAAACTAAATTCAGAGCAGAAAAATTAATTTCACAGGAGAGCACTTTACCTTGGGAGCAAGATCTGAGTCATCATCTGATGGATGCCATGAATCATCAATACCAGGTATGGATGAAACACTTTGGAGCAAAAATACACATCAAAAATGGGTGAGTTCATTTCTTTAAACAAACAAAAGTCTATGCTGAGGGATAAGAAAGCAGATTTGGGAGCCAGGCTGCCTGAAGGTCAAGTCACGGGTCAACTACTTGTTAACCATGGAATCATGGGTCAACTAGTCAACCTCCTTGAACTACAGTTGCCTAATTAACTAGAAGTAAGCTACAACAGCACAGCTACTCTGCAAAGCTGTTGCGGTGATTGTACGAGGCAACAAATGTGAAGTACACAACACAGTGTCTAACCCAGAGTAGGACACTCAACAAACCTTGTTTCTTTTCTCTGTGTTCCCTCAGTCAACATATAATTTTTAAAAATCCACAAAATCCTACCTGCTTACAGAGAGATCTTCAAACCTCGGTGCAAACTTAACCCTTAAAATCTCTATTAAAGAGAAAAGTAAAATAGATTTTGTATCAGCAATAGAAAAATACAGAATATTAAAAGTATAAGACCAATGTTTTGTTAAAAAGCGTTCCTTTGGGACCACACCTGGAGACTACACACTCGAGTGAATATTGACTATACTCCTGGTGGGTAATTAATGCATAAAAACCACTTACCCTCCTTTACATTTATCAAAAAAAAAGATATTTATCAAAATTTGGTATCTTAAAGTGAACTGCTGCTTACAAGGACCAAAATCCCAACCAAACTTTATAAGACTCACAAAAAAATGATAATCACTAGTAGAATCAGTATCATAAACTGACATTGTCAAACTTACACAGCATGCTGTTTCTGGATGACACCCATGGGACTAACCCACCCTGCCATTTGGCTTTGTCAGCCTCGTGTTATCTGGGCACGGTCATCCCTATTCACTCACATATGGTCTAGGGCTGCCTTCACACTGCAATGGCAGACATGAGGAGATGTGACAGACACCGCATGGCCTAAAATATTGACTCTCTGGCCCTTTATAGAAAAAGCTTGTGCATCCCTGCTTTGTGTCATAACCAGGAAACCCTAAGACTCAAATCAAATCTTACTCTTCTCAACACTCTTCAGTGAATCCATGCTGCTGCCATTGCTGGCTCCCAGCTTGACAACCATGTCTTCTTCGTTGTCCTTGCTGGACAACTGCAACTCTTCCTGGTTATTTTCTACCCCAGTATGCAAAGAAGGTAAATTCTCAGCTGCAAAAAGAGAAATGATTATTCTGCAGTCATCATAGTAACTACATCTCCTTCCCCAGTGGCTGGTTTAGGAATGAGCATGTGATGTAACCCAGCCAATAAGATGCTAGGGGAAGTCTACCAGAAGCTTCTCTGTTTTCTTCCTCGTTAACAGAAAACATGCAGAGAGAAGCAGCCCTCCTCACCTACGGATACTGTCATGTGAGAAGATGACGCTTGGAGCTGCTGCCCATCAGCAGACCAGGAAAGGCGAGCCAGCAGCCTCACTGCTGAAGGAGCGACAGCATCTGGGATCCTGATGACATCACCGAACCTTCTAACCAATCCTGACTCTTGTTGCTGTAGCCACTGTTACTTAGGTCTCCTATCATTATTTGCAGCTAAAAGCATTCTGACAAATTCCCTAAGGTCTACAGCAGATCTCCTCCTTCCTATAGTACTAGAAAGGCTTTCAGAAGCATGCCTGAGCTAGCTAGCCACCTCTTTCCCAACCATTCCTACAGCATCCTTTTTGCACCTACAAAATGAAACTCATAGATCCTGCAAAGTTCACCAGCAATCTTAGCGTTTGCACTGCTGTCCTTTCTGCCAAATGTAGTCTTGAAAGATGTCCTGCCCACCATACACTGCCCTTCTGCCTCCTTCCCTGGCAAACTACTACTCACTCTGCATGCTTACCTGACATCCTACCCACTTTTAAAACACTCCCTTCCTCACCGTGGACTTAAAGTATCTGGCACATATTAAATATCAATAAAAAATACATAAAGACAGTTACAAAGTCCTAGTGGGCTCTGGGACACAGTAAGCACAGAATAAAGTAAAGTCAATCATAAAAATGGTGATGACAGTAACGAGCTCCTGGAGGCCAGGAACTGTGCTTGTGACCTGTTTGCATTCTGTGACGTCAGAGTGGCGCTTAGTACCTAAAACACACTTGACAGTCATCTGTCAAGTGGGTGAATTCACAGATAAGACTGTTTTCTTTGACAATCCTGTTTTAAAAAAAAAAATAGAGACACTAACCAGGGACAACTCTATTGTGTTATGAGCACCTTGAAGACCAAAACTCTGTCTATTCCATCTTTGTATTTCCTGCAACAGAAGTTCTTTGCTTGATCGAGGTCTACCAAGTTAAAGGTGCTCTCATACAGTTCAGACTGAACAGCATGCTAGGGGTCACATCTAGGCAACACAGTCATTTTTTTTTTTTATGTGAAGCCCTTCTGTGCTTTTATTGCAATTTGTTGAGTCCTGAGTTGTGTTATTTGAGTATTTATTATGACAACCCTTTAACTAATGGCAACAAAGAATATTGTCCTAACAAAATTATAGTTTCAAGACAAGTATCCCCCCAAAAAAAGAAGAAAACATCTCACTCTCATGAAGTCAACATATCGCATTCTGTCTGCACTTATGAGGAATGAAATTGGTAACCGAGTGAGACCTTGTTGGTATAATGATGTAAAAAGTAGCCAGTGCTTCTCAACAATGCACTGTTTTTCTGACTTCTGCACTACCACTAGGTATCTTTAAAAAAACAATCTCTTATTAGTATGCTGCACACTGGCCCAGTTGTGCAGTTCTAATTGTTGGCCATTCGTTTATAACACCAGGAAGGCACTGCCGAGTTTCATTTTAAAGATAGTAACTTTTTTAGTGAGATTAATCACTATGCAATAACTAGCATTCATTTACCCAATGTAATCCATTCTCTATAAAAACTAAAGGTCCAGTTCTATAACAAGGCCAATTTGTTATAATGTTAGAGGAAATGTACAACAAAGTTAAAAAACGTTTTTCTTACTTACACAAAGATATAATATGGGATTTCAGGGGATATGATTAAATAAATGAATTTCTTTTCAGACATTATTGTCTCAGATTTTAAATTACATACAATTAACTTCTTAAATAATTCTGAATACTAGACCATTAAGAAAAACTTAATTAAAAAATAAAAACATACATGAAATTTACACACTGGCTTTTTTCACTGCTGTTTCCTTATCAAAAGTTCCTCAATCTTACTTCCTTATCTATGGTAGGACCAACAAGAGTAATTTATTACCAGAATTCTGTCCCAGATCGCTATTTTGAGAGGGAGTATTTAATATCTTTCCGTCTCTGTAGTCGACAATCAGCTGGTAAATGCTATATATAAAATAATGTGATAAATAAATATTACTACTTGAATACTAATATGAAAAACAATTACTAAATATATTAAATTCTTAGATTATTTCAGATAATATCAGAGATATCAAAACTTCAATTGTCCTATATACTTCAAATTTGTACAATCTACAAACATTTAAATTTAGCATGTATAATTAAAGAAGAAAAAAAAGTAATGTGAAGTAGTCATGAACTGAGGGCAGTACAGCTCAGTAAGTTATCTAGAGCGAGCCTGACATATGGAAAGTGTCTCGAATTCAGAAGTCCCAGCTCTATAACCAACAGCTATTTGTTCCTGGAAAAGTTGCTTCTCTTCAGCTCAAAGTCTTCCTTTATAAAACTGGGATCTTACTGTCTTCTTAGGCAGTTAGTTATTAATACTCATAAGAGTATTACAAAGATTTAATGAGATAATGTATCCCCAGATGCTCAGAGAAAGTGTGGAAGAATGGAATAATTTGTTCTTAAACTTTAATGCTGGAACTATTTGAGAATCCCAAATAAAACCCAATGTGTGTTTTTTTCACAGGTGTAATATTTAAATGTGGCATTTTTCAGGAAGATGTTACAAATTATGGTGATTAGCTGTTCTTCATGGCTTATAATTCAGGGCACCTCAGCTACTATATAATTTGTAGCTAAATTTACTTCTAAATATATGACCTCATACAAGCATATGTATGAGAACTAAACAAGCTGTCATGCTGAAGTTTACGTGTCGATCACCACGAAGACCGCGGAAACTGGATCAGCACGGGCATCCTGGGAGCAGAGGACAGTCACGACCCGACTGCAGGACCAGTTTCTTTTTCCTTTTCTTCTTTTAAAATTTTATTAAAGGTCTTTAGAGAGCAACGTCCAGACCCCAGACTCAGCTGCCAAGGAGAGCCTGTTAAAACCAGTTTTAGTACCAACACTGCAGCAACAGAATCAAGGGAAACGAGAGAATGATTAGCATGCCCTCGCCCCGCCCCAGTGCCTTGTGGGAGAGGATTGTAACTGTGATCTCAGGGAATCCCTTAGGTTCCTGGAAAATTCAAAAGGAAGATTATAGAAGAAAGTCCCCAGAGGAAAACACAGGATTTTCTGCTCAACTAAACATTTCAAGACCCAAATAATTAGTTAGAAAAATTAGATATGTGATATTATTTGTGCCCCCATGCACAGGGGTTACACTGGAATGAAATGGAGAACAGTAGGATCCCTAAGGATGAAGGTCTTACAAAGCCTGAGCTAAAGAACCCTGTGCCCACTGCTCCATCTCACTAGTCTAGCCTTTTGCTGGTTTCCAGCTGATGATGTGGAGGGTCTCACTGCCATCCCCAAAGTGCCTGCTCCCAACTAGGAACTCTCACCTGCCACATAACAAGTAACAGTTAGGTCATTTCCAACCTCAGTTAAGACATAATTGGCATTTTAATGTAAACACTTACTGTTCAAACCCATTAGAATATGCATATTGCTCAGCAGACATTCCGTGTGAATCTTGAGAATAGGGACTAACACCTTCTTGAAGAAGTAACTTGACTATGTCCGGTGAGTCATGAAATACAGCAAGCATGAGCGCTGATCTAAAATAAAAAAGAGATAACTTCACCCTTAGGAACTTAGTTAGCTTAACTTAAACAGTTAATTTGATCTATTTTACCAAGTTAATATCCTGCCCATCCCTGGAGAACTGACCATTTACTTTCTCGAGTGCTCATCTTTGCAAATGACCTCCAAGGCCACAACGGAGGGACAAAAAAGAAGCCTCCTGTCCTACGTGGGTAGCACGAAGTAGAAGTTGCTAATTTAAAGTCCTCTGAAGGACAGGAAAGGATGCTGAGGTCACTTGTCTGAAGTAGGTAAAGATTTAAACAAAGGATTCCCCATTTCTTCCCTAGTCTGAAATATTATACTTTAAAGTCAGCTAGAGGTCAGGTAAGGAGAAGCTGTTTGCAGGCTGAAAACAGTAATATGAATAAAAATGACAGTAAAAATAGTCACGGCTGCAGTTAACCGCGCTGAGAAGCGTGTGCCCGGCACTAACCTGAATAGCTTACGTATGGTCTTTCTTAGGCACAACCACCCTTGAAGGATGTACTACGACCCTCCTTTACATGTCAGGATACATATTTGTTGATAAGTCACGTCCCCCAGGTAACATCCCTGACCAGCGGGAGAGCTGGGAATCCAACCCCATCTGACTCTAAAGCCCAGCTCTTTCCTCTTTATCATCCACCAATGACTTGTCTTCTTTAAAGAGAATGTTTATTCAATAATTAGAGCTATGTTTCTTCCTTCTACCATTATCAATTAAAAATAAAAACATTAAAATGTACTAGAAATGAAAAAGGATAAAAACTGATTAACCCACAGTATCTGGTAATTGTTACTCACTGAGTGATACTCACTTAGTGACAGCCTAATAACATCAGTATCCTTCAAAGAAAGTAATTTAAAGCAGAGTCATCCAAAAGACAAAACAAACTCCTCTTTGTTTAATATGCACATTTTAAGACAAAAATATATACCAAGAAGAGGTTAAAAAAATTATAAAAGAATGAAGAAATTCAACACTGTCTCATAAGGTAAATTAAAATTAGAGTCCATACTAATAAAACTAAAATGAAATCCCTGAACTGTTGTAAGATCACATGACCAAGAAAATCAGGTTGCAAATGACATCAGTCACTATTACAAAGGAAGATGAATCCTGCTGCATACTGTTCTTTGTGACACCCAGGCAGGATAATTGCTTTTCTACCTAACTGATGATGTGTTGATTCTAAGTTAATCCTCTTCTTATTGAGTTAATCTTTCTGATTGGCTGTTATTACTCTAGAACAACATTAAGATTTAAAAAAACAGAGAGAGAGAGAGAGAACAAACTACTGTACCTTCGCACGTTGTCAACTGCATGTACATTTGCCCCATTCTCTATCAAAAATTTGACCATTTCCTTTTTGTTCTCCTTGACAGCGAGTAAAAATGGTGTCAAATTACTCTGTAAAACAGCAAAAACAGTTGATAATGTACAAAATTACATATGAATTTCAAAGCTGAATTTAAAAACTTAAGTCTCTGAACTTAAACATACACTATAAAGTAAATCACAAGCAGCCCCTTCCTCCTCGCCCCTCTGTGCTCCTCCACTTTAACAGGCTCCTCCTTGACCTCTTCGAAAGTTTCCCTGTGAAGTCATTCTCTGAAACTCACTTAAGACATTTGCTGGTTCCAAGAAACTTTGCTTCTATCGCAGTGTCTATCAGGCATTCTGTAGTTACCTTACTGCTCGACGACTACTTCTGACACTCTAAACACTGCTCCAGAGAGAACCATTTAGCTACTGAATCAAACATTTTTAAGGAGCTATGCTGAGGAGAAAGATACCATACTGTCTGCAACATGCATAACCTATCCAATTACAACTATGACTAATCTCATAAAGCTTGCAGACATTCCAATGGGAATATGATTATTTGCATGTAAAGAAAAAGGTTTTCTTAATTAAACCAACTTATAAATTCTAATTTGAAAACTTCCATCCCACTCTTAAGGGATTATTATAAAATATGAAATAGACTATAAATTAATATAGAGTGTCTTTAAAATCTTGAAATATTTATCAAAATATATTATACAACAGGAATTGTAAATTCAAATGCTTACAGAGGCAACGTAGGTGACCTGAGTAAGTGAAGGTCCCAGGTGAGGACAGCAAACCGGAGAACACATGTCCCACCGAGAAGGGGCCACCCCGGCAGGGCAGTCTGCTAGGAGCCTGGGCTCAAGGGGGACCAGATTTGAGTCTTCAGGAGGAGTTCTGAAATGCAGATTTCTGCACGAGCCTCCTAAATTTTAAATGTTGACTCAATGTGTGGGGACAAACTGAACATATCCAGGGCCATGTTTAGTCTATAGCCCACTTGTGTTTTTATGTTTGCTGTGTTTCCAAACAGTTCGGTATAAATCAAGTATTTGTATGTAAAACCTTGCCTTTCTTTAGTATCATATGTCTTACACACAAAAACACTGGGCCCCAACATGCAATAAAAATTGTGATTAAGACTCATAATACCCACTTTAAGAATTTTTCCAATGCCTACTAAAACTACAATCTATCTGTGTCAAATTCTCCCGGTTAATCAAATGTATAATTAGGGTTAAGGATTAAGAGGTATAAACAATCAGGCATAAAATAAGCTACAAGGATGTATTGTACATCATGGGGAATAGAGCCAATAGTTTATAATAACTATAAGTGGAGCATAACCTTTAAAAATTTGTGAATCACTAAACTGTATGCCTGTAACATATAGCATAGTACATCAACTATACCTCAATTTAAAAAATAAGATATTGTAAAATAAATACATTAAAAAAGGCTTATAATACCCCTTCAAGAATTTTTCCAATGCCTACTAAAACTACAATCTACCTGTATCTAATTCTGCCTGATTGTTTATCAAATGGATAATTAGTTCATAAGCTGGCCAAAACTAAAACAACTCCAATTTGTTACTAATGTCATGGGTTTTGATGTTTAAAACTGCCATCTTGCACGGTGTACTTATATATAATTGAATATGACTCATCCATAAAAAAGAATGAAATGATGCCATTTGCAGCAACATGGAAGGACCTAGGGATTCTCATACTGAGTGAGGTCAGTTAGAGAGTGAAAGGCAAATCCCATAGGGTGTCACTTGACACCACTTGTCATCATATGTGGGCTCTAACATATGATGCAAATGAGCTTATTGACAAAACAGAAAGGGACTCACAGACATAGAAAACAAACTGACGGATACCAAAGGGGGCAGGGGGTGGGGGAGGAATAAATTAGAAGTTTTGGACTAGCAGATACAAACTACTATATATGAAATAGATGAACAACAAGGTCCTACTGTATATACTACAGGGAACTATACTCAATATCCTGTAGTAAATCATAATGGAAAAGAATATATATATATAACTGAATCACTTTGCTGTACACCAGAAAGTAACACAACACTGTAAATCAACTAGACTTTAATTGAAAAAAACCTGTCATCTTGATTATGCTAGGGCTCAGCAAATCTAACAGATATATTGCAAGAATCTGTCACACAGCTTTAACCAAAAGGAGGCTCATGATCTCCTATTATTACAATCAGAAAAACCCTGTTGACCTAATGACCTGGATGGGAACAAAAGATGCAAAATTTTTAAAGGGTCCGACTATACTTATTAAATCATGCACCACAAGCAAACTTCTAAGACTGTCTGGGTGCCACTGAATGATCAGTGGTTAGAAGGAAAAAGGAGCTATTCTTCAAGCCAGTAGATATTGCCAGTAATATTCAAATAAACTCCTCAATTACAGAGGGAGAGACGGATAAAAGTCAGGCTAACATGGCTGGAAAGGAGAGCACTGAAAGAAGCAGCATCTATACACTCCCGCTCTTCCAGAAATGTCTTATTTTTGAGATCTGTGAATTTACATGTATTACACGTATCCATTCAATAATCTTTAACCAAGGGTTGTATCAGAATCTCAGGGAAGTATTTCTAAATACCTGTGTCCAGACTTTAGATTTACTCAATTAAAATCTTCAGGGGAGAGCCAGGAGAAAAAGCAAGAGGACCAGCTTTGCCATCACTTGCTCCCCACCTATAGCCACAGCCCCGCAGGGAAGCTACACCAGGCTGAGCATGGAAGACCCCAAGGTACACATGGAGGGCCATGTGGCCACCAGCACAAGTGAATGCCCCTGCTGGCTGTCAAACATGACCTGACCTCACTTGCCCAAATTCTAGAACCTGGGATCCTGGGGTGCTCAGGGCCTGTGGCTTGCTGCCTCCCCTGTCCAGGTGCAGTCACCCAGCTCCCCCTACTGGGTACTGGGTTCCTCCCTCCTCCCACCCATCCCCAGTAGCAGCCCTGCCGCTGCAGGCAGCCAGCCCTTGCCATCACTTCACTCCCCGCAAGCCTTCATCTTCTGCAGGCGCTGAGCCTACCACTCACTCCCAGGCACTTCCTAACAGGAAGCTGTTCCTTCTGGGGTAGAAGTGTGGCTGGGAGACAGAGCTCTGCCCTTTCTGTGGGCACTACCTCTAGCCCCTGGCCTTGGCTTTGGAGTTGCTTCCATGGTAACAGGACCTGATGTATTGCATTCAGTATACATATTACTATAAATAAAACACTTGTAGCTAGAAAAGACCCTGTATTTCAAATATCTTGTAAATAAAGTTAGTTGAGCTATACCTTGTCTATCGCCTCGATATTTGCATTATGGCGAAGCAGCTGTGTTGCAATCGACACGCTCTCTTCCAAGATGGCATAATGGAGAGCAGTGTTTTGATTGCCGTCCTCAAGATTTGGGTTAGCACCGTGTTCCAGCAGGATACCGGCACATCTCTTGTTCAGGGATTGGACAGCCTGTTGGCATCATGCCAAGAGACAGACTGTAAGTGCCAGGCATTCCAAGTTAACATTCCCCAAGCTCCATCAGTTTGTTATGTTTAAAACAGATAAGTTAATTTTTATTCTAAGTAATTAAATCAAATCCATCTCACGCGGACACGGTTGGCAGCTACGTACCCTGATGAGAGCTGTCGTCCTTTCCTTGTCACGAGCATTCAGATCACAGTGGAACTGGGTAAGGAGAGCCACCACTGCTGGACAGCCGCTGATGCAGGCTACGTGTAGCGGAGTCCTGCGGACATGAGAGGACTGTTTAGGAAGTTAGAGCATACTAGTGCAAAGATACAATTACTCATGTAACTGTAAACATTCAACAGCATGCTATTCCTACCCCTTTAAAACTAACATTTAGTCTTCTTATCTTAGTTCTTTCTATGGAGAAAGAACAATATTTATTAGCTCTTATTACTCACCCCTTTAATGGAAGAACAACCTGTTTGAATAGAAAGGGCATGCCATTGAGATTCAGCTCAACTTGGGTCTGACTTCTACTTTAACACTGTCCCTTATTAGCTGTCACTTAGCCTGTCTGTGCCTCCGTGTCCTCATCAACAAGATGGGCATGAAGTAGTAGTTACCTTACAGGACGCCACTGTGATGCTTAAATGAAAAGCTATGCAGAGTGTCTGGCAGTTCCTTCCACAACAACAGCTCAGTCATTGTTAGATAATGTTATAATTGTCACCGTTACTATTTTACAAAGACAACATTTCAATTAAGTAAAATGATAGTATATCTACTTTGCTGCTGCAAGGATGAGAGACAACACTGTACTTCAATGATTCTAACATGCTCATTGTCTCACACTCCAACATCTCTGACATGGGAAGGCAATTTAAAATTCATGTCTTACAACCATAGTTGGCAGCTCCTCCCAGGTCCGCCCCCACCCCAGTCCCACCACTGTTACCTGTCATACTTGTCTCTGCTGTCTACGGCATTTTTCTTACGTGACAGCAACTTCCGCAGTTTTTCATCGTAGCCTAAATATGCAGCTCTGTGGAGCTTTGGTAGCTCACTCTTATCGATGATGTACAAAGGCTCAGGACCCTCAAGATTCCTGAAGCCCACCCAGCTCATGAACTTAACCACTTTCTTCATGATGTGCCCTTCCGCCTTCTGACACCACTCCCCTCCCCTTCCAACACCACTCCCTTCCCACTTGGCCCCTTGCCACCTCCCAGTCTCAGTGCTAGCGCTATAGGAAAGCCAAGAGATCTCGCTGCCACACCTCGGTTGCGAAGCTCAGAGGCTTGGAATGTTTCATCTGGAACACTCGTAGCCTAGCAACAGCACGGACCCTCAACTGTCCCTCAACTGTCACTCCAGAGCCAGTGTGTCCCTGCACGTGTGCACAGAGGCCTGGAGGCCCAGTGTGCCCCATGTGCACGTGGGAGCCTGAGCCATTTCAAATCTCTGCAATGGCTTGTGGGCCACTTTAGATTCCTTTCAAACATCGATGCTAGGTGGCTGAGTGTTTCAGGACATTTCCAGAAGTGAGGCTTGCCCCTGAGAAAGTTGTGTTTGTCTGTGACTGTGGTTACAGTGGGGTGGAACTACAGGATGCTGAAGGCCTAGTTCCCCAGAGAGCTCCCCACCAAAAACCTCTACATCTCCTTATCCCTCAGTGTATTCCTTTCTGCATCCCTCTGGGCCCCAGCCAGTCTCCCTGGAATTTAGCAGGTGCAAACAGCAGAAAGCTGTTTTCATGGTCTCAGAGATTGTGGCAATATACATCATTAAGTACAAACTTGAGAAACCAACACATACTCTCCAGATGAAATGAAAATGTGTTTCTGCATGTCTGCTGACCCTGCTCTGTGGCTTAGGCTTATGTTACATGCTTTCTTCACTTTTATTTTATTTTTTGCTTATATTTCCACCAATTAAATCTTTAATCAATCCAAGATTTATTTAGGAGCATGGTAGAACACTTGAGAACTTTTTAACCATGTAACTACAAAAGCACCGCGTCAGTGACCCAGCAAGGCCACGCTGCTGGCTGACCGCTTGCAGGAGTGGGGGGAAGGCAGTGCAGGCCTCTTCTCCTGGCCTGGCTCCGTCCTTCCTCCAGCAGCTGGCTAATTATGATTTCTGGCCCTGCCGAGGTCAAACCTGCAGGGGGCGCACCAGCTCCTCCTCAGTGGCCGACACTCCTCGGAGCTGGTCTTGAGTGGACAGGACCTGGCAAGTGTTTTAAAGCTGACTCTCTCCGGGGCACTTCTGTGCCCACTCCTACAGTGGCGGGCAGGAGGGGATCAGTCAATTATCATGATCAATTATTAATGACTCTGTATCATTTTAAATCTCATAATCAGAGTACAGAAAGAGACCTTTGGAGGTAATCCAGTACAGCACCTATATTTTCTAAATATACCAGTGTGAGGAAATTCACACTTTCCTGAGGAGTCCTGTGATCTCACAGGACATTCACACACACAGACAAAAACACCCATGACACATGGGCTCGGGGAGATGATGCAGACTTGGGGAGATGATGTGGGCTCGGGGAGATGATGCAGACTTGGGGAGATGACGTGGGCTTGGGGAGATGACGTGGGCTTGGGGAGATGATGTGGACTCGGGGAGTTGTGGGTTCAGAGAGATGTCTTAGGCCAGGGTAGATGATGAGGTCTTGGGGAGATGACGTGAGCTCGCAGACTTTTTTCTGGTTCGTGGACATGACTTGGGCTCGCTGACATGATGCGGGCTCTGGGACATGATGCCGACTCATCGACACAAGGGCTCAGGGAGATGATGTAGGCTTGGGGAGATGATGTGGGCTTGGGCAAATGTGGGCTTGGGGAGAGAATGCAGGCTTGGGGAGATGATTTGGTTTCACAGACATGACGCTGGCTCGGGGAGATGATGCAGGCTCAGGGAGATGACGGGGCCTGGAGGAGATGATGTGTGCTCGGGAACATGATGTCACCTTGGAGACATGATGTGGGCTTGGGGAGATGTGAGCCAGGGAGATGATGCTGTCTTGGGAAGATGATGTTGGCTTGAGGAGATGTGGGCTTGGGAACATGCTGCGGGCTCAGTGAGATGCTGTGGGCTCAGGTAGATGATGTGTACCTGGGGACATGATGTGGCCTCGGGGACATAATGTGGGCTTGGAGAGATGTGGGATGGGGAGATTATGCTGATTGGGGAGATGGCGCTGGCTTGGGGAGATGTGGGCTCAGGGAGATGAATCAGGCTCAGGCACATAATGTGGGCTTAGGAAGATGTGGGCTCCAAGAGATAAAGCAGGCTCAGGGAGTTGTGGGTTTGGAGAGATGTCTTGGGCCAGGGGAGATGACGCGGTCTCAGGGAGGTGACGTGGCCTCGCAGACATGATGTGGGCTTGGGGACATGATGTGAGCTTGGGGAGACGTGGGCTTTTGGAGATGATGTGGGCTTGGTGAAATGTGGGCTTGGAAAGATGATGCCAGCTCAGGAAGATGATGGTGACTTGGGGAGATGACATGGACTTGGGGAGATGTGGCTTTGGAGAGATGATGTGGGCTTGGGGAGATGAATAAATTTTTAAACTCTCTTCTTTTTATATTTAGCTTTTCATACTGAAGAGCCACAGGACCTAAACTGTTAAAAACCTTCAGCTAACTGACCTCAAAACAGCAGCTTGTGCTTCTTTCTCATCAAGGGAAATCACTGTGCATCTCCTGAGTGCTGACGCTATGACAGCTGTGTTTATGTACTGGGGATGGAAGATGAAAAGGAATGGTTATTGTCCTTGAGGAAATTTTATTTGTTCTCTGGACTGAGAAACCTAAGTAGAAGGTTCCAATGCAATGTATTAAAGTACAAGGAGGTATCAAGAATATACAGCTTCAAGGACTTGAAACCTACACAGTCGGCAAGTGGCTGTGCTGGAAAGATTTGTTTTCCAGGTTTTATCAGAAATATTTTCACACCATTTCAGTATTAAAAATCTGTCATCCCTGCCAACATCAGCCGCAAAATGAAAATGTGTAAACTACCAGAAAAGGGGATTTGAGAACAAATTCAAGGGGAGAAAAATAACACAATGTTTCTTTTATCACCATCCTCACAGTCCTCTCCCTCCTCAGTGGAAAAGGTCTGTACACACTCTGTTGAATGGCGAATGATGCGGACTGAGGTAAAGGAAAAGCCTTCGAATTTCTGTTGTAGACTCAAGATCTAATTTGTCCAAGCTTCAAGTCTGCCTTAGCACAGAGCCTTTAAGGGGAAAATGTAAAGTGATAAAGCTTTGACTACCCTTAGAAGAAACAGTGTAGCAAATAGGGAACTTGAGAGAACCAAAGCAACACTTCATCTAGTCAACAGGATGTTTCCTGTTTTCTGGGGCTGTAAAGGTAAAAGGAGATGGGTCAAAACCTCCTAAAAGCAGACAGACATTCTCAGTTTCTGGGCAGTAAAAATATCCTATGATATTCTAATGGTAGATACATGTCATTATATATTTGTCCAAACTCAAAGACAGTACAACACCAAGAACGATTCCTAATGCAAACTGCAGACTTGGTGTAATTGTGATGTTTGGATGCAGGTCCAGCAATGGTAACATATGCAGCCTTCTGGTGGGGGATGTTACCAATAAGGGAAGCTGTGGGGGAGGGGAGGAAGGAGCACACCAAATATCTCTGTCCCTTCCCCCCAATTTTGCAGTAATCCTAAAACTGCTCAAAAAATTGTCTTAAAGCACACAACATAATATTCATGTCTTACCCCTCAAAAAAGTCTGAAGTCATAGAAGTGACAAATGACTGTATTAAATGGTAAAAGTAATAATGCCATGAGAGAGAAAAAGATAAGATGCTATGAACATTTAGAAAAAGAATTATTTGCATAAGTTTCCATTCTAGCCCTTACCACATCATGTGATTTCTTTTGAAAACATGCTTTCTGTCCCTCCTACCCATCGCTAGTGGACTGAAAGTCGCTTGGAAGATAAGCGTATGGCTAATTCATCTTTCACTCGCTTTGCCTTGCAAAGAACATGCTATAAAGGAAGATTTCAATAAATCTTGATTTAACAGGAGTAAACATTACTAAGCTCAGGTTCAGATAGTTATCATTTGACTGTGAACTGGGCATCCACATAGAGATGTCTGGAAAGAAGTCAGAAATAGCAATTAAAGTTTCTTAAGTAAAGGAAGGGCCTTGCACGGAATCCTGTACTTCAAGAAAACATTATAGTTGTCTGCAGGATTATCAAAAAGGCAAGAGGTCACTTAAATTTTCCAGGGTTATTCCAGTGTCAAGAAATTTAATCCAACATATTTTCAATTTTCCCTGAGTTTTACATCTTTAATCAGATTCATAAAAGTTTTTTTTTAAACCTACTTCAAGTCCATTATTGGAGTGGTACCACTTGGTTCATTATTAAAATAAAATAATGTTTAGACATTTGAAATGTGAGGCCATTTAGCAGGTATTGAATTTTATGAGTTCTTAGATAATACTCATGTTGTAGATACTCTCAGAAAGAAGGATCTTAGCTAAGAAAATTTTATTACAGATTCTGTGACTGGTTTCCTATCCATCTAATCCTCTCCGTGAGGATTTGACTATAATCTATAACCTTTAGAAAGTAATTTAGGGCAACAGTTCGCAGTTACACAGAAAACAGAATTAATGTATCAGCCCCTCCAACCTGCAGGCACTGCAGAAGCTGTAGTTCAGGCAAAACATTCTCGCTAAATGATATCTTGCCACACCGCCTCCCCAATTGAGATATTTGCAAAGTACGTTCCTATATTGCAAGGCAGTTATTTACTTCCTCGATTTCCTTCTTCTCCAGAAGCTCAGAGGAATTAAAATGGTATTTCCTATTTATCTCTGAAAAGACCGTGAGACTTTTGTTTCTGGCCATTTGGGAATTAATATTCTGAATCATTATGACAAACTACAACATAAAAAAACACACACACACATTTGATAAAGCACAAAAAGTTTATTTTTTGAAATGTATTGCTAATCCAAAAAGGAAGTGTGGAAAAATCCCCGAAAGTAAGAAGTAATGATGATGATGATAAGCTAAACGAAGAGCAATAAAGAGAATAGACCCTAACCACGGAAAGGAAAATGGAACTGAAACCATTCAGCAGCGAATTGGCATGTATATCTAACACACACCTCTTACGTAACTGGGTAATAAACTGAATTCAATTCCAGCTGCAGCCAGTCCCCCCAAGTACTTTCGGAAGTCAGTTTACAATAGTTCCTTGCTCCAAGTACTGCACTTGCAGATTTTCTTCCCATTTTGTTGAACAGGAGACAGCTGTTCCTAGGATTCGCCTTTAATCAAAGGAAATTACTTCCTTTCAACACTTCAGAAAGGAAGTTTTATTTTGTGGATTTGGGATCCTGAAAAATACCAAATACTTAGTAAAACTGGGGGGCTGTAGGTTATTCACAAACATGAACTCTGTGGCTGCTGGCATTCCATGGATCCCATCCCAATCTACTCCACTCAGAATTAAAAATCCCGGCAAACCCCAAGCCTGCCTGCCAGCCTGAGCCGGGTGACAGCTGAAACACTCCTTTCCGTGCAGCAAACGGCGGCGGCCGAGCCAGAGAAACTGCACTCCGCCCCCAGGCTGAGGGGCCAGGGACGCACCTGCCAGCCAGCAGCGACTCACGAAAGCGAAAGGACTTCCGAACAGCGATGGGAGAAGACGGGCTCAGCCAGGGAAGCTCCGCGACTGGCCAGTGCCGCCCGCCCCCCCGCCTCCCCGCGACCCGGCGGCGGGGAGCCCGCCCGCCGAAAGCGAAACCGAGGAAGCGCCACGTCGGAGGCGGGGGTGACATCAGCCCGCGACGTCCGGCGCCGTCCTTCCGGGGTCAGCGGCGGAGGCGGGGCGGAGGCGGGCTGGGGACTGGCTGAGGCTCCGGTGGGTAGGTGGGCTCAGCCCGAGGGGACTACGGGTCGGCGTTGGGCTCAGCGGGCTCGAACAAAGGCCTCTCGGGCAGGGACGCGGCGCGGCGCCTCCTGCGGGTAGCTGGGCGGCCGGCCGCGGCTTCCCGGCCCGCCAGTGCCCTCCCCGCGCGGTCCCCGTCGGCTTCTCCTCGGATCCCCGCGGCCAGCGCCGCGGTGCGGGGCCCGGCGCAGTGGCACCTGCTGCTGGGGGACCCCGCGGCCCGCCCGGGTGCTCGTGATGGGGCTGATCTTCGCCAAACTGTGGAGCCTCTTCTGTAACCAAGGTAAGAAGGATGGAGCTGCCCAACGGCTGGCAGCGGAGGGAGTGGGTCTGGCCGCCGAAGGGGACAGCTCGGGAGGCAGGGCTCTCTGTGGACACTAGCGTTCTGAGACGCAGAGAAGTGACTTAGTCAAGAGGGTTGGGTAAAAACTCAGTATTTTAGGCTGGGAGTAGATGCTGGAGAG
This sequence comes from Vicugna pacos, assembly GCF_048564905.1. NCBI lineage: Eukaryota > Metazoa > Chordata > Mammalia > Artiodactyla > Camelidae > Vicugna > Vicugna pacos. The sequence goes on along the minus strand of NC_133021.1, from coordinate 21,478,440 downwards.
ACGTGATGACGGGGAGAAATGGAGAGGCAGAAAAGGGGCATTTGGTCTCCCAAGAGCCAAACCAAGAATTTGGGGATTTTAGTGAAGGAAAGCGGAAAGCACCTAATGATACCGGGAGGCACTTGGAGGGCCTTTTCCGTCTCTCGTTAAGCATCCTAAGTGTCCTGCCCGAGGATAAATGTCTATCCCCAAATCTATCAACTTTTAAAACTAGTGCTGCTTTGTTTTCTGCCCTGCTCTTTAAGCCCGTGCGCCTTCACGTTCTCTTGTTTCGCCTGCTCACCAAGGGCTCGGGAATATGTTGTCCTGTAGAGATTCACGGGTTTCCTGGAAATCTTCATTGCAAACTGATTATTCCTCTCTTCAGTGCTGGAAAACTGAATGCTTTTGGTTCCATGTACTATGTTGCTTGTCCATAACTAGTCTAGAACTGGTTCTGAGACATCTAAAACTTGCAAGACCAAAGGGCCAAGAAGTTGTAAAACCTGTTCTGAGTCAGAGTGAATCAGATGTGATGCCTTCTGAAGAGAGAAAATTTACCCATACAAAAAGGGCCAGCAATAGGTAAAGTTTTAGGCATTCTTTTAACAGAATGTTTTTTCAGGAATTGAAGCCAGTTTAAAAACTCAACTAGTTTCATTTTGCATTTAATGCCCAGGCCTAAAAAAAAGGCAGTGTTTTATGGCCAATTTGTTACTGCTAATATGGTGGTGGTGGTGGGGGTTCCCGGACTTAATAAGTCATGAAGAGAATGAAATGGCTTTAGCTCACTTGTGCCGTAGATTGATAAGAATACTAAAATAGCCTTTTTTCAAGGTTAATAAAGATAGATACATACACATATACATTGCTTGCCTTCCTTCCCTGACCACTCTTAACCACCCCGACACTCACTCTCCCTGTCTTTACCATTTTTCTGAGTAACAGTTATCCCTGTCATCATATAAGCTTGTTTGTTTACTTGTCTTTTTATTTCAATAGAAACTCACTTGAGGCATGAACTTTGCCTTACTACCTGTTGTAGCCCCAATACAAAAAACTTTCAATTTTTTGTTTTGTTCAACATAAAAATTTTGTGTCGAAGTAACACAGACATTCTTTTTAAAAAGTTATGTAATGTTAAAGTCTGAAAATGATGTATATTAGTCAAATCTCTTTAAATGCCTTACCCTTTTTTCCCTAGTATATACTTTGATATTTCTGGATAATGTGCATATATGGAAATTTTAAACAGTATAATTTGTCTTTTTTAAAAATTGATAAAAATCAACATATAATATTTTATTTATTTCAGGTATACTAATTATTTCTTATAGCAGAACATAAAATACTTTGGCCCTTTTCCCTTATCACCCCTATATAGTATTTTGGCTTAATCCACACTCTGTCTTTTCATTATTGTCACTGTAAAGTTTAGTTACTGCTGTGCTGCAGTGTTCCCCTTTTTCCTACACCTTTTTTCCCCTAGAGTAACTAATATTTCATTGCCTTAGTTTTCTTTGTATGTTTGGTTAAGTCATTTCATGCTATACAGAAGCTCTCCTCCAAGTTTGTCCACACACCTCCCTGCCTGGTCAGTGCTCCATCCTGCTCCAAATTGGACCTGTGCCCCTCTCCGTGCCTGGTGCACAGCTGTTCCGGACATGTCCTTGCTGTCATTCTAGGAATCTTCCTTCCTTTTCTCTTTTATTAGAACTTATGTTTTTCTTGCTTTACTCTTTGATGAAGCACATGCTTCAGACATTTCCTGCAGAGGTTTCCAAAGTGATCATTTTTCTGTAGTTTAAAATACTGAAAATATTTTGGTCTGTCTTCACTTTTGATTTATAATTGGGCTAGATACAGAATTCTGAGTTGGGAAAATGTCTGTTTCAGAATTTTGAAGATGTTGTCATTGTCCTCCAGCTTCTAGTATTGTTGTGAAGACCAGTATTTTGCGATTTTTTTCCTTAGTCTTTCTAGTAGATTTTAGAATGTTTCATTTATCCTTGGCGTTTTTAAATTTGAAAGAGTTGTGCCCTGTTATGTAATTTTTTGATTCATTGTGCTAGGCCTTCTGCACCTTTTTAACACAAAGTTACATTTTTTTCCATTCTAGGAATTTTTTTTTTTTAATATTTCGGATTTCTACTTTCCTGAGAATCTTGTTGGTCATATGGTACTAAATTGATTATCAGATATTCTTTTCCATTTTACTTTCACTTTTTTTTTAAAAAAAAAAGTAAGTTTCTGGGATATTTCCCTTGTCTTCCAAATCTTTTGAATATTTGGTTCAGCTATCTTATTTTTAGTTTATAAATGCTTTTTTCTTTTTTGCTGTGTTTTAAAATTCTTGTGGCATTGCTTCATAGTGCTATGTCTTTTAAGTGTCTTAAGTTTTTTTTACCCTTCTGTTTCTATTTTTATATTAGCTCTTCACTGGAAACTTTCCTTATAGATCTATTGGAAATAATTCTGGTGCATGAATATACTATGGCTTGTTTCTTCGTTTGCATCATAATAGGTTGTAGTAAGTGAAACTGTTAGATTTTTTTTTTATTGATTCAGTCACTCTGTGTCTTTAGATTGGAGAAGTTAGTCCATTTACTTTAAAAAGTAATTATTGATAGGCATGAATTTACTATTGCCATTTTGTAATTGTTTTCTGACTTTTTAAAGTTCTTTTTTCTTCTTTCTTCTTCTTCTCCTTCTCCTTCTCCTTCTCCTTCTTCTTCTTCTTCTTCTTCTTCTTCTTCTTCTTCTTCTTCTTCTTCTTCTTCTTCTTCTTCTCCTCCTTCTTCTTTCCTCCTTCTTCTTCCTTCTTCCTTCTCCTTCTCCTTCCTTTTCTTTCTTCTTTCTTCTTATTGTATTCCTTTGTGATTTAACAACTTCCTGCAATGGTTTGCTTAGATTCCTTTTTTTTTTTTTGTCTTTTGTGTATCTAATACAGGTTTTTGCTTTGTGTTACCATGAAGAAGCTTATATAAAAATGGCTTTTATAAGCCTATTTTAAGCTGATAACAACTTAATTTAGAATGCATACTAAAGCCCTACATTTTAAAATGCTCCTCGTTATTTTGATGTCACAATTTATATCTTCATCTTGTTTATCCCTTAGCAAATTTTGCAGTTAGTTATTCTTAATACTTTTATCTTTCAACCTTCATGCTAGATTTTTATGTGATTTATTCATCATGATGACAACTATAAAGGATTCTGAATTTATGTTTACCTTTACCACTGCAATTTATACCTTCATATGTTTTCCTGTTACTAATTATTAGCCTTTTGTTTTAGCTTAAAGAAGTCTCTAACTTTTTTTGGCATGGCCAGTTTAGTGGTCATGAACTTCTTCAGTTTTCCTTGTCTGGAAAACTTTTTTTTTCTCCTTAAATTCTGAAGAGCAACCTGCCTGGGTAGTGCTCTGGCTGATAGTGTTGTTTTTTGTTTGTTTGTTTATTTTTCTGTTTGTTTTTTCCTTTCAACACTTGGAATATATAGTGCTATTTTCTTCAGCCTGCAAAGTTTCTTCTGAAAACTTTGCTGATGGTTTTATGGGGATTCTCTTGTATATAACGAGTTGTTTTTCTTTCACTGCTTTAAAGATTCTTCCCTTGTCTTTAACTTTTGACACGTTAATTATACTGTGTCTCAGTGTGCGTCGTGTTGAATTCTTCCTTTTTCGAATGTATTGGGCTTCTTGGATCTGTGTGTTTGTTTCTTTCCCCAAGTCAGGGAAATTTTCAGTTATTATTTTTTCAAACAAACTTTCTGCCTTCCCTCATATTTCTGTGACTCCCATATTGTGAATATGGTCCCCTTGATGTTGTTAAAGAAATCCCTTAATCTATCTTAATTAATCACACTTTCCATTCTTTTTTCTTTTTTCTCCCTCAGTTGCGTGAATTCCAGTGCCCTGTCTTTGGGTTTGCTGATCTGTTTCTTCTGGTTCATCTATACTGCTGTTCAACACCTCAATTAAAAATTTCAGTTCAGTTATTACATTCTTCAGCATCATGTTTTCTGTTTGGTACTTTCTTATATTTTCTATCCTTTGTTGAAATTTCCACTCTGTTCATGAATTACTCTCTTGAGCTCAGTGAGCATCTTTGTGACAATTGATTTTGGACTCTTCATCAGGGAAGTCACTTATTTCCATTTCTTAAGGTCTGTTTCTTGAGTTCTGTCTTTCACTTTTGTTTGAAACACATGACTCTATTTCCTCATCTTCCTTGACTCTGTGTGTTTTCTGTGCATTAGATAAAGCAGTCACCACTCCCAGTCTTCCGAGAGTGGTCTCCTGCAGGAGATAAGCCTGTCACTCAGACCTGCCCTAGGTCTGCGTTTTTTCCCTAACCTTTGTGACTGCCCAAGTGCCGCCTTTATTCTTAATGGCTCCCCATAGTTGAATGTGTGCCAAGACTTTTCGGTGTCCAGAAGTGGGAGGATCTTAGCATCTAGATGCAGGCTGGTTGGAAGCTGATCCTTGTTTAGCAGCTTTTAAAATATGCAACAAGGGAGTGAGAGGGAGCTACACAATGTGGGGACTTTTAGGTCATGTAAGGATGTTGGTTTGCTCTGAGTAAGATGGGAAGTCTTTGGGGGAGTTTGAGTGGAGACAGGGTTTTGGGATCTGGCTTCAGTAGGATCTGTCAGCTTCTGTATTAAGAATAGACCCTAGGGAGTCAAGGTAGGGGACACAGAGATCTAATTAGGGAGCTGTTGCAATAATCTAGGAAGGAGGTTATGTATATGGGGAGAAATGATTAGCTTCTGGATGTACTTTGAAGGTACAGCCAACAGTTACGCTCATGGACTAGGTGAGGGATGTGAGGGAATGAGAGGAATGAAGACAACAAGGTAGTTTTTGACCTAGGCAACGGGAAGAATGGAGCCCAGCTAACAGAAAGCAATGACCATGCTTATCTCACTGAAAGCTCTGGCTGTTGTTTGGGTCTCTTTCCTTTTACTTCAGGCCATAACACTCTACTGATACCTTTTGTTTTTTTAATTAGTAAACTGAAAAGAGCAGTTTAAGGTTAATAGTTAATAGGAAAATTGAGCATAAAGTACAAAGATTTCCCTTATACTCCTGCCCCCAACCCCAACACAACTTCCCCCATTATCAACACCTCCCACCGGATGGTACATTTGTTACAGTTGAAGAACCTACCTTGACACATCATCATCTCCCAAAGTCTGTAGCTTACATTAGAGTTCTCTCCTGGTGCTGTACACGCTATGGGTCTTGACAAATGTATGAAGACGTGTATCCACCCTTGTAGTATTCTACTGTACAGCTTCACTGCCCTGAAAATCCTCTGTCCTCTTCCTGTTCATCCCTTCCCCACCTCTAATGCCTGGCAACCACTGATCTATTTATCGTCTCCATAGTTTTGCCTTTTCTAGAATGTCATAGAGTGTTAATCGTACAGTATGTAGTTTTTTCAGGTTGACTTCTTACACTTAGCAGTATGCACTTAAGGATCATCCGTGTCTCTTCATGGCTTGTCAGCTCTTTTTAGTGCTGAATAAAAAAACATGTTGTCTGAATGTCCCACGGTGTATTTGTCTATTCATTTATGGAAGGACACCTTGGTTGCTTCCAAGTTTTGGCAGTTATGAATAAAGATGCTGTAAACATCCACATGCAGTGTGTGTGGATATACATTTTTGACTTCTCTGGATCAACACCAAGGGGTGCAGTTGCTGGATTGTATGGTTAAGAGTATGCTTATTCTTGTAAGAAACCACTGAACTGTCTTCCACAGTGGCTGCACCATCTTGCATTCCCACCAGAAATGAGTAAGTGTTCCTGTTGCTCTACACCCCCAGCAATATTTGATGCTGTCAGTATTTTGGATTTTGGCCATGCCATTCTAATAGATGTGTAGTGGCATCTTATTGTTTCAACTGATTCTATTTTCAATGATTGCTAAGAATTCTTTTTTAAAAATAAATTGGCCTTTTGTAAGATCTCAACCTCCTGGATCATTAAGACCTTTGGAACTTTGTCTCTGATGAGACAAATCAACCAACAAGGCCATTGCTAGTAGCCAAAGTCATCTGAGACGCAGAGCCTGTCTTTATGCAGCTTTAGTCCACTTGGCTCTCTCCCTGTTCTGGTCATTTGTCTCTGGGAATTGCCCTATAACACCCCCTTCATCCTGCTAGTTTCTAAATAAAAATAAGCCCTTTAACATGACTTGATGTTCCCACTCTATTCTTAGTCTATTAGAATGCATGAACATTTCCACCATCATATTTAGGCTAATAAGTTGCAAACGTACATCTCCAATCCTAACCTTTCACCTAAATTCCAGCCCTGTATTTCTAGGTACCTGGAGAATCCCCCCATCTTGAATATCTTGCAATCATTTCTTTTACTGTCTCTCAAATTCTGTGTATGTCTCTCTACGTCCCTCGGTGTCTCTCACGTTGCTGCTCTCTGGAGTCTGCAGGGGCAAGTCTTGCATAATTATTCTGTCCTTCAGATGCTACTTTGAGGACTTAGCAGGGCTCATCACAATATAGCCACTGGCAGGCCAGTTCTCAACCCTCTGCTGCTCACACCCTAATCTAGACCAATACCTCTTACCTGGAGTTGTGCAACAGCGTCCTAACTGGCATCTCACCTCCACTTTTCCTCCTTCATGGTGCATCCTCCATGGTGCATCCTCCATGGAGTAGCCAGAGCAGTTTCTCTTCTGCTATAGCCTTATTTGGGTATAACTGACATTTAAGGTTGTGTAAGTAAATGTGTACAGCATGTTGATTTGGTACACTAATACTGCAGCATGAGTGATTTTTTTTTCTTTTAGCAATTTTTTATTTGAAAAATTTCAATCACATACAGAAGTAGAGTAGAGGGTATGTTGACCCCCATAAACTAATTACCCAGATTCAATAGTTATTAAGGTTTTGCTACATTTTTAAAATCATCTCCTTTTTTTTTTTTCTGAACTGTTCCAAAGCATATCCAAGACATCATATCAGTTCACTCTTACACTCTTCAGTGTGCATCTTCACAGAAGGGAACACAGCCTTACATTACTGCAATAATACTGTTGCACTTATCAATATTATAATAATTTCTTGGTAATATCTAATACCCAGTCTATATTCAAACTTTGAAAAATATAGAGATGTAATTTACATAACATAAAATTCACTCTTTTAATGTACAATTCAGTGGCTTGTAGGATATTCAAAAAGCTTTGCAACCATAACCAGTATCTAATTCTAGCACATTTTTATCACTGTCAAAAGACACTCATATTCATTAACAGTCACTCCCATTTTCTCCTGCCCCAAATCACCCAATTCCTCCCTCTAGATTTTGCCTCTTCTAAGAACTATGTGGTCTTTTGTGACTGGCTTCTTTCATTTAGCTTAATGTTTTCAAAGTTCATTCACATTGTAGCATGTATGGGTACTTTAGTCCTTTTCATGACTGACTTATAGCCCATGGAATGGCTACATCACATTCTGTTTATCTGTTTAGCAGTTGATGGGCAGCATGAGTGATTTTTAGAATAAGATCCTATCACTTTCTTGCTCAATAGTCTCTGGTGCTTGTCCCATCAATATAAGAATAAAATCGAAACTTCTCACCATGACTTAAAGCCCCTGTCTTGTCTGACATCTACCTCCCCTCCCCAGACTAATCTCTTACCTTGTCTCTCTCATTCCTAACTTCCAAACATGCAAATTTAGTTCCCACCTCCGGGCCTTTCCACTTGCTGGCCCCTCTTCCTGGAAAGCCTTCCGCAAAGGCCCCCCTCGCTAGCTCATTCTCACCATTGAAGTCTCAGGTTGGCATTGACCTCCCGAGGTAGTGTGGTTACCACCTCCCCTGTCAGTCCCCCTTCACTCTCTGTCCTATTTCCTAGTTGTATTTTCTTTGTAGCATTTACAAATTATCATTGGAAGTTATCTTCTTTGCTTACGTGTTTGCTGTCTCTCTCTCTCCAGTAGAAGGTACGTTTCCTGAGGACAGATCCCTGTCTTACTCCCTACTGGAGCCTAGAGCTTGGAACACGGTGGAAAAATTGAATTTGAAACTCAACACCCCCCTCCGAATAATTCATCATCCTATTACTTGCATCTACTTCCAAATGATTTTCTTTCTCAGGCCCCATTTTTCCAGCCCCCTATGTAAATAAACTATTATGTTGATTTACTCTTTATGTCCTCCCTTGTATTTAGTACAACCCTCAAAGCAGGTCCTGTTGATCCTCCTTTCCTGTGATTCTTCAGGTTCCTTCTTCCCTTCCCTCGTCATGGCCCACATCATTGATCTACCTTTCCACCTTTAGTCTTTCTGTATTTTTCTAATGTTCTAGAAAGTGATGCCAGATGGTTGTTTCTAAATACTTGTTTTCAAATTTTATGACCAAAGAGGGTACATTATTTTGACGGATCGGAGGCAAGTACAAAAATGCCACTCTGTATAACTGATGCTAAGTAGAAGCATCAGGAAGTGAAGGTGAGTAGATGTTAGAGCAAACTAGTCAACGCTGAGGTATTATGTGTTTATTTTGCCATTGAAACAGTGTCCTTGAACTTCATCCAAAAACCACCGATTTAAATTTAAACTAGTAGAAGATGTGTCCTTGGTAATCTGGTAGTATTTAATTTTGAAATAACAATTACATACACCCATATCAAGCCTTTAAAGAAAAAAAAACTTAGCAAGGGAAATCTGGTTTCTATGTCTTGCATTGCCCAAGGGGGCAATTACTTTAAATCCAGTGGCCATTTCCAGCAATTGAGATGGAAATGGTCTTTGACTTGGGGAAAGGTAACACACGAATGTTACTAGCTTGCTGCACAAGTGCTTGTGACAATGCAGGGTTTCCTTTTTGTAGCTCACTAGATGAACTATGATTTGGTCTCTTGTTGATCCTTCACTCAACAAGGACCTGCTGTCCATATGTGCATGCTCCCAAGTTTTGATATAAGCAGATTTCCCAAGAAAAATGAACTGGTATTATCATTTATAAATCAGTCAGGCTCTTGCAAAGTTGGTTTGTGCGACATGAACTCCTAAATCAGTTCACACTTGATCGCTTGTATACAGAAACAAATTTGAGATGCTGGATATTCAATCTGTATGGTCGAAACACTCTGTGAGATGTTCCTTTGCCTGCCCACAATGACTCATGTTCTCCGACATTCACACCCTGGTGTAGTTGTGTCCCTCACTGCCTCTGAGAGTGGCCATGTGTCTAATCTTGGCCATCAGAACATCAGCAAATGAAACTTGAGTGGAGGCTTGCTTGGCACTTACAATTTGAGATGTGTCCTCTTGGAACTTTCCTTTTTAGTATCCAGCTTCTATGCTGTGTCCAAGCAACAATATGGTGAGGTCCACATGGAGAAGAACCGAGAACCTTGGATATAACCCCATCTGAACTTCCAGCCATCAGTTGGCACCAGCTCTCAGCCATGTGAACAAGGCCATTTGGAACTTCTCACCATCCCAGTGTCCCAGCCGCAACACAGAATTTTCCCATCTCAGAAAACCTGTGGCGTTCATATCCTAATTTCAATTGCATATACTCCTTGACCTACAAATAACCATAACAGACATCATAGCAAACATTTATGCAGCATTTGCTATGCACCAAGCACACAACTAGGTTTACTATTGTGCGATCTCAATGCTGTGGCAGTATAAGTGTCCAAAGATGTTATTTTTTCCCCCAATCACCAATTTAAACCATAATTTGTCAAATTTCCCTTTCCCATCCCTATGACAAATTCTTGGCTACAGTAATTCATTCAGCAAATGCTTACTGAGTTCCCACTGAGTTTGGAACACAGATGATACAGTGGTGAACAAAACAAGCAGAAATCCCTGCTCTCCTGGAGGTGGAAAATATAAATAACAAAGTAAGTGTATCAGTTAGCTTAGCTATTTAGGTGGTGGTAACAACTTTAAAAAGCAGTGAGAGTTTATATTATATGGCCTCTGTAGGTTGGATGCTTTGGAAACCAGACCCTCAGGCTGCAGCCTTTTTTTTTTTTTTTTTAATTGCAGCATAGTTGATTTACAATGTTAGTTTAGGTGATTCAGTTATACATATACATACATACATTTTTTTTTCTTTTCAGATTCTTTTCCATTATATGTTATTATGAGAAATTGAATATAGTGCCCTGTGCTCTACAGTAGGTCCTTGTTTATCTATTTTATATTTAGTACTGTGTATCTGTTAATCTCCAACTCCTAATTTATCCCTCACCACCCTTTCCCCTTTGGTAATATGGTTTGTTTTCTATGCCTGTGAGTTTTGTATTTGGTTTGTAAATAGAGTTTGTATCATTTTTTTTAAGACCCCACATATAAGTGATAACATATGATATTTAGCCTTCTCTGACTAACTTCACTCAATATGATAATCTCTAGGTCCATCCATGTTGCTGCAAATTGCATTCTTTCACCCTTTTTTATGGCTCATATTTCATATGTATCCCATATATACCACATCTTTTTTATCCAATCATCTGTTGATGGACATTTAGGTTGTTTCCATGTCTTGACTGTTACCAGTACCGCTGCTGTGAACATTGGGGTGTGTGTGTCTTTCCAAATTAGAGTTTTCTCCAGATGTAAGCCTAGGAGTGGGATTGCTGGGTCATATGGTAACTCTATTTTTAGTTTTTTAAGGAACCTCCATACTGTCCTTCATAGTGGCTGCACCAATTTACATTCCCACCAACAGTGTAAGAGGGTTCCTTTTTCTCCACAACAGTTATCATTTGTAGACTTTTTTATGATGGCCATTCTGACTGGTGTGATACCTCATTGTAGTTTTGATTTGCATTTCTCTAATAATTTTCAGCTTTTAATGTATGCAAATATATATATAGTCATATGAGACTGCTAGCGTAAGACCTGCTAGTCACCAGCGCCAGGTGGCCTGGAGGCGTCCTCTAGGTGGAAGTTGCAAAAACTGGGGCTCCGGACAAGGGCATAAACTCCTATGTGAGAGACACTGGGGATCTGAAGCAAGGCAGAGGGAGAGCACAAACACTGTACTCTGCTCCATGCCCTGAGAGCCCCTCTGTGCATACCTTGATATGTGCCAATCAGAAAGTTTGCCTCTGAGGCCAAACCCAAGGTCTCTTTCTCAGAAAGACTCAAGGAATGTGCAGTCTGCTGTCTGAGCAGTGCCCTGTGGGTGGTAGTCTGCCAAGAACAGGGTCTCCATTGTTCCATTCTCATGGGATCCAGGATTGCAAGCACCCCATGGCCTCCATAGCCACATGATCAAGGGGCATCCCCTGGGAAAAAGTTGCAAAAACTAGGTCACCAGGCATGTGTCAGAGTTTCCCTTTAGGAGTGGTGTTCTGGATCATGGCAGAAGGAAAGTGGGCTGATGGTGCTGGCAGGAGCAGAGCAGAGGTGGAACATAACATTGCACCCACTGGGAAGAAGAAAAAAATTTTAAAGGCCTAGCATGATAGGAAAAAAAAAGATGGTGCCCACTAGCCAGAGGAAGGGAGACAGGGAGTGTAAAACTGGTGGTGCCTCCTGGGAAGGGAGTGAGGGGAAAGATGGCACAGGAAGATGGTGCCTGCTGGCCCCTGTCCCTGGAGAATATCCCAGCAGACCCCTAAATGTGTGTTACTTAGATGCCTGGCCCTAATTAAGGCTGATGCTTAAAATTAGCAAATGATTCTATCTTACAAAAAGTCTGGGCATGACTGACCGTGTTTTCATTGGACCCTGGGGGAGAGAGTCCAAGCACCTGAGCTCTGTCAGCGCTATTTCTCATATCACTGTGGATTTGGGGGGTCTTGTGGACAGAAACATACCATAAAAAGCAGGCTTGTTGGGGAGCTTGAATATTTTAAATGTAGTTATATTTCTCTGTCTATTCCCAATAGATTTGTGCACCATCTACTTTAGAAAGTTAGTGGTTTTGGTCAATCAGGATACTGAGTCTGGTTAGCAAGTGAGGAAGCTGATAATCAATAATCATGATTGGAATGCCCACCATTTATTTACTTTGAACCAGAAAATTTATGCATAATAGTTAGTATTCTCACAACTCAGGTGAAGAAAACAAAAAAAGAAACCAACCAATTAATCCAAGGATACATAGCTAGTAAGTGGTAGGAAGTGTGCCAAGGGTCTACTCAGCCTTCAGAAACATCCATTATGTTAACTTCTGGCTCCAACATCTTGCACAAAAATACTGTGTATTTCAGTTGTGATTTTGGAATTTTGTCACGCAGGAAAAGACGGTACTGACTCTCTAGGAATTTTAAAAATAAGTAGATAAGAAATGTGACAGAAACAAATGAGGCTATATAAGAATGTAGCAAATAAACAGTTTTCCAGAACAGTGTAATGTTAACATGGCATATTTCCCCTATTAAATTTTAACAAGAATATATGTGTGTTTGTAGACAAAATGTTTTAATTTAATTCTACAAGACAGCTGGAGATTGCTTGCATTTGTTTTTTACTCAAAATATTTGTTTAGAATTAGTCAATTGATTTAATATGTAACAGCAGTTAGTGTGAACAAGGAAAAAAGTGCAATTGATGGGGAAGAAGATATTATTGTATAATGTAACTGTTGTGTTGATAGAATGAGTTTGTGTTCTTCAGTAAAGATGTTTAGCATTAACTCAGATTTGGAATATAGTGGAAAAAAATGTACTGTCAGTTGTATACTCAGACCAAAATACCTTCATAACAGAAGTTTGTTTTTTTTCCTTCACGTTTTGAAAATTGTTAAGTCACATAACCTGATACGGTAAATACTGTATTATATTACAGTGAGTCATGGAATGTATTTTCTTCAATTAAATTAATACTTATTTTTACAAATTCTGGTCTGGTATAAATTTGGTGTGTGATGCAGTTGTCTCTCAGATACATAAAGCAATCCCTTCTTCATCTGCTGTGAAGCCCACTTGGGGACTTTTTTGGGGGGAGTTGTGGTGAGGTAATTAGGTTTATTTATTTATTTAATGCTAGGTGCCTACCTAGCATGCACAAAAGCTTGTGCATGCTAGGTAGGCACCCTACCACTGAGCTATACCCTTCCCCCATCCAGGGACATTTTCATTTCAGATATTATACTTGGCAACTCTAGAATTTCATTTTGATTCTTCTTGCCCTTCTCTCCCTCCTCCTCTTTCTCCTTCTCCTTCTCTTCCTCCTCCTCCTCCTTCTCTTTAAAATATAGTCTCTATTTCTTTTCTGAGATTCTCCATCTGTTCACTCATTATGCCAATCTTTCACTTTACTTTTTTGGAACTTATTTATAACATTTGCTTTACAATTCATACCTGCTAATTCCAACATCTTGGTCATTCAGAATCTATTTCTACTGACTGATTTCTCTCTTAAGTATGGATTACATTTCCTTGTTTCTTCCATATATAGTAATTTTTAAAAATCATATGCAGGACACTGTAGATGATACACTGTAGACACTTTAGAATCCCTTACATTCCATGAAGTGTGTTGATTTGAGGAATAGCAAGCAGTCAGATTACTGAATGATCTACTTTACCTTGGGGATGCTTGGTTTAACATGTATTGAGGGCAGGTCTTTTTTGGTTTTGCCCCTTACTCCCAGGGCGAAACTCCTCAGTCCTGGGACACAGATTTTTCTTGTAAGGGAAGGCCCTTCTATAGTTTCAAAGTAACTGAGATGTTTACTGAACTCCTCTAACCGGGTGGGTTTCAAAATTTTAACATGTTTGCTTTGCAGTGGGAAGAGCTGGAATCTCTGCTCAACTCTTTCAGTTTCATTATCTTTTTCTTTCTGCTAGACTTGTGCAGTCTGCCCAGCATATGCACAGTTTTGAGTCAGCTGACAGTTGGAGAGGAGTTTATGTTCAGATTTGGGGGCTTCCTCCTCTCTAGCTCCGTCTGTTCTAGGATTTCCACCATCAACATCCAACCACTCAATCATCCCATACTCCACCTTCTACCCTTCTGTCCAGTAAGATGGTGGCTTTCTTGTAGACTCTTTGCCACCCCACACTGCATGAAGCTTTCACCCAATTTCTCCCCAGTGCTTTCAAATCTTATAAACAATTATTTCAGAGTTCATAATTGCTATATCAAAATTAAAGCTGGTACAAGCTACTCCACTCTTACACTAAACTAACATGACAAACCTTCAGGGAGCATTCTAATTGGTATTGGCAGGTGTGTTTGGTGGATGCAACATAATATTGAGAATCTGTTCATGGCACCTTGCTTCATTGTGTCATGTATCCTCACATCACCCTCAAAGTAGGGAGAAAAGAGGAATCGTTACTCTTTCTCTTGTAAAAAAGTAAAAACCCATAATAAAGAGAAGGGGAGAAAAATGCTTATGATCACAGTGTTTTAGCCAATGAGTTGGGAGTAGACCCTAAACCTTCAGGTTGATTTTGTTACCATTGGGCAAGGTTCAAATCTGTAAAGCTATCAAAGCTAGAAAGATTTACAGAAATGTGCATATCCTCAGTTACAGCAAAACTTCACTCTTTCAGACTCTACATTTTAACAACTGAAAGTACAAATGTGACTCAATTTTGCCTTATCTATAAAAGGACGTTTCTCTACTGAAGAATGCTTAGAATGAGTAAAAGAATATAGCAAAGTAGTTGGCTTTGAAAGTGGTGTGCAGAAATCAGTACTCTCCTAAGCTCAAAACGAACAAACAAAAAAGAAATGGAAGTATCAAGTAGGAGAGATTTAACACCCACTCAGTCACAACAACAAACCCAAAACACTTAACACCTAGGAATGAACTTAATGGGGAAGTATTCAGGGAATAGTCAATATTTTTATGCTTCAGAGCATGCAATATTTTGAAATATTTATACTATCTAAATTAATCAACAAACCAAAAAACATTCCAATCAATTAGAAGAGAGGGAGCAGATAGGAAGACTTGATAGATTAGGCTGCAGGTTATTAAGAGGTTCAAGGAGTCACCAGGGCCATTTTGGAAAAGAACACAAATGATGAGCAGTATCTCTTTATAATACACTTTAATATACAGTATAATGAATATACAGTGTGTTACAATATACTACAGTGATTAAAACAGTGTGGCAACATGAAAGGTACACTGATTAAAACTGTGGTAATTAGAATAGATACAGTAATGGAAAGGAATAAAGAGGCCAGCACGCATAAAAATTTAGTGTATAGTGAAAGTATTTCAAATCAGTGCCGCATTGTATTTGGACAAATGGAAAGCCATTAAACAGAACTGGATTTATACTTTATTCTTTATACCAAAATAAATTCCAGCTCTATAGAAAATGTCAATGCTTGAAATAGAACGACAAGGTATTACAAGAAAACACGCATCAGTATATTTATGAATATGGAAGTCTTCCAGTGGAGGAGAAAGCATCTAACCTTGCTTCTGTTAGGGAGAAAAATAGAATCAGAAATATGAGTTTCTCTATTTGGAATGGAAATCAGCTTGTAATCAAAAATTACTTGCTAGTTAAGGAACAGTCTCACAGTGGAAGCCTTTTCTTTTCTCTTTTCTCAGAAATGACTCTGAGCAAATTCTCGACACTCAGAGAGAAAAAGCTAATATTCCTAGCATGGCTGTTATAAATATATAAACTTCATCCTTGTTGTATTAAAAGTCTGCCCTACTTAAAAAAAAAAAAAACACTAGGATTAATGTTCAATTTCAAGGGACTCACACTTTAAAAACTATAAAACAGACCTTAAAAAACAATTATTCTGTACTTTTGAGGATGTGAATCCAAACACCAAAACTGTTTATTGCATGTAGGTAAAAATCTGTTCTAATCAGATTCAGTTTCACTTATTTTAATCTTTTATTTAAAAATTCAAAAGTAAATCCAACAGAGCTGGGATTTATTATCAACCAGGCATCAAGACGCTATTATATTAATGAGGCACTGGAAGTTGAAGTCAAATAAGAAAATCATTCATGGTCCTGGGGACAGAACAACACTGTGCATGAGGACAAGCACTTCTTTGCTGATTGAATGGAGACCAAGAGCACATCGAATTCAACAACTGAAAGATACAAAAGCATTTTCTTGTTCACCAGGTCAGGGGATGGAGAGAACCCCAAGTCCAATGCTACTTCTTTCCTTTTATCTTGTAAGGAGTTTTTATCCGAGCTATTTTTGGCCCATGGAACTCTTCCCATCACCCCTGGTCTGTGTAACACAATCAGTGCACACAGGCCAACGTCATGTCAGACAGAGTACAATGGCCAGTGTGTGCTGAGCTTTAAGGCTTCAGTTTGGGAATCAAAATTTCACGTGGGTCTTGACTTGGAAAACCATGTTCTAAACATGTCCCTAAATGGTCTGAGCGTGATTCACCCCCACTGGTAAAAATAGAAACCTTCCCGGAACAATGGGGGATGAATTAAACAGCTTCTGCCAAATAAATAACAAAATAAACAAATTAGAAGTCCCATGAATCTGTAAATCTGAGTCTTCAAAAATCATTAACCATGAAGCACAAGTTTTCATTTCTCTCTGTATTCTGTTCCTCCTATTAGCCTGTGTGTTGAGGAAGTTCTTTACCAAGTTACTCTGCTGGTCTGCCAGTTTCTCTTATTATAGTCAAGCAAGAAGAAAGACAAATACTTTTTCCCCCTAGCTATAAATATTTTTCATTCTTCTGCTGATGAGAGTCAAATGCATATGAAATAAGCTAGGTAAAATGTGGAACATTTCTATTTTTCCCCTCTTTCCACGGCAAGGCACTTTCTCCCAGTTGAAACCTTTTTTTTTTTTTTTTTTTTTTTTGGTCAAGTTCAAATCAAAACTAGAGTGGCCCTAAGACTCTGCCTGGCTCCTAGTTTGGGCTGTGCTGGATGAGAAGCTACTTTTACTGCTGGCGCAGGGCCATCTGGTTTCTCTGGGATGGTTCACAATGGTATGTTTCAGTGCAGCTGGTCACATGTGTGCTTTTCCCAAGTCAGGGCTGGTGACCTGGAGAGGAATGTGTGCAGACTCTCTCGGCACCTCCAACCTCGTCATATCCTTCTGCATTAGTTGATACGCTGGGTTCCTCATGGCTAAGTGTTGGGTGAAGTGGCCACTGGCAGGCACTTCAGCTCTGTTTTGCATGTTAGTGTTGGAGCTCTGGAGGTAGAGCCTGTGAACTGGGGTTCCCAAGCCCTCTGGTGAATTGTCTGGCATCTACCTTGGGCCGGGCACCTCCTGCTACTTTTTCTGCTTCTCCATTGGAAGCAGTGTGCCAGGTGAACTTAAGGAACTGAGTGCCTTGTCACAGTAAAAAAAAAAAAAAAAAAAAAAGCAATCGGTGGGCAATTCAAAAAAATGCCTTGAAAGGCAGACTTACGAGAAAGAAGAAATCATCTTACTGTCCTCCACCAGCTGCGGCCAGGGCTCTCCCTCCTCTGGGGGAACATGTGTGCCTGGGAGCTGGGATGGTGGTCACCGAGCACACCAGGAAAGCCCTTCTAATGATCTGGACTCCTTTGTGGTCTTTTTCTTTTAAAAAATTGCAGCGGGAAGTGTTGTTGCCTGTCACCATTTGAAGAAGAGTAAGTTTCTTTACCTTATCAACATCTTTCAATTCAATTAAAATTTATAGGGTGCCAGGAGGACCTGCCCTAGCCTTCTCCCCCTGACTTCTCACATTCGCAGATGAGAGCAGGGGAGAAAAGAAGCCACATTCATTTATAGCAGCCTCTCTCTGCAAGACGAACAGTGTTCTTTTTATTCTGCACATTGATTCAGGTCCTAAGGTCTTTTGGTGACAATACTTGTGGGCAGTGCAGAAAAAGTCCCAATAATTAATACCAGATTATATGAATGAAAATGAGATTTTCACAGACCCAAGAACATTTCTCTGCATTACCACATCCCCCAAAGTCTTTGGCGTTCAGCTCCAGAATGACTGCTCCCATGCAGAACCTGCCTTGGAGACATGGAGGAACATGATCCTCTCCAGTTAATTTCATTGCTACAGAGTGGCTTTTCCCTTTAAGGGTTTTCTTAACACTTTACAAACAATTCCTTATCCGCTAGATACATTCACTTGCTAATGCTTCTACTACTTAATCAACATGAGAAATAAAAAATACTGAGATAGTCGCCGAAACAATACAAAATTATTTGTCGATCAGGGCGCTTCTATTTTCTTCTAACACATTAAATAATAAGACCCAGTGACGTGTTTAATGTTACCATAAATTTGAAAAACTAATAAACCTAGGTATAACTCATTTCCCCATTCAAGTTCACAGGCATCCAGAACTCCATCCACTGGCTTGTAGACCCCAGGATTAATGTAATCCTCATCATAACCCTATGAAATAGGTATCACCATTATCATTCCTTTTTACAGATGAGGAAAGTGAGGCACAGAGAGGCTAAGTGAGTCCACTAAGCTCCTAAATGATGGAGCTGAGATCTGGCTGCCTCCTAAATTCTTAACCAACGCGCAGTTCCTGGCTTAGATTAGGGCTGACCTCAGGGTCAACATGTTCACGCTCACTGCCAGCTCACAAACAGGAGGAGCCAATCAGAAAGAAGAGGGAACTGAAAGTTCCTACTCACGGATAAATACCTTTCAAGCTGCAGAAGGGTTGCAGAAAGGCTTCCAGAAAGGCTTCCATAAGTGTGACCATTTTAATTTAAAAAAAACAAACAAACAACATTCTCCCTGTCTTTAAATGCTGTGTGCAGAATGCCGTATGATTTGTAACTATTGCACCATAATGCATTGCCCACTAGAATGGAATATTGGAAGGTTTGTATGGATTTTGCTTTACTGATGTCAGAATCCACTGTTCTCTTGGGAACATGCCCTGCTCCCTGATCCCGTTCTGTTGCAATAATCAGACTGCAAGCTCCCTGCCTTCCATTTGTCCTCCGTGGGCACCCGGTTTTCTCCAGCAAGGTTTTGATGAGGCTTCTTGAGTGGTTCAGGGGTGGGGGCTCGTCCGCAGAGAGAAGCCGCACTTCGGTCAGTTGCCCGGGACTCCCAAGTGCCGCCGCTGCCCGGAGTCGAGGTTTCTCCTGTCTCAGCAGGGGGAACAAGGCTTAGGAGAAGGGACAGGGGCACCCAGAATATGGAAAGCTTTGTCCAGAAGCACATTTCCACTCTTCCTTTACCCCAAATCTGTCTTTGGTGGTGGTGCGTGGCTTGGTGTTCACAGTGTAAACTTGGAACTGGAGGAATTTCTGTGGCAAGGGAAAAAATTAAATAAAAGCTTTAATTATGGTGCCTGAAACAGGTTTGAAAGGATTCATTAATTGGGTGGCTAAGCTGATTTGCAATGACAAGCTGTTTCTGAACAACAGGGGGGTGGGGTCTGTAGATGGATTATAACTCCAACCGGCAGGAAAGGATGCTGGCTGTGACTTTCAAACTGTGGAACAGCCAAGAGGCTTGTTATATTGCCTCCCTCTGAACTAAACAGAGAGTCAAAAATGAGGAAGAACACATTTCAGTATTTCTTCTGAAGGTGCTACAAGTCGGGGCCCGGGGGCAGGAAACACCCTCATTTTATCCCTCTCTCAAGTAGACCTCCCAGGGATCTGTGATCCTCATCAGCGAAGTCAGTAAATAAAAATAATCAGAAAGTAAAGTTTAATAAATTACAGATAACATGTTGAGTTAGAAGGTTTTAGATAAGGAAAGGATGAAAAGAACAGAGTAACATCCAGAAACTACTGCTTCATTTTCCCTTTTTCAGTTGATAAACAAAGTATGAACTAGCTTGGAAAAACAAGGGAGTTTCAAGACCGCACGAACCATGATAAATCCACATGTTCAGTGCTCACTAAAGACGTGAAAGAACAGCTTTGGAGCCAATCAACTTTCTGGAAAAAAATTAATCTTGTCAACTGATTGCTTAAGGAATGCAAAATGTTAACAGCATCTCATGTCAGATCTTGGCCCAGAGACCAGCTCAGAATGACTGAGGGTTAGTAACAAAAATACTGGGATTACTTTCATGGTTTAGGAAAAGTGAGACAGAGAGAGAGTTGAAGATTCTTATGTTAGCATTTTTTAAAAATGACAGAAGAGGATACAAACATTTCTAAACACATTGCTTCCCTTCAGAAGAAAGATAAATGTTTATCCAGAGCTCTGTGGCCTTTTAAATCTCAGAGAGTATTTCGTGGTTACAAAGTCCTCTGTTTTTAAAATTCCTTGACTGTGCACTGGGAGCTGGAGAGGATTATTTCAGCCCAGAACAGTTTCCTGTTGCTATAGAGAGTAACAATGAAGGTGGATAAAAGTGAGAAGTTTCTGTCTGGCCGATTTTCAGGAAAATCAAATTTAAGTCGCTAATGAACCTGACTTTTTAGATCGATATTTAGCAATTTTCTTAGAATTCTAAGAAAAATCTTAGAATTTCTTATGGTCACTTGACTTTTAGAGGACAGTTCTAGGGCAAAAGAGTTCACCTTGCAGAATAGTAAAGGTTTTAGTGTTGGATCAAGATTTTTTTTTTTTTGAACCAGATGATTCTGTGATAACTCTTATCCACACTCAAACCAAGGATTTGTTGAAAGAGAGTTTCATTAGAACGTTATTTATTTTATAAGGGGCAGAGATTTAAATAATTTAAGGCGTTCGTAAATTCAGAAATAGATGTTTCCAAACAAAGTATTTGCTGGAGGAATACAGCTCTTATCTGGGAAGTTGGAAACTTTCATTAGCTGTATGTAGTCTGATTCCAGAGTCTGTGGTACAAGAAATTCCCTAAGGCCTGACAGGCCCTGTGAAATCAGCTCTCCCTGAACTATTAGGGAATAAAAGACTGAAAGAACAAACGAAGTGGTAAATTTTAGAGGAGGTAGGAGAACTTAAAACCCAAGATTTCAAAGCGGATGATGTACATGTAAGTGACACATAGGATGTAGAGACAACAAAGGGCACCTGAAGAGTGTGGGAAATGGATGCAGACTTCTGAGTCCACTTCTGAGGTGGGAGCTGGGGAGGAGTGGGGCTACCACGGGTAGGGAGGCAGTGGAAATAAGAAAGAAGCTGGGATCATTCATCTCCGCCATCGCTAACTGGATATGCAAACTGGAAACAACAGGGTGGGGTAATCCTGAGAGAACGCTGGGAACAGTGTCAGAAACAGGGAAGGGAAACACTCCCAGGAAATGCCCCGCTTCTCTTGAATTACGCACCTCGGAGCTCTTGGATTTATCTAAACTGTCAAGGGAAGTGACTTGACTGGTTTCTCATAGGCGCTGTGGTGAGATTCACTGCAGTTCGAGTCCAGAATCATCAATGCAACGGAGGAGCGAGGAGCTGGTCAAGACCTTCCAGCTGTGGATGCAGTGAAGGCAGAGAAGGGAATGGCTCCGGATCAGAGAGGGGCACTAAACAGAGCCCCCTGCAGACTCCTGCTCATTGCCTGTTGCCATCCCCACAGCAAGGACCACCTGAGCATCATTTATAGGCTCAGCCCTATCTCAGCCTCAGGAGCTTGTTAGGAGGTAGCTAGAGAAAAGTAGCCCAAAACCTATTGAGCAAATTATCCAGCCCTACCGTCACCTGCTACCTTTAAGAACTCAGTTTTGCCTTATTTCTGGAATTAAGCTCTTGCTTCCTGGCCTGCCTCCAATTAGCAGGTCCCCATATCTGCCCTCCCCGCCTGAGTGCCACTGTTTAACCCTCCGGGTTGCAGCAGGATGGGATCTTGATTCGCTGTGATTAGTGGTCCCAGGATAGTGCCCCCCTGCTGGGACTTTGGGACCTTTTTCCTGATTCCCCGAAGTCCAGCTTGGAAGTTCCTTATTTCCCCTCTCCGATTCCCTGTGGCTAGAGACTGATTCCCTCCAAATAGGGCCCAGTGAGGTATCAGGTATTGCCTGCAGGAATTCTCAAACACCGATCGCTAGTCTCAGCTGTTCTCAGTACCTCCCAGCCACAGCCACAAAGGCTCCTAAGTCAACTTCCCCCTGGGTCTCAGCCTGTTCCATTTGCCTCCAAGGCTTGCTCTACCCTCACATTCATACCTAAGTCAGCCACCAGCGGGGTTCCTATTCCTGTCCCAGGGTGAGACAGCCACAAGGAGGGGCAAGGAAAAGCCATGGAGGCAGCCTCGAAGGCAGGCAGAGCTGGCAGGCAGATTCCAAGGATGAAGAAGGACTAATAAGGGAACAAAGCACTTGGCTGAACATGGAGGTGCCACTTCCCTCCCCTGATCTGGGTCACAGCTGTCACTCTTCATGCCCAGCCCGCCTGCTTCCTCAAGGAGCCTGAAATCAACCTTCCTTAAACATGGTTATGTTTGAAATCCAAACCAACCTCCGGGGGAATGAGTTTCATATGGTAACTAACCCGCAGTACAAAGAAGGAGCTTATTTACCCTTGATTGATATTTACAAGAATTTAACCTGCATTTGGGACCATTCTCATCTGATGCAGTATCTCCCGACATATTTATGCTAACACAAGAAGATGTAGTCCACTCCATGGGAGGGAGGGAAGCAGGGACTGATTAAATCAGTCCTTCCTCCAGCTTCCATTCTTGGCCTTTTGGTGCGGCCTGAGTTTGAAATTTCTACCCCGTGTCAGTATAATGTAATTACAGTGTATTTACTCTGCCTTGACCTAGAAAGAATTTAAAGGGGCCCACCAGGTAACATGAAATACAAGATGACAGCAGCTTAAGATGAGACTGAAACAAGCCACCATGTATAGTTTTGCATGTTGGGCACTGTGCAACTCTAGACAGCATCACTTGCTTCTATAATCATAACAGATTTATGTATTTATTACAACACTTTTCCAGCAATTATTCTGAGAAAAGAAGGCTCTGGGCGTGTGGTAGGACAGCATGTGTTCCTCTTCCTCGGTGTCCAGCCTACCCTTTGTGGGGCCATCTCTAGTAATAAAATGAAGTCCTACAACTCTGAGCTGACTCTGAGCTGTCTCTGAGCATAGCTTCTCCCCATGTCCTGCCTTTATGCTGTCTTTTTCTCTCTTTCTGAAGACTCTAGCCCCTCTAAATAATAATTATAATAATGTTTATTACATTTTTTAATGCCAAGGCACTGTGTGAAGCAGCCTCTCCTATATTTTCGCATGCAATTTCAGCTGAATGTAAGGAACTTCTTGCTGCATATTTCGGGGTCGCACAGCTAGTCGGTGCCACCAGAAATCCAGGCTTGTGCACGTCAAGTTGGTGCTTCTACTGCCAAACAATCTTCTGTTGCGACGCGATCCCATGTTTTATTTGTGAGTCCAAGCTTCTTTTTAACGATGAAACATTGGGTTACACAAAGGAGTCAGCAAGAGTTCATCATAAAGAAGGAAATCAGCTATGTTTTGATTTTTGCCTTCTCCCCAAAGCCCCTTCAACTCAGAAGTTCCCAGAAAAGGGGGGAAGGTATAGCTCAGTGGTAGAGTGCATGCCTAGCATGCATGAGGTCCTGGGTTCGATCCCCAATAACTCCATCAAAAATAAATAAGTAAACCTAAATACCTCCCCCCACAAACAAACAAACAAACAAAACCACACAAAGACAAATGAACTTAAATATAAACTGAAACAGACTCACAGACATAGAATACAAACTTGGGGTTGTGGTTGTTGGTGGGGGAGGGTGGGAAGGGACAGACTGGGAGTTCAAGATTTGTAGATACTGACAGGTATATATAGAATAGATAAACAAGTTTATACTGTATAGCACGGGGAAATATATATGGTGAAAGAGAATATAAAAATGAATATATGTATATTCATGTATGACTGAAAAATTGTGCTGTACACCAGAAATTGACACATTGTAAACTGACTATAACTCAATTATAAACAAATAAATAAATAAATTCCCAGAAAAAAAAAAGAAGAAAGTAGAACTTTCAAACAAATAGAATCTCAGACCCTCTTCCCCTGTGATACTTAATAGGATTACCCACCAGGCATTTGAAAATAAATGCTACTCATTCTTAAACTGTTTTCTCAGGGGAAAAGCAGAATGTTCCATGGAAAAGGCAGCATCCGCAGAGCAATCTTACCCATCTTCTGATTCTGGGACATCGCTGTATTTGCAACAGTTAGAAAATGTAAGCTGTTTTAAAATCAAAAGTTTAGGTTGTCTTTGATTTGTAAACAGTTTTTTAAAAAACACACATTTTATGTGCAACTTTCAAATAATATTTTCATCTCCTTATGAAAGCCATATATGACCACTAATTTAAAAAAAAAGCCATATATGACCACTAAATTAAAAGAATTAAAAAAAGGTGGTCTCTCCACTAGAAATAACAGATACTAATATGTTATCTTTTTATTTCTCTCTCTTTATTCTTTTAATATAATTTAGGATATTATGTGCATGCTTTGAAGTACATTGTTTTTACTCATTATAGTGTGTCAGTCCTGCTAGAAATGGATCTATTTTATTAGCTATTTCAAAAATTCTCCTTTCAGTTAGGGCTTTGAGCATCCTCATTATAGATTGCTTTCTATGTCATTAATTTCCTCCCTTCTTTTCCCTTATCTTTTCCTTGGCTTTTTCTGTGGGAACAAAGCTTTTGAGTTGTAGACTTTGCTAGACATCTACCTGATACCCATTCCTCCTGGTCTCATTTATTCAGGGCAACAAAGTGTCCAGCTAAAAACCATCACTTTCCTGGGCTCATTAGAAGAAGACACGTGACGCAGTTCTGAGATGTGAGTGGCAGTCTGCTGGGGGCATCAAGGAGGGCTTCCCACCTGGGACACATGTGGCCCTGGGTGAGGTAAAGAGCAGAACAAGAGCCTCGGCTCAAGTTGAAGCAGGAAGACAGAAGAAGGGGAGCCTGGGCCCGAGACATATCATCCAAGAGTTCTGATTGCCCATTCTTGGCGTGTTGGTGGAATGAAACCAAGAACCCCCATCTGTGAAATCCATTTTTCAAGTTCTTTGTTGATTTGCACCAAATGCAGACACTGGTACCCCTAGAGACAACAATGAGATGGCTTGTCATCTTTTTCTGTCTCTTGAAGCGACCTTTTCAGACAGGGAAAAAGCTCATGGAAATGGAAAGCTAGAATTAGGAGGCCCGGTGACCATTTAATTTCCCAGTCACTCCCTGAGTCACTCTGGGTGAATCACTGTGTAAACAGGTGTGTGAGTCATCTGTATCTGCATAACCCATTAACACAAGTCAGGCTGTAGACAAGACACGTTTATTCTCCCACAGTTTCTGTGGGTCAGGAGTCCAAGCATGGCTCACATGGGCTTCTGCTCCAGGGTCTCATCAGGTTACCATCCAGGTGTCATCCAGCGCAGGGGTTTCTTTTGATGACTGGGCGGCAGAAGGGCCCCCTTTTAAGTTCATGAGGTCCTTGGCATCTAATAAATTCAAATCCCACAGGGTGACAGGGTAGCATCCCATATTTGACTGATCAGAAGCGAATCACAGGTCCTACCCACACTCAAAGGGAGGGGATATCATAAGGGTATGTGGATGATTGGGGACCATAAGGTACAAGAGTGAGAAATGATGTGGGTAAATATGACAGTTAACATTCCAAAGGCTGTGGTTTTCATCCACATTCTTTTCAGAGGCAGTAGAGAAGATGGAGCTTCTTACAGCATTTTTCTTCATCTCCTAGTAACTCTCTCTGGTTTTAAAGTCCTCCTGGAGTTAGCTACAGATATTACCCATCAAAGGATATATTTAACATTTAATATTTATTCAGAATCTTGCATATCAGTCTACACTATTGGGAATTTTTGAAAAATTTAATTCTCATTCATCTGACCCTAAAATTGAGAACATACCCTTTGTAATTTGAGATTGAAGGGTATTTGATAAAGTAGATAACCAGCAAACATTTTTTTTTACTCCACACACCAGCATCTTTGTTGAGTAGCTCACTACTCAACAAGGATGCTGACAGCCATAGAAGTTCCACACAGTTTTGGCTCACTCGTAAATATAAATGGACAGCCAGAGTTACCTGACATTGGAGGAAAACACCTAACCCATAATACAGAGAAAAAAAAATATAAAGGAGAAGAGGATAGCACAATCCTGAGAATCAGAGGAAGCTGCAAAAATTACTATAAATAATATACTCAGAGAAATAAAAAAGTATTGCATCAATGGAATACTATGCAGCCATAAAAATAATAAAATAATGCCACTTGCAGCAACATGGATGGACCTGGAGATTGTCATTCTAACTGAAATAAGCCAGAAAGAGAAAGAACAATACCATATGATGTCACTTCTATATGGAATTTAAAAAAAAAAAAACAAACAAACTTAGTTACAAAACAGAAACAGACTCAAAGACATAGAAAACACGGTTACCAGGGGGGAAAGGGGGTGGGGTGGCTCAGGTCTAAGGCGGGTGCTGTGAGAGACCCTACCCTGTAGTCAAGAAAGACATACCCCCTCAACTAGCTTAGGGAAAGGGGCACTTACTTGCCTCCCTTACTTGGGAGAAACAGAAGTGGAGCGGCCTTGAGCAAGGTGGGCTCTAAGGACTCAGGAGCGTGGTCAGGGCCGGCCTCTCCCCCTTCACCTGGGGTGCCAGTGGGTGGACTCATGGAGACAGGCCTCTTCCATGTGTGGCGGAAAGATGCACAGATCACGTCCATATAACAGCCGCAGAACTGAGGACAGACTACCAGGCACATTGCAAATACCAGGTCACATGCCCACCCTCGGGCAGATCGTGGTGTCTAAAAGGAGGGTATTAGGACCAACCAGCCAGTCAAGTCTGGGTGGGATACTGCACAGGGCTGGAGCACATGGAAGGAGGGAAAGATTGTGAGGAAGAGGAGAAGGTGTGAGCCGAAGGGCTGGGTGGACAGAACACATGTTTCCCCCACTCCCCACCCCTGATGCCTTGCCCTGTGAGGAACCTGCTCATCCTGGAGCTGGAGCAAGTCAAACCATTTTTCCCCTTCTCCTCCTTGGAAGACATTTGTCTTATGCAAGGAGATGCTGGGGGTGCTCTGTTGTAACTGAGAAAGACCCTGTGGAGGCTTCCAGGGTCAGACCCTCCCCCATATCTTCTGCTGCAGCCCCTCTGAAGCACCCAGATCATAGTATCTCATGTGAATTTCCTGAAATTTTCAGATGCTAAAAACAACCACCAAAGGGAAGAAATGAAGTACTTGATGATGAAGAGCACGTGGCTCCCAGACCTGCTGGCTTCTGGAGGGTGATGGTGTTGACGCCCTGTTCCCTCCACGTCAACCAGTCAGAAGACTGTGCACGAGCTGATCACACACCCTGTGACCCCCTGCCTCACCTGGCCTTTAACTACGCTTTGCTGAAAGCCTTCGGGGAGTTCAGGGTTTCCTTAGTCATGAGCGACCCCATCCTCCTTGCTCAGCCCTGCAACCAGCCTTCTCTCCTCCAAACTGGGATGCGGTTTGTTTAGCCTCAGGATGCGCCAGGCACAGGAACTTGCCTTCAGTAACACTGTTTTTAATCCTCAGTAAAGTTGATGCTCTTTTTTTTTATTCTCCATCAAAGGGGGAGACTAATAATTTAGGAAAACCCTGAACCTATGGATTTGAGCTCTGATCTCACTCCCGCTCCCTACCCCCACCCTCCTCCTTTTCTCCTCCTCTCCGGCCTCCCTTCCCTTCCTCTTCCCTTTCCCTCCCTTTCTGTCTCTCTCCACCCCCTTCTCCTGGTAGATTTACTTAATTTCTTGGCTCACCAGCTGGATTCACATGTGAACAGATGTTTTGATCAATGACTTTGTCTAAGTGCTAAAAGTCACCAGTAGCAGGTTAAACCCAGCAGGCTAATAAAAAGTGCCCCCAAGCGCAAAGCGAAGGTGACAGTGTCCTTGATTTTTCTGCTTGTTTGTTATTACATTGTTTTCAGGTACCTTTGTCTCTTGCAGCTGCAGGCTCTATTTTTCTTGATGTTTAAATGGAAAGGATTTCCTGCACCCACATTCAATCCCAGGTTTTAAGCCTTCAAATCCAATTACTTCCTGATTGGATTTGCATGCTTCTTCCTCAATCAGTAAATGAGCTGTTTCTTCTATGGGGCAAGTCCTTTGTTGAAAGTGACCTTTGTTGAAAGTGACCCTTGAGTTTTCTGTCCTTTCCCTGGGCATGCGTATCAAGGCTGAGTCTGCAGTAAAAGGCTTGTTTCAACCATCTGTGGACACAAAGCCACTCCATGTTCCATGGACATCATGGGGCCATGACATGAGGTCCTGGCTGAGGCCGGCCCTGGCCAGTGCGTCCCAAGGCTGCAGTCTCCACAGGGGAGCCAGTGGGCACTCTTGAAGCATGAAAGACCCAGTTCAGGGCAGAGAAGAAGGAAGAGCGGATTTCTAGTCAGCAGTTAATAAATTCATGATGCCCACACCGTCTGGAAATATTAACCTGTATGTGGAGAGTCAGAGGTAGCAGACCTGTGGTGGGCCATCAGGGGTGCCTTCTGGTAGTTTTATTAAGATGCTCCATTAGAAATGATCCTAAAAGCATCAAATGCCAGACAGCGAACCATTCATCTGAGCGCCTTACAAGGGACACCTGCTCACCTGGGCAATCCCTCGTGTGTGGGACTGAAACCCTGTGTCACAGGATACTTAGCTTCCCAGTCTCCTCTGCCTTAAGGGCCAGAGCCCTCTCCCCACTCGTGGTGTCAAAGATATCCCCACACATTCCCATAAACCCTCTATGATTCTCACTTTGGGGATAAGAAACCTAGGTTGAGAAAATTGAAGGCTTTTCTGAGAATGACAGCTTGATGGTTTGAGCCCCATCTGATGCTCTTTCTATTAGTGTGAGGTGAGTCTGTGCAGCACGAGGGGCCCTGAGCTGGGTGGGGTGGGGGGCGTGAGAGCCCTGCACTCGTCTCCTCCCACGGGTGGTGGTAGAAGGTTGCCTGCGTGCGCTCTCCCACCCTCACCTACAAACAACTACCTTTCTCTGGGTTTCAGCTGATGCCCTAGCCTCTTCAAAGCGGCCTTGAAATGCTGAGGTTCCTTGTATCAAACCACAGACTGGAGCATGGGGTTCGTTACTCTTGCTTATTTCATGGTTGGAGAAGTGGCCGAAATGTCCACAAAACACGCAGGGGACGTCAGCCTCAGCCCCTAATTTGAAAATACTTCAGGAAATGGTTAGATGAGCCCCAACAGACATTTTACCTCAAATCAACTTCATTAGAGATTCTCTGGCAGGGCAAACCGTTGATAGGAGAGGGAAGATCAGAGCATGCAGAGCACATTGTGCATGATTTACAATAAAACCAGAATCACTGGTTTGGGACAAAAGAATTTTTAATGAATCACTTTAAACCAAAGTCAATAGATAAAGAGTAGAGATCAAGGCTGATTTTTCACCTTTTAAACATGGGGGGGAAAATAAAAAATTAACATTCATCCCAGGTCACACCAGGGCCAGTGATTTAGCACAACTTTCCCAAACTCTAATGGCTCAAGAAGGCAAAAGTCATGAGCAAACATATGTAGAAAGCTTGAACTATCAGTTCTAGATAGGATTCAACACCTAACAAAGAGAAGACACACTCTTTTCAAGGAAGTGTGGAATCTATAAAAACTGACAATGTACCTCAATGAGTTCTACGGAAGCATCATTATATGTATATAATCATGCATATTAATGATGTATAGTATATTCTATTATTATATAAAAAATTAGAAATCAATAATAAATATTTTTACAAATCCCATGTATCTGGAAACCAAAGAACATACTAATAAATATGCTTAGATTAAAAAGAAGGATGAAAGAGAGATTACAAAATACTTAGCAGAGGACTAACAATGACACTGCATATCAAAACCTGGCAGCTTCAGGCCCAGACTGTTTCATAGGTAAGTTCTTCAGATTTTTGAGAAATAAATAATATGTTTCCATAATCTGACCCTAATCGCATATTTAAAAAAAATTATAACTAATTAAGCTTTATCTCAGGAAGGCAATAATGGCTCAATGTCAAAAAAATAATTTGTCAATGTAGTTTTTAACATCTCTAGAATAAAGGAGAATAACATTATCATTATCTTGATTTCTGCAGAAAACACTCAATAAAATCCAATACCTATACTTTAGTGAGCCTTCAGGACCACTGACCCAGGCCCAGGGAGTGCCCTGAGTGCCAGTCACCGAGGCCCAGGGTGAGTATCAGGGCTAGTGAACCAGACCCAGTGTTGCCATCAGTGCCTTGACCCAGGCCCAGGGTGTGCTTCAGCACCAATAACCCAGGACCATAGTGTGACCTCTGCACCAGTGACCCCAGATCAGGGTATGGCTTGAAGGCCAATGACTAACGCCAAGTGTATGACTTTACGGCCAAGGACCTAGGATACGCGTGTGCCTTCAGAGCCAGTGACCAAGGCCAAGGGTGTGCCTTTAGGGACAGTGAACCACGTCCAGGGTGTGCCTTCAACACGATTCACCCAGGTGGACGGTGTGTCTTCAAGGCCAGTGAACAAGGCCAATGTTGTGACTCTAGGGTAGTAACCCAGGCAAAGATTGTGCCTTCAGGAACAGTGACCCAGGCCTGTGTCTGTCTTCGGTGTCTGTAACCCAGGACCAGGGTGTGCTTTGACGGCTGCTGACCCAGGTCAAACATGTGCCTGCTGCGAGAGAGACCCAAGTTATGGGTGTGCTTTCTATGCCAGTGACCAAGCCCAAGGGTGGCAGTTTACAGATAGACACAGAGGCCCAGGGAGTGACTTCAGAGGCAGTGGTGCAGGGTATACATTTTGCGTAATTTAAACAGGCAAAGGGTGTCGATTTGGTGCCAGTGACCCAAGCCCAGCGTGTGCCTATGTACCAGTGACCTAGGTCCAGGGTGTGTCTTCAGGGCAAGTGCTCAAGCTAATGTTGTGACTTCAGGGCCAGTGACCAAAGACCAGTGTGTGCCTTCAGGAACAGTGACCTAGGCCCGTGTCTGTCTTCGGTGCCAGGAACCAAGGAATAGGCTGTGCCTTCAGCACCATTGAACCAAGCCAAGGTTATACACTCAGGGTCAGTGACCCAGGCCCAGTGTGTGCTTTTAGGGCCAGTCACTCAGTCCCAGTGTGTTTAAAGGCCATTGACCCAAGCCCATGGGTGACCTTCAGACAACATACCCAGGCCCAGGGTGTGTCTTCAGGGCCATTGACCAAGGCCAACAGTGTGTCTTCAGCGTCAGTGACCCAGGTCAAGGGGGTACCTTCATGACCAGGGGACCAGGATGGGGGTATGCCCTCAGCCTCAGTGACACAAACACAGCGTGCTACTTCTATGCCAGTGACCCAGGCCAAGTGTGTGTTCAGGGCCACTGACCCAAGCCAAGTGTGTGTCTTCAGGGCCACTGACCCAAGCCAAGTGTGTGTCTTCAGGGCCACTGACCCAGTCTAAGTGTGTTTCTTCAGGGTCATTGACCCAGTCC
Source organism: Vicugna pacos (assembly GCF_048564905.1). Lineage (NCBI taxonomy): Eukaryota > Metazoa > Chordata > Mammalia > Artiodactyla > Camelidae > Vicugna > Vicugna pacos. The sequence continues at coordinate 21,447,101 of NC_133021.1, read as the reverse complement.
AAGGGTATGCATGCAGCACCACTGAAACAGTCTGTCAGTGTTCCTAGATTCTAGGGAAGTGACTGAGGCCCTGGGACTGCTTTCAGGTCAAGTTACACAGTCCCAGGGGCAGTGACCCAGGCTCCCGGGATCTTCTCAATGCCAGTGACCCAGGCCCAGGGTGTGTTTTCAGGGCCAGTGACCCAAGCCAAGAGTGTGTTTCTAGGGCCACTGACCAAAGTGAAGTGTGTGTCTTTAGGGCCAGTGACCCAGGCCCCCTGGTTCTTCTCAAGGGTAGTGACCCAGGCCAAGGGGTTGGCTTCTGCTCCAGTGACCCAGGCCCAGGCTGTGTTTTCGGGTCCCATGACCCAAGCCAAGAATGCATCTGTAGGGACACTGACCAAAGCCAAGTGTGTTTCTTTAGGGCCAGTTACTCAGGCCCACGGGTTCTTCTCAAGGCTAGTGACCCAGACGCAGGCTGTATATTCGGGGCCAGTGACCGAAGCCAGGATTTTTTCTCTAGAGCCACTGACCCAAGCCAAGTGTGTGTCTTTAGGGCCGGGGATTATGGCCAAAAGTGCATCTTAACGGCCAGTAACCCGGACCCAGTGTTGCCATCAGCGCCAGTGAACCTCGCTACTCCCTCACCGCGTGGTCACACAACCTTAAAGTCGGGCACTGGGGTGTCCCAGCGCCAGGAGGACCTTAGGTGGCACCTGGGCGGGAGCTGGAAGGACAGCACTGGCTCGAGACCGACGCAGGAGGCCAGCAAGTAGCGCTAGAAAGCAGACACGACCATAGGACAAGCCGGGCCCCTGGCCATCCAGGCCCGGAGAGCGGAGAAGTTTCTCACCAACTTCCCTACTCGGAGCCGGCGTTGGCTGGTGGGGGCGGCGCGTCCGGGCGCCGGGGCCTAGCGCTGCGGGACCGAGGCCGGGGCCGGCCGCTTCTGCCCTCGGGTTGCGTGGAGGGGGCGGCGAGCGGAGGCGAGGCCCGCGGGCGCTCTCCCTCCTCCACCTCCTATCCCCGGGCTCCCGGCCGCAAAGACGGCTGCACAGGAGGCCGCACACTAGCTTCTTCACCGGGAATCAACTTCCCGGCTCTGCTCCTTCGCGAGGCGGGGCGCCGCGAGACTTCCGGTTTGCGGGTGGGCCGCTCGCGCGAGAGCAGGGCAAACCGGACGTCGCGCGCGTGCCCCGCCCGCAAAGCGGAAATCCCGCGCGCGACCCGCTTGCAAACCGAGAGTGACGCGGCGCCCCGCCTCGCGAAGGAGCAGAACCGGGAAGTTTACTCCCGGTGAAGAAGCTAGTGCGCGGCTTCCTGTGCAGCCGTCTTTGCGGCCGGGAGCCCGGGGCTAGGAGGTGGAGGAGGGAGAGGGCCCGCGGGCCTCGCCTCCTCCCGCCGCCCCCTCCACGCAACCCGAGGGCAGAAGTGGCCGGCCTCGCAGCACTAGGCGCGGCCGCCTGGACGCCCCCCCCCCCCCGCCACGCCGGCTCGGAGTCGGGAAGTTGGAGAGAAAATTTTCCTCTCTCCAGACCTGGCTTGCCGGGGACGAGTCTCGCTTGATGGTCTTGTCTGCTTTCTGGCGCTTCCTGTTGGCTGCCTGCGTCGTTCTCCGCACTATGCAGGCTTTCCACCCTACCGAGGTGCCAACTAAGGTCCTCCTCGCGCTGGGACACCCCAACCAGCGACTTTAAGGTCGGGGGACAATCTGGTGAGCGGGCGGAGAGGTTCACTGGCGCTGAAGGCAACCTTGGGTCTGGGACACTGGCCGTGGAGAGGCACTCTTGGCCATGGTCACTGGCCCTAAAGACACACACTTGGCTTTGGTCTGTGGCCATAGAGAAACATTCCTGGCTTGTGTCACTGGCCCCGAAAACACAGCCTGGGCCTGGGTCACTGGCCGTGAAGACGCACTGTTAGCCTGGGTCACTGGCCCTAAAGACACACACTTGGCTTTGGTCAGTGGCCCTACGCATACACTCTAAGCTTAGGTCACTGGCCCCGAAAACACAGCCTAGGCAGAAGCCATCCCATGGGCCTGGGACTCTGTCCCTGAAGGTACAACCTGGGACTGTGTAACGACATGAAAGCATTCCCAGGGCCTTGGTCACTTTCTAAGAATCTAGGAACAACAAGGGACTGTGAGACTGGTGCTGCACACATACCATTGGCCTCGGTCAGTGACCCTGAAGAAACACACACAGACTGGGTCGCTTGGCCTGAAGACACACACTTGGCTTGGGTCGTTGGCCCTGAACACACACTTGGCCTGGGTCACTGGCACTGATTGCAACCCTGGGCCTGGGTCACTGGCCATGAAGACGCACTCTTTCCCTGGGTCACTGTCCGTGAAGGCGCACTTTAGCCTGGGTCAGTGGCCCTGATACATACTCTGGGGCTAGGTCACTGGCCATGAAGACGCACACTTAACTTGGGTCAGTGGCCCTGAACACACACTTGGCCTGGGTCAGTGGCATAGAAGTAACACGCTGTATTTGTGTTACAGGGGCTGAGGGCTTACCCGGAGCCTGGGTCACTGACACTGATTGCAAGTCTGGGCCTGTGTCACTGGCCATGAAGACGCACTCTTTGCCTGGGTCACTGTCCGTGAAGGTGCACTTTAGCCTGGGTCAGTGGCCCTGATACATACCCTGGTCCTGGGTCACTGGCCTTATACACACCCTGGGCCTGGGTCACTGGCTGTGAGATGCACTCTTGGCCTGGGTCAGTGGCCCTAAACACACACTTGGCCTGGGTCTCTGGCACCAAAGAGACCGCCTGCGTCGGTCTCGAGCCAGTGCTGTCCTTCCACACGCTCTGCTTGTGTCACTCGGTTGAGGGCATACCCCGGGCCAGGGTCACTGGCACTGATTGCAAGCCTGGGCTTGGGACGCTGGCCATTAAGGGCACTCTTGGTCTGGGTCACCGGCCTGATACATACCCTGTGCCTGGGCCACTGGCACTGATTTCAACCCTGGGCCTGGGTCACTGGCCGTGAAGTCGCACTCTTGGCCTGGGTCAGTGGCCCTAAACACACATGGCCTTGGTCATTGGCATAGAAGGAACATGCTCTGCTTGTGTCACTGGGGCTGAGAGCATACCCTGGGCCAGGGTCACTGGCACTGATTGCAACCCTGGGCTTGGGACGCTGGCTGTTAAGGGCACTCTTGGTCTGGGTCACCGGCCTGATACATACCCTGTGCCTAGGTCACCTGCCGTGAATATACACTCGGCCTGGGTCAGTGGCCCTAAACACACACTTGGCCTGGGTCTCTGGCACAAAATGAACACGATCTGCTTGTGTCACTGGGTTGAGGGCATACCCAGGGCTTGGGTCATTGGCACTGATTGGAACCTTGGACCTGGGTCACTGACCATGAAGCAGCACTCTTGGCCTGTGTCACTGGCCGTGATACACATAGGGGCTGCCTCACTGGCAGTGAAGACGCACTTTTGGCCTTGGTCACTGGCCGTAAATAGGCAATTTCGCCTGGGACAGTCGCCCTGATACACACCCTGGGCCTGTATCACTGGCACTGATTGCCCCCTGGGCCTGGGTCACTGGCCATGAAGACGCACTCTTGGTCTGAGTCACTGGCCCTGATACATATACTGGGCCTGGGTCACTGGCACAACATTGTAAACTGACTGTATATATATGTATATATATGTGTATATATATATACATATATATACATACACACACACATACAGAAAAAGTATTGCATCTATGAACACTAACAGGATAATGTAAAAGAGAACATTCTGAAAACAAAACAGAGCTCTTCAGTATTAGGAATGAGGAGCAGCAGTAAGTTTACATTAGTAGGGTTAGTGGAGAAGTCTTCTAGACAGACAAATACAATTGAGAGAGATGGAAATAAAGGGAAAAATACTAAAATGATCAATTAGAGGTCCGATATTCAAATAACAGTTTCAGACAGAGCGGAGAAAACTAAGGAGATGAAACTAAATAACACAAAAATATTCCCCAGAATTGAAGGACATAAGTTTTCGGGTTCAAAGTGCCACTAAATGCTACCAGTTTAAAATCACTGAGCACTGGAAATCAAGAAAAGATCTAAGTAATTTCCAGGGGGAAAGAACAGATCATATATAAAAGATGAAGAATTGGAATGGCAATGGGCTACTTGAAAGCAACTCTGGATAACAAAAGATTGTGGAAAATTTTCTTCAAAATTCTTAAGGAGGCCAATTCCTAAGAATAGATATCTCTGAAGAGAGAAAAAAAGTGAGTCTAAGAAATGATCTTATGCATTCGAATTAAGATGAATTAATCATTGACTAAAATGAGATTTATACTTGTGGAGGGGCAGAGGGGTGTAGGAATAAAATTAGTGACAGATCCTTTAAAAATAAAGCAAATAAAAAGAGAGAAAAAAACTTAATGGAAAGTAAAAGCAAAAGTAGTATAAGGAAGAAAATGCCACAGAAGTTTACTAAATGGCTCCTAGTAACGATCTAATAACACTATTATTGATTCAAACCCCAAATAGTGATATAAGTATATTGTGAGGGTGGAGGTAAAGGAGATCTTGAAGGCAGTGGTTGTTTAAAAAAAAGAAAGAAAGAAAGAAAGAGAGAAAGAGAGAGAACCAAACTAAATAGAATGCTTCTGGTTATATATTGTAGAGAAATTGTTGCATATATTTCTCAAGGAAGCATATATACTTAAAGGCTATTCAGAACAGTGTTAACTGTTAGCATGAAAATTTAGAACCTTCCAATTGGCCATCAATAGAGCACCTGTTAAATAAATTACAGTATATCCTTTCAGTTAGACTGTTATACAGTCAGTACATCAATAAAGCCATTTTATATGTACTGATAAGAAATAGTCTCTAGAAATAAGTCAAAAAATTAAGATCAATTTCTGCATTTATATAAAAAGAAAAGGGAAAGTATAGCTTGCTTTCTCTCTGTCTCATGTTTTTATACACACACACACACACACACACACGTATATATGTACTTACAGCGTATACACACTACTGTTAGAAGTTTTCTTATATATTCTTCCAGTAAAAGCCTATGCATATATAAATAAATATGTGTGTATGTTTCTATCCGCATATATGTATGTATACTTATTTGTATTTGTATAGCTTATCTCTGAAAGAGTACACAAGAAACCTCTAATAGTAATTGAGAATGACTGGGGGCCAAGGACTGCAGAAGGTTTTCACCATCCTTTTGAAGCCTTGTGTACCCCATAAATGCGTTCTCTCTTCATTGATGATGATGGTGATGAATATAACAAAGACACTGAAATGCCTGATTTGTTGGTCTCAGGGCTGATATTGACCATCACCTTGAAGTCCTTGGTCTCACGCTCTCCCCGGGCTAAGGCCGGGAGAGCTGGCCATCTCCTGGAGAGGGAGGAGGGGGATGGTGCTGGGAAGCCCACTGGCCTCGGCCGCCACCACCGGGACCCCTGCCTCTGGTGGGTTCTGCTTTTGCTGCTGCCTCCTTTGGGTTGTGCTGGCCATCACTTTGATTTTCATCCAGGCTCTACCACATAGCCAGTTCCATTCCACCCTGACCTAGTCCACCCACGGTGATCTGGGCTCTCTCTTGCCCAAGAAGGGAATTGAGACATGCAATCCTTGTTTTCCTCCCTTCCTTTCCTTTCCTTTTTTTTTTTTTCTTTTCATTCTTTCAAAGTCATCTCGCTGACTCTAGAGCCATACTGCTCGGGCTGTGTTTCTGACTCTGCTTCTTACTAGCTGTGTGAACTTCCATGAATTTCCTGATTTTTCTTTCAGTTTCCTCAACTATGAAGTGAGGAACTTACCTTCATAGAGCTGTGGTGAGGATTTATATATGTTAAATAGTAATACAAGTCATGACTTGCACACAAAGGAAGTGCTGAATGAGGGTGAAGCATTGTTGATGTATTTACATGGTATCACACTCAGATGTTTACTGAGCATCTACCTTAGTCACTGTTGGCTGGTGATACAGTGCTGAACAGGACATGATCACTGCCCGCAGTCAGAGGTAGGAACCTAGTAAACAGTCCACAAAATGCTGCAGGGTGAGTACTATGATAAGTGTGGATACAGCATACACTATGGGAATCCCCAGCCCCCTGTCGGAACAATGAAGGGCATGTTAGCTTGAACATGGCAGTGGTCTTTGTGAAATCAAATAAAGGAAATATTCAAGAATTATGGTGAACGTTATGATGAAAACAATCAGGGGGCTGAGTAGAACAGTGGGGTAGGAGGCCACCTCACCAAACAGGTCTAGCTCTTGAATAGGGGAAGAAAGCACACCCCGTGTGGCAGCTGTTTACCAAGTACCATTCAGAAGCTTTGTGGCAAGGGCTCGTGTTGTCCGATGGAGCCGTGCTGTCTTGGGTTTACCGCCGGCATCTTCAGCATCTTTATGAGCTCTGCCAAGAGAGTACTGAGAGTGGCTTCAACCCTAGATTTTCTCCATCATCAATAATCTGTACAATATCTCAACCTCCTTCTTGAACATTGTAAGGTTTCGTGGTGACCATGTGATATTGGGCGTATGGTCCGTACGGGTGGTTTACTGGCTGTTAACTCATCTCTTCCTGCCCTAGTGGTGATCACAGATGTCTTAGGCATGAATCTTTAGGGATGATGGTGTGGAGCATCTCTGTGGTGGTAGTTTTGGCCCCAAAGTGCAACTAAATGAGTATAATTCTGCTTTCCATGCTAACTACAGAACGGTCTGCTGGCATCTCTAGGGTGATACCCTCCGCAGAGGTGCCAACGTTTGGGGAGTTGTAATGCTACGATTGGTATGTTCAGAAGAACAGACTAGATTCAACCACTTGTCCTCAGCTAGGTTCCAGCAACAGCTTTTGAGCTGGCAGCTTGCTCGTTGTCAGTTTGCTGTTTGCGTTCTTTACAGCATTTTACCACTTGACACTGCGATGTCAGATGCAGTAGAAACTGAGATTCCATTAGTTGAAGAGAATGATGTCAGAGCTGAAAAATGCATAAATTATAGATGTTGAGTGCTGCCCAAGTAGTGTATCTACTACAATCACTGAACTATTATGTTTTTTAGTTTCTTAGTCTTTTTTTGTGAGTTCCTTAGGGTTAATGGCAGCCACCAAAATAACTTTGGTTTGCTGATAACGGGAACATTTGGAGAAGGAGTGACTGGTTCTTCCTGCCAATAACACATTCTCTTGGTCTTTTTGTTTTTTTTAATTGAGGTATAAGCAGTTACAATGTGTCCATCTCTGGTGTCTAGCACAATGTCCCAGTCATGCATATACAGACATGTATTTGTTTTCATATTCTTTTTCATTTAAGGTTATTGCAAGAATCTCTTGGTCTTGAAGCTTTTTTTTCTTTCAGTTTTTGTCTCCCTATGTGATAGTTGTTGGCAAAGATGCCCTCTTGGCTCAGTTACTCTGTTTCTTGGGAGGAATGGAGGATTTTGTAAGTGGTTCTTTGATATTCTGAGGCTTGGCACTGTGGAATACACTCAGTTGAAGACAGTCCAAAAGAACACAGTGGCTTGGATTTTCCCAAGATCAGCTTCAGGAAAGGCTACCTGATACTATCTGGCCTCCCCCGGCTGGATTTGTTCTCTCTGCTCCTCTCTGCCCGCATGGAAACCCCAGAGTGTTGAGATTTTGCTGCCTTCCAAGGAAGAGATGTGGCTTTTAGACAAGAACAAGGAGGAGGGAAAACAAGCTGAATGACTACACACATCATTTCTGACCCAGAGAAAGCTGTGGTTTCAGGAGTTCCAGTTGGCTGGGGCCCCTCGGAGAGTGTACCAAATCATCTTTTGCTTGGCCATAGGGTTTGTGTCAGCTGTTCTGGCTATGGTCCCAGCTGGGTCTGCTTCCTTCTTCATGCTCTGCAGGTTTGGTTTCAGTGTCCACACTGGGTGGGCAGTGGCCCTGCAGATTGTAAAAGCAGGAGTCCCAGCACCTGCTTTGTGATGTACACATGGCAGGTGCTTGAGACCTGCACAGGTGGATCTGGCGGGGCTGCGGTCCATATGGGGAGGCAGCTCACAGCACAGGTAGGAAGGGGGCCAGCAGAGTACAAATGCAACTCTTAAGTAATTCAGCTCTAGTTAAGCCTCTAACAAACGGCAGCAAAGATCCAGACGGAAGTCCAGACCTGTCCAGAGAAAATCAGGACTTTTTATTATAAGACCCCAGATCAGTCACACAAACACATAGACACTGCCTAGCCCATCTCACAGTCTGGCATTTCCTGGAAGGAGTCAAACCTTGCTGGGTAAACAAACTGTCATAGGCAGATAAGTAGATTCCTGGAGACTATCAATCCCACACCCGCCCTTCTTCTCCACTGGAAAATTCAAATCCCCCTCCTGTGTCCCCACCAGGTCAGTTTTGGAATTATCCCCTCGGGTGGCACATGGGAGTCAGCAGAACGCATTTCAGAACCATCTGGACTTCATCTGATTAATGCCACTCTGCCTGGCATTTGACAGGCACTTAATCAGTTTCCCTATTACCTTTACAGCCTAGGGTTACTCTGATTTCCAGAAAACTGTGGGAAAATAAGAGACAGAATCCTCTTTGAAAGAGTTACTGCAACTTTTTTCAATGAAGCTGATGACGTTTCTCCTGCTTTCACACTTCTCAAGAGAACAAAGTTACAACACTAGAAGGTTTCCACTGACTTCTTTTAGAAGATGAGCAAACTGCGACCCAAGGAGACTGACGTTTCCATGAGGTGAGAGTCTCTACGGTGATAAAAACTTTTCTGTCGTTATCAACAACGAGGAGAAATGGCTCTTTTCACAAAGATACAGGATTCTGCCCAGGACGACGTAAGGTCTGGCCTTTCCCTTCTTGGAGTTTATATTCAAAGATTGGAAGAGAGAGACAAATGGCCAACTCACCCATACTCATTCGTGGTGATTGTGAAGGTTATGGAAGAACACTACAGCATTGGGAGAATGTCTCAGTGCATTTGGGCTTCTATAACAAAACACATGATGGCTTATAAACAACAGAAACCTATTTCTCACCATGCTGGAGGCTGGGAAGTCCAAGATCAAGGTGCCAGCAGATTCAGTGACTGGTGACAGTTTGCTTTCTGGTTCACAGATGGCCATTTTCTCCCTGTGTCCTCACATGATGGAAGGGGTAGGGAGCCCTCTGGGGTCTCTTCTGTAAGGGCACTCATCCCATTCATGAAAGTGCCACTCTCATGACCTAATCACCTCCCAAAGGTCTCACCTCCAAATCTCCAAATATCATCACCCAGGGCTTAGGTCACAATATGTGAATTCGGGAGGTGGGGGAGGGTGCAGCACGCAAACATTCAGTTGATAGCAGAGAGTATAAGGGAGCTCAGGAAGAGAAGTGAAAAAGTGGATTTTAGCATCTACAGCTCCTGATTTTATTTAACAGAAAGAATTGAAAAACTACAGGTTTGGTTAACTCCCACGCTGTTTGGCTAAATGGCCATAACCTCGTGGATTATGTGAGATTTCTAAGAGCTTTGGGAAAATGATACCTCAGTGTAAAACGATTCCCAAATGGAGCTCATCAAAATCACAGCCTGAGGGCATTCGAATCCCCTGGGATGATTGCTGAAGTGCAGATTCCAGGACTGGACCCAGGTCTGCTTCGTCAGGCTCATAAGCTTGGGTCTGAAGGAATCTGTAATTTGAATCAGCTCTCCATGTGGCTCTTACACCCATGAACGTTTGAGAACCCCTGCCAACACCCCGAATCAGGAGCAAGCCCAGACAATCTTGAATTTTCTTGCCCTTAAAAAAAAATTAAGTCAGCCACAAAGGGACCATGATAGCTGTGTAGGTTTCTTTAAAACTTCTAGAGAACTCTACGTACGTGAGCTGTAATCAGACCCCGAAGGAGAAAGTTTGACTCAACCCGCAGAGCAAGTTGAATAAAATCAATCATCTTTGCCAAAACCTAATCATGTAGATCTGCCATGAATAACTTCAGTATTTTAAAGCCCAGCCAGGATCTCCAGCCAGTTCAGAGAGTCTTTCCAATATCACTATCACCTTTTGTTTAAAGGAGCTGCCTGTCGGGAGGTGGGCGGGGAGGTGCTTTCTAAATGAAAAACATTATTTACAGAACACTAAAGAAATTCTAATTCCAAAATATGTGTTCCTGGCATGTTGTTGAAAAGTTTGGGCACAATTTCCCATAGAAGTAGTTTCCTAGAACATGTTGATGATAACATCGCTTTAGGCTTAACCTAAAACAATGTTTCAAGGAAATTTTCTTATTCAATAGTTGGACACAATCAGAAAAACCAGAATGAAAAGACAAACTTTATTGTAAGAATTTGGGATTAAATCCTCTCTTTGGTAAAGAAAAAAAAAGTAATTAAAAAATAAAATTATATTAAGGGTAGCCTTTCTACATCAGGAAATTCACCAACTGCTCTCTTATAACTGTGAACGACATGGCTGTATACATGTCCTCAAGAATGTTGACCTCATAGGGAATCCTGAGTAATTAACCTTCACAGAAGGACTATTCAACATCAGTTCTTCATCACCAAGTTCATGAAACCATCTGGGGAGTTCTTATTTGCTTGCTCTGTTCTGTTCTGTTTTGCTTGTCAAGCCAATGCCTGAGTCTCACCCCCAAATTCTATTTTTGTGGGGCTGGGGTGAGACTCATGTGATGACAAAGGGCAACCATTGTTGAGATACCCGTTTAGAGCCAATGCAGTAGTTTCCCAAAGTTATTAGCAGATGGTACATTCTCACTAATGTAGGTGCTTTACATTCTTAATATACAGGTTTCTAAATTAAGGTAGGATTGTCTACCATTGTTATGGAGACAAGCCAATAATTGTTCTATGCACCCCATGTTATGTGACCTAAATCTTTGGGTGCGGGGAGTGGTGGGGCTCTGAGCCTAATTCTGAGTTTACTAGAGTAACGTAATGGCCCCAAAAATCTAGTGTCTGAGTAAAAAGGGGTTTTACTTATGAGGGCCTCTCTAAACTAAGCCAGGTCACACATGCCTTGATTGTGTGTTTTAAGGCAACAAAGCAGTTAGATGTGTCATCAACTTGGTTAGGTTGAGAGGGCAGAGCCTGATGTGATGTCAGGATGCTCTGAATGTAGACCAGGTAGAGGGAGGACCAAACAAGGACCACCTCCTGTCAGGATTTGAGCCTGTGATTCCTAAACTCACGTCCCTACCACGTGCATCTTGCTTTACTCCCCAACTACAAACAGCTGTTTCTCACCTCAGTGGCTTTGCTCAAGTTTTTAATTCTGACATCCATTCCTACCTTCCCTCCTTCCCCCTCAAAGTACTCCTTACCATCCGGTCAGGCTCTGCTCAGTGTCCACTCAGATGCCACTTCTCTCAGAAGCTGTTCCTGACACTTTGATTGAGAAGCAAATGGTGCTTCAGTTTAGGGGCTCCTCGCTTGCATGGGTCCCTCCCAAAATCCTGAGAGGGCCCCCAGAGTGTTTTCATGTGGTCGTGTTTTTTAAATAAAATGTGCAGAAGTAAAATATTTTACCCATAATTGTTTCAGGCTCTCCACTTCAACTACCCCTCTATGAAACTGCCTCTTGTGTTGAGGCCTGTGGGAGGGACCATGAGCATTTCTGAGAATCAGGATAAACGGACATTGAATTTGGAATACATTTAGTTTGAGTTTAGTGAAATAATGTACTTACTAATAATATAATTAGTGGCTGTCATATAACAACAACATCAAAAAACAACCAAATAATATGTCGATTACATCTCAATAAAAGCTGAAAAAAAGATCTTAAACCTGTTTCTATTAATGCATCCTCCAAAATGTTGTAAAATAATCTCTCATAGCTTTAGCACCATAAGGGAAACCATCAACAAAATGAGAAGACAACCTACTGAATGGGAGAATATTTGCAAATGATATGATTGATAACAGGTTAAGACCCAACGTATATAAACACTCATACAACTCAACATCAAAAAACAAACAACCCAACTCAAAAATGGGCAAAAGACCTGAATAGACAATTTTCCAAAGAAGACATGCAGATGACCAACAGGTACATGAAAAGACATTCAACTTTGCTAATCATCAGGGAAATGCAAATCAAAATCATAATGAGATATCACTTCACACATGTCAGAATGGTCATCATCAAAAAGATCACAAATAACGAACATTGGCAAGGATGTGGGAAAAGGGGAACCCTTGTACACTGTTGCTGGGAATGTATATTCATGCAGTCACTGTGGAAAACAGTATGGAGATTTCTCAAAAAAAAAAAAAACCTAAAAGTAGAATTACCATATGACCCAGCAATTCCTCTCCTAGATATATATCTGAATGAAACAAAAATACATAATTTGAAAAGATACATGCACCCCAATGTTCATAGCAGCATTATTTACAATTATGGAAATACAGCTATGGAAGCAACCTAAATGTCCGTTAACATATGAATAGATAAAGAAGATGTGGCGTATATACATACAATGGAATACTACTCAGCCATAAAAAAGAATGAAATTTTGCCATTAGCAACAACATGGATGGACTTGGAAGGCATTATGCTAAGTGAAATAAGTCAGACAGAGAAAGACAAACACTGTATGATATAACTTATATGTGGAATCTAAAAAATAAAACAAATGAATATCAATAACAAAAAAAGAAGCAGACTCATAGATACAGAGAACAAACTAGTGGTTATTGGTGGAGAGAGTGGGAGATAGAGGTAGGGGATTAAGAGGCATAAATTTTTAGGTATAAAAGAAGCTACAAGAATATATTGTACAACACAGGGAATATAACCAATATTTTGTAACTATTAATGGAGTATAACCTTTAAAAATTGTGAATCACTATACTGTACACCTGTAATTTGTATAATATTATATATCAACTATACTTCCATAAAAAAATCCAAAAAATGATCTTTTATGCCTGGACCCCCATTAGACTGTGCACTTCTTGTTGACAAACACTGTTTCTTACCCAGATTTGAATCTCCAGGACCTAGCTCAATGCATGGCATGTACATTAGATGCTCAAAGAATATTTGATAAATGAATGTGTAAATATACAGATATGTGAGTGAATTACTGCAAATGGATGAATCAAGACTCTTCCAGTTTCTAGAGATATCATCTTTGTTTTTAGAGTTCCAGTTACAGATGCTTCACGTTGTTTTGAGTTCAACTGGAAGAAATATACTTAAGTCTCTTCCAGCTGCTGAATTCTGATGAAAACCTGAAGCAACTGTAAAGGCACTGAGGAGACCCCTTTAACAGTTAATCCTCAGATAGAATTTCTGATTAAAAAATGAAAACAAATCAACTTCAACAACCAATACCAAAAATAAATGCAAAAAGCAAACAAAACAAATATTACCCTTCTCCATCCCCACTACCACAAAAAAATTCTCAATATTTTAGTACTGTGTTTGGGTACATGGATAAACACAGATGACTTACTTATTTGATTGTATGTTTAGGAGTACAATATGAGGGTGTGACGTATAATACTCAGTACCCTGCCAAATACAGAGGGGTTCCTGAAAAGACAAGACATTTAAGTCTGAGATACATGTGGTTTGAAGTCCAAAATATTTTCTATGAAAATGCAACTCTGAATTAGAATGAAAATGACTGGTACAAAGGATTTGTAAATCACTGTCACTCATGTATTTTTCATCTTCCATTCTAATTCTCTCTTACGTCTTTCTCTTGTATCTTGTGAAAATATAGGTTTATCCAGGAAGGGATATATACTTGAAGGAACTTCTTTACTCTAGCTGGCCACCCACTGCTTTGACACTGTAGTCAACACTTCCATTGGAACTTCCTCAAATGGAATATGCTTTGTTCTTACCAAGAAAATAAAACAATTTGTTTTCTATTGTGTTAGGTGTGAGATGGTGTTGTTTGTGCTCCGCAAGCTTTTCCACAATTGCCCACCTCTAGTGTCCTGTTTCTTTCTACCTGCCGCCTAAGTTGGGGTATTGGAAACTCCATCTTATCTCCTACCCAATATGCTGGGTACGTGTACAAATACAGATAATTTATCTACTGATTGTATGTTGAGAGTATCATATGAGGATGTGAAGTATAAAGCTCAGCACCCTGCCAAATACAGAGGTTTTCCTGAAAAGATAAGGCATTGAAGTCTTATCTCTTCTTCTTAGTTTCCTTTGCATTATGGACTTTCTGGAAAACCTAGCTATTTTCTTCCTAGGAAAAAAAGGCATCAACACAAATGGATATAATATTTTGCATGCAATTTGGAGACCCTCAATGACCCCATTAATGCCACCTAAGGAGTCCTCTTTAGGGACCCGAGGTAAGGAATTTAAGCCCGTGAGCAACATCTTGGGACAGGAAAGGGTGAGCTGGGGGCATGGTAGCTGTGTAAACGTGACACCTCCAACGTATTTCACAATGAACGTAAAGCTTTATCTAAGGCAAAACATTTTAAGCAAAAAAGGAATTGTTAAAGTGAAGAAAAGATATTTAGAGACCTAATTTCCAATAACAATGCCTTTGATAGTTGAGTTGAAGACAAATCAGTGTTACAGGGGTAAGACCTAGAGGAACTAAGCAAGTCATTATGGTAAAAACATCGTTTTATGCATAGTGTTTCCATAACCTACTTTTCCGAACAGATGAAGAGTTGAAAGAATTCCTCTACTAATAATATCATTTATTTTCAGAGTAAAGTTAAGTAGAAAGTAAATGGATAAATAAATCACGGTTAAAAGAAAATTTACACTTACCAAGATCACCAAAATACAAATCTATTAAAAATAGACCTTGTCTTTGAGGTTTATTTCACATTATCTAAGTACATCCAGTTATGCAAATTTACATTTTTTAATTTCACATCTTTGCATTCCTGATATACATAAAACAGGACAAAGAACACATTTGCAATATTCAGCCTGGACAATCCTGCTTGGGGCAAACAAGATACTCAGCTGCCTTATTTCTGCACATGTACAAATACAATTCTAAATAGCTGGAGTAAAACTCAAGTTTGGTCAAAGAAAAGAAGTGTCTAAATATTTGTGTCACCTGAGGTTATCTGTACTTGATTTTTAAAACAGTCTCCTAAGTACTGAATAACTATTCAATGAGTAACATTTCTTGGAGACCTCCTTAAATTTTCTGGAAGCTTAATTGGTTGTTTCTGGGGTTCTTGTACTCTGTTTGCATTTGATACTAGCTTCACACCAATGCTGTGTATTCACCTAAGATATTTTTTTAACATAGTAGTCAATACTATTTTCCCTCTTTTGTGAAAATATCTTGCCAGGCTGAAAAATGAGAAACTATTTCTTCAATTAGGCAAAGAAAAAAAAAAAAAGGACAGACCAGTGTAATACAGTACTAATTTTAAAGGCAATAATCACATTGAATGAAAGATCTTAACATTTTAGTTATAATCTTGTGAAATTCAAATATATCTAAATCCCATCATGATACTAGATGACCATGTGTTCATTCTGTTCAATGTTACCCACGAGATCTTTGGTATCACTAGTTCCTGGACTTGATCCACTGTTGAAATAGAGAGTGTTTTCAAAAGTGTCCTCTCGAGGTAAGTGCACACGTCTTTTCTTATAAAAGAAATACGCAGCGAGGCCAGCACCTAGCAAGATCAGGAGGACCATGATGACCACTACTCCTGCCACGCTGGAAGACGGTTTGGAAGGACTCATCTTCCGTGGGTCGGCTATAAATAAATAAAATGATTAGGAAAAAACTGGAAGGAGGCAGAGAATAGAATGCTATGCAGAACACTACAACTTTCTTCTTTGAAAAACTAAAATGCGTGAATACTCTTTCAAGTGTCATTTGCCAAATAGAAATGCAGGATATGAAAACAGGAGTCCACGTGGCATAGGGGATTATTTTAAATGTGAAGATGATTATTTCTTTGCAAAGAATATTTCATATATCTATACAGCACTGAGTTAGTCGATGTTTTAAAATATTTGTTTCAAAATAATTGAAGGCTGCTTACAAATACGTTATATGAAGATAAATGGAACAGTAATAATAATGATAATGACAATGAAAAGCAAAGGAGAAAATGAGGGAAAGAAAATAAGAGTAGTGGACATTTGAATGCAAAAGTATTTGTTAAAAAAAAAAAAAGCACCCATGAAGTTAATAAAGGGGGCTGCAGGCAAGCCATAACTCTCAATTTGAAGTTTTTTTTAAGCAGAAGACAAAGTGAATGAAAGAGGATCAGTTCCTTACTCAAACTGTCCATAAAACTAAAATTTAAAACACTGCTTAAAAAAGAAAAGAAAAGAAAAAAAAAATCACAGAGATTCCTGAGAGAAATTTCTTCCGCGGGTTATTATAGGGCAGCTCTTAACAGAGCCGTCAATGTCTTCAATAACATCTATGATGCAAACACCAACCCGACCCCAAGGCCTGCTTTTCTAGAGCGTCATTCAAGGGAGGTCAACGACCCAGTGACAAAGGCTATTGCATAGCTCAAGCCATTCTGCTGAGAGGGCGGCGGTGGGGTGGGGTGTGCAGGAAGGGATTATCATGGTTTTTAAAACAAACAGAATGTATCGATGCATCACTAATACGGAACTTAAAATTTCATAATGGTCTTACCTTTTGTTGTAAGTAACGTATGAGTAGGTTCGGCATCAACAACTGTTTGTAAAATAAGAAAATAATTAAATGCTTGTAAAAATCCGTAATAAATGCTTGTAGTTAGTGAGCATTATTTGGTTCACAAATATATCCAATCATCTATGTTTCGTATGGTGATATATGATATAGGCAGATCACAAATAGATGATTAATGATAGATCATGATAGACAGATAGATCTATACATCTGTATAGATATGCAGATTCTATCTATCTATCCATCCATCCATCCAACTATCTATTTATCCAACCATCCATCCATCCTATACCAGCATCCTAAAGCTATATGGTGAGTTTGAATACACTGGAAAATCAAAAATATGATCTTCCAAGTTGCATTTGAGCCATTGATACTCAACCTCAAAATCTTCCCAATCTATCCATCAATAATGTATCCTAGGCTAGCTGTTTTGAAATTGGCCCACTTGTAAAATGTTACAAGGCCTGTGAATGAAAAATAAAAAGATTCCAACATTGTACCAAAGGGTATGGTGTCTTGGAATAGAGCTCGAAAACGGTGAAGAACTACATGATTCTAAAATATTCTAAAATAAAATCTAATGGGGATGCAGTGCTAATTTACATAATTCATTTACTTATATCTATTACCTAATTAACAAAACGCTATTAATTCTCCCAGTCCCTGTCCTTACATAGTCTGTCACTCAGTCTCAGGAGATGTAACTGGTCTTATATAATTTATTCCTTAATAAATAAATTCTCATTCCTCCCCAGAATAATCGCCTCTTCTAGTCTGGCCAGGGTAAGTGTTTCACCCTTTTTCTCTCATGCCATAAGGCTCTGTAGGCTGTTTCTCCAAACGTCTTGCAACTTTGCAAACCCATATGCATGGATATCCCACTATAAATGTTTCAATATACCAAAATCATTACGTCGGCCAAGCAGACAAAGAGTGTTTTGTGCTCACTCCAAGCTGCAAACAGCAATTGCTCACCACAGCAGACTGCATTTACACTTACAAAGGGGGAGAGCTTGCAAGAAACCTGCAATCACATGATTATCCCACACCTGATGCCTTAATATTTGAAAGAAACCATAGCCTGGAAACGGATGCCCTATAAGACAAATTCTTACTTACTTTTTGGTCTTTTACAAATATATCCTTTGTAGGAAGAACAGTGAATATTACTCCAAAACCCAGAAGACGCATACAGAGATACACAATCATTTCTTTCCCCAGAGGGATCGCCTGTGTTCCAGTTGACAAAGGAAACTGGATTGTTGTTTACCCACAGCCACGATCCTGATTATCAGACAAAGCCAATAAAAACAGAAGTTAAAACTAACCCACCTTAAAATAATTTCAACTTATTCATGCAAAATTTCTAAGCATAGCGTTTTATACCACAATCGAACGTTGCTTACAACCAGACTTTTCATAGGCAGGGTTGTAATAAATAATCATTACAAGGAAGGAGAATATGTTTGTTACATAGTTGAAAATGTATTCCTCATGGGTATAAATATGCAAACATCCTTCCCTAAATTTTTTTTTTCCTGGCAAAAGGTAGAAAACATTTTTTAAACCTTCTTAAACTAACTTACCTACAGTAGATACTCTTTTAATCAGCAACTTTCAAGACAGCATAATATGTGAGTCATTTAAATTTTCAGTCCTATCTCAAGTGAATATATGAGTTTGAATTTTCAAACTCTTCACAAATTAATCATTATTTAAGGGAAGACATTCTAGAATGGAAAACTTGTTTTACCTACAACATTTTGAAATATTCACGATTCAGTAGTCATTCTGCAAAATTACCTTCCACATTTCTGTACAATCCTATCCAAAAATTGGTTTTGCTTTGAAGTGGCTCAACTCGATATGACAGGAAACTCAACTCGGCAGCACTTTCAATGGAAACCAGAGAGGAACCTACAAAATACAAAAGAATAAATATGATGGAAGTATATTTAAGTAGTTGAAAATATTTTTATAATGATAATATTTTGACTGATTAAGAGCAATGTTTTTATTTTTCATCCCCAAAATCTCCACGTAAGGGGTCGAATTTCAAAGAGTGGCCATTTGTCTTCTAAGAATTTTTAGTTTCCATTCTGAAAATATGATTTTTTTCCAGCGCCATTTGTGCACAAGCACTGAACGACTCACTGCAAGATAATCAAAGACAAGGAGGACGTCAAATATCTTAAGAAGGTTATGGTTCAGTGGGTAGTAATGGGTTGAGCGTATAAAGGAATGTATTAGAAGGAAAAATAAATACAATATGCTATTGACATGTCAAACGGGGAAGATTTGTTTCGGGGGAAACAAATAAAAGGGAGCACGGAAGAAATAGATTTTAAGCCATTAAGGAGCATAGGATTTCAAGTAGAAAGAATAGAAAATAATTCTAGAGAGAAAAGGAATAAGAGAAAATATCAAGGGAGAGGGAAGCATAGAGCTTCTTCAGGAAAAGAGATGGCTCACAGATGCTTGGGATTCTCCACATTTGGTTTATGGTGACATGTTATGATACAGGTGGATGATAGATAGACAGACACACAGATAGGACAATCTATTGAGGCAAATGAATAGTATTAATAGACAGCTCAGATTGGCTGGACTAATCTGGTCAATGGGTGAAAAAAAGACTTGGCTTAGGCCTCAGTACAGATGGCAGGAGACATATTTAGGGTAATGTGGTGACAAAAAACACTTAGTTTTTTCAGGCAACAGAATGATGCAATGCACTACAGGAGTAATAACCCAGCCGTTATGCATATAGGACTGTGCAGAGAAGAGGGAGGTAATGGGAAGTGTGCTTAGATGACTATAGCACTGACAAGTCAATCAAAGATGGACTCAGGGCCAGCATTATATTTTGTAGTAAAATTCTCTAGCTTTTAAATAATAACAAGTTAAAACCTATTTTAAGCAGCTCATGCCACAGACATTTTGCTTTGGGCTTTACAAGCATAATCTCACTAAAACTGTACAACAACTTCATTCAGTTGGTACTTCTGTTACCCCACTTTACAGATAAGGAATCTAAAGTCCAGAGGGCAAGTAATTTGCGAACATCCTAATGTTCGTTGAGGGCAAAGTCATGGCATGACCCAGGCATTCTGAATCTTGAGGACCTATATTTAACCAAAAATCTGAACCCCCTGTGACAGGGCCTTGGATTATTCCCTTGATGATTGTGTTCATTGCACAATTTCATATTCCATTATTAAATACACTTCACAGATGGTAGCCATTTCAATATATCTGTGACCCATTTTGATGAATGAGAATCATTCATTTTATTTACAAGAAAATATATGGTGACTCCTACATATAGGGCAACTGAGAAAACACCCACATCTAAATGAGCAGGAAAGGCTGAGACACACTCTCTTCATAAAGCCTACCCCCAGCCCAGTTTCATACAATCAGGAGGGAGCCTCTAATTGCCAGCTTCTCCCTGAAGAGAAAAGGGTTTGGACCACACATCTAACACTCCAAATTTTAAGGTTCCCCCACTGAGGGATAGGCTCCCCAAACACCTAACTCTGGAAGCTAATGGGGTTTGCAGCCATGAGACCTGTAAGACCACAGAAAACAAAGCAGGAGTTCTTAATGGGCACGAAGCACTTGCCACAGCTATTCTCCCAGGACTCAGCTAAGGAACAGACAAAAATGTCCATCTCTCAGTCTTTCCCTGGAAAAGGATTGACTGCATGCTTTACAACTTGCTGCAGAGGAGTGGGAGGGAGGGATCCAGCTATTAATTTTCATGCAGCAAGGGACTGGCTGTGACCCTCCCAGGGGAGCTGGTGTGCATGTCTGCCACCTTCTTCCTCTGACTTGCTGCAGTGATAAAATCAGGTCACCAACAGGTCTCTGGAAGGCGCTTGGACACACACCTGGTTTATACACTTTCCCAGATGCTGTGTGGGGGTCCAGCTTCTAATCAACTGCTCTCAAGTGCTAACTATCATACTCTCTTTTGGGACATGATCAGGTACTGGCACACCCTCAACTACAGGGAGCCAGTAAAAACAAAGACAACAGCTTGTATAACTACAAACCTTTGAGAGACAAACAGGAGCTTGGGTTGGGTTGATTGATGAGGTTCATCTCCTATCCAAGACCACTTTCAAGACTGGAAGAGGCATCTGTTTTATATAATGTACAGAAACCAATGCAGAAGTGAAGGAAAATAAAGAAAAAGCAAAATATGTTCCAAACAAAATACATATCCAAATGGATATTAGTGAAACAGAGATAAGTGATTTAGCCAGTAGAGAATTCAAAATAACAGTTACAGACATGCTTAATGAGGTCAGGAAAGCAGTGCATGAACAAAGCAAGAATTTCAACAAAGGGAGAGAAATTATTAAAAAGTACTGAAGAGCAATCACAAAGCTGAAGAATACAATAACTGAACTAAAAAGTTCAGTAGAGGTGTTCAACAGCAGACTAGATAAACAGTAAGCTCAAAGAAAGACAGGCAAATATATCCAAAGAAGCAAAAAAAAAAAAAAAACAAGAATGAAAAAGAGTGAAGCTAGCTTAAAGGACTTATGAGACAAGAGTAATATATACATTATAGGGATTCAAGAAGGAGAAGAGAGAGAGATGGGGGCAGAAAGCTTATTCAAAGAAACAAAATTTCCCTAATCTGGAAAAAAGAAACAGACATCCAGATTCAGGAACCAGGAGCACCAAATATAATGACTCTAAAGAGACCAACACTGAGACACATTACAATTAAATCAAACATTAAAGACAGAGAGATTTGTAAAAATAGCAAAAGGAAAGCATCTTGTTACACATAAGGGGACCCCTATAAGATTACAAACAAATTTTTCAGCAGAAACTTTGCAGACCAGAAGGGAGTGAGAAGGTATATTTAAAGTGCTTAGAGAAAAAAGCTTCCAGCAAAAAATACTCTACCTACAAAGGTGACATTCAGAAATAAATGAGAGATAAAGAGTTTTCCAAACAAAAGCTGAGAGAGTTCATCACCAATAGACCGGTCTCATAAGAAATGTTAAAGGGAATTATTCAAGATGAAATGAAAGGACACTAATTAGTTACATGAAAATGTTTGAAAATATAAAACTCAATGGTAAGGGTAAATACATTTAAAAATCCAGAATATTCTGATATTATAATGGTGGTGGTAAATCACCTATTAACTCTAGTATAAGGGTTAAAAGACAAAAGTATTAAAATAAATATAAATATAATAATTTGTTAATGGATATACAATATAAAAAAGATGTAAACTGTGACATCAAAAACATAAAAGGTGGGGAGAATGTAAAAATATAGAGTTTTTTCATATGTTCAAAGTTAAATTGTTTTCAGCTTTAAATACACTCTATAAGATATTTCATATAAGTTTCATGGTAACCACACAACAAAACCTATAGTAGATATAAAAAATAAAAGGAATCTAAGCATACCACTATAGAAACTATCAAATCACAAAGGAAGTGAGCAGAGACAAAGAAAGGAACAAAGGAAGATCAAGATAGAAAACAATTAACAAAATGGCAATATTAAGTCCATACCTACTAAGAACTGCTATAAATGTAAATGGACTAAATTCTCCAATCAAAAAAACAAAGTGGCTTAACAGATAAGAAAAGGAAAAAATAAAAATAAAAGCCCCAACTCTATGCTGTCTACAAAAGACTCATTCCAACTTTAGGATACACACAGGCTTAAAGTAAAGGGATAAAAAAATTATTCCATGAAAATGGTGTTGAGAAAACTAGGCAGCCATATGCAATTCTACCTATCTAACCACCATCTAACACTATACAGAAAAATCAACTCAAAATGATTAAAGACTTGAATGTAAGACCTGAAATCATAAAAGCCCTAGAAGAAAATATAGGTACTAAGCTCCTTGACGTTAATCTTAGTGATAATTTTTTGTATTTGACACTAACAGCAAAGGCAAAAAAAAAAAAGCAAAAATAAACTGGGACTACATCAACCTAAAAAGCTTCTGCATAGCAAAGGAAACCATCAGCAAAATGAAAAGGCATCCGACTGAATGGGAGATAATTTTTGTGAACCACATGTCTTCATAGAGATTTAGTATCTAAAATGTACAAGGAACTTACACAACTCGTATCAGAAAACAAATAACCCAATTTTAAAAATGGGCAAAGGACATAAATAGTTATCTCTTCCCTAGTAAGACTTACAAATAGCTAAGAAGTACGTGAAAAGGTCCTCAACGTCACGAATCATCATGGAAATGCAAATCAAAACTGCAGTGATATATCACTTCACATGTGTATAGGCTTACACAAGATGAGATAAATGATGGAGAGGATGAGCAGAAAAGGGAACCCTGTTAGTGTGAATGTAAATAGGTACA
This sequence comes from Vicugna pacos, assembly GCF_048564905.1. Classification (NCBI taxonomy): domain Eukaryota; kingdom Metazoa; phylum Chordata; class Mammalia; order Artiodactyla; family Camelidae; genus Vicugna; species Vicugna pacos. The sequence continues at coordinate 21,424,113 of NC_133021.1, read as the reverse complement.
GTCACTTTGGAAAACAGTACGGAGGTTCCTCAAGAAACTAAAATTAGAACTACTATATGATCCAGCAGTCCCACTTCTGGGTATATATCCAAAGGAAATAAAATCACTAGCTCAAAAAGATACCTGCACTCCACATTCACTGCGGCATTATTCACAATAGTCAAGACATGGAAACAACATACGTGTCCATCAACAGATGAATGGAGAAAGAAAATGCAGTATATATATATACAACGGAACATTATTCAGCCTTAAAACGAGGGAAATTCTGCCATTTGCAACAACACTGATTAACCTGGAGGGCATTATTCTAAGAAAATAAGCCACACAGAGACAGACAAGTACTGCATAATATTACTTATATGTGGAATTAAAAAAAAAAGTCAGATTCACAGAAACAGAGAGGAAAATGGTTGTCAGGGGCTTAGAGGGTGGGGGAAATAGGGAAATGCTGACAAAAAGTTACAAACTTTCAGTTATACAATAAATAGGGTCTTAGGATCTAATGTATAATATGATGACTACAGTTGATCATACTGTATGGTGTAATTTGCTAAGAGATTAGAACTCACATGTTCTCAACAAAAAAGAAAAAATGTAAATATGTGATGTGATGAATATGTTAACCTGATGGTAATACTTGAATGCATATATCAAAACATCATCTTGTACACTTTAAATGTATTATAATGTTTTGTCAACTAAACCTCAATAAAGCTGAAAAGAAAAATAAGCATAAAAGTAAAAAGAAGAAATAAAAACTCAAGGCTGCCTTTTGAATGAACCTGAAGGAAATGAGGATGAAACCCTTGCTCGCCACTGTTGGATGAAGAGCCCTGACTTAGGGTATAATCAAAATTTAGTTTAAAAAAAAAATCGGTAAGATGTTCAGTGGAATTTAACTATGTAGATTTTTTAAATCACCCTGAAAAGTTAAATTTGACATTTTTATTTCAGGAGGGAAATTGTCCATCTATGCCATGTCAGTTTGGGTTTTGTTTTGTATTTATTCACAAATAAAATAACCAGATCTAAAGGCTTTTCTGTTAATGGCAAAACAAAATGGTGCCAGGGCACTCGTGAAACCTGAGCTTATCAGTGATCAGAGGTGAACACGACAGAATAACTAAAAATGAGAATCCTAACTATTTAGAATATTAGGGCAGAAAATAAGAAAGACTGATTCAGCAGGTCATTGCTTTCTACCAGAATGCTTTAACCTTTTGAGGCTCCAAGTTTTGAAATTACATTTGGGAGGTATGATGTTGACCTTTCTGTTGCAATATAAATTATTAAGAAAAATAAACCTGTATTTTTACGTTCCTTAGTTTTTTAATATAGAGTTTTACTAGGACTGGTGATCTAGAATAGACGATCATGGAATTTTCTTACAGTACATGTGGCACTTACCCATTCGAAGACATTCCAGAGAAGCTTGGCCCCAGTTCCTCGTATATGAAGACTCAATATAGTAGCAGTGACCGTGGAAAGGAATCCATGCTGTGTGCTCTGACTCAGGGCATCTACCAGGCAGTTGTGGAGGCTCGGTGGCAGGGGTTTCTGTTAATAAAAAGACATTTAAAATAAAGTAAGACATGAAGTTTCCATAGTACGTAGAATAATATATTAGTAATTAAGGAAAATGTCATCACTTATCATTATTAAAAAAAAAAAAGCTCCAGTGGTAATCATTTGGATCCACCATTTTTATTATTAAGTTTTCCTTTTACTTAAAAATTTTTTGACTTAACATATATCTCAATAGAAGATACTATAGTATAGTAGTAATCAATCACATTCATAATCAAGAATGCAGCTCTGTAGATACCTACAAAGATGTGAATAAGTTCCCCCAAAAGGTCATCCAGAAATAATTTGCAATAATTTGACACTCTTCTCCTTTTCTAGGATCCTAGCCCCTACAGAACTTTCTTAGCTATGACTGACGTTGATGTTATAACTAAATGATGTAGGTAGAATTCTAGGACTTTATCACTGTCCAGTTCTATGACAGAATTCTAGGACTGGATAGCCAAAATATCACTGACTCTGATGAATCCACATGCATCCTGATAAAATTATTTTGATATAGATGTGTTGTCAACATCAAAAGCCATCATAATTTCCTGAGGAATCTGATATCATTGATTCAGAGAATAATCTCAATAATAAAAATTCAGAAGTGTGTCCAGAGCAAATAAACTCAAGCAGTGAAGAAGTGAAGAATAGTTTCTATTTCCATCATTCTGATCCTTGTAGATTTGTTTACTGCCAAGTCAGTCTTCCGTCAGGTGAAGGAATATGTTTTATCTTATCCTTGAGTCCCCCAAAACATGCTAGTGTTTAATAATATCAACAGTGGTTTGTATTAGCACACTGATAAAATTTCAGATCCCTCGATTGTTTCGGTGAATTCAATTACCTTCTGAACTTTTGCAGAGAGAATAAAAACTTTCATTGCAATTCGCTGTCTTCCAGTAGCCATCAAGATCCATATAAACACATGCTGACTTCAGTCTGGGTTCATCAGGAGCCCAATTAGTGTACCTCACTCTCCACTTATCAGTCCAAACGTATTCATTATTGGTCTGTAAGAACAAAAGCACCCATTAGCATAGACCCTGGCTTCACTTAGAAAATACCCAAAGAACCAAGCGAGGAGTGGAAAGTATATTTAAGACTGTAATGGGACAAAGAATTTTCACCATTTGGGAATAAAAAACACATTATGTATTATTTCTATCTAACTCAAATTCAGGTAAAATCAGCCTTTCTTAAAAAAAAAAAAAACTACTTCCCAAAGATCCCCATTAATAGAGCATCGGAAGCTATTTTGAAAGACACAAACTTAAAAGCCTACGTCTTATTCTATAAACTCTTTATTTGCAGGCTTCCAGTGCAAAAGAGAAATTTTATGTTCAGAACAAATAAAATGTTATTATACTATCCTTGAAACGATAATAAAAATTTAGTAACTTTCATTGAATTCATGGACCCCTGAGGGAAACATTTATCTCTTCTAATCTTACTGTTCAGCTGTTAAAACAGGGCCAATGACAAAAGTCTTATTCAAGGCCACATGGGTAGGTAGATAAGGGAGGAGCCTAAGCCTCTTGCCTTCCAGTTAGGGGGCCTTTCAACCATAATGAAACACCATGGCTTTTTTTAAAGCTAATTGTTTTATTCAATTTGCATATTTAATTACTTAATAAACTTAGTTGAGTAAATTTATGGTCACATACAAATTAACCAATAACATCAAAAATATTACTCTTCAATAACATCTTTGTAACAGTTTAAAAGAGATTTTAGGGGACTGGTGGTATAGCTTAGTGGGTGGAGCAAGTGCTTATTAGCATATAAGAGTCCCGGGTTTAATCAGTGCCTTGATTAAAAAAATTGAATAAATAAATTTAAAAGATGTTATAGGTAAAGCCTCAGAACTGTTGATATAGAATATTAATCAGAGATAACTGAATTTTTAAGCCATTTAAACACTTGTCCTCTTTTTAACTGCATTATTTAATTTACTAAGCCAATTACCAAAGATTTGATGACAAAATAAAAAGCATGTATTATCTCAAGTTAGAATTTGGTAGGATTCCACCATGTTCAATCAAATAATGATCACATAATCATTAACTCCATAGATGCTAGGAAGATAATAGTATTGTTTTAGTTATAAATGTCAATAGAATGGAAAGGTATTTAATAATTCTAACTCTAAATAAAATCCTGTTTTAAACTCATAATACAATTGTGGCCATACCTGTGAAAAGAAAAGGAATGAATTACCAAGAGAATGAATTACTAAAAATAGATTTAACATAGACATAAAAATGTCATGGCTAAGTTTAATCACAGAAATCACTGTGGAACTACTTACTTTTTTTCTTTCTTTTTTTTTAATTGAAGTATAGTCAGTTTACAATGTTGTGTTACTTTCTGGTGCCCCGCACAGTCACCACCCTACTTAGGAGCTACTTACGCATGAAGTGTAAATTTCAATCTCTGCCTCATGGTAGAAGCAGTTCTGTAAAATCTGATACCAACCTGCTTTCCAGTTTTATCCCCTTCTATCTTTTTCTCTCTTCTTGGTACTCCTTCCTTATGTTCCACCATCCTAGGCTACATTTATAAAGTTTGACTCTCTCCAAGAAGCCCTCTGGGTCCTGTCCCTTGGCACAACTGATCCCTCTTCTTTCCCCTCATCGCACTTTGTATATACCTCTCTTTGTCACGTGTATTATCTCCTAGTTACCTATGGCATACTTGTAATTATGACACAAGAAAGAAATAAGTTAATAAATAAAACTGTTTAGGTACAGAATTTAATTTTAATATTCAAAAGTAACATGAAAGTTAATATAAGTTAGGTTAAGTCTTAGATTGATGTCTGATAGGCATCACTAACTTGCTAGATCCTTGAAGGAACTGGGTCCTAGAAAGATTGGGTCTTGTTCATGTTAGTATTGTTCCCAATGCTTGGCAGATTCTTACACATGACACGTATTCAGCCAAATGAATGATAATACAAGCGTCAAAGAGAGGTATGTACAAAGAAGAGAATCATATTCAATCATAATATATCAATCATGTCAAGTTACATGCTTCCAGCATCTTACCAAGTTACTGTTCAGGGCGATCCACACTGGTTCTTTAAACGTCTGCATGAGCATCCATGCAAATGCGTTGCTATAGGGATCTAGAAGACTAGCAATGAAGGAAGTGTGAAGCTTGCAGTAATTATCTGCTTCATGCCACTGTAACTTTAATTTCATGAGCGAATAGTTACTTCTGCCATATTTAATAAAGCCATCTGTTGGAATTGTCGTTGGAGAACTAGGCAAGGAAGAGTCTGGAATAGAAAAATTATTTTTATTAACATTAACAATGAACATCATTTGAGCACAATTGGTATTTGACTACTATATTTCATACATCATAAAAATAATCTGAATAGCACAAATCCAAACCCTCAGGTGTTAAAAACATTTTCATGAGCCATTTTGTACCAGAAAACAAAGTTCTATTTTTAAATTAGGATGCCTGATTGAGTTAAGTAATTTCCAAACTCTATTTAGAATATTAAGGGAAATACATAATCAAGTTTCTAAACTATAAAAACCAAAAGACTTGTAAATCCAATGAGATCTAATATCTAGATGCAAGAAATGCCACAGTTTAATCCCGTAAATTAAAGCACATCTATCATCCTGTCATTACCAATCTCTGTTTTTCCATCTTGGTCAAATTTCAAGGTCAAGCACAGTCTTCTCCACCCTCCCCCATCAATCTGTTCCACTCCCTCAGTGAGTTTGTAGCTACTTGTATCTATTTGACTTCACCTGTGGATAATGGACCTTCAAGAGATTGGTTTATGCTCTGGAATAAAGCCACTTAACAGTTCCCAGTTCATTTAACCTTGATCTCAGGATCAAGCTTTATTCCTGTGATGATAGCCTGGTCCTTCCCAGAGATACCCTGTATCTTATCCAAACTGACTCAGGGCCTGGAACCTTTGCAAGCAAGAGCCACTCCAGCTTTCTGATCCTTCCTCTTCAATCTCTTAGTGTGGGTTTCGAATAACTACTTTGGTCCCACCCAATTCTTTGAGCCACTCACTGTGGGTTTCGAATAACTACTTTGGTCCCACCCAATTCTTTGAGCCACTCACTGTCAAGACCCAGAAAAAGCTTGTTTCTGCATGCCTTAGCTGATGCCTTGGTGCAGAACAGAGGTCAGAACAGAATGACAGCCAGAGGGTGAAATCTGGCCTGCTGTCTGTTTTCGTAGTCCATGAGTTTTTAAATGGTTGGGGGAGGGGGGAATCAAAGAATAATATTTTGTGACATGTCAACATTACATGAAATTCAAATGTGTGTCCATAAATAAAAATTCAGTGGATCACAGCCAGGTTCGTTTGTTTATGTACTGTCTATGATTGTCTGCGATCACAGCAGAATTGAGTCATCGCAACAGAGACCGTATGGTCTGCAAATCCTGCAACGCTTATAATCTGTCTCTTACAGAAAAGGTTTACCAACCTCTGGTCTAGGTCCTAGATATATCCCTGCCTGTCGATGTTGTCTTGGCCAACTCTCTGATCTGTTCCACTGCATACCAACCCAACCTTCCATCTGCCTTGCTCTTAATATCCCTGGTAACAATTTTAATTCAGCAAGGATGGCAGCCTCCCCTTCCGCCGTTGCTGCCACCTTGTGTTGGTAAAACAGCATTAAATCCAGGACCCAGGCCAGGATCCTTGCATATTAACAGCCCTTAGGAAGTGAAAGGTCTTATTTCCCAGCTTGGAGACGACTAGGTTTGTCTTAGTATCACTGGAAAAGTTTCAGACTGCTGAAAGTGGCAGATGAAGCTTGAGATAAGATTTAAAAGGCTTCATGAAAGGCTATATGCGGCAAGGAAAGTTAGCTCACTCCCTAATTTGCTTGTTTATTAAAACATTCATAGGAAAAAAATTATAATTAAAAAATTATAATTGAAACTAAATTATTGAGATGTTATCTTCAGGTGGTTAGATAATGAGTAATTTTTTCTCTTTATGCTTTTCTGAATTTTCTAAAATTTCATCAAGGAACATGTGCTATGTATTTTTTAAGTGTTGTTTATTCATATATATTCCTATGTATTCATTCATGTTTTTATTCATATATCTTTACATATCTATATGAATTCATATATATTCTTTCATTTTATTCATCTATAGTATATGAATAAAGTCCACACTGTTTTAAAAAATACTGAACATGTGTTCTTTGTTGAAATTTCTTAGGAAATATAGAAAAGCCTAAAAATAAGAGAAAATTACTCAGAATCTAACCACCTAAAAATTACCTCTCAATATTTTAGTGTTTCCTTATAATTTTTGTATGTAGAGAGATATATTCATAGATAGATATAATATATACAATATAAATGTAAATATAGAGAGAGAGAGAGTTAGAAAGAAAGTTTTTGAAAAATATTGGAAAATACAATAGCACACTGGAGGAACTAAAGTTCTTAATCCCACTATCCAAAGATAATGTCTATTTCTATTTTGATGCATTTCCATAGCTTTTTTTGTTCTTTTTTTTAAAGGACGTTCAAAAGGTTTTTTTAAATGTTTTTTGTATAATCAATAGTCTATAAAATTTTACATCCTGCCTTTTTCACTTCAATACTGTGAACCTTTCCTGAAGCCTAAATCATTAAAAATCTTCAAAACACTTTTTATTGGTGGCAAATATCCAACCACTTATGTTTACAGGAAGAAGAAAAAGAAGATTTTAAATAAGCTTATGAATCATCGTTAACTAATTTCCCCAAAGAACAGCAGCACAGATGCCATGCTTTGGCATGGCTGGTGGCCTGAGATGCCGGTGCTGCCGGGCACAGTGCAGAAGAGAAAGTGGCATGGCCTGGACCTGCTTTGGGATTAATAGAAAGTTAGAATTTCTTCAGTACTTCTCCATCATCTGAAAATACCTTAAGCAATTTTCACTCATTGTCATGAGCTGACGTTAGTTCCCTGATTCCCCAGGAAGTATAAAACACCGTGAGATCTGGGAGAACAAATACCTTCTAACTCAAACTCCTCTGAAGAGCTGTCCTCAGGATGACAGCAACTCAGCCCATCTTTTCAACCCTTATCTCTAATCTTTCTTTTATTTTCTGATCATCTTCTAACAGGGCCAAACATTTTTATTCTAATGTCACTAGAAACTAAAATGCATACAACCATAATCTTGATTCTTGGTAAATATCGACATAACTGAACAGATTTCATTGAACCAAAGTCAGGCTTCCTAAGATGAAAAAAGTAACACAAGTAAGTTACCTACATTTTTAAAGACTCAAAATATACAACGATTCACGAGGCAAAGATGATGCTTTGTGGCAACTGTACTCTACACACGTTCAACTGAGGTATTCCTACTCTGACTATTTTTTAAGGGACAGGTAAGCAAATATACCAAGTTTCTAAAAAAATTAGAAAAAGTTTCAACTTCAAAATTAATCTGTACAAACTTCCCGTGATGGATGAGGGCACACACTTCTATTCATAAATACAAATTACAGGAAATATCCTTTTTATCGGTCACAGGCATATGTGGATTGAAGTCAAAATCAAATAACTTGTTGATGTGCAAGGGAATTTTTTTTAACAAAACTTTATTTTTTAGAGCAGTTTAAGGTTCACAGCAAAACTGAGAAGAAAATCATTTTTTTTAAAGAAAACATACGTTCACACCAAGTCCTACACATGAACATAAATAGCAGTTTTATTAGTATTTGACAGACACTGGAAACAATCCCAGTATCCAAGGGGTGAATGGATAAATGCATTGTGGTACATCTGCACAATGGAATACTGTTGAGCAATGGAAAGGAACCAACTCTACACACAACACAGATGACTCCCCAAAGCATTTGCTACATGAAAGAAGCCAAACACAAAAGGCTACTTACTGTTTGATTCCATTTATATGACCTTCTGGAAGAAGCAAAATCATGGGGACAAAAATCAAGTATGTAGTTGCCAGGGGCTAAAGGTGGGAGGAGGGAATCACTATCAAGGGACCTAAGGGAACGGCTTGGGTGATGGTTCTGCATTGTGCCTCTGGTGGTGGTTACATGACTATATAATAAATCTGAACAACTCACGGACCTGTACACCTAAAAAGGATGAACTCTACTGTATGTAACTTAAGTCTCAATGAATCCAACTTAAAGTTTTTTTAAAAAGTCATTTTTAAAAAAACCCCACCTCTTAACGGCAAGGTCTGGCGGAACTTACCAGGAGGGGTCTGGCATATATAGCCTCGCTTGCTATCACAGGTGTCATCCATCCATTTTCCTGCATCCCTGGATTTCCCTCCAATAACAACAACGCAGTCAGCCTGTATATTTATGGAGAAGAAAAAAGAAGCCACATGTGGATCGACCATCATTTAAATCAATTCATTAATCAGACAAAAATAAAATCCTTCATCCCTAACCTCCACATTTTAGGATAGTCCTAATTCATTTACAGCATCTGCAATTCATCCTATTTCTACACAACTGCACCAGCTTTCCATGTGGATCCCTCACACCAAACTGTGGCTGTCTTAACTGAACATTAAGTAGAGACAATAGATAAAGCTTGGTGACAGTTCTGAGAAATGTGCTATCAGACATCTCATGAATTCCCTGATCCACAGCTACCACGGTTTCACAACAGCTAGTGGTCTTCTCAACCTCCCTGCCTCCAGTCTCACTGTCTCATGAGTTTCAACTATTAGGAACCCCCAAACCTACATTTCAGAAATTCTCCACTCATTCCCATCTCCCTTCTAAGCTACTCTTACCTTCCATTCTCCTGGCTCAGAGTCTCTGCTCTAAGCCAGGAACCCTGTAAAGAACAAGAGTCCTGGCATTGTAACAAAACAACATATGTACTTTGATTCCACTTTTGTGAAATATAAACTTAGTATTTTTACCCATACTAAGGAAAAGTTTATGAATAAAACCAGCAAAAACGTAAGTGTTTTTTTCTGGAAGGTGAGATTACAGATTTTATTTGTTTCCATTGTTTCTCCTTTTCTTTCTGTTCTAAAAACAAAAGAAACTTGTGCAATAATGATTTTTCTTTATTTTAAAATAAAATTTGCCACTCATCCATGAAGTCTTTCTAAGCAAACCCATCTCCACTTTACTTTTCAGCCCTCATTGATGTAAGGAGGATTCAAAGAATTTCTCCCTGGAAAGTCACTTACCCATAACTAGAATGTACCTATGCATCTCATAGATACCAAATGAATTATCATCAAGGTACCATTTCGATCAGGTCATTTTTCTGCTCAAACCATTTTTTTTTTTGCTGCCTATCTGACGAAGTCCAAACTCTTTCATAAGGCATCCAAATTTTCCTAAATTCTGCTTTCCACCTTCTAAAGCTAACTCTTAACTTTTTTTTTGCATGACGCCCCTGCTACATCCAAAGCCCTTTACTCTAGCCCAAACCCACCTTGTACCTTTTTCCTGAAGACTTTATTCACCTTTCGCACTTAACATAAATTTCCCCATCCTCTCGTCACGTTCCCCTGATCATTATATTTTAAACATATTGAGGAAAAGACCCATTGCTCATTCTTCCTCATATCCCTTCTTTCCACCAAATGAAGAGCTCCATAGATACGTGTTTGCTGATTAGATCACTCCATCCCACAGTAAGTTTCTTTTCTCCTAACTGTTCTCATGCTTTACAGTTGACCCTCTCATTATGCAATTTCATTTTGTTGCTGTCCAATTTCTTGTATGAGACTTGTGGTCTAGCTTAAGTTCAACCTTCTTTAAGGTAAGAATAAAATCTCATGTTTCTTCACATATTTCATAGTGCCTAGTAGGGTGTTTAACACTGATTTGTTGACGTCAATGATGTAAGATTAAAAGTAGGGAAATAAAGAAGCAGTCATCTGTCTCTTAGGTTAGGTTACTAGCAAGCTCTCTGCAGATGATAAGCTCAATAATGATGATGATGATGATGATGATTATATCATTAGAAGCTCTAGTAGCTTCCAGAACTATACCCCAAATACTACAACAACTTAAAGAGTCTAGGGGCAGCTGATGCAAAGAATGTTGATAACTCTGGGTTCAAATAGACATAAGCCCACACTGGAGCTGACTTTCCCCATTCCTCACTACCACCACCACCCGCCCCTCCAAGATCAAGAGTTCGTCAGTGAATTCACAGCTTTTCCTTCAAGGCTGTCTCAGCCTGAAACAGTTAAAATCTGCAAGAATGGATCAGATCAAGGAGTACTCTGGTAGATTTTTTAACACAAGATTAATCACTAATATGATGATTTGAAGCAAAGAGACAGTGTACAGAGAGGTGACCTGAAAGTGATATTTACATCTTCATAAGAAAGACTGCTCCTTCTCCCACCAGGGAAGCCCTTCCCCCAGTTTGTGTAAGAAACTCCTCGTCCATCCGTCCAAAGGAAGGTGTGCTCTGAGTTGACATCATTCAGCCCAGTCCAGGCATTAAAAGTGGAGTCCTTCATATGATATGTAAGAAATGCTGAAATAAAGTTTCACGAGATAATTTTAAACTTTGGGGGGAAATACCCAACATATGGAAAATATTCAAAATGCATTAATTTTAAAATCCCAAACATGTGATTAATGTCTCTATTATTATTTAAAAGCACTTACCTTGAAAACAAACACATTCTAACCGGAGCATCATGTTATCACCTCAGCTCTGGACTTTGAAAAGTTTCTCACAATAAAATTCTAGGTTTTATCTGGGTCACCATAGATAACTGTACAGGTTGTATCCTGCCCAAGGGCACTGGGGCACCAGGGCATGGGAGAAGGGAAGGCTAAAGTCCATTCCATGCCCCTCTCTCCATTTCGTATAACCCAGTCTAGGTTGTGGCTGCCTACCATTCTTCAGGAAAAGGTTCATTTTTCTAATTTATGCACAGTTACCCTACGCGTTAGCTGGTGTCCTGATTCTACAAACAAAATTATCTGGTCATAATAACTAGGGGGCAAAGAGGGCTCTGAATCCAGAAAAGCCCTGAAAATGAAAATTACTTGTCAAAACAAGAAGCATGAAGCTGTCAAATTATCACCACCTTGAATTGCCAAACCAAAAGAGCTACCTAACTACACCTCCTCCTTGGGGGCCAACTCCGAGGGGTCAGCAGCCATCCACTGAGGGTGCTAGGATCCAGGAGGCTCTCATCGTTGGAAGAGAAGTTGTAGAGAAACTCAAGTAGGACAAACATGGCCTCCTGCTTCTTTATCAATTCTGTGGCAGAGACAATGGTGGCAAATATCCAGAAGCTGTGAAAGGCTTGACAGTATCCATGCCCCATCCTTTCTGCCTCCCACACAACAGCAGCTGCCTTCTGCAGCCATCAACCTCCCTTGCCAGGAGCCGTGGACACGTAGGACACGGATGGACACCTAATGGATGAGCACTGGCTCTACAGAACAATTCCCAAACTATGCTTAAACATGACTCCTGAATGCAAATAGGAAACCAAATGACTCAGCACTCGGGGTGACTAATAGAAAATACAAGACAGAAAGAAGCCTATAGAGATACCATTATCTGTTTATTCATAAACAAACAGTTCCACAGAGGGGCCACTGCTACATACTAACTGTTCAGCAGAGTGTAGATGCCACCAGCCTGCTCAGAGATTTATTTCTCAATTAACTAAAAGTAAAAAAACTAAAACCAAAAAGAACAAAAACAAAAAAACCCAACCCCCCCAAAAAAACTTCTAATATTTTTCAGAAAGAAAAATATTTACTTTGTTTTCATTTTTCTTCCCTAAATAAGATCATAATTCTTGCCCTATCCCCAACTTGCAATGAAATGTGGAAAAGCGCCACCTGCCAATATTTCAGCCCTGACTTGTTTTCTGCCAAGAACCACAATAAGAATTCAACAACGTGTGCCTATTTCGCCAGGAATAATGTTATTTTATCTGAAAATGGTTTCCTTCTGCACATCTCTATTACCCAGGTTCTAATTTTGTTATGCCAGGAATCAGCACTTTGTGGTTAAGAGAGGAAATCAGTTATTGTGTTTCTCTCCGGGGTAGCTGAGCCCAAAATGTGGTAGACCAGTTACATAAATGTGAATATTATATTCCTACAGTGTGTGTGTGTGTGTGTGTGTGTGTGTGTGTGTGTGTGTACTTCAAGTAAGGTGGCCCCAAAAAGACCATGCGTAAGGGGTCTAGTACTTTCTGTGGACAATACTATACTGAATTTTGCAATCTGCTACATGGAAGTGGTGAATTTCCTCCTTCTGTACTTCAAAGCTCTGGCTTATCCTCACATTTTATCCAATTTTTTCCCCTCAATTTGTTCAATGGTCATATTTAAAACTTAGTTTTATTGCCTTAGGAATTATCAAGTGCCTAGAAGTAAATGGAAAATCAACAATTTCTTACTTTATTCCTAGAACTACTCCACTTCTTTGGCTCTTTGGTGGACAAACTGGTTTGGTAGAAACAGGTGGAATTTAATCTGGAAGACCCAGTTTGATACCCAACTCTACCACTTTACCCACCAAGTTCCTTAACCTGAGACTCCCTAAACACCATTTCCTCATTCACAATGGAGTAATGATCCCTGCTTCATGGAGTTGTTACGAAAACGGAAGGTACTTTGTATGTAAAATGCTCAGCACTGTGCCTACAAATAATAAAACAGCTCTCAGTAAGTCTTTGCTTTCCCTTCCTAGATTTTCACTCTGGAAAACCAAAAAAAATCATTTACTATAAGCAACATTCTACCATTTTAGAGGAAAAAATTTCATGTTTATGTGCATCACTGGTTCTAAACAGCCCACATACCTTGCTCTTTTTCATTTTGTATGGATGCCAGATTTCCTCCAAATCCTATGCAAGCTTTTCGTGCCTCTTGCCAATTTTTTCTTTCTTCTTCAAGAAATCCAAAGATTTTAAAACACTGGGATAGAAGGAAAAAAAATCATGGGATTAAGTACAGAAAGATAAGAGTGTTTGCTCTAAAGAAATTGAAATTATTCATGACGATTATAGTTAAATATAAATATTCCCACAACCAAATAGAGACCCAAAAAATTAAGATAATTTTGTTAACTTTCTTTGCAAAGTTTTTTTCTCCCTTAGGACAAAGGGCACAACAATTTTGAAAGTACCTTTGAGTATATCCTTATGTCTAAAATTTTCTGGAGTGCTGTGGTAAGCAAAAGTTAACTTTAAGCTGAAAGATTCGCATTGTCACTCTCCATATGGATCAGTGCCAAATACCACTCAAATTTCTTAGTACCTTGTGATTGTAAAAACTCCAACCTTCCTTACAACCTCCTGGGGCTGAAGGTGCGGTAGGGATAGCCGTGGCATTGATACTGCTGTTATGCCGCTGGCAAATGAAGGCATTTGGATAACCACAGTTAATGTCATTCCAAAATCCTGACAAAGAACAAAACAGTTTAATGAGATTTACATGTTTACCTTCAAAAGCACTTTTATAATGCATTTACATTTTATAAGGATTCTCAAAAATGGTTTATACTACAAACATCATTTTTACACAAGAGACCAGAAAGATCTATGCAATACCCCTTTGTGCTTTTGCTTACTAATAATTTCACCAATAATATTTCAGGTTGACAGACAGCATCCCATGAGTGAAGCGTATACTTGATGTTGCAGATATATTACCTAAATAGCCAGTAATTGCCAATAATAATCTAATAATACCTAAACTTTATGTACATGAAGCATTTGCTTTAGTGTTTTAGATGTATTACCTCTTTAATCTTCTCAGGAGCAGATACATTCTGTTATTATTCTGATTTTACAAATAACAATGTAGAGAGAAAGAAAAGAGAGAAACATTTAAAAATGTTTCACAAAATGAGAAGTGAGAATATTGTGTTGTGTATTAGTATAATGTTAAACATCCAGCTCCTTAAAAAGGCAACAGCTATGTTGCTAAAATTAGAATTCTCCTTCATTCTCTCTTCCTTTTCCTCTGAGTTAAGTACACAACTTGCTACTTCTAGCCTAGGAATGTAGCAAATGACACATCACACCAGGAGGCAAATTGGAGAAGATTTTGATATTGTCTACCTGAATTTGAATACATGGTTACACAGTTTTCATCATCATTTGCAAAATTGGGTTCACCTGTGGCCCAAGCCACATAATCCACTTTGCTTCCGTCCATCCAACTGGAAAAGAAAATTTAGCCAATGAGCAAAAACCTGATTCTGAGAAGAGTTGGCTACAGCCTAGTGGTGGGAGCAGGCAAGTCAATCAGGATGAAGGGAGCCCAAGATCCTAAACAAACAGAAGAGAAGTTTCTAGAGAGACTAGCATGAAAGCCCCAAAGGGAGCTTGTGCTCCCCACGGCACCAGGCTCCTCTGTAGCAACTGAATGCCTGGGGAGTCTGTCTTCTTTTCCCTCCCTGGAAGAAGTAGCTTTTGTCTTGAAGTGAGAGAAGAAACGGAGATGCCAGTCACCCTGGAAAGGGACCAGAAGCAAACATCCTCCCACAGGACTTCTTGGGCATGATTCCCGCAAAACAAAACCACCCATAGAGAGATGGAGAATACAGAGTTTCTCATTAGGACAAGTCTCTGATTTGAATGCTAACTGTGGCTTTTCCTAAGGTAGATGGCCCTATGCTTCTTTTCATAATTCATAGAAATTTGGAGGCTGTCAGCTCGAAAGAGACCAAGAGATCACTGAATGCGACCCTCTTATTTTGGAGATTGTTAAAATGAATTCTGGTCCAAAGGAGCGTCACACATTTCTGATCTTTAAAAATAATGAGTGTGAGTTTGGGTCTCTGTTGCCCAAAATGGCAATCAGTAGCAGTCACACGGAACAAGTGTGGTTAAAATATCTGGGTGGGTCCCGAGAAGACGTATCCGCTCTTCCAGCTTGAGGAGAACATGTGTCATAATAAACAATGAAAGAAACCCCTGAAACATACTAATTCCCTCCCTCCTGCATGAAAAACAGTACAGTCATTCCTTTGAAGGGAAAGCATTTCATGCAGTTGAAAGAATACTTCAAAGCAGAGCTGTTAAAGCACTAAGTGGGGTGACACGAAAAGGACCCTTTGGCTCTGTGCACCAAGGACAGTCTAAATGGGAAGCATTGCTTTTCAAACAAATTCAGTATTCCTATCTGTATAATACATCTTCTCAGTAGCTGATTTACTAACTGGTGATGATCCCCTAAAACAAAGAGAGGTGACATTTTGCAAAATTAAACCAGACTTTGAGTTGTTTACTTGAGAATTACAATGTTGAAAATATTTAACAGAATTTTTAAAAATTCTCCTTGTTTTTTTAAGAGAGAAAAAGGCCATATGATATCACTTATATGTGGAATCTAAAAAATAAAATAAAATAAATAAGGACACAAATGACGAGTTATTATTCACAACTTAGATGACTGATTTCTTGAATATGTGTAAGCGTATTTGACTGTCCTTTATGATTGGGTGACCGCATTCTGCTGATTCTTACTTTGTGGTTGGCTTTATTCGTTTGATAACTACGTAAGCGTAAAAAGCTAAAGCACTAATCTGTTCTTAGAAACAATGATCAGTACATATATGTAAACTAAAAAAATGTGCAGTGTACTATATATATGTATTTACATGCAATATAATGTATATGTGCAAACTGTAATAATTCACCTAATAAAACTGAAAGAGGAAAAAAAAAAAAGATGCTTTGTAGATTAACAGCCCAGTAGGATTTTTTTTTAATGCATTCAGCAAAACAAAAGTCTGAAAGTAACTCTTAGGCATTCATCAGATCACTATCCTAAGCAACGTTGTTTTATTTTGATTTACTTACGCAAATTTTCTATCCAAGCTGATCAATAAGCCAATAAAATATGCTTGCTGTGCATCATTTCTGTTGACCTAAAACATGGAAGTTTACATATAGTTCAGTCTATACCATAGGAAGCAAATTCTTAAATAAAACCTACATATTAATGAGACGGTCTATTAGGGGACTTTCCTAAGGAGGTATTCATGCAAAAATTTTGTTGTACATTCAATGCTCTTCATAGGAATAAAAATAAAAATATGCACATTATATAACAACCTGTATTTATACAGGAAATACCTTAAGTCATTCTCTTTAATACCAAACACCTATAGTAATTAGGTTGTTGAAGACATTCTTTAAAGCAAAGTAGCCATTTGGGATTATGTGTCTAAGGAAGACTTCTCCATCCACAAATATATTTGTGCAGTATTAGGAAATAATCCTGAGAATTTCAAACCACGGTGTATCTACAATGATGAAGGTAAATCAGGCT
The DNA here is from genome assembly GCF_048564905.1 of Vicugna pacos. Lineage (NCBI taxonomy): Eukaryota > Metazoa > Chordata > Mammalia > Artiodactyla > Camelidae > Vicugna > Vicugna pacos. Next base: position 21,407,256 of record NC_133021.1, on the reverse strand, counting down.
ATGCTCTAATGCTTTTGTAATCAAATGAATTTTTATTCTTTCACTACTGTTGAACTCACTTTTGCCTTCTCTCCCTCTTACCTCCTTTCTGGAAAACAGTGAGGATGCCATGAAGATTTTTAAAGAGAAAGATTGAACCAAGCACCCTCGGAAAAAAATAAATTACACCTCCACTGTTAGCTGACAATTTTGGTTCAACCAAGAAAGAGTTTTATATGAATAATCAAGCTGTACTATCTGTTTATTAACTTTGTTAATACTGTCTTATTAACCAAGAATCTGGTCTGGGGGCAGTGGTGGCGGGTCAGGGCAGAGGGAAGGTTATAGCTCAGGGGTAGAGCATGTGCTTAGCATGCAAAATGTCCTGGGTTCAATCTCAGGTACTTCCATTAATAAACAAACAAAAACAAACCAAATTACCTGCCACCTCAAAAGGAAAAAACAAAAAAGAATCTGGTCCAACTGAGACAGATTATTAAATTAATAATCAACTTGCGCTATAACACAAAGGGTCCGGTATTGATAATTAACAACTAGTTAAGAATGATAACCTTTGAAACTCAAATTAGTGAGCTTAAAACCATCAAGTCTGAATTCTCACAAAGCCCAGTCTAAACACTGTTTCTGGGTTCTGTGACTCTGCATTGAAAACTCTAGCAATCAGGTCACTCACTTCTGTGATGTCCAGCACCAATTTCCCCTCCTCTGACCCTCACATTTTTACCCCTGACCTTAGAAGGCTCCAATTCAGCACATAATTTGAAATTGCACCAAAGGGTAGCAATCATGGACATTATCTTTCCTTATCACATGTCACTTTTCCATGCTTAAATGAATCATATCCTTACATATTTCCATAGAAACTTCTTTTCGCTTTCACTTTGGATGGAAACAAGATCACCAAAATTCTTCTTGCAAAATTCTCGTGCCTTGTCCATGGTTTCCTTCTCTTTGCTAAAATAATACTGGTAGTCTTTGTAAATAACCCACCCATCTTCAGTGACTGGGGGATCTGAAAAATTAATGAGAAAAGGTGATGGATTTTATGTAGACGAATTCAAGAATCTGGTATGTATGCTACATAAAAGTGAAAAGGGCGGAGTAACCCTAGCAGAGGTATCTGCAACTCTGAGAGGCCAGAATGAATAGGATGTTTATGTTAAATACAGACTGAATTATCTAATTCCAAATATTCACTTTCTACCAACTCTGTAAAAACTAGCTGTTTTTCTTCTCAATTAACTTCCGCGTATCATCATTTGGTAAAAGAACTCCCAATGTTACTTTTAACAACCGGATTGCTGAGCTGGAGTAATTTACATATGTGCACCCGTGATGGTCTAGGTTCAAGGAGTGGAAACTGTGAGCGAGTAGCTTTCATCTAATATTACAGATGTAACAGATGGACTTGGGTGCTTCATAATTGGAGAACCAAGGAATTCAGGTACTAGGAGGACCCCTAGGGCTTCTTTGAAACCATGGATTTCTAGGGACTTCTATAGTTCTGTGCTGGAGCAGGCTTCATAAGAGGCCCAAAGACACCCAGGCCTTAATCTCTGGACTCTGTGAATGTTATACAGAAAAAGGTACTTTGTAGATGTGATTAAGTTACGAATCTTGAGATGGAGAGATTATCCTAGATTTTCTGGGCAGGCCCTACCCGTAAATCACAGGCACCCTTACTGAGGGAAACTGAGGGAGATTTGAGTAGGAAAGGAGGGGCAATGTGACGAATGAAAGAAAATGCTACATTGTTGTTTTTGAAGATGGAGGGTGGGGCCATGAACCAACAAATGTGAGGAATGCAGCTCTAGAAACTGGTGGCAAGGAAACAGATCCTCCACTGGAGCCTCCAGAGGGAGCATGGAGCTGCCGCTACCTTGATTTCAGCCCAGGGAAACTGCATTCATAATTCTGATCCCCAGAACCATAAGGGGATACATGTGTGCAGCTTGAAGCCACCAAGTTGGTGGTAATTTTTTACAGCAGCCACAGGAAATTAATCACCTGAGGTCCTTGGATTAGTTTCACGAACCCTGAGACATTGTATTAACAAGCCTCTTTGTGTTTGTGCGTGTATCTGTCTGGAGGAGAAGATCCAAACTTTCATGAGATTCTCAAAGATATTAAGAATCTCTTCTCTCCACCTTCCAAGGGTAAGTATTTTGTTTTTCATTAAGAAAGGAAAGAGAAGGGGAACATCAATATGGAGATCAGAGAAAAGGTAACACCTACTGTCTTGAGGAGCTGGGGTTGGCTCAGGGTTGGGTGTTTGTCCTGGAAAACAAGAGAAGATTAGATACAAAGTATACTTGAACATCTGCTATTACATTACTTCCTAGTTTCACAGTCAGTTACAACTGAAAACTTAACTGCTCTCTCTTTCTCTTTCTCCCTTCCACTCTCCAATCCTCCTGCCGTGCTGTGGGGGAGGAGGATAAAGGGAAACGGAATTAGGGAGGTAAGAGCTAAACAAATTAGGTACAGCACCACCAGAAACTGGAAGACAGTTTTCAGGCACAACAAAGAGCATCATATAAAAAGAAAGAAAAAAAAAACATCACTTTTGGAATTAGAAAGCCGAGATTCAACTCCCACAACTGGATTTAAATTTCTTACCCTTAATTTTCTCAGCAGCAGAAAGGAGTTAGTCATACATGTAAAGCTATGGGATAAAACGTGCAAGTTGTTGGTATTCAGAAGGTGCTCAATAGCTGTCCGCTTTACAGTCACACATCTTATAACTAGCTGTGGAGTGACTTAAATTTTCATGATTTGAAACCATTAAATACAAACTGTTTTTTTGTGAAATATATTTTCTTCAAAAAACTTATTAAATGTATGTTTTACAAAAAGTTAAATGAAATACTTTTCTTTCCAAGAAGTGAATGATACACCTGGACTTTGCTGGAATCTGATAAAAAGGACTCAGGTTATCTAGCTTTTGGTTTAATGTATTTAACACCTTTTAGAACAAAGCTACTAATAATACACAAGGAAACTGGTCCTCGGTAGCTAGGAGGCCTTTAAAGAAGAACTGGCCACTATTTATGCTTCCATTCTGAAAACCTTGGAAGCATCATCTAAGCAGAAGGAGAAAGGAAAGCAAGCAGACAGACAGGAGAACTGTCTTGAGCAACAGAGCAGGAATAGTAGCCAAGTTTCCTTGACAGCAGAGGGCAATGTGGTTCCACTTATCTGTTTACAGCGGAGGAAGCTGATGGATACTCTGGTTCAAGGGTGGGTCTGTGTGTGTTTATTGTAACAGAAAACGTTTGATCCTCTGCCCTCAATACCTGACTTGGATATGTGAAACTTTCTGAGTCACAGGTCATGACTGATATGTATGTATGGATAATTTTTGGCCATCAATAACATAGTGGGTCTCATAGCATCAGGGGCTTCAAAAAGGTGCCAGTTCTTTGGTTGAACATTTCCTTGAGAAATCAGTACTTAGCATATTCAGACTGAGAAAAACTTTCACCCATTGGACGACTGATGTGAGTCAGAGGGTGAAAATCCCCAAATAGAAATTGCATTCTCATTACTCTGCATCCAGAGGAGAAGACCCACCCACTCCCAACACTACAGAACCTGAGCCGGAGCCACGGCTCGTGGGAAGTATTTTGGAGGACGTGACTCTGCTCCAGGGATCCCGGGTGGCCTTTTGATCTTCTGTTCCTTTGGAACATTTATCTATGCTCAGTGACTTCATTCTTATCCTGTGAAATGATGACCCCTGCCAGTTCCCTTATTTTGTTGTTTTGTTTGTTTGGTTCTGCTAATAAAGGGAAGATGCTGGGATTACAGGAGGTTAGTTCTCCAAACCGAGATGAAGGAGAGGACCGGGTATCATACCTTTTCGTATCTGGCAGATCCAGTTGTTAAGATGTTCACAGTTAATATCATTCCAGGACATACTGGGATCTCCTTTCAACTCGCCACAGTATTCAACATTTTGATAATTATTAGGTTCTCCATAAGCCCAATTTTCATATGAAACCTATGTTATAAATGTTACGTTAACAACTGTCAGCCATTTCTATCAGGCCAGTGTCAATCTGCTATCCAAACGTAAAAAGAAAGATACATTTATCTTTTTTAACCTATTTACTTTTTTCACAATAGGTTTGCTTTGGAAACAAGGTTTATGAACACAGCTGGGAAAGAAATAGCTTTCATTACATGGAAACTTTTGAAACTGAATAGCATACACTATTAATGATTATAAAATTGCATTTACTCATATTAAATAGACTGGATCCAGGCCATGAAAGCTGGATTTATATACAGGAAAAACCTTGCAAAAAAGTTCTACTTCTCAGTATTGGGAGTTCCTGACTCTATAACCTGATCTTAAGGGATAAGATGTGATGTTGGAAACTTTCTTTTTCTTGAAACAATAGGATAAAGAAATATAATGAGCTCTTCTTACAAAAGAAAAAAACAGGAGATATTGCTAACCAAGCTGCTAATCTTTACCAAAATGAGCAGTGGAAATAAATGGAAAGGGCTTGGTTTTGGTCCCCTGTGGAGTTTTCAAAGTGGAATCACAGCCCACAGGGTTTTAGAGATAAGCATTATGATCTATTTTCCAGAGATCTAAACATAAAATCTAAGTTATCAATGGAGCCATCAAATAATCCACCAGACCCAAATGCCTCAAACAGTTGATGATGGCTTGTAAGAGGAGGCAGAATTGAAATTACACAAGACCACTTTCTGTGATGACCAGAGGGTTAACATTGCCAGCATGTGCCGTGGCCCCTCATTTCTCCATCCCTGAGAATTGCTGAGAATGGAGAAGTCTGATGAAGCCTAATGGTTTTTCAATGGAATATCAATAATTATTTCCATTCCTGATCTATAAGAGGCCATAAACACTCAATCTTTAAGAAGTTTAGCAACTTGCATACCAATTTGGCGTGATAGAATGAAGACATTATTTTATATAAATTAGAGGAATGCGTTCTCTCATTTTTTTTTCATCCAGTCCACCCTTCTCATGCCTTGGGTGAACAGGACACCTGTACTGGGGCAGGGGCAGGGGCAGGATAAGGATTGCAAAATAGAATTTATTTTACATAGAAAAATGTCTCCAGCTATCCTAATAACCTGTCTTACCAAAAATTTGGATTAAGCCAAAGGGTAACATCAAGATAGATACATGAAAAGTTTGCAAGCCACTGTAGTTAAGTTACACTGGCAAATAAAAGCAAAAATTAACCTCAAAAAAAAAAGATAAATACATGATAAAGTAAGAAAATGATATATTAAGTCAAGTTACTCACGGGAGATCCATCACTCCAAGTAAAACCCTCAGAAGGACTTCCATATGTCAATCCCAACCAAAAGAGTTCGTGGTAGCTTCCACTAGCCCTGCAAGATATAAATAAAACATAAAGTTTTATAAAGTAAAACATAAAAATAAAATATAACATAAATAAAACAAAATATAATAATAAAATACATAAATATAATATAATAAAAATTATAAAATAAAACATATAAAACGTACAAGATATAAAGATAGCTTATGTTACTACGTGAACCAAGTTTGGTTACCTACAAGTCCTAATCAAATTTGAGAGTGATCTCCAAAACATTAATTAGTTATTACACAGATAAAGGGATTCCATGACTAAACATAGCATTATGCCACAGTTGTGCTTTTGGTACAACCCGTAAATATCCTGAAAACAAGGCACCATCCGAGAATAATTGTAAAGCACTGACAGATACTCATTCATTTATTCATGTAACAATATGTACTGAGTGTCTTATATGTTTATAGAGCAATTCATCACAGGCTTCATAGCTATAAAATTAAAGCCTTTGGAAGTAAAACTAGATCCAAAAGTGCCCACAGATTTGGGATATGATCTATGTACTTAGAGCAGCATAATAAGCCCACACTGTTGGAAATAGGAGACTTTTCTCCATATCATTAACACCGAAAGGGTCAAAGAAAGGAGTATTACATAGAAAAGATACTCACGTCACTAACCGCCATATTGCTTGCTGCTCCTCTTTGTTATTGATACTGGCTAGGTCTCCACCCAGAGCTCTGCAAAAGTCTCGAGATTCAAACCAAGTCTTCTTCTCGTGTTTGCCTTTTGTAAACAGCTAAAGGTGGTACAGATTCAGAAAATTTTTTTTACACTTCATAGCTTATCAAATCTGATGAGATTTTCATGTGTAGAAAAGAAAGACATTACAATGGCCCCCAAACAACGTCATTCTCTCGGTTGAAAGATCAATTGGTGAGCAAAGAGTTGGGTAACAAAATCTGGGGGATGATTTTGTAGAAAATAAAAACCTTAGAAAACAAAATTATTTTTATAGCACAGATTAAATGTGTAGACACTTTAGGCATATGGATTAAGCACTGAGCTCCTTGCAGGAGACAGGGTTCACGGGGTTAATTTGGTTCAGTGTGAAAAGTGGCATTGAGACAGAAAAGAAAAAGGAAAGAAACTCCATATGGAGAAAGGAAACACACAAAAAAGAAAACTTTAAGGATAATAACCTCCCTAAGGTTATGCCACAGTTTGTTATCCTGTTAAACAATGAATAGGCAGGCAGTCTCCAACACTTCATTGGTAGTGTTCTGCAAGAATACCGCCTTATCTTTTATCCTTATGGATGCATATTGTAACAATGATTGGCACACATGCCATGACAGACACTTAATGGGCAGAGCATCTAAAAAGATGGGATGTAAGCTGAACTACATTTAATATCAATACAATTTAGAGACTATGTCATATTTTTCAAAGGACTGCAGGTGGCATGGAATCCACAGTGGCAGTGTGAGAAATATCTATCAGGATGCAAACAGGATAGAGTTCCATGTAACTCCCAACTTTTATAGCTTCCATTCACTGTTTCGCATGAGACATGGCCCCTGTCATCGCCACCTTGTAGAGAAAGGGATTTGCTTCCAAAGGACTATGGCTGTCCGGTGGTCACCAAGCATCCCCAGGCAATTTTTACCTTCACCCTGCTTGGGTTATCAGGACACAGGTGCCTTGAGCAAATTTCCACTTCAATAATTCCCAAGACCCCAGGAATATCAGCTTGTGAGACCATGATTGAAGATTTCATTTTCTTAAATCAATTTCCCAACAGCTGAATTTTATTAATAACCCCCACATCTTAATATGTGCAAAGATGGTCTATATATTTTCAAATATACCCTACTCCAAGCATCTCTAAAACCACATAATTTCTAGGGAAGCACATATGTGGATTTGTTCAACGTCCACCCAGATCACGTTTACCGGAGCCCTTGGTTCACTTTCCAGCTCTGGAGAATTCTGCCGCTTCTTGCAAAATCCAGCAACAAATCTCTACGACCTGCTACCCTCAGGTGAATGGCTGTGTACAGGATGAACCTGGCCCCTGCGTAATAACTCAAAAGGTTCCAGAAGCAGCAATAAAATACCTGGTGGGCTTTGTGTTAGTCCTCAATCCATCTGCAAAATCCTCTCCTGTGTTGGCCCAACAGACGCCCTTCTACATAAACCAAGCTTTTAGCTTTGGCTGGCTAATCTGGGTTGCGTAGCTCATTAGTCTCTGTTGCTGCTGGTGGGAGTGACCAACCCAACCAGTCCTTGAGTTAGAGGAGACCAAACGATCTCATTCTGACGCACGTTAGTACTTCGAATCCCCCACTGGCCTTGCCTAACTATCTTACAAAACATACCATGGCCACATGCCTCAAAGGATTGAACAAAAGAGGTCCAGAGAGCTGGCCTTTAAAGAATAATGTCACTAGGTGATAGATAGGTGCATTGCTTTATTTGGTTAAATCCAGCCTTCTCTAGAAAGAATATGATTTACAAGAGAGAAAAAAAAACCCAAATGCTTCATTTGTTGGGGTATCAGGGGTATGTTTGTTTGGGTGAATTTGATTGCCCAAGGAGAAAATGGATGGTCCAGCCCAGGAATGAAAAAAATGATAGCAGGATATCAGATTGTCATTTATAGGACACCGAATGGCCATGTGCCCCTCCTGAGCGGTCCTTCATCTCCCTTCAGGCATGATAATCAGGGGCTAACTCAAAACAAGGGGGTAGCCTCTCTAGGATCCCTACATGGCATGATTGCAGACTTGTTTATCGACGCACTTAGCTAAAAGCTTGTACTCAAAGAACAGAGTGAAAAATGGGGTGCAATAGGATAGCATAAGGGGGAGCAGAAATTTTCATCAAGATAAAAAGACATGCAAGCTCAGATTGGGGCTAGAGAGCGTGAGGGAGAGGAAAGATGTCAAGAGTGGGGGTGGGTTGGGGGGTGGTGATGAAGGCAAAGCAGGAGAAGAAAGGCTGCTGTGCATTGTGTTTGGGGTCTCAGCCGTGTTTGTCAGTCTAAACGCAACTGGTCCTTTGCACCCGCCCAAGGAGAGTGCTTTAAAAACAGCCAATGCCCAGGCCCCCTCCACATCAATAAAATCAGGATTTCTACAGGTGGAGCTTGCACAACGGTTTTGTTCTGTTTTAATTCCTTAGGGGATTCTTGAGGCCAAAGCAGATTCCAGATTCTTTAATAGCCGAGCAACTGACACTTACCTTGAAACACAAGCTAGTTTTACTGGAAGTGCCCCAATTCTCTGGACATTTGGGTTCAGCGGTGGTGGTGGGCTCTGGTGGGCGAGTTACTCCTTCTGCCCAGTGTTTGCACACAAATTTTGCCTTTTCTTCACATCTCAAAACATCCCACAAGCCTCCTGCGACCCCAGTTCTCATGGCAACACACCCAGCTTTCCGACCTGCAAGTAATATAAAGTAGATTTCACTCAGCAGGTGATAATGCAAGCCAGCCCTGCTCACAGAAGACAGTTCACACCTAACTGTCAAATCGTGTGATAAAATCCACACCTGATAAGAAAACTGTGGAGGAGTGGTCCTGCTGCATTTGGCAACTGATTTGTGCTATTTTTGAACCATCATATACCTTGTATTTGCATGGCCTGTATCCCCAGCTGAATTATAATCTCAAAGGTCAGGGTTTTAGTAACATTTTTACTTCTAACAGCTGGCAGGGTGGCCCTCCACCAACAGAGACACAATTTTTCTAGTATGATAAAATTTACAATAATGACAAATATAATGGTTTTTGATGTTTCTTTCATTTTTTTAAGAAAGTATTTAAGATCTATTTCTTCCCCCTGGGGTCCATGTAAATATCCCAGAACAGAAACTCTTCGGGCTTCAAAATGAGACCTGACTGAGTTAGAGATTTTAGATCAGTTGCTGAACTATTCTGAACTCATTTCCTCATCTTAAAATGCAAGTATCACTACCTCCCTTACAGAGTCGTGATGCACACCAGCTTCAATGGATAAAAGGGTACATAAAATAAAATGTAGATTATACCAGGCTTCATAGTTTATAATTGTGTGTTACAGTCATGATTAGTTTGAAACAGTAATTAACTAAGATGAAGCTTTGAAAACATTAGGATTTCTTGCTGCCGACATGAGGTCATCTTTTATTATTGTTCCTTTAAAGAACAGTTAAGCGTTCAGAAGTAACTCTCAAAGTTCTGGGGAGATACATCTTTCCCAAAATATTTTCTCTAAGAAGGCTAGTTCCCTAGAGTTCTGGTTTGATTCATTTTTAACCCCCTAAGGATGTTCCCAGAGTAATCTCTTAGAATCCTACTGCTAAATGATCAACACCAACCAGTGAAGTTAAGGAGTTTTGCCTGAAGGGTAAGAATTACCACTCTTGACCAATATTTTTTTTTTAAGTGTGCATTCTGCTCTTAACATAATGTCCTGTTCTTTAAACTGAAATCTTACCATTTTTCAGAATATTCAATAATTAAACAAAAGCCACATTCTCCAAATTACTGATCTATTTTCCTTATTAACAGCTGGGGATACAAATTTTAAAAACTTCGGAAGATTAGGACTTACTAGGCCGAGTAGCAAATTGATGCATTTAAGCTATATATTACTCCTTTAGCTTTTTATCCAGATTCAATGAAACACTTGCTCTAAGGAGGCTGAATTTCCTGAGTGCAATCATATGCTATGACACCAGCGCATAAAGAAAGCAAAGACTCAAAGTCTGCTCAGAAATGACTTATTAAAGAAGGCATATCAAAATTTATAAGGAGGCAGGATGGTATTAATGCACACAGCACAGATTTGGGAATTACAAAGATTAGTCTAAATCCACGCTTGGAAGCTTTCTGACCGCATAAATTTTCTGAGTCCCAGTTTCCCCATCTTTACGAGGATATTTGAACTTGCCTCGCAGATTTTTTATAAGGATGAAATAAAATCCGAGGCATAGAAAGGGCTAAATAGTGTGGCACCTACAAGACATTGAAATAATGAGTCCCACCTAAGCACCATCCGTGGCCCCACTGCCCCAGCACGGTAATATTTGTGCTCATAGTTGCACTGAAAAGCTTCATATCCCTTAAGTACAGTTTTAAGTTTTCAGAAGTATATTAACCATTTGGCATCTTTAGGACTATTTAGGATTTCATCAATATTTCATAAATATTCGAAATAGAGCAGTACCCGATAACCAAGCTGTTTTCTCTTCCTTTTTTTCTTAGACTGCTACAAACTAATTGGAATATTTTTGAAAGAAAAAGAAAAAACAAAAAAAGAGTGAAATATAAAATAATGAAATTTAAAGAGCACAACTAACTGATGTAAGCCTGTTTGGAAAGGTACACGGAGCAGTCACAGGCTCGGCTCAATGGACGTGTAGGGTGAATGGAAACCCAAGGTGGAAGCCGGGCACGTACCTGGCATATCGGAATTCCAGTGGGTGAACTGCACATCTTCTGCAACGGTCCACTGAAAGGTCCCTTTGTTTTGTACATCTGAAAGTCCTGTCCAAAAATACCTTTCAGGCCTCAATCCAACCAAACTAGTCAGAAAGGCTTGTTCATATCTTAAAAAAAAAAAAAAGTAACTGAATTTTAGAAAAATGTGAATTTTTCTAATTATCCACATTAAAAATCTCTCAATTGTATGCCTGAGCTACGATTTCATTGCCAATTCAAACCCACTGTGTTGTATTTAAATATTCTTTAAATTATGCAAATTTTCACTAAGGACATGGGCTCTTGTGAAAGAAAAAAATCTTATACGGCTGATTGAATAAAGTCACACAAATGTACCCAAACCATTTCTCTCTATTGCTCATCAGCCCCCCTGCCCCTCCTCAAAAGGTAAAAGAACTCTGAAAATGCAAAGGAGAAAACTTTTACTGAAGTAAATCACATCACAATATGTCAATTTCTGGTGTAGAGCAGTGTCCTGGTGATGCATACACATACATATATTTGTTTTCATATTTTTTTCATTAAAGGTTATTACAAGATATTGAACATAGTTCCCTGTGCTCTACAAAAGAAACTTTTTTAAAAATCTATTTTTATATATAGTAGCGAACATTTGTAAATCTCAAACTCCCAAGTTTATCTCCTCCCACCCTCTTTCCCCAGTAACCAAAACTTGTTTACTAAGTCTGCAAGTCTGTTTCTGTTTTGTAGATGAGTTCACAGTATCCTCTTTTTTTTTTTTTTAAGAGTCTACATATGAGTGATATCACAAGGTATTTTTCTTTCTCTTTCTGGTTTACTTTACTTAGAATGACGATCTCCAGGTCCATCCATGTTGCTGCAAATGGCATTATTTTATTCTTTTTTATTAGCCTTTTAAAATATATTATTTAAAAATCAGTCCACTCTCAACTACTTCAAGTGTTCTACATAATTCTTGGTTAAGGAAGTTGAGATGTTATAACATTATCAAGGATAATACAATTAGAAAATCTCTGTGGACTCTCCTTTCAATTTCATTCTCTTACCTCATCTGTAAACAGAAGAGAAAATTATCAAAAAACACAGAGAAGTAGAGATTCAGTCTCTAGAAAGAAAAGGGAGCAGAATCACAAATTTCAACATTTTCTCTCCCTCTGGACTCATCCTTGTATTTGGCATAATCTGGTATTAACACAATGTGGTTAGTAAAGCAAAGTCTATCTTAATTGACAGGCATTAGACAATGATACAATATATACAAAAAAATCTCTCTTTGGAGCAAAAGAAAACTAGTGTCCCAAAGTTTCCAGGAATGAAGGGAGGTGTAGATGACTCCAGAGAGAGCAGAGAGGGAAGTGGAGAGAAAGCCACAATAACAGAACATTTGTTTGACCCAGTCTGAATAATTTCATTCCCTAAACCAAACAAATGCAAAGCATGAAAAGTAACAAACTCAATTTTTCTTCAATGTCTAAAAACCAAATTTAACCTCAGTTGGGGAGCTCCTGAACAGAAGTATCATAGAAAACACATACAGAAAAGCAAACGTAAAATATAAAACAGGGAAATCTCTGCGCCAGTAGACCCAAAGATCAATGGTTCACATCAGAACATGCTCCCATGGTACTGAAAGATGGACAGTTCACCTCCTTGTCATAAGAGAAAAAGTATCTATGCTCTGATTTTCAGATGTTAGCATTATATCAAGGTGTTACAATGTGTTAGACATTTAATTGTACATGAAAAAAGAATGTTGACATACAAGTTCTTTTATAAAGACTATACAAATTCTATGACATCTTTCATTTTATCAAAGAATTTTTAGCATCCTCTACATTCAATTGGGTCTGCCTTGAAAAGCCAATAATTATAACTCACTATATTAAAATGCAATCATCTTTGTTTACTCCAAATCAAATGGACATTTAAAAAAATTATTTTATGTTTCTTCTCTATCTGATCCAGTGCTTTGCAAAAAGTAGGAGAAATTTTTTTAAAAAAACTGAAATCCCAAAGGTGGATAGGACTCTAGAGGTTAAAAGTTACATAAAATCTTGTTTATGGCCACATCATTTTCTAGACCTATTAGTCCAGTAAACCTAGCAAAGAAAAGAAAACCATGGAAATAATTAATAAAATATTTCATAAATCTCTCCATCCTCTTTTTTATTGGAGGTGGTAGTAAAGATAGAAAGTGGAATTTTGAGATAACAAATTTTACTTTCCCTGCTTTAAAAAATTTGACATCTATTACATAAAAAAAAGGACAATAAATGACATTTACTGGAGTATTAGCAAACTGTTCTGAATATTGTTTTATGGTAGTAAAAAGAGCAAAATATTTTATAGTGTTTGCAAAAAAGAATCCAAATAAAAATATGTTTTTTGCTGGGTAATCCTACTCCTGGGCATATATTCAGAAAGAACCCTAATTCAAAAAGACACCAGCACCCCAATGTTCATAGCAGCACAATTTACAATAGCCAAGACGTGGAAACAACCTAAATGTTCATCGACAGATGACTGCATAAAGAAATTGTGGTATATTTATACAATGGAATACTATTCAGCCATAAAATGACAACATAATGCAATTTGCAGCAACATGGATGCTCCTGGAGAATGTCATTCTAAGTGAAGCTAGCCAGAAAGAGAAAGAAAAATACCATATGATATCACTCATATGTGGAATCTAAAAAAATAAAAACAAAAACAGAAGATAAATGAACTTAAATATAAAACAGAAACACAACTGACAGACATAGAATACAAACCTGTGGTTGCTGAGGGGGAGGTGGGTGGGTAGGGACAGACTGGGAGCTCGAGATTTATAGATACTGACAGGTATATATAGAATAGATAAACAAGTTTATACTGTATAGCACAGGGAAATATATCCATGATCTTGTAGTAGCTCATGGTGAAAAAGAATATGAAAACGAACATATGTATATTCATGTATGACTGAAAAACTGTGCTGTACACCAGAAATTGACACAACATTGTAAACTGACTACAACTCAATTAAAAAATATGCGTTCTTTAATGGTGCTACCTTTACAAGATTGAATATAATTTACTCAGAAATTCAGAGCGCATTGATATGATTTCCTGGAAATGTTTCATTATTTGAAATATTTGAAAATAAAATTAAAGTAACGGCATACCTGTCTTCAACAGTTGTTAGGTAAGCCTTCTCATTTGCACAGGTTTGGTTAGCTTCTGCGAACGTTGAAAGTGTGTGTCCAATCAAATAGCAGTAGAAGCCATGTCTTTTCCAGCCCTGTTAATGTTATCAAGCAAATTATCGTGCATATTTATTACATAATATCACTTAACAATTCTCCTAGCATGTAACACAAATTGGTAAACAAAAGATATGTGTAAAGAGCACAAACACGAATACTGTCACAGGCAATGAAGATAATTTATGTGAATAAAGAAAACAGAAGTTTACTGTTCCTCATGTGACAAGTTGTCATACAAAATGGGGGTGGAGGGAGTCATTCTTTCCACTTCTGATGCAATTTGCAACAAAAATGATTTGCAAAATATTTACCAGAGAAACTGAACAAAATGGCTAGGAGCTCGGTTTTGGAATAGGTAACCACAAGAAATAATCTGCAGAATGATAAGCCTAGTCGCCTACTGAGGCCAGTAGTAGATGAGGAGTATAAAGCCGTATCATTTGGTCACAGGAGGGTATTTACCAAACTTCTGGCAACATGATTTGCTGTGGTTTCTCTCCTACACTTCAAGCACACAGAAATGCTAAATAAAAACATAACAATAAACAAAAAAATCCATACTAGAATCGGAGAGAGAGAGATGGGGAAGTCTCCAGGTATCAAAAATAAGTACTAGTGGAGATACGGGTGTAGCTCAGTGGTAGAGCTCATGCTTAACCTGCATGAGGTCCCAGGTCAATCCCCAGTATCTCCTTTAAAATAAAAGTTTAAAAATAAAAAAATAAACTAAGTACTAGAAAACTAAAAAGCTGGAATGGAAAATGCACATGCTGAGATTATAGTCAGGCAGTCATGTATCAGACCTTGATTAAGGTCCTGGGGTCTAGGGCCTGGGGTATGACTGCCCATACAGATTAGAATATTTGGTACATAAAGATGATACCCACTAACAGTAACCCCTCTGCGAGAGGAGAATGAGAAAACTCCACCCACAGAACGAGGAAATGACAGAGATTCTTGTCATCCGCCTTGGGTTCTCGGTGCAGGAAGAAAAAAAATTCTTCTTTTTGAAAATAAATAACAAGTCTGTGCCATAGGTGGGTGCCAGCCCCGACTTCACACTAGCCATACTGTATAAGAATCTAGAGCCAAAAAAGCAAAATAAAACGTGGTCTACAAAAGGAGAACCTTGCAAGCACTCTGAGAAGTCGCAGAAATATTTCACAACCCAGATCACGTAAGACTAACACACCTGCACCTCAGTGTTCACAGCAGTAATGTTTACAATAGCCAAGACATGGAAACCTAAATGTCCATCAACTGGTAAACGGATAGATTTCTGGTCAAGATGGTGGAGTGGTAGGACCACAGGCTCGCCTCTCCTGCCAACGACAGAAAAACCACGACTGACTGCTAAACCACCATTGGGAGGAAAAAAAGCCTGGAACCTAGCAAAAAAGATCTTAAACTGGAAACATAAAGAAGGAACTACAGCAGGACGGTAGGAGGGGCGTGCTCACAATATAATCGGGCCCCATACCCCCCAGTGGGCAACCCACAAGCTGAAGAATACTTTAGTCACAGAGTGAGACTTAAGTGGGAGTGAGAGACCCATGTCAGGCTCCCCAGCCCAGGGTTCTGGCATTGCGAGAAGAAGGAGACCCCGGGACATCTGGTTTTGAAGGCCAGTGGAGCTTAACTCCAGGAGCCCCACAGGACTGGGGGAAACAGAGACTTCATTCTCTTGGGAAGCGTACACAGAATCTTGCGTGCACCAGGTCCAAGGGCAGAGGCAGTGATTTCATAGGAACCTGGACCAACATGCCTGCTGGTTTTGGAAGTTCTCTTGGGGACATAGGAGACAGCTGCAACTCACCCAGGGGACATAAAAGCTAGTGGCAGACATTCCAGGAGTGTTCATCTACATGAGCTTTCCTGGAGGCTGACATCTTGACTGGATCATTAGTACCAAGATCTGGTCCCACCCAACAGCCTGTAGGGAAGCCTCAGGCCAAACAACATACTAGATGGGAACACAGCCCTGCCCATTAGCAGACTTCCTGAGCTACAAAGGCCTCTAGATACAGCCCTGCCCACCAGAGGTCCAGGACCAAAGTTCACCCAGCACTGGGCAGACACCGTGAAACCTGCATAAGCCTCTAGTCCAGCCTCATCCACCAGGGGGCAGAAGGAATCCACAAACACAGGCCAGACTCTACCCTGAGCCCGGCTGGACCTTGGTCCTTGGGTGACAAGAGAGGAGTGTCCTGCTGGGATGCATATGACGTCTCCCACAGAGGGCCACCTCTCCAAGGTCGAGAAACATAACTAACCTAGCTAAAAATATAAAAAGAAAGATAGACAATATGAGGCGGCAGAGGAATATCTTCCAAGCCAAAGCACAAGATAAAAATCCCAAAAGCAGAAATAAGCAATGAGGAGACAGGCAATTTATTTGAGAAAGGGTTTAAAGTAATGATGGTGAAGATGTTCAGAAAACTCAAGAGGAGTATAGATGCACAGAGCAAAGTTTTTAGTAGAGAGTTGCAAAATATAAAGAATACCCAGAGTTGAAGAATAAAATCACTGAAATGAATAACACTCTAGAAGGAACCAAGAATAGACTGAACGAGGCAGAAGAACAGATCAGTGAGCTAGAAGACAAATTAGTGGAAATCACTACTGCAGAAAAAAGAAAAAAGAATGAAAAGAAATGAGGATAGTTTAAGAGAACTCTGGGACAATATCAAGTGCACTAATATTCACATTATAGGGGTCCCAGAAAGAGAAGAGAGAGAGAAAGGGACTGAGAAAATTTTTGAAGAGATAATAACCAAAAACTTCCCCAACTTGGGAAAGGAAACAGTCACCCAAGTCCAGGAAGTGCAAAGAGTACCACACAGGATCAACTCAAAGAGGAAAGCACCAAGGCACATAGTCATCAAATTGACAAAAGTTAAGGATAAGGAGAAAATATTAAAATCAGCAAGAGAAAAGCAACAAATCATATACAAAGGAACTTCCATGAGGTTACCAGCTGATTTTTCAGCAGAAACTCTATAGGTCAGAAGGGAGTGGCATGATATATTTAAAGTGATGAAAGGGAAAAACTTAACAACCAAGAATACTCTATCCAGGAAAGCTCTCCTTCAGATTTGAAGGAGAAATCAAAAGCTTCACAGATAAACAAAAGCCCAAAGAATTCAGCATCACCAAATCAGCTTTACAACAAATGTTAAAGGAACTTCTCTAGTCAAAGCACAAAAAGAAAGAGGTTAAAAAAAAAACCTACAAAAGATTGCTTTGGCAATTCAGGGTCTTTTATGATTCCACGTAAGTTTTGGAATTGTTTGTTCTAGTTCTGTGAAAAATGTCATATGAGTATTTTGACAGGGGTTGCTTTGGATCTGTGGATTGCTTTGAGTAGTATGGCCATTTTGATAATGTGGAGTCTTCCAATCCAAGGGCAGAAGATATCTTTCCATTTCTTTGTATCATCTTCAGATTTCCCTCATCAATGTTTTACAGTTTTCAGAGTATAGGTAACCTCCTTGGTTAAGTTTATTTATAGGTATTCTGTTGTTTTGGTTTTTTTTTTGATGCAAAGGAGATGTTTATGACAGTTATAAAATTCTGGTTTTTGAAGTTTAAAAAAAAGTGAATAAAGGGCTGCAAATGGCAAAATATCCTTCTTTTTTATGGGTGAGTTGTATTCCATTACATATATATGCTACATTGTCTTTATCCATTCATCTATTGATGTACACTTAGGATGCTTCCATGTTTTGGCAACTATAAATAATATTGCTGTTAATAGTAAGGTGTATGTATCTTTTTGAATTAATGTTTTTGTTTTTCTCAGATATATGCCCAATAGTGGAATTACTGGGCCATATGGTGGTTCTATTTTTAGGTTTTTGAGAAACCTCTGTATTGTTTTCCATAGTGGCTGCACCCATTTACATTCCCACCAACAGTGTACAAGGGTTCCGTTTCCTCTACATCCTTGCCAACATCTGTTACTTGTGTTCTTATTGATGATGGCTCTTCTGACAGATGTGAGATGATATCTCATTGTGATTCAGATTTGCTTTTCCCTGATATTAGTGATGTTGAGCAACTTTTTTGTTCCTGTTGGCCATCTGCATTTCCTCTTTCAGAAAAATGTCTGTTCAGTTCTTCTGCCCATATTTTAAGTAGGTTGTTTGTTTGCTTTTCAACTGAAGTACCATTGATTTAAAATATGTTGTATTAGCTTCTGGTGACAGCATGGATGGACTTGGAGGGCATTAGACTAAGTAAAATAAGTCAGACAGAGAAAGACAAATACTTTAAGATATTACTTACATGTGGAGTCTAAAAAAGTACAACAAACTAGTGAATATAACAGAAAAGAAACAGAGTCACAAATGTAAAGAAGGAACTAGTGGTTACCAGTGGGGAGAGGATAAGGGGAGGGGCAAGATGGAGGTGGAGGATTAAGAGGTACAAACTATCAAGTATAAAATAAGCTACAAGGATGTACTGTACAACATGGGGAATAGAGCCAATATTTTATAATAACTATAAACCTTTAAAAATTGTGAATTACTATATTATTTACCTATAACATATAATATTGTACATCAACTACACTTCAATTTTAAAAATATGATATTGTAAAATAAATACATAAATAAATTTTAAAAATGAAAAAACAGATGAATGGATAAAGAGGAGGTGGTATATCTATACACCTATACACAATGGAATATCACTCAGCCATAAAAAAGAATGAAGTAATGCCATCTGCAGCAACATGGATGGACCTAGAGATTATCATATTAAGTGAAGTAAGTCAGATAGAGAAAGACAAATGTCATAAGATATTGATCATATATGGAATCTTTAAAAATATACACACATTTTATTTACAAACCAGAAATAGACTCATGGACATAGAAAACAAACTGTGGTTACTAGGGGGAAAGGTGAGGGAAGGATAGATTAAGAGTTTGGGATTAACAGATACATGTTATTATATATAAAATAGATAAATAACAAGGACCTACTGTATAGCACAGGGAACATTATTCAATTTTTTATAATGAGAAGCAATGTAAAAGAAACTAAAAAGAAAAATGTATGTATGTATATGTATAACTGAATCACTTTGCTGTACACCTGAAACTAACATTGTAAATCAACTACATATCAATTAAAAATAAGAATTAAAAAAAAAGACTATGACATTTAAGCGTTGGGGTGGGGATGGTTTGGGGCCTAACTCACAATCAAAAATTACAAACCATGTGAAAAAAATGTCTCCTTTTAAGGGAGAGTCAGTAGTTTAACAGAAGAAAACAATCAGGAAAGATATAAAAATAAGCATGTTTGCAATGATTTAAGTGACAAAAGAAGAAACAATCAGTAATGAAAGATCAAAATACTATGAACAAAGGACAAAAGGATTTCAAAACACACAAAAATAGAATTTCTAGAAAAGAAAAATATAAGTTAAAAACTCTATATATATGAATAACTGAATCACTATGCTGTACACCAGAAACTAATACGAAATTGTAAATCAACTATATTGTAATTAAAAACCCTCAATGGCCAGATTAAATATAGAAAATGTGGTTTCAGAAAGATCAGTAACTTGAATGAATGTAGAAGAGGGATTAGAATATGAAAAGATGTTAAAAAATCATGATAGAAAATATAGAAAATAAAAGAAGGTTGAAAATCAACCTGAGAGAAGTTTCAGAAGCACTGAAGAAAATTAACAATGGATAATTTTCAAGAATTGAAAGATACAAATCTTCAAGATGATGCACACTGAGTATGGAACCAATAAATAAATCCAAATCTCAACATATTGTACTAAGAACAAAGACAATGATCTTTGATCTTAAGATCTTTAAAATCAATCAAAGAAAATATAGAGCACCCATGAGAAGGAGGAGGGGGAGGAGGGAAGAGGGAGAAGAGGGTGAGGAAGAAAGGAGGAGGGGGGGAGGGGAAGAGGAAGAGGAATCAGTCTAATGGGATTCCAATGGCAAAAATGAAGGTCAGGAGAAAATGAAATAATACACAAAGTGTGGTCAGAAAACAGCTGTCAGTATAGAATTCTAAAACAACCTACCTAAATTATTATGTGTGGTGAAGATGAATTCAAGATATTTTTAGACAAAGACAGTCTTTTCCACTCCCAAATTCCAGTGAAAGAACTTCTAAAAGATTTACTTTGGCAAGACAGTAAAGTTAAGAAGCATGAGTGGGCTAAATTCTACAGTGAGCAAAGAAATTGATAAATGTTGGTAAATCCAGATCTAACTGTGTGTACAAATAGCAAAGATCAGCAGCTGGGAGTGGGAGGTTACAGAATGGGAGAGTAGTAAGATCTGTGGTTTAGTTAATAAAAGCGTATCCACGCCAGTTGCCTGTTGCGATAATGTACTTTGGTTAGATAAGACGTTCTCAGTGGAGGAAGCAAAACGGATGATTTAGGAGAATTTTCTGTACTTTTTTTTAAACCCCTGTGAGTCTCACACTGTTTCAAAACTTAAAACATTTTAAAAGTTTATGTGGAATAAACATTAATAAGTTTTATCTAGTAATAAGTCTTATCTAGTAACCTAATAAATTTAATCTAGTCCGCATGCATAGACCCTGAAGACCCAAATCAAAGATTATTCTGTTCAAGAACACATGGAAGTTTACAAAAACTGACTATGAACTAGACCATGAAGAAAATCTCAACAAATTACAACCCTCAAAATTTTATATGATCACAGTGTCATGAGGTTAAAATCAATAGTACCTCCCAATTATTTAGAAACTGAAAAACAAACCAAACCCCCAACACCGAAACTTCCAGCACTACAATCACACACACACATACACACATATACACATTTTTAAATAGCTAATGGGTCACAAAAGAATCTCAGTGGAAATAAAAAATGTTTAGAATTGAATTATACGAAAACATTACATCACAAAACTTGGTGGCAGGTTCACGGTTTCAATTCCACCTTTTATTTCTGTAAGCCTGTTAAAACAGATTCACTTTAATATCATACCCATTAATTCTACCATCTAAAGCTCCTGGTGGGATATAATTCTGAATTTCAGACTCAGCTGTGGGATCCTTGATCAGCCTGGAAAGGGGGACTTCTCTACAAAGAGGATTTACATTTGCCTCTATCAGACATCCAGGAATATTAGTAACTTGGGACCACTTCATGATAATTTCTTAGATCAATTTCTTACTTTCCCACACAGGCAGCAATGAATTGATAACTGAATCCCAGATCTTTATGACAGCAGGTCATAGTAGCCCTGATTCTTAGAAATACCCCTACCACCAAGTGCCCAGGCAAAAAAATTATTCTGTCATCTTCCTTTGCTGGCAAATAGATTATTTTCCTAGTCTTCCCAGCTCTGGGGAAATCACTGTCTAGAGCATGTGTTTTTAAGTTGGCCGAATTATTATCTCTGCACTTGTTTCCTCTCCTGCCTAATTAGAAATGTAATGTTTATCTTTTAAGATCATTGAGAGTATAATAA
The DNA here is from genome assembly GCF_048564905.1 of Vicugna pacos. Lineage (NCBI taxonomy): Eukaryota > Metazoa > Chordata > Mammalia > Artiodactyla > Camelidae > Vicugna > Vicugna pacos. Next base: position 21,385,717 of record NC_133021.1, on the reverse strand, counting down.
CCACACTCAACAAACAGTTGCCTGGTATTTTCTTATTTCCAGCCTAATGATTAAATTGGATTTTATCAGAGACTGTAGATGTGACAATTAGAAAAAATATATATATAAAATTATGATTGTGTAGAAGTAATAAACTTTGAATATTGGTTTATTACTTAAAGAAAATTACAATAATGTACAATCTCCTGTATATGCACATGATTAGGCAAAGAAAATATAAATGTACTGGGAACGAAATAAACCACGGAAGCATAATGACTTTGTGGCAGGAGACCTGGGTTCTAGTCTTGCTTCTGTGTCACTCTAAAAAAATTAATGCCTCTCTGGGCTGAAATTTCCAGGATGCAAAAATTAAAAGGGGGATTTTGATCATCACTAACATCCTTGATCTCTCTCACATTCTGTGATTCCTGTGTTTTCTCTATTTTTCTTTATGGTTTAACTGTACATCACTAAATTATGTTTCATGAATTCTAATATTTGTTGTAAGATGATTTGTGATCATAACGTGATACTCTTGGAAGGAAAATTGGTTTCTACTTTATTTTTATCCAAGAGAAGTGAGAAAGGAAAAAAGAGGAAGACGGGTAACTCAGCAATCAAACAGGAAAATGATAATCATGCACCCTGGCTTTTTGTAGCTTCTTTTAACGTTTTTAGAAACTGCTTCACCGAGATCATTTACTCTAACCTCAAAGAAATACAGGATCTGCGGGGAGGTGTTCCTAAGTGTCATGCCGGTGACATGGAAGCCCGATAGGGTTGCCTGGTTTTTCTTGGTTTAACTGAGTTACTAGCTGCTACTACCAGCTAGAGTCTAAACCTCCTGCCTCCCAGTGCAGGGATCTCCCGAGAAGAATCCCCACCAGAAACTGGCTCAGAAATACTATAAATGGAAAAAAATGACTAAGATAGCTTGCTATCTACAACTTAAGGTTATCTACTGGAAATATCCCTGATGGCTCATAGGGTCATGGACTTCCAGCACCTTGATGGCTTGCCTTCACCTCCTTACCCTCATCAGGCTCCATCCGGTGCACCGTCTTATTCCCTGGTCTCGTTCCTATAATTCCCATGACATTGGGAAAGCAGTTACTGATCACACGTACACCGTAGAGGGAATACGCAGAGAGAGCTTGAGGGACAACAATGACACAAAAGTGCCGCAATAAGCCACCAAACATTGAAACAGCTGAAGCACTTGGCTCCTATGACAGGGACTTTCGCAGACAAAAGTAAAGCTCAGTACGTCACATCCCCATTTGCTGCTCTGAAACCATCATGTGTGTTCTTTTACTCACTTTCCGGCAGCCTGTTTCTCCTTCCACTATTCCTGAAGTTTGGGCTTGTGATTTCGTCTTACAGATGTAGCCAAGAGGCCGTTCGCAGGCCCGATCTGCCCAGTACCCATCCTGCAGAAAGCAAAGAGAAAAAAAAACCAAAAAAACAAAAAAAAAACCCTTAATGATTATCAGTTGTTTGCCTTTGGTGGTATTTTCTTGTAAGAGTACCTCCGACATGGAAAACAAAGATTTGAGGTCATGAAGAGAAAGTGGCATCTTTGAAAAGGAAAGGTAAATGGATATTTTACAAGGAAATTGCAAATCTGACTCTGGCTACAGAGATGTGAAAAGAGATTGCAGCCCCAGAGTGTTTTTATATCTTCACTATCAAGCCACTAAAGAAAGGGCTCTAGAGAGAAAATAAAAATGCTTGTAAGTCCCTAAACGATGGTCCCAACAGAAGGTTTGCAGGCAGCCTCCTCGCCTACACTGACAGTCACCTGTTTTCAAGTTAACTGAGTATCTATAAAGCCATCCAGGAGGAACTCCTCCGTGCAACACGCCCAACCTGAAAACACACAAGAAACCAGTCTTCTTTCCTCCCTTCCTCCTATTTCTATTGATGAGTATCCTCCTGGATCTAAGGTGCCATCTCTCACTCGACTTCAGATTCTACCTTTCCTCCTTCCCTGGAGATTTCGCCTTAAAATGACCTCTCCTCTCCTTCCCTTACCTGCTTAACCCCTTGAAAACTGTCTTCAATCTTGTCTGCCTCTTATTTACAGAACAGAGACAGACTCACAGACATAGAAAACAAACGTACAGATACTAGAGGGGAAAGGCGGTGGGAGGGATAAATTGGGAGGTCCAGATTTGCAGATACTAACTAATATATATGAAATTGATAAGCAACAAGGACCTACTGAATAGCGCAGGAAACTATATTCAATATCTGGTAATAGCCTATAATGGAAAAGAATATATATGTATAAGTGAATCACTATGTTATACACCAGAAACTAACACAACATTGTAAATCAGCTCCACTTCAATTAAAAAAAAAAAAAAAATATATATATATATATAGTCTGCCTCTAATTCCTCATCTCTCATTTGGTGTCAACCCACTACAACCTGGTACTCAACTCTGCAGCCAGAGTACTACTTATAAATTGCAGATTTAGTTTTGCTACGCCCAGGCTAATGCATGTTTTCTCATTGCCAGTATTCCTCCTACTCACCCGTGTACCTCTGACTTCACACTTCCAGCCATACCGTCCTTTAAGATTTTACATGTACGATGCTCTCTGGTTTGCTTTTCCCATGACACACTTCTGCCTGTTCTTTTAATAACTAATACACACTCTTTTCTTAAGCTTTCGATTTATCACAACAAAAGCAACCACTACGACAGCAACAGTACCTTATACTCATTGAACAATACGTTTGGGTCAGGGTCAGGCACTGCACACGTTATATGCATTAACCCATTTAATCCTTATACCCACCATGTGAGCTGGGTACAATCATTATGCCCATTTCACAAAAAAGGAAATAAGCCATGCATCAAAACCCAGCCTGCTAACCACCATGTTCATCATCTGTAGAACAAAAGACAATCTGACGGTATACTTCAGTTGCTAACGTGCTATTTAAGACATGGAAGCCGTCTTTTCATATTTGACACCTCCATGTAACCTAAACAAACAAACGTTAATTCTCCAAGCACAGATTCTAAGCTGTAGGACCCAGAGTAGATCTGACCAGGTCTACATTCACTCAGAGAAACCAGCTGAAAGTAGAACCAAAGTTCTGAACTGATTAATCAAGCCATATAAACATATGGCACCACTGAGAACCAAGCATAAGAACAATATGAGTATTTGTTAAGGGTTAATTTCATCTTTGAACTGAAAGTTTCTGTCTGTTGCTTTTCTGGTCCTCTTGAAAATCTGACTTTGCTAGACAATTGAGAGAGACTCAAGAAACTGAATCTGAAGTTTAGTTCAACCTTCATCTGTATCACTTCACCTAGAATAGAAATGATGGAAACAGTGCTTTGTAATAAATGGGACAGAAGGAAACTTTCCCCGTGGCTTTTGCTAACCATCAGTAATTAAAGCTGCCTTACTTTGCCTTTCATCACCGCACAGTCTTCCTGCCGATTGTTTTCATGGCTTGGTTCTCCACGAAGCCATTTGGTAAATGTTACAGGGGTGCCATCACTCCATTCAAAGTACATCTGAATCTTGATGTCATTTAAGCCAATCCACAACTCATCATTTGGCTCTAAACAGGAAGAAAAACACAGATGCAATTTACACGAAGTTTTCTTTCCAAAGATCAGAAGGTTATCAAGAAAGGAAGACCCTTTCTTTATCAACAACTCCCTGGACATATAATTATCATCAAAGACCATCCCCTTGAGTGTCAATCTGATCTACATGCTGTAGACTGAGGCTTGTTGTCAATTTCAGTGTACAACGTGTGATGTAGTCTTTACATTTTCAATGTGAGGGTACTCTTTTGTTGGGCTACTGCAAACTCTATCTCCTGGGGCTTGTTAAAGTGAAACTGAAGTAGGTCTATCACTACCCTCTATCTTGTGAAGCTGCTTTTTTGTTAAAAATAACCCACCATACCAGCCACATTCATGGTGCTGAAAAACGGTAGCTTATTTATGCATAAACCTGTTTGACAACTGTTAAATCTTACGAAGATTTTGAAATAGTAAAAATTAAAAGATGCTTCTATTTTACTGACGATGTTATCGAGAACATTCTAGGTGTTTTTGTTAAAGCTGAATCACTGTAATAGGAGTGAAAATAATCTATATAGTGAGAAGATATATAAACTGAACGGTTGAGCTGTCTCCTGGCATTTACCACTTATTTACTAGTCTATAAATATAAATGAATCTGCCCCCATTTTCACCACAAAATACCAGAAAAACCCAAATAACAAACAAAAATTGAAATAAAAACAACCAGATATGGATGTAAAAGGTGATCATTTTGTTTCGAAATTCTAAGAAGAGCATTATTGACTTTATTAGTAGTTATCATTCTAAAAATTCTAAGGAAGTAAACAATGGGACAAAATTGCAGGCTTGAGATTTCAAGGCTGAAAACCTACACATTTCCATATTTCTTTAAAAAATTGAAAGACTACACAATTCGATACCTATTTAAGTTCTATCTAAGTTGCCCTACTGGGAATTCCATCATAAATACTTGATTGATGTTCTTTAAATAAAACTACTTGTCAAAAGATTGCAAAGATGATGTTGTAGTAGAAAATGAGGAAAAGGCCACATTGCACAGGAATTTCCCTAAATGGCTTCGCCTGTTCTTCCTAAAAGTTGTCACTCAACTTTGCTTTTGGAGAAGTCCCTGCCTGGCCCGGTGCCAGACCCACCAGATGTTTCCAGCACCATGAAGTGTGAATGGCATTGCTGGGACAATCCTTTTTCCTTTCACTTATTTTGCTAGATCATGGTCTTTTGAGCAGCAAATACAGGCTTCAAAATGACCTCATGTACCCCTCAATGGTTTGAGGTTCAAGATTAATGAAAACCCAAGTTCTCAAGTCCCATGATTATAATAAAACATGAAGAGTTTCTGGGTTGTGTATGAATGTGTATATATACATGATTCAAAAAGACACATACACCCCAATGTTCATAGAAGCATTATATATAGTAACCAAGATATAGAAGCCACCTAAATGTCCATCGATAGATGACTGGATAAAGAAGCTGTGGTTTATGTATATACAGTGGAATACTACTCAGCCATAAAAAAGAATAAAATAATGCCATTTGCAGCAACATGGATGGACCTGGAGATTATCATTCTAAGTGAAGTAAGCCAGAAAGAAAAAGAAAAATACCACATAATATCACTTATATGTGGAATCTAAAAAAAAGAACACAAATGAACTACTTATTTTTTATAACAAATGATTGATTTCTTAAATATGTGTGAGCACACCTGTGTGTCCTTTATGATTGGATTACTGCATTCTGCTGATTCTTATTTTATGATTGGCTTTATTCCTTTGATAACTATGTAAGTTTAAAAAGCTAAAGCTCTAAACTGTTCTTAGAAACAATGAACAGTACACGTACATAAATTTTAAAACAGTTTTATGTCTCAATGGGTTGCTTTTCCTAGAATAATTTTTGTTTACCCAAAAAATAAAAATTAAAATAAAAACAAAAAAAATTTTTTTTCCTTACTTAACTTCTCCCCCTCCAGGTTTTGTACTTTATTCACACAACCTTGATTCTACAAAAATATATAAGATGGAAGCGTAAAGTTGTTAGACTGAATTTTATAAAACTGTTAGGGAAGCTATCTTAGTTGATGGAGTCAGAAAGCATATGTGTAGGTCTCAATTTGTCTGTATTTCTGTGATTAACACGGAAGATATCATCTCAACTAGCTAACAAAAGGCTTTCTCAGCTTTTAACTTAGCAACAATAATTTTAATTTTGTAACATTTCTTTATCAATATTATTTGAATTGCTTTAAGTAAATAAATCCTCATTGATAATAAAAACAGGAAGCTTTCCCTAGTGAAAATTTACTAATTCTCCAGCTGAGTTTAAAAGCAAACTTTGTCATCCAAATTCCCACAATAACTACAGCAATAAATCTATAAGGTTCTCCTATGACTAGACCATATTCTATAAAGTAGAGCAAAATTTGCATGTTAACCCTACAGGCTCCTAACTCATGTTTTCCACTGATTCATTTGCGAACTTCATTACTACTGTATCACATTGTATATGTCATGGTATTATTCAGATATATCAGGGCCTTTTTATTTTAGATATATCAGTTTTGATAACATTATTATTGTGTAGTCCAAATGCTCCAGGATAGGTAAATATAGAATAATCAAGAAATCATTTATGGAAGAATATGAAAATGAATATACATATGTATATGTGTGACTGGGACATTGTGCTGTACACCAGAAATTGACACATTGTAACCTCAAAAAACATCATTTATGTGCTATATCTGAATGTCATCTCCCTACTAAACTGAGGTAAGCGGAGCAGAAATGATTCCATTTGGCACAGTTGCTAAAAGTAGCAGTGTTGGGGAACTTTTACATCTCTTTCAGAGACTATTCTGTTTTTCTTGTCTATTTGTTCATTGTGTTTTCTTCTCCCCTACCCCCACTCTATCAATTTTCAGGCACTAAGTGTCAGGAATCAGTCCCCACCATCATCACCATCCATTTCCTCTTGTTTTGCTCTCTGGAAATGAACAGCTGCAACCAATCAGCATTCTCATCAGTAGAAGCAGAAAAAGATCATCATTGAATCAGCAAGGGTGACTGAGTGCCAAGTACCACCGCATCCTTCCTCCCCTCCTCCTCTTTCAGATCAGCATCCCCGACTCACTTTACCCACTTGTTACATGTTTCTGATAGGCCTTGGCAATATTTTAGTGACTATGATTTCTATACACTTCTTAAATTATACTCCTAAAATTAAGACACCAATTTCTTAAAAAGGTTTAAGCCAGCATCTAATGATGCCAATCAAATATTTTATTTCTTTCAGTGCTCATCATTTGAGCAGCATTAGCGAGGTTAATAAAGTAAATAAAATCCTAAGTATGAGATGGCTCATTTAGAGACCTGTCCTGTGAGACCAAATACAAGCCTTATAAAAGAAAATACATTCACGCACACACATAATTCCAAAAAGTGAAATATTGTTGACAAATTTAAGGTAGGCTGCTGTGAATCCAGATTATACAGAAAAATACTAGAAAAATAATTTTGAAACTATGCATAAATTGATTCCATGTTAAAAGAAAAATCAGATATTCTTTCAGTGATAAAAACTCTTTAAACTACTCTACAGTTTTTATACTGGAGGCATGATTAATATTTGTTACTAAACTGCTCATTGAACTGGTAATTTGAATTTTATTAGATTTCACACTTGCAATTAAATTTTCCAGAATCAGGAAGACAAGAGACAAGCATATGTCTGATGGAAATTCTTACCGTAGCCCAGCTGGGAGATGATAAAGTCAAATTCCTCAATGCTGTGGATACTAGCAAGATCTCCACCTTCCTTCCTACAGGCAGTCAGGGCATCTCTTTGAATTTTCTTTTCTTCTCTGTAAATCCTGTAGCAGTTGCCTGTGTATGGCCACCACTGGCTCGGACAGTTAGTAGGGGTATCACTTTCTAGGGAAAAAAAAAAAGAATTTGAAAAACATTTAAAAGGAAAGAGTTTTTTTTTTTTCAATTGTAACAATATTTTCTACCATTCTATATGTGAAACAGTTCATAGTTATAAGCAAATACAGTGAATATTTTCCATTGTTTTCACCTAGACAGTCACAAAAGATAGACCAGATCGTGTTCGCTTTGGGACTAAAATGTATATGAAGCCACCTTTCATTTTAAAATAAAGCTAAATGAGAAATCTCTTTTTTTGATTGTACCTACAACAAGGCCACACTAAGATACAATAGACTGTTTCATTTTATCCGCATTTGATCATCGGCAAACCTGAACTAAGCATGTTATGTAAATGCAGAGACGCAAATGGTTTCGCATATAATGCATTCCTGAAAATATTTCATTTTACTTCCATTCTATGGAAATTAGAGGCAGGGCAAGACTCATCAGACAGCAGGAGAAAGATTCTGTTGAGACAGGGAACGGAATGAGTGGAGGGCAGGGGGCCACCAAGGAGCTTCTGAAACCACAGCTGTGTGAGCCGGCTACCTGGGCCCCTGAACCGACCCACTGCCATTGACTTGCTCCCAAAAGATGATGTTATATTGCCAAAGTCACAAGGATTTAGATTTAGAAGTCTTGAATGCAAAACCTGAATTTGCCACAAGTTGTACGATCTTGGGCAAGTCACATCACATGAACCAAATTATCCATATATGTAAAAAAATGTAAATAATATTAATGCAAATATGACTATTAAACTACCCATCCTCACTGTGTTGTTAAAACATTTGCGATCACATGCTGTAAATCACAAACAGGACAATTACTATTTAATCAAACCCATAATAGTGACTGACATCATAATTACTGCTACTAATAACTATGGTCAAATTTCATGATCTTGGCTATACATTAGAAACATCTACTGTAATAGTAATGAGCTGGGGAAAGTGGTGGGAATGACATTTGAAGGCAAGAGACTCACTTTATTCAGCCCCGTATGCCCTAAAACAGTAGAGCACCTGGCACATGATAAGTGTAATGAATGTTGGTCAGGGAAAAAATGTGAAGTTATATTTGATATACAGTAGCTTATTATGACCATTTTATGGGTACTGTTTCAAACAGCAATTCTACAATGTACCTTGCTTAAAGAGAAGCTATATTGTTGACAAACACTATTTCAGCCAGGTGACCAAGGTCAACACTAAGGTCATAAATCACGCTGACGATATGTACCCTTGATATGATGTGATGAGAATGATATTTCACCCGTGCAATCTTTCTCCCTGAAATTCTACCCATGAGAAAAATATCAGACAAAAAAAGGGGTATCTTACAATATACCCAATCACTACACCTCAAAACTGTCAAGATTGTCAAAAACAAACAAGTCTGAGAAACTGTCACAGCCAAGAAGAGCCTAAATTTAGAGACAAGTCAGCTAAAGTCATGTGGTATCCTGGATGGGATCCTGAAACAAAAGCACACTAGGAAATCTGAATAAACTATGGACTTTAGTTAATAATGTATCAATGTTTGTCCATTAATTGTAACAAATGTATCATAGTAATGTGACATATTAACAACAGGGGAAACTAGGTGTGCAGGTGTATAGTACTATCTTCTCAATTTTACTGTAAATCTAAAGCTGTTCTAAATATAAAGTTTATGTTTAAAAAAGAGAGAGAAGCTACATTGCCAAATGAATGTCAATTTCTATATTTAAGTTTGATATGAAACATTCTCAAATGTGCTGCCTTAGCAAAGGTTCAATATTGGGTACCTTTGGTACCTGTTTAATGTATGAGTCCCATATTCTGTTAAGGCTGGGACTATCTACACCTTTGGATAAGCCCAGGATTCTGCACACAGTCATTCAAGGAAATAGGCAGTCATGATATCCAAACCCTGTATTATTATAATAGAAAAATGCATATTGTTAGAAAGTCTATGCCTTTTGTACAAGTTCCAGTGGTTCCAAAAACAAAAGTAAATGTTGGTATAGCTCTGGAGCCCTCTGGTGGGATATTTCAATTTTGCAGCCCAGGAAGCTGAAAATAATGCCAGCAAAGGTTGAGAGCTTCAAAAAACAAAATAGATGAGCTTTAAAAAGATTTCAAAACATGAAAACAACAAATGAAGGGGAGTTTCCTAGGGGAGCCACAAAAGATGGCTGGTCCCTCCAGAGCAACACTCTCCTATTGAAAAATATTGTAATCTACAAATGTAAGCCACACGCATAATCGTAAATTTGCTAGTTGCCATGTTAAATGTAAGTAAAAAGATGAGTAACTTTAATTTTAATAATATAGCTTATTTAACCCAATAGATTGAAGATATCATCATTTCAACATGTAATCAATAAAAAAAAAATGAAATAGTTTACTTTTTTTCATGCTGTGTCTTGGAAATCCAGCGTCTTTGACCCTGATAGCACATTTATGTTGGAACAAGCCACATGTCATGTGCTCAATGTATCAACATGGGGTTAATGGCCACTGAACTCAACAGTGTGGCTCTAGAGATCCAGGGTTTATGGATGAACAGGGTGGCACTGAAGAAACAAACAGGGTACAACATGGAACCCTGGCCCAAGAGAGTCACCAATCGTGTGTGCTTCATAATCTTAACTCTGATATACTTTTCCAAGCTCTTGTTTATTTGAGTTTGTAGGTAAGATAGAATGATTAATCCAGGAAGCATGGAGAAATTCAAAACCCAACAGGAAGTGAAGGTTAGCAAATGAAACAAGGTGAGGCATGTAACCAAAGAGGACCCCCTGGGGCCTTCCCGGGACAGTTATATTGAATGCTGCCACTTATAGAAAACAGATAAAAATAATCATAAACATGTGTATTTACATATTCATAGAATAACTAGGTAAGGATATACATCCAGACATAGTAATTCAGAGAGGGGAACAGCATATTTGAAGTAAGAGAGGTTGGAGGAAATTATTATTGTGTTCCATGCCATACCTTTTCACTTTCTAGCCACATCAATCATATTTTTAAATAAATGAAATTGTTTTTAAAAGTCAAGGAGAAAAAAGTCAAGAACGCCGCATCGTCAGATTTCCCAAGCAGAATACGTATGTACACACATACATCCCTCTGACGTACTAAGTGTTCTCCAAAAATAGCTAATGGGGAAAAAAATGTAGCTAATTTGTTTTTTGTTAATTTGAAGAAAGAATGCATTCGTGCCCAAGTAGTTGAAATCATCTATAAAATTATAATAGAGAGCCTAACTGCATTTTCCCCACTGGTCTAGCCTGTATACAAAATTCAGTTACTACTTCTGGGATGTTTTATTCCATTTCTGTGAAGACTTCAGTGTACGATGTTAAACTGAATAGCTCTGGAGCCCAGACAGGTCATTAAATAGTGAGGACATAGTAAACACATCCCTTTCAGATATTTATTTCCCAGCCTGGATTCCAGGGCTGTCACAGGTGCAATTTTTTTTATATCCTCTGACTAGCTCTTCTCTCATCTAGAACATGTGATAACAATACCTACCTCAGATGGCTGCCGTGAAGATAAAATTTTTACTAATGTTCTGTGAAAGGCTTTGCTCATGCCTGAGAGCTAGAGAATATTCAGGAAATGTTAGCAACCAGGAGGAGTAGCCAACAAAAAGGAACTTTGTAGGAATATCATTAAACAGACCCCCTACATTAGCAGCAAAACCCGTCACTGCATACAGTTAGGACTAGGTTGTAATTTTATCTTTAACTTATCTTTCATGCACTTCAGATCAAACAGATCACTTACTTACCTGAGGGGATAACAAAAGAATTCAAAGTTGTGTTGCCCTTTTTACAAATATAGCCTAGTTTCTGAACACACTGCAGATTTTCCCATTTAGCACTTTTCCCAGGGTTTAGTGACACACAGCTTTTCCCCGGTTCTGCTGAAGGACTTCCTTTGGGGAAAAGAAAAAATAAAAGCGGGATTGTTACAGGGATTACAAGCAGACAGCCTCCCACAGCCCCATGTGTTCATCCTTGGCATTTATTGGATCCCCACTTGCTCTTTTGCTATATATTCACCAATAAATATTTACCTACTGCAGAGCAAGAGACACGTTGGGTGTCTATTTGTTTTCTCGTCGTTGGATCATTCCAATATCTAAAATGTTGATTTTATAAGTTGACGTCTTTGAAATAACTTTCTTCCCCCACAGTATCAAATAATAGAGCTGGACCTTAAACCTTGACCAGTCCCCACGCTGGGTTATGTTATGTAAGTAGCAAAAGAATACATGATGTTCCAAACCAGTCATGTTAAACACTGTCCAGACCTCCCAAAATACCTCAGTCAAGCAAACTGTGAGGTCCAGACTAGAGAATGTCTGGACATGAAAAATCTTTCCCCAGTTAGAAAGAGGAGGCAAAAAAGAAGGCACTGGAGGGGAGAAAGACAAGGGAAGAGATGCTACAGGTAACACCACGCTACAGTAAATGCAGGTAAAGTGCTCTCGGAGCCAAGACTCTTTTTCGAGATTTTCAACTCAACTTATTAAAGAATATTGTTAATAGTTAACCCTTATCTCGTAGCTTATTGGAAGCTGCCTAAAACCCAGATCAAGTCAACTTTCCTAATGCAATCGATACATGCGTTGACACCCACATTTTCATGCTTTTTCACTACTTTAACATATAATTTAAATTTTTTTTAAAATTTTTAATGGGGAGGAGGTAATTTCAGGTTTATTTTTTTAAACAAAGATACTAGGAATTGAACCCAAGACCCTGTGCATGCTAGGCATGCACTCTGAGCTATTCCCTTGCCCCCTTAACATATGATTTTACAACCAGCGTTCTAAAAGCTAGCTCCATCTCACAAGACAGGATAATGAGTCACATTTTGTCAATGACTGTTTTGTGACCTCTGACACATATAGGCCTGGATCCGGGCCACACTTTCCCTTTCCCGCAAGATGGGAATCACATTACCTGCTCCATAAAGTCTTTGTCAAAATTTTTTGGAAGTTGCTTGAATAGCTCACGAAGAAAAAATTGTTAGTAATCAGGATAAAGATGTTTTTTAAAATGTGTTGATATTATGACCAAACTCACGGTGTAACTGAACTAACAGATCAGGTATCAGTACTAAAAAGAAGCTTTCTAGTTTCAAGAAACAATATATTTTATAGCTAATGGTTATTCATGAATATATGAGCTAGTAAATCATAGAGTTATTTATCAACAGAACACCATTACCAATTTTAATATATCAAGTAGTTGCCTTTAAATAGTTGCCATAGTTAAATATTCGAATTCATAGTCTATATTATCTGTGTAAAATGTTCTCATTTCAAATGTAAATGTATTTTAATAGATGTAAGTACTCAGTTGAATACTTGATCCAACAATTTATACAATAACAACTTCTAATGTTCCACAAAGTTTCTAATTTTCATTTGAAGAAACTCTTATATTACTTCAGAAGGTGATTTAATCTTGTACCTACTTCTCAGGAACTTGGTTTAAAAAGAAAAGACATTTCTTTTTCCTTTCTCATTAATAGTCCTATTTTATTCCTCACTGAAGTTAACCCCTCATTTTTCTCACTGAACTCTTAGAATGAAAGTGGTTAAATATTACAATAATAACTTCAAAACTGAGTAATAAAGTGGCCTGCCTAACAAGGTACAATAATTAAGCAGCAAAGAATAAACTTTAGTCCCCCAGTAAATGATTATTGTTCTCTAATGGTCTGACAGAGCCAACTGGCATTCTCCAGTTTAATTTGACTGAGTGAACGGTCAGACAAATCAAATTTTTACACGTAAAAAGCACATCTTAAATTCTCTTGCAGCCATGTTTACCTCTCATATTCCAGAGGCGTCTAGCTGACAGCCCTGTAACCATCATGCATTGAAAGACTACACCGAAAGTCAAATTTCATAGTAAAAATCTAATCAACTTGCAGATTCTAATTAGTATATATAAAATAGATAAACAAGTTTATACTGTATAGCATACGAACTATACTCAATATCTTGCAGTAACTTCTGGTGAAAAAGAATATGAAAACAAATATATGTATGCTCCTACATGACTGAGGCATTGTGCTGCACACCAGAAATTGCTACAGCTTTGTAAACTGACTATACTTCAAGAAAAACATTTTTTCAATTAAAAAAATGAACAACATAGATTCTTTAAAAATTCCCTCTCATGTTTCAGCATATACTGAATATTATTTATTTATATCAAAGTTTTTCTTTTTAATACCATAAGTTACTAATACAGAAAATGGAAAGCTTATTTTTTTATTGAAGTATAGATGATTTACCAGGTTGTGTCAGTTTCTGGTGTACCACATTGTGATTCCCACACATATGTGTATTTATATTCTTTTTCGTTATAGGCTATATTAAGCTATTGAATATAGTCCCCTGTGCTATACAGCAGAACTTTGTGATTTATGTATTTTATATATAATAGTTTATATCTGCAAATCCCAAACATCTAATTTATCCCTCCTCCTCCTTTCCCCTTTGGTAACTATAAGTTTGTTTTCTATGTCTGTGAGTCTGTTTCTATTTTGTAAATAAGTTCATTTGTATTATTATTTTAGATTCCACATATGTGGTATCATATAATATTTGTCTTTTTCTGTCTGACTTACTTCACTTAGTATGTTAATCTCTAGGTCCAACCATGTTGCTGCAAATAGCATTATTTCATTCTTTTACACAGCTGAGTAATATTCCATTGCATATACATACCTAAACTTCTTTATCCAATCATCTGTCCATGGACATTTAGGTTGCTTCCATGTCTTGGCTATTATATATAGTGCTGCTATTAACACTACGGTGCATGTATCTTTTCAAATTAGACTTCCCTACAGATATATGCCCAGAAGTGGGATTGCTGGATATGTTAACACTATTTTTAGTTTTTTAAGGACACTTCATACTGTTTTCCATAATGGTTGCACCAAATTACATTTCCACCAACAGTGCAGGAGGGTTCCCTTTTCTCCACAACTGGAGAGTTTAATTTTCTAAGGCAAAAGCAAAAACCACTCAATGGCTTTAAAAAAGAAGTCTGACCATATGAAGAACCACCACATCAGTGTTTTCCACAGCAGAACTAGTAAATGAAGATGTGACCCATCCTCTCCCACAACTAGGTAGACATCACCAATCCTTAACTGCACTCTTTCTTCATAAATCAAGATTAGTACGAAATAGGGGTGTGGATAGGGAGTTTAGAATCATATTCATCTCAGTGCCTTAAGCGGCTACTAACAATGATTGATATGGGCCAATAAGATGAAGATCTTTCATCATCACTTGTCGTTTTGTTTACTCTCAATAATTACCATATTTGTAAAACATCTTTATTATTTAGTCTTCTTTTATGTTCTGTTACCTCAGTGTTATGATAATGTAGAAATAATTAGTTCAGAGCATTTTCTATCCTTCAAAAACCTGTAAAGTTATTGAAGACTTGATCATCCCCTGTGTTTTCCTACAGATCAACTATGACTTGTCAACAAAACTGCTAATGAATTATTATGCTAGTATGGAATATTACAATCTGTGACTGATACTATTTTTAGCCCAACTCTATTTGATTCAAAACAGGAGAAAATGGTGTTCCTGTAGACCTTAAGATCATTATAATAGGCAGAAATATTGCAACTATCTCATGGGTCAAGATAATGAGAAATTCTCCAGCTCCATTCCCCTCAAATTTAAATTTATCAAATTCATAATGTGTGTAGATATAAATAAATATTTATAAAATCTTTGAATATACTATATAGCATTATATATCTTTCATAAATATAAAATCAAATTTTTGAACAAAACACCTAGCAAATGAAGGATGTACCAAGAATATACACTTTAACAGTCTTACATTGATTTGTGTGATAATCCTTCCAGACAAGTTCTTTTCCCAGAAAGCTGGAATAACTATATATATTATAGTTTTAGCATATTCAAATCTAGTTGACAGATGTCAAAACAAGGTGAGAAATGGACTGTATTTGATGAAGTCTGCCAGCTCTCCTCTTTGAGGTCTACATGTGAGATGACGAAGGTTTCCATGGCATCCAGGTAAATTAAATTTAGATGACTTCAGCCAGCTTAATCGTACCTGGTTAATCAGACAAGTTTTAGCCTACCTGGTAACCAGTTCAGATATCGGAACGGGCTGCCCCCACTCCACTGCCATCCACTGTTGAAACTCAGACTGTTCAGTCCAATCCAGAGTCCTGACGTCAAGGTACTGGTTAATCCTATATGACAAAAGCAAAAGCAAAATGAAACTGACATTCAGAAAAGACAGTGAAATCAAACTCAGAATTGAGTGCTTGAATCAAAAGGTATTAGAGGGACGCCATGAAACTCATGCCTAGCACGTCTCCTTTGATTCTCCTAACAACCGAAATTGAGTATAACTGTTACCTCCATCGGCAGGTAAAGAGACTGACGTGAGGATACAGGTAAACTGGTAACATTCTTGCTAAGGTTCTAATCTAGGTGTGACCAGGCTTCAGCCCCGTCATCTGTACCACTTACTGTAGGATGGAACGAATGTGCTTCCAACTTGGATAAGACTCTATCGTCAAATAAGATTTTTTACTTCATTTTAGAGTAAAAGTAAAATTTATTTTATATGAAAGTCACAGTTTTCTATCATGAAAAAGTTTAATAGATATTTCAGTCTATCACTCTAATAAGTTATTACCCTGACTTCATATTTCAGAATTTACATGAAGAATTTTATTCAATGACATTTTTAAAAATCAAATGTTTTCCTCATTAAGGTGATGACTAAAATCTGAACCCTAAGTGCTTATGCTGCCATGAACAACACTTTATTGAGGCAGTTAATAAATCATAATTACAAGGTTTCAAACTGTGTGTAAGGCCTGATGTGAAATTAAAAAAAAAAACTGAAGCAACATGGAACTTCAGTCCATGTTAAACACTATTATTATCTATAACTTTAAAAAATTTTTTTACTGAAGTATAGTCAGTTTACAATGTTGTGTCAGTCTCTGGTGTGTAGCATAATGTTTCAGTCAACCATTAAAAAGCCATGGATTCTCTGCCCTCCCCACATTGTTTTCAGTTGATGAAGAAAGAGTTAAGGAAAAAGAAACTATCCTTTGTGTTAAATAAATACCAACCTGAAGTGTCTGCACATGCTGGTAAACATAAATAGGGCACTTCATATTTACTGTTCTCAGAGGATAAGACTCCCCAGTCAAATCTTTTCAATGGTGAGAATAACCACTTATTCAGCACACTGTTTTTGCTCATTTTTAATCCTCACAAACTCTGATTAGGTTCTGCCATCTCCACTGTATACACGAGGGACTTGACACTCAAAGAGTTTAGATGTCATGTGCAGAGCTGAAATCTAAACCTAGGTCCTTATAATATCAAATCCCAGACTCTGTAGCTCTGATGTAGCCAACTAAGCTATCCAAATTCACTCACGTTTTCCCCAATTTTTCATTAGCTTCTATATACCCACATTCATGTTACAAATTCAAATGAATGGGGATTCCACTCACTCGATGCCCCCCAAAATCACACCTCACATTTATTGCACTCCAATGCCAAGCACAGATCACTCTCTTAGAGAACATGTAATCTGAATGCTGTCCTTAGCTTTCTCAGCATCTGACAGAGAGGCCCTTGCGGAGGGAGAAGCCACTTGAGGATATTGACTAGGTTGATACTGATTAGTTACGTTGATGCTTAATGAGCTGGAGTTATTTACTGAAAAGTAAACCTTACTGTATAATTTCTTTAAATAAAATAATAAACATGGGATGAAATTAAATGCTGGCATGTAAAAATCAGTGAAAATTAATTCAGATTCACTTACCTTTATCAGGTGTTCCTAGAAAAAAGAAGTCTGAGTTAGCAGAGCTCTCACACATGGGTACTTTATATACCTTGGGAGGTTTATATGGTATTTTTCTTTCTCTTTCTGGCTTTGCAAATGGCATTATTCTTTTTCATGGCTGAGTAGTATTTCCTTGTATGAATCTATTACAACTTCTTTATCCAATCATCTGTTGATGTGCTGTCTATTTTTTTTAATTGAAGTAGAGTTGATTTACAATGATGTCTGTTTGATAACAGCCATTCTAACAAATGAGGTGGTATCTCATGGCAGTTTTGATTTGCATTTCTCTGATGATTAGTGATATTGAGCATCTTTTCATGTGTATGGTTTCTTTGGAAAAATGTCTATTCAAGTTGTTCTGTTTTTTTTTCCCCAGACTTCTGATGTTGAGTTGTATGGGTTCCCTGTGTATGTTGGATTTTAGCTCCTTATCGGATATATCATCTGCAAATGTCTTCTCTCATTCAGTAGGCAGCCTTTTCATTTTGTTGATAGTTTCCTTTGATGTGCAAAAGCTTTTTAAATTTGATATAGTCTCATTTGTTTATTTAGCTTTTGTTTCCCTTGCCTGAGGAGATATCCAAAAAACTACTGCTGAGAATGATTCAAAGAGCATACTGCCTGTGTTTTCTTCCAGAAGTGTTATGCTTTCAGGTCTCACATTTAAGTCTTTATTCCATTTGAATTTATTTTTGTGCCTGGTGTGAGAGAGTAGTCCAGTGTGATCATTTTGCATGTGGCTGTCCAGTTTTCCCAACACCACTTATTGAAAAGGCTGTCTTTTCCCCATTGTATATTCTTGCTTCCTTTGTCATAGATTAACTGACCATATAAGTGTGGGTCCATTTCTGGGCTCTCTGTTCTGTTCCATGAATCTTTGTGTCTGTTTTTGTGCCAGTAGCATATTGTTTTGATTACTATAGATTTGTAATATAGTTTGAAGTCTGGAAAATGTTACCTCCAGCTCTGTTCTTCTCTCTCAAGATTTTTGTGGCTATTCAGGGTATCCTGTGTTCGTATACAAACTTTAGAATTGTTTGCCCTAGTTCTGTGAAAAATCCCATTGATATTTTGATAGGGATTGCACTGAATCTGTAGATTGCCTCAGGTAGTATCATCATTTAACAATAATAATTCTTCCACAGGAGTGATATATATTTCCATTTGTTTCTGTGTCATCTTCAATTTCTTTCATCAATGTCTTATAGTTTTCTGAGTATAGGTCTTTTTACCTTCTTGGTCAACTTTATCCCCAGATATTTTATTCTTTTTGATGTGATTATAAATGGGATTATTTTCTCAGTTTTTCTTTCTGATAGTTCATTGTTAGTGTAGGGAAATCCAACAGATATATTTATTTATGTTAATTTGTATTCTGCAACTTAACTGAATTCATGTATTTGTTCTAAAAGTTTGTTGGTGGCATCTTTAGGATTAGTATCATGTCCTCTGCAAATAGTGACAATTTTAATTCTTTTTAATTTGGATTTCTTTCATTTATTTATTCTTATCTAATTGCTATGGCTAAGACTTCCAATACTATGTTGAATAAAAGTGGTGAGAGTTAGCATCGTTGTCTTGCTCTTGATCTTAGAGAAAAAGCTTTAAGCTTTTCACCGAGTATGATGTTAGCCATGCGCTTGTCATATACGGCCAGAATTATGTTTAGGTATGTTCCCTCTATACCCATTTTGTTGAGAGTTTTTATCATAAGTTAATGTTGAATTTCATTAAATGCTCTTTCTGCATCTACTGAAATGATCATTTGATTTATATTCTTCATTTTGTTAATGTGATGTATCACATTGATTGGTTTGTGGGTGTTGAATCTTCCTTGCATTTGAAATAAATCCCACTTGATCATGGTGTGTGATCCTTTTAATGTGTTCTCAAGTTCAGTTTGCTAATATTTTGTTGAAGATTCTTGCATCTATCTTCATTAGGGGTACTGACCTATAATTTCTTTGAATTCTTAAACACTGTACTAACTTGAAGAATAATTATCTCCATACTTACAGAGGGGTATACCAGAGGAAATGATTCTGAAAGTAGCATTTCAAAAATGTCAAATATAGCTGTTCCCAAAAATCAAATTCTCTCATATTTTTAAAAACTTATAATAAAATAAGCATATCTAAGTTTTTAAAACTCTAAATAATTCACTGACTGTAGGAAGAATTAAATTAGATTTTGTCTGAGATTGCTCAATGAAATTACTGTGTTTGGCATGATGAGAAAAAGATGAAAGGTCTTTAAGGCAATTATCTATTCTTTGACATTCCTCATCTACTCTAGGTACTCCTGAGTTTGTTTTGAAGAATTAAATTAAGTAATAATTCTTAAAACAGGGTCTAGCACACAGTATATGCCCCCAAAAATATAAGCTATTGCAATCACTATTATTCATGGTGTTACTATTATTATTACTACTCCATGTTGAATTAGGGTTGGCAAAAAGTGTGATTTAGAAACAAAATTCAAACTTTGTGTTAAATATATCACTTAAAGGTAATGAGCACTTTTTTTCTCTAATGTGCTTGTAATTTTATAAAGAACCTGACTAAAATTTTAGTGTTATTATGTAAATAATCAGTTCCACATGCTAAACTTTTTAATTTTTAATTTTCCTGCATGTATTGTCTAAAACAGTTTATACCTACTTTTGACCTTAGTTATAAGAGAAGACGGTTTCATGTCCAATATTACACTGTATTTTTCTTCTCTATCCTGTGGTCCAATTTGTTCTCCAACCAGCACCACAGGAAGCTGGCGAAAACAATCAGAGTAACAAGCCAATTTCACTTCCTATATCTTATTTCAGTTCTGTAAATATAAATCCTGTGCATACGTGGTTATAAATCTGATTCAGGAATGGAGGATTCAGAAGCGTGTCCCAACGTTTTTGAGGGTAGAAATAGGAGAGAAGATGATGAAATGATCATGGGTGATGGAAGAATTGGCTACTGGGCAGAAACCATGAGCCCAGGAGATTATGTGAAATCAGATTGCCAGTTTAGGATAAATTTACTGGAGCAAGGAGCTGTTGACATCTAAATTAAGTGTTCTGTTTAGTGCTTTGGGGACCACCAGATTCCCAGTTACTTTTCAGCGAGACCTGGGCAGAGTGTAATGGAAAGACAGCGCTGAATTACAACCGAGTTACTTTCTGAATACGCGGCATTAGGCAAAATTTGTAACTTCTCCCTCCTAGTCTCTTAACTTATCTATGAAGTAAGGACAGTAATACTCATTTACGAGGTTGGTGTCAGCCTTGGAAATAAAGCTCGGTGTCTGGCACACAACAGCTGTTTGATCTCAGAGTCATAAAAGAGGCTTACACTTTTTCAAAATATGAAATTTACTCCTCAAAAGTCTCACATAAATATTTAAAGGCTATTTGTGCTTTTTAAAAAATTATACTGGCATATTTCCCCAAAATGGAGTCGATCACAATCCCCCTCACCCACATCATGATTTTCTTTTTAGATACTTCCTCCATAAATGTCAATAGATCCCAAACATCATGAATATCTTCTCTCCAGAAAAACAAAATTCAGTTTTATTTTTGAAATTCCCCTATCAGACTTTTTTGGCTCCTAACGCGTGGTGTTTTTGACTTAAAGCAAAGCAGGAAATACTACAAATCTCATTCGAGAAGTCATTTCTAGTCAGCTTTCAGTTAAAATGTGCTGACTGAAATTCTGGAGGCTTGGATAAGATTCAAATAAGTATTTGAGATGAACTCAGCCTCCCAATCTTGCAGGGCTTGTTTGCTCTCCCAACGGACAGAATAATAGCCCTTGCTGATTAGGGAAGCATTTCCTGCAGCCGGAGCCTGACAGCAGGGGGCCGGGGCAGGATGCATGGAGATGGGGCACAGCCTCTGCCCAGATGGCCCCCTCCCGCTAAGCAGCCAGGCAAGAGAGTTCAAAGGTAACCTGTGCTCTGCCCCTTGGTTTCCAGGAAGCCAGAAAACAAGGAAAACTCGAAAGACTCAAGATAACACAATCCACAAACAGATTCTTAAAAAAAAAAAAAGAAAAGAAGCCAAGTGAAACCATTTCAACACAACTCTGACAGATTTTTCTCCCCCCCTATGCAAGCCAGTGCCAGTCACACCAGGATTATCTCAATGCATCCTTTCTTTTCCATCATCATCGACACAAATTTAGTTTTGTCTCTTTCTGTGCTTTCTTCTCTTCTTACTTGTTTTTCAAATACATGGTTGTAAATACTGATCACCCTGTACTTTGTCCCTATATTACATGCAAAGACCCCAAAGACCAACATAAAACAGAATAACCCAGCAGATGGAGGCATAAACCCATCTCTGAGTTTACGAATGCCCACAGTGGGGTCCCATTGCTTTTCCATCATCAATTTCCTTAATAATAGCTGAAAGAAGATGGTGGCCTGCAGCCTACACCGAAAGGAGAAAAATGTTCAGTGTTATACCTGGTGCATAGCTATTGCAGGGAAGGTTTCATTCGAGTGGGGCCAGTTTTCATGATTAAGTCCTCAGACTAGGAGTAGAAAAATCTTTCTTACCCAAGAACGCTCGGTATATTTCACAGGATTGTGTTAAATAAATGCCTGTCACCATTTTTTCACCCACCTAAAATAGAATGCAATAAACATCTTCAAATTCAATTTAAAACATAATTACTTATAGGAGAAATGTGTTCCAGTTGACAAAGCGTATCATCCAAAAAGAGTTGGAGAAAGCGGAGCCCTAGATGATGAGGCAAGGCTGGGGGCACGCTCTGTCCCTTGTACCGGCTCACACACCCTCCCCCCTAACAGATGACATCACTGCAGCAGAGACGCCTCAGGCCATCCCCCCAGGGTCTCCTGGCTTCACAGAGCCGGGACCCAGGCAGGCAGACTCCTGAGTCCACACTCCAGCACTCTGCTGCCTAGTGTCATCAGACAGAATCCGTAGGCATTGCCAACACAGCAGGAACTGACAGAATGCTTTGCCAAGTGTGGTCCCCCAACCACTTGCCCCCGAATCCCCTGGAAATTTGACAACGTGCAGATTCCTTGGCCCCACATCACACCTACTGATCTAGTCTCTGGGGTTTGCACTTAGGCATCTTTACGTTAACAACGTTCCCTGTTTGATGAATAAGCAACTTCATATTGTTCTTAACTGTCTTCTCGCCACAAGCTGACCACACGTCCAAACGTGAGGCTGAATTCCCAAGTACTTTTCTGGTGCTGCGTCATCATCTGTCAGTCAGCAAACATCCACTGAACTGTCTTCCTTGGAAGGTTCTGTGTGAGCCTCTTTGGGGTGGGGAGGACATCACTATTCACAAGACGTGCCTCATTTTCAGCCGTCTGACCCTCGAGTCCATTCTCCACACAGCCTTCAGTTGGCTTTCTGCACCGCACTCAACTATAACTCGTATCTACTTGCTTGTCTTCTTGTCTATGTCTGTTTTCCCCACTGGACTTTAAGCTCCACGTGGACAGGACGTGCCTGGCTTTGGTTACCATCATGTCCCTAGGATCTAGCATAATGCTTTACACACAGACGCCACCCATCCTGTTGAATGAATGAATGAATAAAAAAAGATTGTATGTATAGTGTTTTGGGGAAGTGGGACATATGTAAGTAACTGTCATAAAATTGGTAAACAAGTAAGAGAAATGCAGATGGAAATGGAAAACACTGCATTTCAACCGTATAAAATTTGGGGAACTTCAGGGACAAGAAGTGACAGGGGAACAGATGTGGAGGCAAGAAAGTGTGGCAAAGATGAGGAACTTCAAACCTTTCTTTTGTCAAGACTGTGAAATGCATGAAGGGGAACAGCAGTGAGCGGACAGACGGCCACCTCTGAATGCCAGGCAAAGGTGTGTCGCTAATTATTTGATACGAAATGAGAAGCCACTATGGGCTTTTTGAACACGGTGGCCATTGGACCAGAGCCTTGTTAAGCTAGCAGCAGTGTCAGGGTGAACTGGCAGGGAGGGGGTTCTGGGGAAGAGGGGGTGCTCGTTCTCCCACATTCATGTCTGGTCCTAATCTCCCTGGTCCCCAAGTGTGGATTTCAGAAGCTAAAACTGATCTCAAGCAAAACATTAGCTCTTTAAATCTTCACAATCTTATAAGAACAAATGCTTAAACAAACAAACATTGTGGAAAGAGAATCAGTAAGACCTGAGTACCCATAGAGTCTGGAGTTGAAGAGACAGGAGACAACAAAGACAGCTCTTTACTTGTTCCTGCTTGTGGTGGCAGCATTTCATTGAATCATATTAAATTCTCTGATGCTAATGGAAAACCTGGGACCTCAGGTTAGAACTAGCCTTCTTGACCAGCATGGTACCCATGCCTTGTGTCCCAGAACGGCATCACTAATTCATCGTGGCATTTTCTACTTTGAGCTGAGATTAATCCTCAGAATCTTTCTCAGCCCAGGTCCTGGAGCCTGTCACAACTGATAGAAGAAAGCTGGCTCATGAGATGACACCTATTTGCCATCCCGAGTGTCTTTTTCAGGGTGCAAATTTGTCACACCCTCAGCACCATCTGTTCAGGACTGACTCTATCATGATGTCCATATTTACTCGTGCTGTCTGCTTTAAACTCTCTAGAAATAAAATAATCATGACCCCACTCACAATTTTGTTTTCTTTTCACATCATTACCTGTCAGGTATGTTTGCTCGTGTATCTCTGTGATGCTCAAGAGTTCAGCATTCTGCTGTTGGCAGCTCTTCCTCGCCTGGTGCCAAGTTAAAGCAGACTTGGAATTTATCTGGTAGGAGATGCTGGTCAGTGGATCTTTAGTCCATAAGCTTTCGCTGCCCTCAACTGTAAAAGAAGTCCAAAGGAATTGGCTGCATTATGCATGGAAAAGACTTTCAGGGAACAATATTTTTTAAACAATCTCGGTATTATTTAAAAGCATTATTTAGTGCCTAAAACATTATAGTTCTTTTCTGTCTTTTCTTTCTTTTACTTAGTTTTCGAGTGACTATGAGACTTTCCTCACTCCTGAAATGAAGAGGGGGAGTTTTCAAAGGACTGACCACGTTCAGTCTGTTTCATGTGCCTATAGAAAGGAAGGAAAACACTCTATTTTTCCATTAGGACTTTTGAGATCAGATGACTTGGGAAGTGAGGCAAATGCAAAGACATAGAGGTACCAGCCTGACTGCCTTCACCTAGGAAAAAAATAAAAATAAAAGGAGGAGAGAAAATAAACATGTCTTCTCTCAGCAATGAGTATTTGGCCTGAACATTCTAGTCTGGTCTTTTTAGATCAAAGACACAGACATTAGAGGGGAAGGTCATGGATTCCACGGAATCCAGCACCTCCAGGCACTGTCACTCACTCGTGATTTGACCTGAGTTAAACTGCTAACTTCTGGAGTCTCATTCTCTCATCTCTAGAATATATTAAATATAGTAACTCCTGGCAATAATAGATGTTGATTGTTAGTTTTTCTTCCTTCAGAGTGAAAAAAAAAACTCTTTTAGCTTATTTTTTCTTTGCTATTTTATGGTTTCCAATATACTCTATAAACTAGGCTGTGTTCTACGAAAGATCAATAATATAGCTTGATAAATATTATTGACAGCATTTGACATACAAGATGTCTGGGAAATCAATTAACAAATGAAATATTTTTGTGTGCTTCATGTTATAAAATTTTCTCTTTTGTCTTTTTAAATAATATAAAATCCACTTAACAAGTCACGTGAAGCCATAACCCTATTTATTTGTAAGGAAGAGAGAAGTTACATAACTTCTCAAATTTTGAGAAGTATTCTACTGGCTAAGAAATGGAATAGTTTCCCGTACACAACCTACATTCTATAATTGTGTATAATTGTAATTCTTCGTATCTGACAAGTGACCTTTTCCTACACATACCACATACTATGATATGAAACTTGTGGTCTATGAAACACCAAAGAGGAAGAAAAATATGTCAAAACTTCACTCAGGCAACAGCATAGAAATTTCTGAGATATTTTAACTATAAAATCATTATACATTTCTATAAAAAATAAATTTGGGTTAGTAATGTTAAATTTAAATTACCGTAACCTGAGACCTTACTTAATATCCAAATGGATTCTTTTCCTTGGAAGCGAGATCATTCAGATGAGACTGGCTGGAGGTTTATTTGAACATGGAGATGTTTTAAATAAATATTTTTAGAAATTTGGAGGTTTTGCTTGTAATATGGTAGAAAATGTGAGGCAGGGGGAAAAAGGGGGAAGGGTGATTTCTTTTCATCCAGGATTGAAGGAAAGGGATATAAATGACTAAAGAAAGAAATGCAATAGGACCCTTCATTTATAGAAAAGTATATTTTGCTCTTTAAATGAGGGAATTCAAACCTATTTTTCAATGAATGCATTGGTTTGCTGAGTCTACATCTCCCCAGATTGTTGCAATTCCCACAACAAATCAGCACACCTGACACTGAAAGCTAGAATCGCAAACTATGGAGAATTGAGAGAAAGGGGTCTTTTTCCTTTTCCTGTTCTCCTGATACTCGAAAATAAATGTCTAAATAGAAGGAAAACATTACAATAAACAATGCAAAGGACAATGAAGAGCAAATATTTAGTGTCACCAGGTCAGCATCTGGGACCTCATCTTCCTGTATTGAACCTGCCAGTTTAAGGCGAATATAAAATAAAATGTTCTTTTGAAAGGAACACAAAGCAAAGACAATGAAACACTTGGGGAAATTGCAAAGCCCTTTAAGAAAGGTATGGCATGTATAAAATGTGCTTAAAAATTTTAATGCATATTGAAATCAAACAGGTTTTTTCCCCCCAGTTTTTACAATTATTTCATTTTATATTTAAAAAAATCAAAATATATAAATTGCTCGGAAAACACAATTTGGAAGTAACAAGCAAGACTGAAAGCTTATTCTAGAATATAATTTATTCCTCCAACACACATCTATCCAAGGTAGGGAATTTTTTTAGGATTAGTGATGGGCCACTCATCCTCCAGTGAATAATTCGTTACATCATACATGCGACCAACAATGCCTCTGTCAACACCATGTAAGGGCAGATGTTATCACGGGACCCATGAGATATGTAGCTCCAAGAAACTCCATGATAACAGATTCAGAAAATACCATTCGTATGAAGTCAAGGAGAAAGATACTCCTCAGTCACTGAACAAGAAATATTCCTTTATCTTAGAGGTGAGGGGAAGCTCAATTTTGTCTTGTCTTCCAGCAAAAAAAACACAGAGGTCAGATATCTAATAACCTATAAACCTTTCACATCTATAGACCTTTCATGGGAATCAAACCTCTAAAGGTTGTTATAAAAGGGAAATACATTTACCCCACCCCAGAATGGGAGAGCAATACCGCCGTCTACATGGGAAGCCCGATGTGTTTTCGTGGATGTTTCCCCTAGAACAGAGGAATTACAATAATCTACGGGGCTAAGCAATCAAATGAATTTTAGTGAGATGTTTAGGGATTACAATTCAAAAGAGATACATAAGCATGATTCTTGGAATTCTGGCTTTAACCTGACACACGTAAATATTTTGGTTAATTGGACAGTTTTACAATAATTCTTGGAATAACGTGATGGTATGGATGTGTGGTCCCGGAAGTTTAGTGGAAAGCAATGCAGATGGTCTCACAGCCGTCCTGGACCGCACGAGGCTCTGTCCCCACACCTGCCCCTTGGAGTACAGCAGCCGAGAGAATTCTAGATAACAGCAGAAAACAGGAGCTCTGATCCATGGAGTCTGAAGGAGCCAGGGGCCAGGCGGTAAGAAGTTCAGGAGGAGGAAAAGGAAGAGAGGAGAAGGCGGCAGCAGGGGGAGCACGTGGAGTGATGCGGGAAGGCAAGCAGCAACCCGTCCTCCTCCGCCTTCCCCAGCCCCATCCCTGCCTCCCGACCCGGAGCCCTCCTCCACACGCCACAGCACCTGCTGTCCTGCTTCTCTATAGACCCCTGAGCGTGGAAAGAACGTCAAGAATTCTTACATTCTGACCCCTTCCCATCAAAAGAATGCAATGGCACTTATTTGGCATCACTGCAATAATACTTCAATTTTCACATTACAAACGCTTTGAGCATAGAAATAACGCACTTCTATTGATGCTGTGTGAAATTAAATGATACTCTGCTTAAATTAAATAAAATGTTAGAAGAGTACCATTGCTCATATTTTCACAGTGAGGAGCCCTTTTCATGACACTGACACAAAATTCAGAAGCGCCCCCCATTGCTCTCTCTCCATCAAACCCTATGCTGTGGCGTTGTTCCAATTCTACTTTTGCTTTATAGTTTAATAAAGGTAAATCAATGGGGAGAGGAGGGAAATGGCCTGGCCACCTCTGGTATTAGGTAGACACTGCATCATATTCAGTGTAATTTGCCCTAAAGTCTTAGAAAATAAAATTCAGTAGCAGTGAAATTTGAAGAAAAGAAGTAGTGAAAATTGAAAGGTTGCTCGATGCAGCCAGGACTGAAAGTCAGAAGATCTGTGTTCTGACCTTTAGCCAACAGAGACCACTCCATCCACTATAAAATGAAGGACCATGACATCTGTAAAGGGTTGTGGGGGAGTATGATGAGATAATACGTGGAAAATCACTTTGAGGAAAAAATATCCAAGATGCACACAAGGTCTTATCACTACTCAGTGGGTCAACATTTTCCTGATGATAAAGTTACTTACATTTCAATGGACAATATCCAAATAGCTTATCAGCATCATAATCTGTAGTGGTTCCACACCATAGCCATCCGTCCGGCCGCCCCGCATTTGTGCAATCCGCGTACCACTTGTTTTCAAACTTGAATGGGAAAGCGCAGGCAGCTCCATTCGCATTCCCAAGGAGTGTGTACATGGCTAGAAGAGACACATCCACTTTCACTTAGAACATAAGTGAACCTTCTGAACGTTGACTTTCCAATCAGAAGGATGCCGCAAGAATGGGTCTCACACTTTGCATCACGCTTGGTACTCCCCCGCTGCAGGAAATTCCTTTTTTATTTCCCTTCTCTCTCTCTACCGCAGTCCTGTGCTGAGTACATCCAGCAGCCTGTCCTCAGGAATAACTCAAGCACTGCTTCCTTTCTGCTGTCTTATGGCACAGATTTTTCCTCTTTCCTCCCATGCCACAAAAGTAGTCAGCTCTGACTTCTGCATTTCCTCCAAATAAAGAAAAAGCCATCCTTCCTCTTGGTTGGAATCACAGAATGATTGAATCTCTAGACTGAAAAATAACCTATTAACAGTGTAACCCAAACACACAGTCAAAACTTAACGCCCTTCTAACCACTTCCAGTCAAGCCAGCCTCCACCTGGGTCCCTCAACAACGTCCATGAGAAAGGGAAGGAATTTGCATATAAATCTCTAATCCACATCATGTAAAGATGCCACTCAAAACCATTAGGTACCATCTACAATCAATATTTGTCTTTTTTAAAAACTTGAGTCCAAACATATCAAAAGGGGAAGCTCTGGGTTCACCTAGAAAGGAAAATTGAAATAAATATAGAGTCGCTGTTGATTATGGTTTGGCTTAAACCAAAAGGATTAGAGAAGTTCATATCTCCATTGACAACCAGACCACTCAAGTAGCTAAGTTCTCCAGTGTGTTCAAAGCCTATCTTTGTGGGGACACCCCTTTGGAGATAATCATCCTCTCCAGTAAGGTACTTTGTCCCTTGCCAAGAGTCAACATTCAGATTTTGTTCCAGGGAGGAACGTCTCTTCTCAATTCAGTTTCATAGATTCTATGACTTTAAAAAGTTTTTAAGAGACATCTTAAAAGCCATCTAGATGACTTGGAGTTTGTAAACCATGTAGCATCCAACATAGGTTAAGGGCACGACAAATGTAAGGTCTTCAACTTTTCTCTTTTTCCTTTATTTACTGTACGTATTCAGTCCTCCATAAAAGATAGGCTTACTTTCAATTACCTCAAAGTTACATTTTTTTTTGCCACTGCCCAGCTGTTGGTAGCTTTAAAATGTGATTCTAGCTTTGGTTTCACTAAGTTACAGGACTAATTTTCCAAATCGCAGATTGTATAAGGAACATGCTGGATTCGGTAATAATTATTCCTTTGTATATTAAGAAAGCCCAATGAGACCACATTAGGGCGAGCTGTACTGTGGATTAAGTTAGCCAAGGAACCGTCAGTGCTCGATTTACAGATGTCAACCAGAAACAGCCTCTTTTTAGGATGAACTCGATTTATTAAACACAGCACTGATGAGGCCAAGGGACCAACCTTCACTCCAGCCACGTCACAAACAAATCATGTCACTGCAGTCAGTTGACTCTTCCTCTTGTGGTCCAAACTTCCAGACAACCCTCACATCCTTCCAAGTCTACAAAATCTGATTCTATTATTCTAAATTAAATCCTTGGCCTCAGACAGTTTTCTCCCCCACGTTCTCTTTAGAGAGACAGAGACTCTACATATACCCTCTCGCACTGTCTTCGCATCTAATGTATATCCCGGTGAATAGATTCCAGTATCACTCTGGGAAACTAGATCTTCTAGCAGGAATATCTTTGTATTGGAGGAGAGTTAGGGAGTATGCAGAGTGTGGTTGAGGAGCCATCTGCATCCAACCACCCAGCGCCTTCCCTTAATGTGCTAATTTAGAATCAAGGTGAGAGGGGGACCTTGGGATCTGTATCTTTAACAAGTTCTCCAGATGATTCTTAAGCATATTAAAGTTTGAGAACCATGATCCTAAATCCTATGCATAATTTTCTCAAAGCAAACAGAAGAACAGGAAGTGGGGTTAGGGAGTGGAGGGGACTACAGAACTTCAGTGATGTCTTTAAAATAAGATGAGAACGCCAATCTCTTAGCACCTATCTTCCTTGTGTGGAATTCTTCAATTAGGACCATTGTCCCATCTACAGAATTTGACCCAGTCAAGTTTGGTTCATCGTTGTCCTGCCCTACAATTTTCCGTAAGTATCTCCTGAAACGTTGTGCTACTTAGATTGCCTCTTACACAATTTCTAAACCTATATTACATTCAATAAATGCCTTGGGATCACTTCTTTCCAAGCCCTCCTTCTCAGCCTTCTTTATTTCCCACTCTTTCCTCCTCTTTCTACAATACAGAAGGAAAACAAAGCTGACAAATCATCACCTTGCAAAGAGCTGAACCCCCACGCTCTGCGTAGCTGCCACGGGCTAAATTCAACCACTCTTTGCAGCCTCAGTAACACAGTGATTTTGGAAACAGATAAACCCCTGTCCCAAAAGGCAAGCTCTTTCTCTGACCTTGAGGTCGTTGTAGATAACCCTTTACAGCAACCAAGTGTCCAAAGCTGGAATGTAGTTACAACATCATCTGATTCAAGAAGCCTTTGTAAAGAACTTCAAGTTCTTTTTTGTTTTCATTTTATCTTTTTTTCAGGCGGCCACCAGAGAATGAAATTTGGCCAAGACGAGAGAAGACTAGATACCCTGATTTTATTTAACCTTCAAGAAATCGCTTCTTGGCCTTTTGACTAAGATCAAGTGTATTTAACCTTCAAGAGCTGAGGGAACCAATGACATATCAAATTATTTCCTGCCCCACTGGTTGCTACCACTTTCTAAAACAGTGGAGTAAACATGCTGAATGTTAATTCCCAAACTAATTTCTCAGCTTTTCTAGTTTCCTGATTATTACAGTTTTTAAATATCCATAAGGTAACAAATAAATTAGACACACTTAGAAACCCAAATTGTCAACACTTTGTTTTATGCAATCTGAATTGGTAAAGACTGTTCTGTGGACCATTTCTTCAGGAATAACTTAAACCAAAGGAAAAGAAACATTTGGTAAATTCATTAATCACTACAATTACATAATGGTAAATGGAAGACCTCAGGTCAAAGACAGCAGTGAAAATTACTTTCTAAAAATTGTCACCCATTGTTAAAAAAGAAAAACTTAACAAAAGTTAAAAGAAATGTCTTCCTATTAATTACTAATAGCTAAAGTTATCATTCAGGACTTTTTTTTTTTTATCACATTGATTCACTGTCATGTTCTCACAAAATACAGAATAGTTCCAAACACAAAAGTAATCAGCTAATATTTCTAGTACTGAATAAATAAGAATAAACTTAGTTTCTTAAATTAGTTTTCAACTAAGAGGATGAGAAAAATTTGATAGGAAGGTAAAAAAAAAAAAAACTCACACTTCTTACCTTCATACCCTCTAGAGCATAAGTCATCTGTGGTTCCATAAACCTTCCATCTGCTCCATAAACCTGATCCCTTGTAAAGCATAATATTCTTCTCTTGTCTGTTGCCATAGTTAAAAAATAAATCTTCTCCCTCGATCCCCAAAAGCGTGTCATTTTTGCACTCCCATTTCTGAAATTCACTCTTCGAGTCACAGGCGTACAGAGTGATGGGAACCCAATCAGTTTTTGATGGCACCCCTAAGCATAATTTAAATGCAACACTCATAATCTGGGATGCAGACACCCATCGGAACCTCTGGGCTTCGTTGTCCTGGTTGCAAACTGCAGTTTGGACTGAGCTGGGACTTACTGCTTCCACGCAGCGCTTGTGATCTTCATTATATATTAAAAATTGCCTTGTGTCTGTTAAAAAAGAAGAAGAAAGAAAGAAAGGATGCTTAAATGCATGCATGTGACAAAGACAGTGTTTTAGGTCAAGAGTTCCCAATGTCTCCATTTCCCTAAATACCAATGATCTCAGGGAAAAAAGGTGAAGGTGACTCTGCCCAAGCCAACCCAGCTCCTTCTGGTGGGGGAGGGGTCCCTGGGGCTGGAGAGAGAGACTGGGTTGAGGGGCCTCTCTTGGGGAGCATGTGGCTGCCAGCTGATGGCAATCGGATGGAAAGTCTCAAGATGTCCTAATTCATACAAGAGGAGCCTTATAAAAAGACTCAGATGCCTTAAATGCACACGAATTGTAGTAGAGTCAACATAAAAGATAGATAACAGAAGAAGAAATAATACCCATCTGAGCAAAGCAAATTTGGGTACGAATACAATAAGCTTATAAAATTAAATACTTGTATATTCTGGAATAGAATACTGAAGTCCGACTACCCCTACCTTCTTTGAGACAGTTGAAACTTATACACAATTATCCTAATAACGTTAGGAAGGTTTTTTGTACTTAAAAACACAACTTTGTTTTATGAAACTTTATCTTCATTTAATGTCCAACAAATTTGGAACTAAATGCCTTCTGGGTAGCCTGGTTCGGGGCAACTAGAATTTGGTTTTGTTTCCCATCCAACAATAGGTAACTTAATCTAGTATGCTATTTCGTTAGGATATTCAATCTAACTTTTGTATAGCAAAAAGATACAAAAATACATTTAAAAGTATAATAATTTGTGAAGTTTGCAGCAAAAGTTAAATAAATGTAAGATTTTTTATTTATCATTTAAAGTAATATTTATGAGAGTACTTTACAAGTAACAGTGTTTTTTATACTTGTGATTTGGGTCTGGTGATTTAAATAAATATGTATAAATGGTTTATGCTTGTAGTATATAGATGCTAGCTGGCAAAACTCAACTTCCTCTTGCCAAAATAAATAAATAAAATAAAGACTAAAAGGATCTGGTAAGCATATTTTTTTTCCCTTAAATCAAAATTAAATTCATATTTGATCATGTAAAGTATTTTTTTTTCCTTTCTGTCTATTTTTTAAGAGACAAATGAAAGGAACTGACTCAACTTTCTTTTTGTGGCACAAGTACAAATTAAACACTTTTTGTGATGTTTGACTAAATTCCTTCTACTTAAGTGGCTCTTTCAAAATGAGCCAGCATAGTATTTGCAGATGTTTGAGGGTCCGGCTAAATGAGCTCCTTATTTTTAACCGGGTCATCCTAGTGCAATAATCAAAGTAATCACAGTGCCACTAATACAGTCCTTTGCTGTTTACAAAACACCTTCACAAGCCAAATTCCACGTACTGTCCTTGACGCCCCTGTGAGGTTAGCACCACTTACACTCTGAGATGAGTTCTTGGACTATCAACTTAAGATCATAATGGATCTTTGCCTCAAAAGATTATGTTCTCCTGCTGTATCTATTCTTGCCCCGCACTTGTTAGAGACCTGCCTCTATTTTGCCTGGGTTCCTGATTCAGTGCTACTTTGAACCTCTGCCTGCGCTTCTTGGCTGGGTTCCTCATTTCTGCTGGTTTGATTTCTTGGAATCAAGTCTTGATTGAGTTTGAACTCTGAACATCTGCTTCTGGCATCTTTAGAGTTGACGTTTGTCAACAGGACTTGCAGTGTCAATCCAGTCTCCTCCTAGCTAGCTGAATTCCTCCCTGAGCTTGATCTTTGTGTGACAAAATAAGTCACTTTTTGCATTGGTAATACAATTAAAATTTTAATAATATTTTGTTTTGTTCACAGTAAAACCCAGGAAATGGGAAAATAAAATGCCATTTGCACCAACAATTGATGGACCTGGAGATCATTATTCTAAGAGAAGTAAGCCAGAAAGAGAAACTGATATGTTATCACTTATATGTGGAATCTAAAGAAAAAAAGAAAAGAAAAAAGAGGACACTAATGAACTCATCTACAAAACAAAAACAGACTCGCAAATTAAACAATTTTATGGTTACCTGGGGAAATGGGGTGGGAAGGGATAAATCTGGGAGTTTGAGATTTACAAAGGTTAATCACTATATATAAAAAAAACAGATTTTAAAAAATTTCTTCTGGATAGCACAGGGAACTATATTCAATGTCTTGTAATAACCTTTAATGAGAAACAATATGAAAATGAATATATATTTGAGACTATTATGAATGAATATATATGTATATATATGTGTGTGTGTGTGTATACATACATACATATGCATGACTGGGACATTGCTCTGTACACCAGAAATTGACACACTGTAACTGACTGTACTTCAATAAAAATAAATAAAATTATCTAAAAAAAAATCATATCCATAAAAAAAAACACAGTTATTCTGACAATGTAACATACACAAATGTAAATCCTCTAATCTACAAAGGTATTAAACTCTGAAATTTTTGCCATATATATCTGTAGACCCAGTTCCATTGTCCTTTACATTAATTTGTGTTGGCTATTCTACAGGTTACTTGCCTATCTACACTCACCTTCCACATTTTACAGAGTTTTGCTCGTACCATCTCAATAATAAATCTATCCTCCACCTCCTACTTCAGCCATTTGATTGTACTGTGGAGCGGTCAACCCTTATTAACTGTCCAAATTCAGTCAACCAAGCAATTGGTAACCAGCCATTTAAGGTAAGGTGCTTATAAGTCTTTGTGCATGAGTAGTGTCCTTCTTTCAGAGGTTTTTGTACTTACTTGACTTTTATTTCATGTACTTAATTTTCACCTGTAGTTCCATCTTAATTTTACTCTAAAAATGAAGGTATTTAATAAGCAAACATCCAATATTCTCTTTTTCATTAATGGCACCATCATCCACCCAGATTCATAAGCCAAAAACCTAGGAGTCATTTAGATTCCCAGCTTTCCTTCACCTTCTAGGATATAAGCAGAATCTGCTGGCCCTACCCCAAAATATACCCCAAAATAATGGTCCTTTCTATGTGTCAATTTGCCTAGGTCACAAATCCCATATATTTGGTCAAACACCAGTTTGGATGTTGCTGTGAAGGTTTTTTTGTTTTGCTTTGTTTTGATTTTTTAGATAAGATTAAAATTTAAATCAGCAGACTTTGAGTGAACAGATTACCCTCCACACTGTGGGTGGGCCTCGTTGAATCAGTTGAAGGCTTGCAGAGAAAACAGGCTGAGAGCCGCTGAAGACGAGGGAATTCTATCTCTGGACTGCTGTTAGACTTGAACTGCAATATCAACTCTTTTCTGAGTTTCCAACCTGCCAGCCTACCCGTGCAGATTTTGGGCTGGCCAATCTCCACAATTACATAAACCAATTCCTTAAAATAAATATCTCTCGATAGATAGATAGATAGATAGATAGATAGATAGATAGATAGATTAATAGATTGATAGATAGATAGGTAGATAGATAGAAAGAAGATACACATAGATAGTGATAGGTAGATAGGTAAATAGAGATAGAGGTAGACACACACACACACACACACACACACACACACACCCCTTATCAGTTCTGTTTCACTGGAGAACCCTGACTAATACATGAACCTTAATCCATTCTTTTCTCTCCATCTCCACTGCCACCGCCTCAGACCACCCCCCATGGTCTCACTCTGACCTTCCTCTTTTTGAAATGGAATCATCAAAGAAGATAACACCTGATCTCCCAGTTTCCTGGATGAGATGGCCTTAACTTATCACCTGACTCTAACTTACAAACCCTCCCTAATGTAATGGGATGCTTCCACTCAGCTACATGAGCGGTCTCTCGGTTTTCGTAACCTCTATAGCAGATTGCCTGTATATGTCACACTCTACTTGAATACTTTTCCAATAATAAAATAATTTTCTTTTTCTTCTACTTTTGTGGAGAGGTTTTCTAGGCTGGAGGAGATCTTGTTTTTTACTACGTCTCTTCCCAAGTTTAAACCCTTCAGGAGTACCACTGCACGCAGGAAAAGAACCTCCAGTCTCTGTGTCACGGCTCACGGGACAGGGCACGAGCCGGCCTGGCTGCTCTCCGCCCTCACCTCATCCCACCCTCCCTCTCACCCACCACCTTACAGCCACAAAGCCTTTCTCTTCCTCAAAAACTTTTAGCTCATTTTCACTTTAGTGACTTCACATTTCAAGTTCCCTCTTCTTGGAATGTTCCCTGAGGTCCCAACACAAGAGTCAACTCCTTTATGAACTGACTGTTCTAACTTTAATCTTTTATTTTCTAGGTAATAGTCTCAACCATCTTCAAATATATATTTTCAAAAATGTGTTTACTTATGTTTTCTCTGTGTCCTTGCTGGGATGTAAGTTCCCTGAATAGAAAGTTTTGTCTTCCTGGTCCTGTACTGTATTCTCTCTTTTAGTCTCTCAACAAACATTGGCTGAATGAATAAAAGAACACTTACTAAATCTAAAGTATCTCCGGACTGTGACCCCAGGTACATTGTTTTAGTTAATAACTGATTAATGATGATGGGTCTATTTAATATGACTTCTTCCCTTGAAAGTTTATTTTTACCGAAGAACAATTTATAAATGTTTATACTTATGCAAAGAGTATTTGGATATGAAAGGCTTCTGTTTCAATACAAACTTATCTATTCTTGTTTCCTTTATTTATCTTTGACATTAGGAAACAGTGCAAGTTTGACATTGCCTTTGCCAGACAATACAAGGAAATGTAAAATCATCGCTTTATGGTCCTACATTCATACCTTATTCTTCTCAACTAGTCAACATGTAGTTTTTGCTTTTATCACTGTCTCTGTGCGATGCCTCTGATTTAAAAATGTCATACTTCTTCCTCGGAGAGTGATTCAAGACCTTGACCCCCAAAAAAGGCAGCTTGTGGCATTTTTGGTCGCTATTAACCACATCAGTGTTTTATATGGATAAACTTGCTATTTTGGGTCATCTATACTAATTATGTTTTTGTAATAGCAATATTGCAGAACTGAACAAATGAGGACAGTTGGTACTTACACATCAGAAATGTATTTACAGAACTGAAAAGACCCTCCTTGCAACTTAATTCAATTTTACTAATCTCACATATATTTTTCAACAAATATGTGCCAGGCACCATATTAGTGACAACGCAAGAACAAACCAGAGAGAAGTTCTCTGCCACACGGAGCCCACAATTCATGGGCAGAAGTATCAAAGATCAAAATACATTTAGGAAAGAAGCAAGAAGTTTCAACCCAATATCTCAGGTTAAAAATGGCTGAAGCCTACATAAAAACCAACAACATAATGCCATTTGCAGCAACATGGATGCTCCTGAAGAATGTCATTCTAAGTGAAGTAAGCCAGAAGGAGAAAGAAAAATACCATATGAGATCGCTCATATGTGGAATCTAAAAAACAAAACAAACAAACAAACCATAAATACAAAACAGAAATAGACTCACAGACATAGAATGCAAACTTGTGGTTGCCAAGGGGACGGAGGGTGGGAAGAGATAGACTGGGATTTCAAAATTGTAGAATAGATAAACAAGATTATACTGTATAGCACAGGGAAATACACACAAGATCTTATGGTAGCTCACAGAGAAAAAAACGTGACAATGAATATATATATGTTCATGTATAACTGAAAAATTGTGCTCTACACTGGAATTTGACACAACATTGTAAAATGATTATCAATCAATAAAAAATGTTAAAATTTAAAAAAAAATGGCTGAAGCCTAGATATCCAATAACATGGGTATGAATTTTCTTTTAAGCACATTTTAGCAGTTTTGATATTTTAACATTGAGCCAGTAATTAAGTTTCCAAATTTATTGGCAAAGAAAATTAGGTTATTAAAGGCAACACTTGAGAAATGGAACGATTACATGCTATATTTCCTTATACATCTTTAGACTCCACCATCAATAAATAAAATATTGACATAAAAGCATAAAAGCTAATGACTTCTGGAAGGCAGAGAAGCTGGATAAGAGGCAAATAAATGGGTATTTTGTAGCAGATACTGCCAGAACCTCACTTAGTTTTTCCTGCCCTTTGCCATCTCAGTGAGTGCCAGCCCCACTTCCCAACAGCAGCATCACATCTCTGGATCTCCAGGCCGGGGGTCGGGGTCGGGGAGCGTTTCTGGCCATCAGAGACCCCTTCCCACCCTGTGAAGACCAGAAGGGGTAGAGAACTAAGGCCCCCGAGGAGTAGCCCATCTCCGATGACCAATGGGCATGGATGAACAGAAAACCCCAAACTCTTGCACTGTGGGGGATGACTCTGAGTCACTTGCTCTCTGTCGTCGCCCAGAGCAGCCAGCCAGGCCGAGCTGCAGCTGCCCACCATGGTCACTGGCTCCTTAACACATCCTGTATCCTCCTTTCTGGTCTCACCTCCCCACACCTCAGTTAGTCTTTCCCGGGACTGGCTCCCAAATAAACTACTTCATTCAAGTCAATGTCAGAGGACAGCCCCCAGGGCCACCCAAACTGAGAATCTGTCCATTAGCCTCAGTAAATGAATGTAAAACCTATATGTGTCTCCAAACAACTGAAACTAAGTGGGGAAAAAAAGACTTATTATGCACCTAGTAAATGCCAAAAAAATGCGCCAAGTACTCAGGCAGGGAGGCGCCTAAGGCTCACGCTATTAGGTTTAGCAATACTGAGCAAACGACACAGGAAAAATGGAAAAAGATTTTATTTTCCACTTCAATCCTTTATTCATTCATCAAATATCCACAGGACCTACTAATTTAAGCCACTGCATTTGGCTCTTTGGGGAGGCCCAAGTGTGACTCCAAGGACTGACCTCAAGGAGGAAGGAGAGGCCGGGAGA
Organism: Vicugna pacos; assembly: GCF_048564905.1. NCBI lineage: Eukaryota > Metazoa > Chordata > Mammalia > Artiodactyla > Camelidae > Vicugna > Vicugna pacos. The sequence goes on along the minus strand of NC_133021.1, from coordinate 21,346,882 downwards.
AGGAACTCTGCCAACTTCCTGCCTCCCTCCCTAAAGACAGGAATATCTGAACCCTTCCCGGGTTCATTCACTCCCATCTGGGTAGATCTCCCTCAGTCTGCTGCCCCCTTTCCCTGTGTCCTGGATTCCACCCCCTCCCGCTGCTCTAATCAGCATTCTTCCCTTTCTCTCCTCTGTCTTCAACCTCAGAAGGCCAGCCTCTCCCCCAGGGTCAAGACAAACAAACAAATGTAAGAAGTCGACGCTACACTGCTTTTTGCTCTTCCACTCATAACCACACTAACTCATTAATCTTTGTGTGTCGTGTCAGCTGGATCATGATACAATCAGAGCTGTGTGACCTTGGTCAAGTTTCTAAACTACTCTGTGCTGCCTTTCCCTCATCTGGCAAATGAGGGGGAAATCACAGTCCCTGCTGGTTGTTGTGAGAATTAACTGAGATCACCTAAGTAAAGCACTTAGAACAGCTCCTGACACATAGAAATTGCTTGGCCCATGTTAGTGTATTCTTATCAGTAACTCGGGAAACTCTGTTGTGAAGGCAAAGTGAAATGGTTCAGAACAGGATGAAACTAGAAAAAAAACAGAGAACTGTTGCAGCAGCCCAAAGTGACGGACAGAAGGACAGAGACAATGGAGACTCCAAAGTTCCCAACCTCAGAAGACAGGGGATGTGGTGGTGAGAGATGTGTTCTTTGGAGTCAGCAAACTTGCAAACAAAGGCTGGTTCTACCATTTACTTGCTGTGCTGCTGCCCTAGTCAAATCCACCATTCTAGCCTCGCTATCCTCATCTGTCAAACGAGGCTGATAATGCTCTCTGACAGTTGCTGTGAACTTTCTAAATGAGATAATCTAAGGAAGGTACCCAGCATGTCATCTGGCAGATCGCAAACACTCCAAGGTTAACGTCCTCCCTTCCCACCTCCAAGTGAAAAATCTAAGTCTAAGCAACCGACGCAGAGGGAGCGACCAAGTCCTTCTTTGACGGGCTGTTGTTTGATGTCTTTCCTGATCAGCACACTCCAGATGGTAAGTTATGTCTACTTCTCAGCCTCAGAGCCAGAAGACTATAGTCAAGAATTAGCTCTGGTCCTTCCTGGCTAGCTGACACCTGAACCTCAATTTCCTCGTGTAGTGAAAGAAGGACAGTAACACCTACACATCCCACTCCAGGGGGTTGTTGTAAGGATCTGGTTAAGGATGTGAAAGCAAGTAATTAATGTGATTAAGGATCTGAAAGGGCTCTGTGACCTTAACTTGGCTTTTAATTAGAAGAATATGTTTAAGAATGCTTTCTTCCACGTCGGTTTCAATTTTTTTTGAAAGGGCACAAGCCTTCTTATCTCTTCTGCTTTCACTTCTACTTCACCTAGTGTCCACTAGTTCCCTCTATGGACCCATGTAACCATATGATGTTTCCATTCAACAGTGCTTGAGGGTCACCAAGAGGCAAGGTGATACTGCTGTTCTCATGTGGACATCAGTCTCCCTCCCTCTCTGCCATGCAGATACACACCACTTCAGAAGCTGTGTTTCTTTTGTCCAACCCCTCTTGGGGTTCCTGTGACCTCCTAGCTCTCCCTGAGCTGCTCCAGATTCAGTCTCAGAGGCCAGGCTACAGGACCACTGTAAACCCTGTGATCTCCAGCTCCCTTTGAAGATATGAGTCTTTGTCTTTAACTGGGGTTGGGCATATTGGATCCTTTAAAGCTCACATTTAACCAATGGTGACTCATTCTACCTAAAAATTAGGTCCAATGTGCAGCTGAAGTGCCACACAGCAAAGCAATTGTTTTCTTACCTTATATCTACAACACCCTACTTCCACAGATCCCCATCTCTGAATTATAGAAAAATCAGAGGTAGTCTGGAACAGTAACAAGAAAGATAGACAAATATAAGAGCAATTGAAAAAAAGATGACGAAAACTTGTTTTCGTTCAACAACGTCAACTTCCATCTGGCATCCAAAATAAGTCATATACATAAAGGAAGAAATGAGAGACTAGAAATAAAGAAAAGTAGAGATAATATAAGGAAAATTTTATGAAAATTAAAACTAGTAAGGAAATGGGCAGCGGGGAACTGTTTCTTGAAGAAATTCTAGATTGGTACTAAAATCAGTCATCCATTGAGAAAAGATGCATTGCTTCTGTACAATAGAAATAATCCTCCACTGGGAGGCAGGAGTCCTGACTACCCAACAGGCTGTGCCATTAACTAGTGAGACCCTGGAAAGATCACTTAACCTGTCAGAACCTCAGTTTCCTTATCTATAAAATGAGGAGGTTGGACGCCGCAGGGAACTGTGCTAAAAATCAGATTCACTCTATTTTTTTTCTTTATATGCACCAGCCAGTGGGAGCCTCTTGCTGACATCTCTTCCACTCTGCCCCCAATGGCATCACGTTGGCACTTTGAAATCAGCCATGGTGGGCGTCCTACACCATGGACATCACACCCCAGATCAGTGCTTTTTCTCTTCTGAGCACCAACTGCTGAGTTTACCAACACACCATTGCCTGTGAGGCAAACCGTCCCATTTCCAGCTAAACCTCTAGGTCCGAGCAGCTCTCACTGTATCTCTAACTGTGATTATAACCCCACTGAGGTCTAAATGTTGGAGCTGAATACATTTTTTTTCTAAAAAGACAGCAGGGTGAGAATAAGAAGGGGGAGTGATGCCCTATGCTATGCGTGCCCTCCTGGGCACCTCCAAGTACAACAGGGATGCTCATGGTGCTGATGATGCAGGATGCTCCCAGGGAAGAGGGGGAAAGAAACCATAGGAAGCAGGGAGATCTTTCTGTGGGTTTTATTAACGGTAGTGATTCAAGGCAGAGGGTGCAGAGAGATCGTATATCCTTTATTCTACTGCTCACTAAGTAGTTGCTCTGTTTTTATCCAGACACCTCTGTTTATGTGTTGCTTGGGCCAAGAAAAGGTAAAATGAGGATTAGAGGCTCTCAAGTTAATTTTTTAAAAATCTGGAAAGGGATCCCTTACCCATGTTCTTGTTTGCTTTTTATTCTTTAAATAAACAGATCTTCAGCACCTCCCTGCCTCTCTGGTATTTGTACCCATGCAGAGGAAGATATTCATCAGAGCAAGGCATCCTGCAGTCTCGAGGAGGGAACAATTCCTCAGCAAAGTGAGAAACACTTTTTGCCCCAAAGCGTTAAGAGTTAGTTTCAAGAAAATTGGGGACTGTGTCCGTGCTGCCTGTTGTGACAGCCGTCAGCCTTGAGAATCTCCTGTACACTTAAAACAAGGCCAGTCTGAACTGAGATGTGCTGGAAATAACATGCTACACACCGGGTTTTGAAAATTTAATTTCAAAAAGATGAACGTAAACATATCGCAAAAAGCTTTCTATTGGTGAATGTTGACTAATAAGATTTTGGTTATACTGGGTTAAATGAAGCATATTCATAAAATCAATGTCACCTGTCTCTTTTTACTTTTTAAACGTGACCATGTAATGTCACCAGTTATGTTCCTCGCTGACTGGGCTGGGTTAGAGTCCAGGTCTTGTGGGCAGAGACCTGCCCTGCCACCCAGCATCAGTTTGAAGACCTTTAGCGACTTTAGAACTTGCTTCTAGGTAATGCCATCCTTAGAAGACTTTCACTGGTCTCAGTTTTAACCTTTGAGGTCATGAAGAATATACTAATCCTCTCACCCAAGGCAGTTTTTCAAGACGAAGATGGGGATGACGCAGAGCCCTGCCCTGCGCTCCTCTCGGGCCCCGTGTCAGCAGCAACTCCTTACTCCTTGAGAGCCGGGCTTTGCAGTGAGGACGAAGGTGACAAGTCCCCTCAGGCTCCAGGACTCCTTCCTCAGAGCTGTTTCCTGGGAAACCTCTCTTTTAAATGCTTACTTATACTACTTACACTGGACAATTGATTGCTACCATGGTGGTGGGGGGGAGTCACTCTTTTTAATAGTTAACACTTAGGAAGCAACTTCTATGAGTCATAACATGTTCTAACTATTTTACACATTCTCCCTCATTGAATCATTGCAACAACTGATGGGAGATGTCACATGATGCTCCTTATTTTATAGACAGAAAAACTAAAGCACAAAGAAATTAAGTAGCTTCCTGGCAGGGGCAGGGTGCAAAGGAGTCTGCCTTTGCTTGTGTTTTTGTGTTGTCTGCTACGTAATGCTCACGATGACTTAATGTTTTCTGTGACCAGACACCCTCCCTGGGAGGCTTCCTGGGGGTCGGGTGTTCCCTTGCTACCCCCACCCCCGCTCCTGTCTCTACCACCACAACAGTGCATGGAGCGCCCTGGGCACAGGCTGGGTGCAGAGGGGGTTTGCATTCGAGAAAAATGAAGGGGGATCAGGAACCCAAGATTTCAAACTTGAAATCCTGTCTATCCCATCCCAAAAGAGACCTGGGAATAAGAATTCCTACAGGCAGTCTCATTCTGAAGTTCAAGCAGGTTGAAAGAGAGACACAACAATGTCTTTGAGCATTTGAAAAGGTCCGAGTCTGTTCCCCTTGAGTAATCACCAGTCTCTAGGAAAAAAGAAAAAAAAAGGAACAGAAAAACGGGCATAAATCAGTTTGAACAGCTTAGATAGGAACGAGCTTTCTAGCAAGAAAAACTAGGAGCGACTAAAATGGTTTATTCATAGAAAAAAAGATGAGTTGTGACACTCTCGCGGACTCTTTCCCGGGACAACCGGTAATCCCGTCCCTAGACCTGCAATGAAAAGAGACACCAGTGCTGCCCTCCTTCTGGCCAAAAACACTGGGGTTAGACAGAAATGGAAAACTAAAATTCGCAAACCACAGAGGAAATCGCTCTAAGAATAAAGCAGAGAAGGGGCGACGGGAGATGGGAGAAGTAAGGGGAAGACAGGTTGTGGGGGTGCCAGGCAGAGGTTTCCCGCAGAGCTGGTGGTGCAGGGAAGCCCTCCTTATCACCCCAGGTGGCAAAAGGAATCCGTTAACATTGACCTAAAAGGGACGGTGTGCAGAAGCCCCAGGCCCTAAGGCAGAAAGCTTCCACCTCAGAGCCGACTTACCCAAGAGCTGCATAGCCACCGGAACGAGAGGAAGGAAAGCCAGCAGCAGAGACAGCCTCATGGCCCAGAGTTTATCCTCTTCTTCCACTGATGGAAAGGAGGGAGGACCGGAGAACCAAGACAATGAGCTCCCAGGCTCACCCTTCCCCTCGTCCCTTCTCAGAAATGCCCTGCTGAAAAGATGGGTGGAGGAAGCTCTCCCTTTTAAAGGGCTTCTGAAATTAGGGAAAACCTCCAATAAGGAGATATCCTGTCACATGAGGGTGGTTGGAAAAACAGGAATTCAAAGCTACAACTTTGCTTTGTAAGCTAACTTCTGAGCAGAGCAGACACAGAGGAAGGGACAGAGGGACACGTGTGGGAGAGGGCTGAGGAAGGGGGAGGTGAGAGGGTGGCGGTGAGACTCCAGAGTGAGGGCTGGCCTGCTGGGAAGGAGAGAAGTGGAACCGCCTTGGACCTCCCGGCTCTTCTCAGATGGTGCTGCATGGAGAGGAAACTGGAGGCCATCACCTGGGCTGGAAAAGTGAGGTTTTCTCTGGGGAAGCAGCTGATTGGGGGGGGACCCTCGGCAGACAAACCCCCATTGAAAGTGGTGGAAATGGCAGGAACTAAAAAGGAGAGATTTATGGTGGAAACATTTTAAGGGCTGAGACAGGTCCCCCTCATTCTCCATACTCAACTTAGAGGCTCTTTTTTTTTTTTTTCTTAGAAAGCTTCAAAAGAAACTTCACATGGAGCTTTCTTCTCAGCTAAAAGAAGAGTGAAATAGAGGCTAAAACTAAGAAAGAATCTCAGTAATAACAGGTGGGAGAAAGTTCTAGAAGCCTTTCTCTAGAAAGTTCTCTAGAGAACTGAGAAAAACAGTGGCAGGATTTGCAATGAAGCCTCACCACCCAGCCTCAACGGTAGCGATCCTCTCCAAGGTCGCTAGGTCCTCTTGCTAGGAGAAAATCTGCTCATTACGTCAAAAAGATGAATACTTATTCCATAATAAATGGAATTCTTTCTTTAAGAGAAGAGGGAGCAGACCTCTCGTTAAGCACACTAGTAACCCTAAACATCTATTTTGTTACTTTTCAGAAGTCAAACATGCATTCAGAACATTTTAAAGCAGATATTAGTAACTAGCCAGCCAGCCCACAACTGGAGTGGGGGAAATGTTTGCCAGTCAAAAAGAAGCTGCTGGAAACATTGTATTTTTTGAAAATTTAAATGAATAGTTTACCTTCAGGTCAAAAGCTCCAAGATTTATCATCTTTGTGATAATGTTATAAACTCTGTTCCTAATAAGAAATATGATATTTTTTTTAAATTGAAGTATATAGTCAGTTTACAATGTTGTATCAATTTCTGGTGTACTGATTTTTTTTTAACATTCTAAATTTAAGATTATTTTGACAGGATGAAAAAGATGGTGAAAATGTAGGACGCAGGACAAATGTTTCTTTTTCATTAAGTCAGTCCTTCTCTGACCTGAAAAAGTTGGTTACAAAACAAGCAGATGAAACAAAAATATTTTTTTCTAAAACATGGCTTCACTGATTGGTCATGAGAAAAAAAAGTTATAAATGAGATATTCATGGTTTTCAAATGTAAATCAATTATACAAATTCAAAATTTTTGTCCTCATTTGGATTCATATTAATCTCAGAAGCAAATAAAACTTAACTGAATTCTACCTACACTCACAATCAGGGTTTTTTTTAATTACACAAATGTGTCATAAGGCCAACCAGGATCAGTGGTAGAATCTGTGACTTTGAAACAAAAGGAGGTCAACTGTTTCACAAAGAATTTATCCCATAACCTTTACCTCTTATTGAAACAAAGATTTATCAGGCAAAAAAGAGGCGATCAAGGGAAAAAAAGAGAGAGAAAAGAAAAGAAATACAGCTCTATCACAGAAGTTACATCACAGAAGATGGTGGGATAGGAAGCTGTAGAAATCCATCATTCTACTGCCACAACTACTGAACTGGCAGAAACTGAAGTAATTATTTCAGAACTCCAGACTCTAGCGAAAAAACTCAAGAGTATTTAGTGGAGACCTGGATGCAGAGGCTGGTAAATTTCAACAAATTTCACCATTTCCTTCATGGCAGCTCAGGGTGGCAGGCTGAGTCTTTGGTGCAGCTTGCTGAAGCTGGAGTGGACTTTGTCCTCTAAGTATCAGACTTGTGTGTTCTAAAGGCTAATTACGGCTTTTAATTGCTTTCACCACTTCTGTTCAACATAGTACTGAAAGTTCCAGCCAAAGCAATTAGGCAAGAAAAAAATAAATTGAAGTATCCAAATTGTAGAAAAAGAAGTAAAATGATTTCCCTGCATAGATGGCATGATTTTGTGTGTGGAAAACCCTACAGTGGCTACAAAAACAAAAACAAAAAACTGCTAATGGTATTAAACAAATGCAACAAAGTTGAAGGATACAAAATCAAACACAAAAATCAGCTGAATTTCTATGCACTATTAATGAAAAATCTTAAAAGGAAATGAAGCAAGCAATGCTATTTACAATAGCATCACAAAGAATAAAATACTTAGGAATAAATTTAATCAAGATGAAAACTACAAAATATTGCTGATAGAAATTAAGACCTAAATAAATGGAAAGCTATCTCATGTTCAGAGAATGGAGAACCTAATATTGTTAAGATCACAGTACTATCCTAAGAGATCTATAGATTCAGTTCAATCCCTAGCAAAATCCCAATGATGTTTCTTGCAGAAATAGAAAAATTCATCCTCAAGTTCATATGAAATCTTAAGAAATCCTGTATAGCGAAAGCAATTTTGAAAAAGAACAAAGTTAGATATCCAAACTTACTATAAAACTACACTATTCAAAAGAGTATGGTATTGGCACAGGAGAGACATAAAAACCAATAGAATAGAAAAGAGAGGCCAGAAATAAACCCTCACACATGTGGTCAATTGATGTTTTTACAGAGGGGCCAAGAACATTTAATGCAGAAAGGACAATGTTTTTAAAAAACGGTACTTGGAAAATTGAATATCTACATATAAAAGAATGGGATTGGACTTTCCATTATCCCAAATACAAAAATTTACTCAAAATGGGTCAAAACCTAAATTTGAGAGCTATAACTATAAAACTTTTAGAAGAAAACATCAGGAAAATTCTTCATGATGTAAGATTTGGCAATGATATTTTTTATTTGGACATGACACTAAAAGCAGAGGCAAAAAAAGAAAAATAGATAAATTGGGCTTCAACAAAATTAAAAACTTTTTTGCTCAAAGGACACTATCAAAAGAGTGAAAAGACAACCCACAGAATGGGAGAAAATAGTTGCAAATAATATACCTGATAAGGAATTAATATCTAGAATATATACAAAAGTACAACTCAACAGCAGCAACAACAGCAAAGCAACTAATTTTTAAAATGGGCAAAGGACTTGAATAGACATTTCTCCAAAGAAGATATACAGCCAATAAACATGTGAAAAGATGCTCAACGTCTCTATCATTAGAACAGTGCAAACAAAACCACAATAGTACATCACTGTACACCCATTAGGATGGCTTTTATCAAAACAAACAAACTAACTAACAAAATAACAAGCATTGATGAGGATATGAAAAAAGTGGGACCTTTGTGCAATGCAGGTGGGAATGTAATATGGTACAGCCACTGTGGAAGACAGTTTGGCAAGTTCTCAAAAAGTTAAACATTGAATTGCCATATGATCCAGCAATTCCACTTCTAGGTATAGACTCAGAAGAATTGAAAACAGAGACTTAGACAAATATTTGTACATGAGTGTTCATAGCAGCATTATGCATAGCCAAAAGGTAAAAGCAACACACGGGTCTATTAGCAGATGAATGGATATGCAAAATATCGTATGTGTACACAGTGGAATATTATTCAGCTATAAAAAGGAATTCTGACACCTGCTACAACATGCACAATCCTGAAATAATACAGACACAAAAAGACAAATGTTGTATAATTCCACTTATATGATGTACATAGAATAGGCAATTCTTAGTGACACGGAGAACAGAGGTTACCAGAGTCTGGTGGGGGAGGGGAGAATGAGTATCATTGTTTAGTGGGTTCAGAGTTTCTGTTTGGGATGACACAAAATTCTGAAATAGTGGTCATAGTTGCACTACATTGTGAATATACTTGAAGCCACTGAATTGTACATGAAAAATGGTTAAAATGGTAAATTTTGTTGTGTATATTTTACATTAAAATAAAATCCAACTCTTGGCATTCTCTTATACTCTTCAACTAAGTTTCAGTTCTGGTTTTTGCTTAGCTATGGATGATGGTGGTTATTTTTAACAAGCACTTCCTTTAAGCTAAAGAAGGATTTTATAAAAAAGAAAACCCTCATTTTTTTAATTGGTAGGACAATTGCTGAACTATTTCATTTCCTCTTAGACTTTTTCTCAAACATCACGTTCCTCACACCCACTCAGTTTCATGTAAGATGAACTTAGTGACTCCTTTGTTCTGAAACAGTTCCAAGAAAATTAACTTAAAAAGTTCTTTGGTAACCTGTTCTATCATTTCTCATAGTGAAAACTGGTGATGGATTCAGAAGTTTGTTTTCTCTCTCTTTTAATGGGCAAATTTGCTCAAACTGTATCAAGATAATTGATTCAGAAGGACGAAGATACAATGATGCAGTTAAGTTAAAACTTAAAATTAAAAAAAAAAAACAGAAAATTAATGGGAAAGGGTATAGCTCAGTGGTATTGTGCATCCTTAGCATGCTTAAGGTCTTGGATTCAATCCCCAGTACGTCCAATAGAAAAAAAGAGAGAGAGAAAGAAAAGAAAAAAAAAAGAGAGAGAAGAGAAAAAAAAACCCAAACAAATAGAAACTAGGTTTCTTTATGTTCTTATTCCTCACATTTTCCAGTCCTTATCAAGATATGTCAAAACATCAATAATGCATTTGCAATTTAATAGAAGATAATTATCTTACAGCAATAAAAAATTTTGGCATTGAGAAGACAGATAGGCCAATAGGCACATGGAAAGATGCTCAACATTGCTAATTATCAGAGAATGCAAATCCAAACTACAATGAGGTATCACCTCCCACAGGTCAGAATGGCCATCATTAAAAAGTTCACAAATGATCAATGCTGGAGAGGGTGTGGGGAAAAGGGAACCCTTTGCACTGTTGGTGGGAATGTAATTTGGAGCAGCCACTATGGAGAACAGTGTGACGTTTCCTTTAAAAACTAGAGTTACCATATGATCCAGCCATCCCACTCCAGGGCAGACATCCAGAGAAATCTTTACCCTGAAAAGATACATGCACCTCACTGTTCGTAGCAGCACTATTTACAATAGCTAAGATCATTTGTGTTTTCCATTTAGATTTTTGCATCAGTGTCCATGAGAGATACTGATCTGTAGTTTTCTTGTAATGTGTTTGATTTTAGAATTAGGCTATTGCTGACCTCTTGGAATGAGTTAGTATTCTCTCCTCTTTTATGCTCTGAAAAGAGACTGCAAAGAATTGATGTAATTTCTTCCTTAAATATTACGTAGAATTCACCAGTGACCCCATTTGTACCTGGTCTTTTCTGTTTTGGAAGGTTATTAGTTATTGATTCAATTTCTTTAATATGCATAGGCCTGATCAGATTATCTATTTCTTCCTGTGTGAGCTTCGACAAATTGTTTCTTTCATGGAATTGATCTGTTTCATCTAGGTTATTTAATTTGTGGATATAGAACTGTTCATAGTATTCATTTGTTATTTTTTAAATTTCATTGAGATCTATGGTGATAGATATCCTGTCTTTAATTTCTGATATTACTAATTTGTGTCTTCTCTCTCTCTCTCTCTCTCTTTTTTTTTTTTTTTTTTAGTTTGCCTGGCTAGACCCATGTCAATTTTATTGATCTTTTTGAAGAACCAGCTTTTGGTTTTGCTGATTTCCTTTCTTGATTTCCTGTTTTCAACTTCACTGATTTCTGCTCCAATTCTTTTCATTTCTTTTCTGCACCTTACATGAGATTTGATTTGCTCTTCTTTTTCTAGTTTCCCAGGGTGGATGCTTAATTTATCGACTATAGGTCTTTCTTTTCTAATATATACATTCAGTGGTATGTTTCCCTCTAAACACTGCCTTTGCTACAACCCATACATTTTGGTAAGTTTTGTTTTCATTTTTATTTACCCCAAAATATATCTTAATTTTGCTTGATATTTCTTCTTTGACCCATGTGTTTTAGAAGTGTTATTTCATCTCCATGTAATTGGGGATTTTTTCTATTATCTTTCATTTACTGATTTCTAATTTAATACCATTATGTTACGAGAACAGACAGCATATTATTTTTATTTTTTTAACTTTGTTAAATTGTGTTTTATGCCCCAGAATGTGGTTTATCTGCGTCAGTGTTCCTTATGAGCTTGAGGAGAATATGTATTCTGCTGTTGTCAGACGAAGGAGACTATGGGTGTCAATTGTACCCAATTGATTGACAGTGTTGTTGAGTTCAACTATGTCTTTACTGACTTCCTGCCTGCTGGGACTGTCCACTTCTGAGAGAGGGGTGTTGAAATTTCCAACTGTCATAGTGGCTTCACCTGTTTCCCCTTGCAGTTCGATTAGTTTTTGTCTAATGTAGTGTGATGCTGTGTTATTAGGTGCATACACATTAAGGATTGTTATGTTCCTTAGAGAATTGACTCCTTTATTATTATGTAATGATTCCTTTCTTAATCCTTGAAAAATTTCCTTTCTTTGAAGTCTGTTTCTGTCTGAAATTAATATAACTACCTCTGCTTTCTTTTGATTAGTGTTAGCATGGTATATTTTTCTTCATCCATTTATTTTTCATCTATATGTAAAGTTAAACTTGTAACTTTTTATAAGAACACAAAAGTTACATGAGTTTTAAGAACAAGAACCATTAGAAGCTATGAGAAGTGCAATATAATTTTAATAATATACTTTTTAATCCCACAGTGTAGAACTCCAATGTTCCATTAGCATAATTTGCTGCAATGCCAATTAAGTACCATAGGCTTGAACTTTATAAACATGTGCAGACTCTTAAAATAAACTATTAAATTAAATTAGATACTTAATAATTTTGTACATGCCTTCATTATTTATACAAAGTGTTGTGACTTCCCAAAATATCAGGCATATTCATATTCAAATATATAAGATACAAAATGCATTCTAAACTCAAACAAGTAATACTTTTTAGCTTATCTGAGTACTGTTCACTCTTTAAGTTCCAATATAAAGACAAAAACAAATGTATGTAAAGTGTTTTCATATTTATAAATATTAAAAATCAATTACTTGGTTATAGGTTATTAATAAAGATTATCATGGTGTGCTTTAAAAAATTATTTATATTATAATTTTTTGAGAATTATAAATATTTTAAGTTTCTGTTGAAATGACAGGAAGATAAAGACACGTTGTTAAATACGATATTCTTGGGCCTTTCTTTAAGGAATTTAAAGATGAATGGGGAACTCAGAAAAGTAAACCCTTAATGAAAGTCTTAAAAAAGTGCTATAGTTAAGGCTCTATGAGAACTCATGGGAGGGCCACTCCAGTGTCTGATGATTGAATACTTAGATCAGCTTTAATCCATATGTTCAGTAGATGGCTCACTTCTGAACATAACACTACTTGATGGAAAATTATATATGAGGTAACCTTAAGATTTTATATATTACTTTTCACAACTGCAAGGTTTAAACTGTTATTCCCAGAGTGTCGGCAGGGACACATAAAAGAATAAAACAGGAAAATTAAAATACTGCATTTAGCTACCTGTTTCTCTGTAGGGATTTGGTACAATTAAAATACTTAGCACTTATCAGGTTATTATAGTTTGTCAGACAATGTAATGAGAACATTCCCTAGCTCACTTACTCCTCTTACCCCTATGAAAGTACCATGTAACTCTATGAAAGTACTATTAAGATGCTCATCTTTTAGATGTGGAAACTAGGATTTACAGTAGTCAAAGAATTTACCCCAAATCATAAAGCTAGAAGTTAAGCTATTAACAACTGGGAATAGACCTTCTTTTGTGGTGTGAGGAGAAACCATAAAGCATATGAGGGGAGTGAGACTGGGGGACTTGGTGGAGAAAAGGGGTGGCAGGCAAGTTCAGTTATCCATCCTGTTTGTTACCACAGATTACGGAAAAGATTGGCTACATAAAACATTCCCCTGCATGCACAAGCCTCTTTCTAGCAACTGAAAATTTACATAAAAGGAAGAGCCCTCACTATGAATACCTGAGAATGTCCTAACATAGTGAAAGCAAATTACATAATTCTGGGTCTAATTATTTAACATCAGGATAACCACTGTATAGTATCACATAAGACACTAATGCATTGGCTGTTAGATCAGTAAGTTGATCTTCTAAGTTTAAACAGGATTTGCTCCTGATTATTTTCATGATGGTATAATATTCCACAACTAAAATATTCTTTTACTGTGAAATCTCCCTCTTCAAATTAGGGCTTCCTATGATAAAATGTTATCTAGAGTTTACGGGTGTACCTTGACTTCATGATATTAAATTGAGCCAAATGTCTGTTAAACTAAATTGCTTTCTATGCTGAAATCAATTGATTACATAAAAGCCACTTGCCACAGTGGAATAAAGAGCATAATTCCATATTTGAAGGAGACCCTAAAACTACAATTCAAATTTTTAAAAGTAGAATCTAAAAATTATTCAATAATTACAAGTATACTTCTTAAAAATTAATTTTAACTAATTAATTCTTATAATGCTCTTTATATAAATGATAAAAACAATCTCATTCTTGGACTAACTTAGTGGGAAAACATGTTCTTATTTTTTAGAAGGCTCAATTGAAGAGCGTTTTTAGAAAAAGTGCAGAATACATAACTAAAATTAACTACTAACATTTTCTAGAGATCGAGGAAAGCTAACTTATAAGACTGTAACTTTGCCTAAAGTTAGCACCATGTATATACATTGTAAAAATTGACCGGCTACAGTTTTTAAAAAAAACAGTTCTTTCTCCACTATCTATTCATTTCTTTGTATAGTGACAAAAACTTATGCCTGCCCCCAAAAGAGATTACACGTGTGCAATGTGCAACACAAAGAGGTTTGACTACATTACATTCTCTTTTTAAAAAGACGTTTCAAAGGATGAGAAAATCCTGAATTTGGTTAAGTAATTGAAGTAAACATAAGAGAGAGTCACGAGTACGTTTTTACAAAGGCCCAATACAGGTGTGATAGTTCCCAGGGCAATGATTAAACAAAGTCTAACAAAGATAAAGGGCAGATCCTGGAGCAGGATGCCCAGGGAATTCAGAAGTGGGTTCTGAGAAGTGAATATCATTCTAAGAAGAGAAATGAAACTGAACAGGTAGACTGGGTAGACCCAGCCTGACTTGTACACATTGGGATGCCCGGCCACCCGGACCATTTCTACAGTGTCAGACCACAGCAGAAAGGTCCACAGGAAGACTTGTGCGCGGATGTCCTGCTGGGACATGGCTTTCAGGATTCCTGAGTCAAAGGTGGGCTCCTGGGGTCCCTCCAGATCAGGAGCAGGGCGCCATGTCGTGGCTCCTGGTGGTCGTGACAACTGGATCCTTTTGGCTGGCTGCGGGGGTGTCAGGTTTTCTTCATTTTGCCTCACTTGGTCCGTCACAGTTTTTATTTGTTGCAGACTGGTCATATACACATGCTTGTCTTCGTTACCTGCAATAAGTTGGTTTATTTAAAATTAAATTTTTTTATTTTTAAATTTTTTAAAATTTAAAAGTCATGCATATACATACATATATTCATTTTCATATTCTTTTTCATTAAAGGTTATTACAAGATACTGAACATAGTTCCCTGTGCTCTATAGAAGAAACTTTTTAAAAACTATTTTTATATATAGTGGCTAATATTTGTAAATCTCAAACTCCCAAATTTGTCCCTTCCCATCCCCTTTCCTTGGTAACCATAAAATTGTTTGCTATGTCTGCAAGTCTATTTCTGTTTTGTAGATGAGTTCAGTGTGGGTTTCGTTTTTCCCTTAGACTCCACATATAAATAATATCATATGGTATTTTTCTTTCTCTTTCTGACTTACTTCACTTAGTATGATGATCTCTAGGTCCATCCATGTTGCTGCAAATGGCATTACCTTATTCCTTATTCTTTTTTATGGCTGAGTAGTATTCCATTGTATAAATATACCACAACTTCTTTATCCAGCCATCTGTTGATGGACATTTAGGTTGCTTCCATGTCTTGGCTATTGTAAATAGTGCTGCTATGAACATTGGGGTGCATGTATCTTTTCACATTAGAGTTCCCTCTGGATATATACCCAGGAGTGGGATTGCTGGTCATATGGTTAATCTATTTTTAGTTTTTCCAGACTGTTTTCCATAATGGCTGCACCAAACTACATTCCCAACAGCAGTGTAGGAAGGTTCCCTTTTCTCCACACCCTCTCCAGCATTTATCATTCATGGACTTTTGAATGATGGCCATTCTGACTGGTGTGAGGTGATACCTCACTGCAGTTTTGATTTGCATTTCTCTGATAATTAGTGATATTGAGCATTTTTTCATATGTTTATTGGCCATTTGTATGTCTTCATTGGAGAATTGCTTGTTTAGATCCTCTGCCCACTTTTGTATTGAGTTGTTTGTTTGTTTGTTTTTGTTATTAAGTTGTATGAGCTATTAAAAATTAAATTTTCAAAATTTATTTAAAATTTAACTTTTCTGTTAATTTTATTTCTATTTAAATGTTTAAATTTTTATTTAAATTAAAAATTACATTTACTTTTATCTTTTTAATGTTTATTAAATTTAAACTTTTATTTAAATTTAAAATCTTTGAAATTTTATTTAAAGTTAAAATTTAAAAATAAAATTAAAATGTTCTCTTATTGGAGGTCTATTTCACCCATGGAACTTCAAGATAGCAATAGGTAGCAGGGTGCACAAAATACAGAGGCAGAGAAGGCTCTGTGTCTTTGTATTTTCCTGGATATGAATCCTAAGTCATTTTTACCATTTCAGAATAATAGCCATTACTCATTACAGGGCTAAGTAAGCACTTTCACACATTATCTCATTTAATCCTCAGCGGGGGGAGTTGAGAGATAGGGATTATAATCCCATTTTATAAACATGGAAACTGAACCCCAAGGGGTGAAATGACACCCAAATTTAACTACATTGTTTGTAATGGGCAGAGCAGAAATTCATGCCAATTTCTTAACTTTATGGCTGCTGTCACTTTCTAGAGGCCACACACAATATGCTAATTATAAAACATACACATATCATAAAATCGAATGGATCTAAAAGTACAATGGTCCAATCCTGTTATTTTATAAGAGGCCAACAAGTCACTGCAACCCAGATCGCCAGGCTTAGAATTTGGTGCTAAGAGGGTCTCATTTGACCATGAGGGGGGTCTGAATCCAAGATTTTTAAGCTGTTCTTTCCCCCAACGTTATTGAACTGATCAATGTGATTGGTTAGACTAAAGTATTTCACCTGTGGCCATGAGGTGTGGTGGGTGAACATGTCAGTCATCTGAATGAGGAGGATGTTTCCTCATTAAAATCACATAGTGTGTGCGTGTATATGTGTATCTGTATGTGTGTCTGTGAGAGAGAGAGGGAGAAAGAGATGGGGAAGAGAGAGAGGGACCGTGTGTCTCCCCATGTACACGTGGGCATTGAGGTTGGGGGGTATGAAGGGACCCTCAAGTCTCACTAAGGACTTACTAACGGTGCTAATGCTATGATTTTTTGACATGAAAGGAACAGCACATTCTTTTCCAAACATTTGTCCACTTAAGCACTATTTTTGTTACTAAGGATTTCTCAGGCCTTGACAAATTTACTCAGTGAACAAGCTGAGCCACCACACTACTTGATAAGACATAATTTAAAGGGAGTCATTAGAAGCAATAGCTCTAAAGGTTAAAGATACAAAGTCAATAAAAATTTGCTGAACTGTATTGAGCAGGAGTAAAAACATTTCAAAACAAATAAGTTATTATGATTAGTGACTAATAAAACACTTGATGACTGTAAGTGGGAGTTTAAAAGGGCAAAAACAAACTTCAGCTTTATTTTTATACAATTAGTTATTTTAAAACTTTAAGTGTGAAATGAGTACATTTATAAACTTAAAAAATAAATTATTGATAAAATATTTACTTCTGGTAAGAATCAAGTGTAAATCAGTGTTAGGGCCTGTGACCCTTAGAACCATCTTCACCAAAGAAGAGGCATGAGTAGGTGTCATTTGGATTAATTACAGTCAAGGGAGAAAAATTTATGCTAATTACTATTCTTTTAATAATCATAAATTATCTCTTTTTAAACTCAGATGCTCACTTGTATCAGTTGTACCTCTGACTTTCCGCCCAAAAAATCAATATTGAAAATATGTTTCTTAGAATAACATCATGTCTTAGCGCATTCTCCTTCACCTCTCTCAGTAGTTAGAAGTGTTCCAAGGAAAATTCAAATTCCTCTGTCAACATAAACAACACAGCATATAACTTCGGCTACTGAAGATGACTGCAAATTCAGCACTGTTTCAACAGGAAGTGGCAATCTAAGAAGTGACACTTTAACATTTTTTAAACAGTCAGTGGCAGCCATAACATCTGAGGGTAACAGCGGTCAGTGTGAAAAATGAATTCTTAGCTAGAGTTCATTTTTAATGAAATGCAAAGCCCCTAGTCCATGTACATTTGGTGAAATCAGGGCAGGGAACTTCATAGTTCTCCATAGTGCATCAGAGACTAGTTTAGACTTGGGGACAAGTTTACAGACTCCGCTATCCTCTGTCCAAGAAAGAAGCATTGTCACTATCAGCTGGGAAGCTCCGCTGGCCTCCCAGAAGGCAGCGTAGAGTTGAGGATGTCAAGACATCGTTTGGTCATTGGAACGGACCACCACATTTATCCTTGAACCATGTAAACCTTCATGGATCCAATACTGTTCCCTTCCGCGCCATGATTATTTTCCCTCCAAGTTATTCTTTTTAAAATTTCCCCTTGTAGCTGGAATTCTTTTTATTGTTGCTGTTAGTTGTTAGTGTTCCATTTGGAGAAAACTATATTTATTTGCATAAAATACATGCTAATTACTGTTTACTGTTACTAATTGTGCAATTACTGATTACTGTTTGAGCAATTTGTGCAAATCGTAAAAGATACAAGCACCATGAGAGCCATCTACTCACCTCCTTAGAGGTCACACTGCTCCAAAAAAATAAAAATAGCTTTTCTGTGTCATGGCCACCACATCTGATGTCGGTTGCCAAAACAACTTTTTATCCTTACTACGAAAGCTAAGTAATTGAGGAAATGCAATTTTGATAACAGACACATGGTTAAGCAAGGGACTCACACCTTTTTTTTTTTACATTTTTTATTGATTCATAATCATTTTACAGTGTTGTGTCAAATTCCAGTGTTCAGCACAATTTTTCAGTCATTCATGGACATATACACACACCTTTTTTACTTTATTATTTCTTACTAGTAATGGATTTCTATCTCTAACTTGTTCCCTTAAAGTTTTATTTCACTTACAGGGGAAAACATAAGCACAACTTAACAAATCAGTAATGAAGAATTTTCAAGAGTGAGCGTGTGTTCCTCTTGCAGAGAAAAAAAGAAAGCAATCAAAGTTATTTAAATAAAAAGAGAGAGAAAAGAGGGCAAGGAATCACAAAAAAGGTACCTAAAGACAAGGCAGGATGGAAGCTGATACTAAAAAATGCCCTTTTTAATGAAATCGACATTGTAATTTTATTCGTTCAAAAACGGCACTGTTTAAAGGCAACCTGGCAAAGGCAAAACTCAGCTTAGGGGCAAAGGCAGGCTCTTTTGAGGAATGAGTGGGGCTGGAGTCACGTGCCCACAGCAGGAACATGCTGGACAGTCCCGCTATGGGGGGAGAGACTTCCAAATCACCTCTCCAAACAGCAGCTTCCAACTGCTCATGATGGTGAAGGGCTAGGCCACTTGGAAACCCAGGCTGCCTGCTGTGAGCAGACAAACTGTGGAGTGCTGCTGCAAGCTCAGGCTGGTCATTGAGAACAGAGCAGCAGGTAATGCCCCCGCCTTTCCCACTTTGTTTCCCGGGATCGCCTCGTGAAATACAGAAGAATAAACTGTGGCAAGACTTTAAAAGGAAGGTAAGTTCTGTGCCAAGAGAGCATCACGGGGGGTCTGCATGAGACTGGGAGTCAAGGATGGATCATCTGAGAAGTGACCATTAAGCAGAGACCTAAAGAATAAACAGGAATGAATTAGGTGAAGAATGGAGAAAGGAACTTTCCAGGTGGTGGGAAGAGCATGTGTAAAGACCCTGTGAACTGAAGGAAAGAGAGTGTGGTGAGGCGCTGGGGAGGCAGAGAGGGAAGGAGAGAAGAGCCAGTATTTATTAAAGGCTTCCTTTATACCAGGTATTGATCTAAGCCCTATCTATCCATCAAATCTCTTAATCCTTAGAAAAACTCTGTGATGTGCTTACCAAAGGGGAAAGAGGGGTGGGGAGGACAAATTCAGAGTATGAGATTAATAGATGCCAACTACTATGCATAAAATAGACAAGCAATAAGGATCTACTGCATAACAACAGGGAATTATATTCAATATCCTGGAATAATCTATAACGGAAAATAATCTAAAATATATATATATAGCTGAATCCTTACTGTACACCTGAAACTAGCACAATATTATAAATCACTATACTTCAATAAAACAATGAATCTCAATGATGGAGATACTATTATTTTCCCATTTTAAAGGTGAATAAACTGAGGCAGAGGGAGAATAAGAATTGTTTCCAAGGTCACACAGCTAGCAAGGAGAGGGACCAGAACATGAACCTCAAACCCTTCATCACTAGATCACATGGTCTATGGCACAGCCAGGCGATGCCGAGTCTTATGGGCCTTAATAAGGGTTTGGGGCTTTATTCTAAGTTCAAGGAAAGCCACTGAAGATGAGGACAGTGGAAGGCAGGGGAGCCAGAGAGGACATGGAGATTCAGCAAAGAGGCTCTTGAGGCTGTCAAGGAAGCTGATGTGAAATGAGATTGTAACTCAGTTCACAGCACCCCAAAGATCCAATTGAAGACTCATTCAGAGGGGAGGGTATAGCTCAGTGGTAGAGCGTATGCTTAGTATGCATCAAGGTCCTGGGTTCAATCCCCAGCACTTCCACTGAAAAAAAAAAGACTCATCTAGAAAAAGTATGACTAGTCTTAGTTAACAATCCCCAAGATCAAAATTTTTCCCTGAGAGAGAAATGGTCTTGAGAAAGCAAAACGCTAATGATTTAGACATAATTTTCTGAGAAAAGAAAAAAAATTCGGAAAAGAAGAAGTCAGTGCCTTTTGAAAACTTTTTGAAAAAAATATTAAGTACACAAAGCACTTTTAGTCATAACACTTTTAGAGAATAAAAACATAATAAAATATACACCTACTTTATATGTGTATTTTAAATCTAAAATAAACATTTTAATATTTTTAAATGTTTAAAACACAAATTGCAAACACTGTTGTCTTGACCCTCTCCACCGACTAGCAGGTCTTCCTTTGAGGAGCAAGTCTGAGGCTGGGGAGACAAGTAACATCATTGCCAAATAGTAAATGATGAAATCTAGCACCTCCCTCCCAGCATGGTTATGAAGAAAGAATGAGTCAATCTTGGTAAAGCATTTAAAATAGTGCCTGACCCAACACAACAGCCATATGTGTGCTAAGTAAATAAAAAGTAGCAACCTCTAAAGTATCTATCGTTTTAAATGAATTAGAATAGAATAGAATAGAAAATAGAATGCAGTAAACAAACAGTTAAGAGTGATTACATTTTGTTAAACTTCGGTGATAGTTATCCAGAATCTCATATATGGAGGCAGGTCAAAAAGTGGGAGAAATAGTGTCACACTACAGAACCTAATTCATTAATTCTTAGATTTGTCTGTTCATGTCACAAAGAAAAATGCTGCTGCAGGGGTGGACCCTGTGCAGGCAGAGACAGCTTGCACCAGCCAACGACAGCCTGTCATGTGTACCTCTTCTCAATCCCGTGATCAATTCAGCCATACCACCTCGTTATCTTGAAACTGGCCATGGTGAGAGTATTCACACCAGAAAAAACTGGCAAATGCACAAATCAGGGATTTCCCCTCCCCCAGGAGAGACAGTTGTTTAAACACTGCCTAGTATACTTCTCTCTGTGCTCAAAATTCTATGAAAGTTTTCAACAAATAATAATAATTAATAACATTAATGCATTCAAGACAAATAATTCAACACCTCATCAGTTCTGCAAGACCTGGGGGGCATGCATTCACAGCTGTACACCAGAAGCTGATGCGCTGCAACTGACTATAAGTCAACAACAACAAAAATCTAAAAATAGGCATTGTATTGTTACTCAGTAAATTCAGAAGCCCTCAAATTCAGTTGCAGTTCCTTGCTGGGCATTGCATAAACCTGACCAGAAATAAATGCATCGTTTCTGAACTTTAGGCAATGTGAAATTTTAAGAGAATTCTTTTGTCTGAGGACACAGCTGAATGGCTCCACACTTTAAAGGCCATCTTCTCTACCATTACTTTATAGATTCACCTAACACTGGACAAAAATAGCTAAAAACTGGTAAATCTGTCGATTTAAAAATATTCCAACTTCCTAAATTTTCTAATCTTCAGCTTTTCATATGGGAACTTCTGACCCTTCTCCCCTTTAATATGTGTTTAGGTCAGAGAGAGTAATTTAATTTATAATATATAAATAGAAAAATTATTTTTCTATTTTTAATATCAATGTATTATATTAGGCATATTATATGCACTATAATAATCAATAATTTCATTATGTTAACAATGTAATAAGCATATAATGTTTAATATGCTTTCATATATAATAAATAATAAATAATTCTAGATATTAATGTGGTTTGAAATGCCTCTACCAGGAAGTGCTTGGATACAGACCACAGTTAGGAACCTCAGCATGAGCCCAATCTGGGTGACAAAAATGGATGCATTGAGCATGCACCTGATTCACTGTCTTTGGAGGACTTACCTCAGATTTAAGTATACGTATTTGTTGGTATAGTTGAAACACGTACTATTATGCCTGCTAGACTGTGAGCTCCATGCAAAGGGGACTCTGCCTGCTCTCACCCACCATTGTATCCCCAGCACCTAGCAGAGTGCCTGGTATAGAACAGATCCTCCAGAAAGACTGGCTGCATCAAAGATGGGAGGAATTCTTGTTCTGGAGTCTATGACCATGAGGGAGACATGGGTATCCTGGAGGAAAAAGCTGCACTAAGGCAAGTCAGCCAAAGCATCCAAACTGAGTGAAAAATAGCCCCCCTTCCCCAGCCCGATCCCCTCAAACCTCCTCCATCACCCTCCAAGTCAACAGGAAGGACTTAGGAACCCTGCACAGAATGTACCACGCACACTGCCTTCTGCCCTGGGTCCTGGAGAGAGAGCCCTTTAAGGAAGACCACGGGACCGCTCATGCTAACAAGCCCCAGAGGACAGCTGGGGCTCCTGGCAGCGCAGCCTGGGGACCTGCCTAGCTCCATGGTAAGGGAAGACCCAGTGGCATTCACACAGCCCCCAGAGCTCTGCGGGCATGGAGGCGGAGACGGGAGAGGGCAGACTGTGACTCCAACACCAGCAGTGGTGGCGGTCATGGCAGGAGTCACCAGGCAGGGGAACAAAAGTGCCGATGTGCGATTCCAAGAAGAAAGCGCTTGTGAGTTCATAGGAAGCAGCCTTTGGAACACTCATCCTGTCAGAAAGAGGGGGACTTGGGCTCCTAAAATAGCCTGTGAATGCAGAGTCTGAGCACATGGGTGTCCCCATGCGTAGGGCCCCACTAGTAATAAACACACAATTTAAACAAAAAATGACCCAGGGTGTCTGCCCATCGGCTCAGCAACCTATGTCACTCTTTTCAGTCCTACACAAGGAAATCTAGATGCAGAGAACCATGACCTACACCTTGAACTTCCAACTGGGGCTTTAAATTCCAACTTTTGTTGGTATTATAGACTAATACATGCCGATTCTTTATGTTCCCTTATCCTTATGTCTCCCTGAAATACTTGTTTTGAAAAACATCTTGCTGTTCTTAAGAATCTCACTTTACATACTAAAACTATACATAAATGTTATTTCCTCCCTCAGAAAACATTGATGAGTAAATGTCCAATTGTTAAAATCCTGTAAAGTTGCTCTAATCAAAGGAAATCCCAGCTTGAGTTCTGAGAGCACCTGATATCCCATGTCATTTGGCGCAGGGATGACTGCAGTATCGTTTCTGGCCCCCATCTACACTGACCTAATCCTGACAGCTGGTGCTTCGTTAGAAGGTATAAATCAGAAATTCTACCCTTCTCTCATCCCGAGTCCAGTTAACGGCTACTCATTTCTTGAGCAGGGAAAAAAAACTCCTAGAACTAACACACTTTCCTGAAACTTCCTTCTTCTAAGCAGCAAAGGGAGGGTTATGAAAGGAAATGCTCCCCCTTCTTGGCATGGCCTGAACGCAGTGTTCCTCATACGCACTCTCTAAACACATTGCAAAACGCATTATAGAAACCCAGCTCACACGCTGGGCTCCGATTGTTTAAGCTATTTCTTTTTCTTAAAAAGAAGCAAAGGGGAAGTCAAAATGCCATTCCTTTTACTCAGAGAAAAGCGGTCTTTCCTTCTTTCTTTCTTTCTTTCTCTCTTTCTTTCTTTCTCTCTTTCTTTCTTTCTTCCTTTTACCTTCTGTGACATCTCTCACGTTCTATTGGGTTACGGAGCAACAGATTCCATTTCAAGGAAATCTGGAAAGGAGGTTCCTTTGGGAATTTGGATTTGATCTCTTGGCTTTTAACTTGCTATTTGTCTCAGTTTCTAACCCTTCCTATAATCAAAAGCTCTCAACCAGGGTGGCCATCAGAACTGCTCGGAGAACTTCATTAAAAAAAATTATAGATGCCAGGCGTTAAAATCTGGCATATCCTTTGAGCCAGAAATTGCACACGGAGGCATTTCACCTAAAGAAATTCATCATGTGTGCAGCCGAAGTCCCTGCAGCATTTGGCCTAAGTTTCCGGGTCTTAAAGAGACTACACAGAAGGAACTGGACTAGGGCCACTGAGAGATCTATTTGAAAATCCTACGCTGCCAACATCATACCTGGCACCTCTTACTGATGTGACAGTGGAAACCGCCTCCTCTGAAGAGCTATGACGTTTTCCACGCAAATAGCCTGTTGATCTCACTGCTAGCAAGTCATGTCTGACTACGCAGCGATCCCCAATGTAGCCAAGACCTCCTGTCGCCGGGTTTGTACACCCCCCGATGGCCCCCTCCACGTTTGTCTGCGTGCGCAGCCAGTCCATAATAGTCCGTGTCTGCGGCAAGCCTTGTCGCCCAGGAGTCTGGGCATGCGCAGACGCTCGGGGTCTTCTGAGGACACTGTGTTCATCGTCCTGGTATCATCCGGCCGTCGTCCAGCGGCAGTTAACTCTCTGTGTCCCCAGCCTGTGCTCGGCTAGTCGCCTCGCCGAGAGGCTGCGGAATACACGGCACAGGGTCCCCGGAAACAGGGCACACTCGCACTGTGGGCTTAACCATGGCTCCTCTCCCCTGCCCGACTCACCCACGCATCACCTTACTTGTTTTAACCACAGCCTTGCCTTTACCTTCTCAACCCTTTTCACTTCTGAACAAGTCGTAACAATCGTGGCTAAAAACTAGGCTGAAAACATCTAGTCACTCAACAACAGGAGGTGAGTTAGTAAGTCATGGCTCACGAATGCTATGGAATATTATTCAACCAATAAAAATGATGCAGTAGCTGCAATAACAAGATGAACACCCACCATATTTTAACAAGAATGATAACCCACCATACATTGCTAAGGAAGAAAAATTAAAAAGTCACAAAATAGGTTTTCTTAAGAAGGCCCATCAAGATGCTATCAGTTATAAACCTCCAATGTGTAGGATTATGGTTGATTTCCATTTTCTTCTTTTTTGTTTATGTCTATTTGATAACCTTGTGAAATAAATATGGATTATTTTGAAAAAAAAAAGAAAATATTAAACATTAAAAAAATTCAAAATGGAATGTTGGAAATGTTGTCTGATTTGGGGATGTGTTGGGCCTGGGATAGTCCTGCTCTGGCGGCTCAGTTGAATCGGATTGGACTGGATTGCATCATGCCCCAGAGCAACGGCTGTCGCAAGACCTTGGATGAGGGAACACTTCCTCTAGGTGTTGCAGTGCCATGACTCCTAGGGAACCAATGGCTGGAGGTGTTGAGAACTGGCTGCCTGAGTTATAGCACCACCCTGGATAGATAGGTAGGTAGAGCCAGGACTCTAAATGAGGTCCTAGACTGATTTTTCAGACATTTAGCAGAAGAACTATTTTTTCAAATGAAATCGTACTGAAAAATACCCTAAGCAAACAAGAATTGTGTTGTTCTGGTTGAAGTAGGAATTGGGGCGTCCAGAGACCCCAATTCAGCTCCCCTTCCTGCCCTCCCTGCAACCAGAAGTTGTTAGAGTGGTTCTTGAAGCATCTCTGGAGGTTTCCAAATTGACTGTTTGAAAAGCCAACAGTTGTTGGTCTTAAGAGGGCAACTTCTATTCCAGCAACAGGTTTGCCCACTCAGTGCGAGAAATCCAACCAAAGTTATATTTACCTCCCAAACACATACACCTGAGTTTCTTGAGACCCAACCTTCCTTCTGTGGAGCAAGTGTCTTCATGATCTTTGCCTACAAACTCCTACAAATTCCAGATATTTCCTTCAGTCTTTTCTGACCTTCAATGCCTTAGGTAAAACGAAGTTTTCCTTCACCTGTGGTCCCAGAGCACTTTAACCATGACACCCTGCTACACTGCTTTGTAACATGGTGCTTGAGCTGGGCTCACACTGTTCAAATGAATCCTGAAGGTAGGAGTGAAAACTTAACTCCCTAACCATGGACTCCCACTGTGTGTCTGTTTGCAGTCACTGGCTTACACGGGAATTAAGAAATCTCGGTGGGGGGGTCAGGACCATGGTTTGG
The DNA here is from genome assembly GCF_048564905.1 of Vicugna pacos. Lineage (NCBI taxonomy): Eukaryota > Metazoa > Chordata > Mammalia > Artiodactyla > Camelidae > Vicugna > Vicugna pacos. Next base: position 21,320,712 of record NC_133021.1, on the reverse strand, counting down.
GGTTCAGACAATATAGGGAAGGCTAACGTAAGGAGACACTAGGAGACTCTATGGGAAAAAAGCTACTTCCAAAGAAGGAGGAGTCTGGCTCTACCAGAATCAGCCACAAAATCTAGTAGTAGGAGAGGAAATGGTGGTTTCCAGTGGAGGAGAATGGCCATTAATATAAGCATTAAAGCGCAGCCAGTCTGTTAGTACACATACATCCTAGGGATAAAAGGCTTGTGTTTCCAAATGAAAATAGCTATTCCATGACTCTGTTTGGAACCTCTTCTAGTTAAAGAGAACTCGGTGGAGTGAAGTCAATATTCCAATGGTAGAGGAAAGGTAATCAGTCAAAATCACCAGCAGAGCATCAGGCAATATCCCAGAGGCAAGAGGCAGTAGTAGCAAGGGTGTGTGGAGCAGAGAGTCTAGCGAAGTGGAGGGAAAAGAGCCACCAAGTTGTCTGTACATGAGAACGATGACTGGGTGGAAAGCAGGGGCAGCAGGATGTTCAACATTCTGGACCAACAAATGAGAGCACAGGAGACCCACGTTGGGTCTGGTTGCAAAATGTGAGAGGGAACCATATGGGAGAGGGAGAGAGATGGAAGTCCAGGCACTAACAGCTTGGTATTGAGCTAGCAGAATTCATTTGGAAACATTAAGGTGTGCTCATGTGCACCCACACACTAGTAAGAGCTGGGGACACTCAGGCTACATTTTGTATTATTATTTGTTCCCATGACTGGGGCTTGACATTATTAGGTACTAGGTACTTCGGTGAGATTGCTATGCCTCAGAGATCTATGTACCAGAAAATATCCCCAAGTGAGCCCCAGTCTACGTGAAATGACACACTTAGATGTTACGGCATGTTAATTGCCTGATACTGAGGTATTGCAACTGGTAATAGGTTAGCAGAAAGGATGCATTGAACTAGCGAAGACTGCTTTAAGCATGAGCATATGTCAAATGCAGAACTTTTATTTTAAAATTTAGAAAGAGAAAAGCTACTCAAAGATCAAACTTTGGTAGCTTGGAATTAAGGTGATTAAGAAATGTTAAGAGTGTCCACAAATCCAAACATGATAGATGATCTTAGTTTCATCTAGAAAAAGGTCAAAGCTGCTACAAGTTGACAAGTATTGTATGCATCTCAAACTATCCGGACAGAGCAAAGAACAGAATATATTTTCTTTCCCAACATTTTCTACAGGGAGTCAAATTATTCTACACTTCGTTTGTCACCCACCCCTATCCTGCTGCTTTGATTCTGAGACAGCACATGCACTGGAACCATATTTACAGCATACTTGCTTATGTTCAGATTTATGTATTGTAATTTATGTTTTTGAATTTATGTATTAATTTATGTTCCAGAGAATAAATTTACATTCCCTGCATTCACAATTCACACAATTGATTTTATTAGTATGACTGTTAAAATGAGTATAGGAGACTATCTGAGTTCAAAGTTTGCATAAAAATCAAATAGATGTATAATTAATATTTACAAAGGTATTTTGAATGAATGCTAGCTTTTTGCTGTCTGACTTTTATTAAATGGTGGAGTTAGTAAACCAGACATTAACTCTCCTAAGTTTGAGCAGAAAAGAGTTTGAGAAGGAGGCTCTTTAACTAAGAAGCAGCAGTTGTACAAGATGCTCTAGGGTCTTCTACCCAAGACTGACTTCTTCCTTGGGGTTCTCTTATTTTGATTCTCTCATCATCATGACTTCTAAATACAAGGCAATCTACCTTTTTAAAATCCAATTGATCACTAAATGCCAATAACTTATTCCCAAAAATATATGTGTGTAATTTTTTCTAGTGAAAGGAAATTTTCACTAAAAACTGAGAAAGTTCACATTAACATGGAAAATACAGGCTAATTAAAAGCAGTCCAATTTCAAAATAGTCTTGTGTTGTTAAGGAGCCTAGAGAAGTAGCGTAGGGCTTGGTAATTCTCAAGCTTCCTCAGTTTAAGATGGATACCCTTGGCTGTGGAGGGCAGGTGTCCCTTGGGAGTAACTTTTCCCTAACAGATTTACTGGCTGCCATCTTATCATGTCAACTGTGTTATGTTCAACATAAGAGCCTATCATCCCCCACCCAAGGACAAAGTACAAAATATAAAGCTCAGGGTCACAGATTTCCTGGTGGCCTCTAACTCAGTTTTGTGTTTTAATCTGAGGAGCAAGAGTGACTGGAGGGGTTGTGATTCACGATAAATGATTCTCTGGCATTTCCCCTCCTGTCTGTAGTAGTCAGCCCTATGACTCGCTCAGTTTACCCCACCCAGCCCATCAGCAAATAATTAGACAAAACCCAGCCATTTCAAGCGCAAAGTCTTGGTCATACAATAACCACATTACACAAATATTGTAAAGTAAACAGAGATACCATCACACAAAATTAAATGCAAGTTGAGGGGATTTATGACTGACCAGACAAAACATTAAGTGAGCAAAATAGCTTTTTTAAAAGGCCAACCTATATTTAGTTACAACTGTTCCCTTTGGAGGAATGTGGCATATCTTGGTTTTATCAGTGTGATCTTTAGCTTTTTGACAATCCACAATTAAAAACACATAAATCTCTAGTACATATCTTCAGTAGTCATACTAATTCCTGTTAGCTAAGGTATCCAAAAATAAACTATTTATTTGTCTAAACTTAAGGTTTTAAGAGAGTTCTAAAAATACAAATTTATAAAAATTTACTTACGTAATTTTCTTGTTAAACACAAATAATTTGGTATGAAGTTTGGTAACTTTATTCATTTATCAGGACTATCAAAATGTAACAAGGAAATAAGAATAACTGTATAGCTACCAAAGTAGGTTTAAAGATAATTATATTTAGATATCTTCATTTGTAATCTTCCACCTGTAATGTTAGCTCTTAAAAAATATCATTAAACGTGTCAACAGAAAATAGAGCAGCAGAAACGTATGTCAAGCTTTTAAAAATAGTTCTATTTAAAAGAATACTTACTCTTTAGCTGCCCTCTAAGAGGATATGTCCTGAGTTTTTCAATAATATCAACCATGATCAAGCAAGTCAGAACCAGAGAGACTGGCAGGTCAGGTAACATATCAGGCAACACGGCAGAACCATTAACATTCTTCTGAACCTGTTTTCAGAAGACCATTTAGAAGCATTAAATTTTTGTGCTTTCTTTGTTCAAAATTCTTTGAGGTGTCTGAAAGTGGTGTTAAATTAATTATAAATACATTTACTATAAGACTAGAGGCCTGGTTTTCAGCCTTTTAGGTGTTCAGCCCCACAAGGTTTTGAATCATTTCTAAAGATGTAATAAGGATTCTTATCAATGGAAGAGCTTTCAGTTAAAGATAGAACTTGGCAAAATGTGAAAATATAACAGTAGGTTCCTGGAATACTGGAACGGCGAACCTTTCCCAACCCTGCTGCTAAACAGAACCTTTGAGAGTCCTAGCTCAAAGAGCCAGGGGGACAAATACTAGAGTGCTGGGTCTTCCAAGAAGAGAGAGCTGGGTAAACCAAGCTACGTTTCGGATCACTTCCTTCATCTGTTTAAGGTATCTACAAAAAAGCCTATGGCAAACATCATGTTAATGGCAATATGTTAAGAGTTTTCCCTCTGAGATCAGGGAGAAGACAAAGGCTACATTATGACCATTTCTGTTTGACATTGTCCTAGAGGTCTTAGCCAGTGTAATAAGGCAAGAGAAAAAAATAAGCAGTATAAGTATTGGAAGGAAATAAAAACAAAATATCATTATGTATAGACTATATGATTGTATATGGAGACATTCTCCTCAAAATGAATAAATTACTTCTACATAGCAACAACAAAGAGAAAGTAAGTTTTTTAAAAAAATGATGCCATTTGATACATCAGTGAAAATTCCAACATTTTTTGTGGAAAATGGCAAGCTGATTCTAAAATTTATATGGAAATACAAAGGGCAAGACATTCTAGAAGAAAAAAAAAAGAAGATATAAAGGTTTTCTCTTCTGGATTAAAAAGAGCTATTATAAAGCTACAAGAATTAATACAGTGTGGTGTTGGCATAGGAATAGAAAAGTAGACAATGGAACAGAACAGAAAGCTCAGAATAGACCATGTACACACACATCTGATTTATAACAAAAGTAGCACTGCAGAGAAATGTCACAAGGACATACTTTTTAATAAATGGTGTTTAGTTCATTAGATATTTGGAAAAAAAAAAACCTTGGTTCCCTACTGAGCAACATACACAAAAATTAGTTCCAAATGGATTATGAATCTAAAAGAGAATGACAAAACGATATAGCCTCCAAAATATAATACAGGAGATTATCTTCAGGACTTCAAGTTTCAGATTCACAATATGACAAAATCTTCTCAAATAAGTTACCAAAAGCAATATCTATAAAGGAAAGAAATTGATACACTGGACTATTTTAAAATTAAGAACTCTTCATCAGAAAAAGATATCATTAACAGCATGAAGTCACAGAATGAGAAGATATTTGCACTATATATAATCAACAAAGGTCTTGAAATCTGAATATACAAATAATTTTTTCAAATCCATTTTTAAAAGATAAGCAACACATGATGGAAAAAAATGAGCAAGATGAAAAACATGCTAAATCTCATCACTTACTGGGGAAATGCAATTGAAAATGACATTGAAATTCAAGAATATACTCACCTGAATGTTTAAAATGAAAAGACTTACAAATTAAGTGCTGGTGAGGGTAGGGAGCAATGTGATTGCTCATTCTCTGCTAGTGGGAGGCTAAATTAGCATCATCTCTTTGGAAAATTGGCAGTGTCTGCTACAACTGAGCAGTTGAATATATCTTATGATCCATCAGTTCTACTCCTGCACATTTAACCTACTCAGATGCTTACACATGGGCACCAAGAGACACATTCAAGGATGTTCATAGCAGCATTATTTATAATAGCCAAAACTGGACACTAAAATGGCCATCAAGAATAGAATTAATGAATAAATTGTGATATATTCATATAATGAAATACTCTACAGGGATGAAAAAAATGAACTACAGCTATACACAAAACATGAGTGACCCATACTTCTGAATACAAAGAGAGAGACACATATTAGATGGATGGATAGATAGACAGACAGACAGACAGATAGGTAGTAGATAATTTGATTTCCCTTTATAAAGCTTTCAAAAACAGATAAACTAATCGTGATATTAGAAGTTAAGGTAGAAGCTACCTTTGGGGAGGAGGGAGTGTATGGAGTATGGAGGTGGCTTTGAAAGAACTGGCAAAGTTTCATTTTTTGACCTGAGTGGTATTTCCACAGGGGTTTGCTTTATGGTATCCCATTAACATTGCATATTTATGCTGTGTGAACTTTCTGTTCATGCATTATGCTTCAATGAAAAATTAAATAAGAAAAAAAAGGAAAGAAAAACATGTATCTGTGGGTGGGACATAACGGGAACGAACCCCAAAAAGGGGACTCAAACAACAGACTATCATCTATGAGAGTGGTGTTCCTTGAACGTTTGTAAACTGAAGTTTTGAAGCTCTTGGGGACCTTCCAAGTGCTTTACAAGGTCTTTGGGGAGGAAGGAGGAGAAAATGATAAATCCAGATTAAAATACTCATGTGCTGCAGTTTGATGCAACATACATCTGTGTGTCCTTCCGAGATTACTTTGTGCTTTCATCGACGGTCCTAATGCTGCATTTAGGACATCTTCTAATGGTCATGTAATTTCTAATGGTAGATCACCCAGCACTCATCGTTCTCACAGCACTGTTCATACTGATTCTAACTGCCTGTTTATTTTTCTCTCTACTGTCAACAAATAATTACCGAAGGCCAGAGACTCTGTCAAAATTTTTTGAGGGCTCTACCCTCTGTACCTAACACTGTGCTTGGGATGTAACATGCACTTAATGACTACCTACTCAACATGTAAATGAAAATTTAATTAATTAATTAAAATGATATCTTTCACAGCACCTTGCAAATTAATAGGATTAGCAGGGCATTCAGCTTTGAACTTCTCAGGTAATAAAGTTCTCACAGCCTGCAAGTTCTGCCTCCAATATTCCTGAACTGCCGGTGCCTATCCAACTATCCATCAGGGTCCCTTTGAAGCTGCATTTAGTTTAAACGTAAATTTAAACTTATTGTTAAATAAATATCATGTACAAATTATTTGTCAATGGACATATTACCAAAGGTCTTAGCATGAGAGTGGTTGTTCCTTTGGATACTGTTTTATTCCATTTAGAACTGAGGACACTCATGAAAAACATCAGGTCAGAAGAAACAAATGTGGATCTACTCTCAAATTCCTTGCTTTTTTATTATTTGCAAATAACATTCCTTTCTCACTTACCCAAACACAGCAGCAGTTTTTTTTTTTAATTGGCTGCTAGACCTTCCTTCACAATCACAGAGGTAACAATGATCTTAGCACTTTAAATATATATATTGCAACATGGAAGAAGACGAGAGAAAATAAACTTTAAGAAACTTGTTGGGCACACCTCTCTAAAAAGTTTTAATAACAAAGGACATTGTAAAATCTCAAAATCTTGCAGCAGAAGAAATTAAAATTCCATACCTCAGTCACTGCTATGGAAAAGCTGAAGCTGGGAAGTGTGGTGAGTACTACACACATCACCATAACAGGTCTCCTAGCAAAGGAGAAAAAATAAGCAAAAGCAGTAATGTACAAGATCAACAGTTCCTGTTAACATGTTGCCAATTTTGCAGTTCCTGTTTCATTCATCTATAGTTTTTCTAAGAAGCGACTGCTTCCCCATTTCCATTTCCCAAATGTTTGAGTGTGGCAAAGGGGAACACACACACACAAACCAGGATGCTTTTCTAGAAAAAAAGGTGTGAGAGATTTCTAGTCAATGAGCAAACTGCCGACTGCTAAGAGCATCACAGTGCAGGGAAAATGACACAATAATTCCATAATTCATTCACCAGAATCCTGCCCAAGAATTCAGGCTCTGGTGACAAACTGCAAAAAACGAACAGCATGACTTTCTCAAGTGACACCAGACCCTAAGTTGTAAAATTGATTTCTCAAAAAATACACTCAGAGACGACACAGTATTGGGTACTTAAAGTTGACTTAAAGTGAAAATACCGGATTGTTTTTTACTTGAACCAATGTTTTTAAAAAATCAAATATACAAAAAGATCATATAACTTTTCAAAATGTTTTTTGGACCACTTCTTAAGCCTTGCATGATCAAGGAATCAAATAGTTATTGCGATATAATATGCAACATTCTAAGTAATATTCTATTTCATGAGAGAATTAAAATGTGTATTTAGCATCATTAATGTATGCAAAGATAAAATGTACTCAGTTTTTCTATAATGAATTATTTACCTCCTCTTTCCTTAAATACATATTAAACTAATTACATTTATAGGATTGTATGTGTTTAAGTACAAAAAGTGTTGGAGTCTTTCAAATGTGACTTAGAATTTCTCCTTGTTCCAGCCACGTCTCCCTCCATCCCAGCCCCATCTTAGATGTTCTAGGGATAGATACTAGATGGGGGTGGGATAGCCACTCTGTCATAGCCAGACCCAGTACGACCTGCTAAGACCAGAGGTATGATGAAATTTTAAATGGGATTGAGGTTCCCACAGCGCTCAGCTCTCTGAGACTGGCTAGGGTATTCATAGCGTCCTCTTCCCACTTGATCTCTAAAAGATGAGTGCCCGCAGGGGTTATTCCTGCACTTCTTCTTTGTATTATCTCCCTCAATTATCTCAGCCACTCCCATGGCTTTAAATACCAACCACTTGCCCATGACTCCCAAATATATTATAATATATGCATACTAGCCTCCATCTTGAGCTCTGGACATGTACACCCAACTGTCTACATGGCACCTCCACTTGGGTGTCTAATTGGCACTCAGAATTAACATGCCTGGCAAAGAACCCACGTTCTTCTCCATACCTGTTCCAATCATCCTGAAATCTTGTCTGATTGACTGCCAACATACATTTCAAATTATCCTCTGATAACACCCTGGTTCATTCACAAGCATCTCTCATCTGCAGTATTTCGTAACCGGTTTCCTGTTAGTGCCTCTTCTTGCCTAGTGATATTTTCTCCCTAAAGTGAAATGCTGGGAGGACTGGAGTAGGGGAGTTATTGTTCAATGCGTACAGACTCTCAGGTTTGCACGATGAAGAGGGTTCTGTGGGTGGATGGTGGCGATGGTACCACACCCATGTGAATGTACAAAAGGCCAATGCTCTGTGCACTTAAAAATGGATAAGACAGCAAATTCTACGTATATTTTACCACAAAATACATTATGTGTGTATTTTAGAGATTTTAAAAAATCTTCAATGATAGGTAAACAAGTTTATACTGTATAGCACAGGAACTGTATTCAATATCTTGTAGTAACTTATGGTGAAAGAGAATATGAAACGAATATATGTATGTTCCTGTATGACAGAAGCATTGTGCTGTACAACAGAAATTGACACAACATTGTAAATCGTCTATACTTCAACAAAAATATATATTTAAAAAAATAAAATAAATCAACTACTTGAACACACACACAAAATCTCCAATGGATGAGTCATGTAATTAGAATAAAATTGAAACCTATGGCCATCACCTACATGTTCTAAATGATGTGGTTTTTCTTATTTCTCCTACTCTCTTCACTTTCTTCTGCCTCTTCCCTGACGCCTACTTAGCCCCAGCCATGCGACCCTCTGGTTATTCAGGGACCACACCAAGCTCGCCCCACCTTCAAGTCTTACACTGGTTATTCCTCTTTGCCCGGGAGTCTCTACTCCTAGAATTTCCATGTCTGGCTCCCTTTGTCATATATGTGTATATATACATATGGGTGGTTTTTTGCAGCCTTATGACTACCTGAAATTCTGCCGATTATTTCTTTTCTTATTTATTTGTTTGTCACACTCTTTGCCTATAACCAAGATAAGTTCCAAGGAGCAGGCACCTTATCTGAGTTGTTTACTACTTTATCTCTAGCGTTTACAACAGTGTTTCCAACCTTTTTTGTACAGTTAACTTCCTGAGAATCTGGTAAATCCTATGAACGCCTCTCAGAATACAAATTTTTAAATGCATAATAGACACAGACTTACAAAACAAAGCAATATTATGTTGAAATACAGTTATCCATGTCCTTGTAACATTTTGATATGGTAATATATACACCTATCTAAGAACACATTGTTTTCTTATTTTCTTTGGAGTACTCAAGATCGAGTGGAAACTTTAGTCGCTCATAATTTCAAGATAGTGAAGATCACAAACCATATCCTGAAGTATCTGCAACAGTTGTAATGTGATATGAAAAAAATCTACGTAATAAAGTTACAGATCCTGCTCTACAACTGTGGTTTTTAGCAACGTTCATAACAGAAAGAAATGCTACTTTCAATTAGAGGTTAGTGAAAATAGAGATGTAACTTGTTTCTCATCCAAGTTCAAGAACCCCATAATGCTGGAGAATGCCAACACACAGCACACATAGCAAGAATTCAATAAATACTAAATGAATGAGTGGGATAGTTAATAAGTGAACGCCAATACAAATCTATGTTTTATTTAGTCAGAAATACTGCTAATCTGTATTTGAAAATCTTGATTTACGGCTAACACATGTTCATAACTTGTTAAGAGTGTTATGGGTTGAACTGTGTCCTCCCAAAAAGATACGGTAAAGTCCCAACCCCTGGATCTCAGAATGTTACCTTTTTTGGAAATGGGGTTTTTACAGAAATTGTAAGTTTATAATGAGGTCATTAGGGCAGGTCCTGCCCCAATAAGACCAGTGTCCTTATAAAAAAGGAAAATTTGGAGACAGGTATGTACAGAAGGAAGACTACGTGAAGACACAAAGGAAGATGTCATGTGAAGATGAAGGCAGAAATCAGGGTGATGCATTTATAAGCCAAGCATTGCCAAAGATTGCCAGCAAACCATCAGAGGCTAGGAGGGAGGCCTGGAACCCCTCACAGCCTCACAGCCCTCAGAAGAAACCAAACCTGCCAACAACTTAATCTCGAACTTCTAGCTTCCAGAATGGGTAGACAGTACACTTCTGTTGTTTAAACCACCCACTCAGAAGTCCTCTGTTATGTCAGTCTTAGCAAATGAACAGATTTTGCTATAGGGAAGTGAGATACTGCTGTAACAAATACCAAAAAATGTGGAAGTGGTTCTGGAATTGGGTAATGGAAAGAGTCTGGAAGAGTCCAAAGATACACAATAGAAAAAGGCTGGGTCGCTCAGAAGAGACTATTAGCAGAAAATGGAAGTTAAAGGAGAGTCTGGTTCCTCAGAAGGAAAAGAGGAGAGCTAGGAAAGAGTTAAAAGAAAAAACAACTATTGGGGGGAGGGTATAGCTTAGTGATAGAGCACATGCTTAGCATGTACAAGGTCCTCGGTTCAATCCCCAGTACCTCCATTAAAATAAATAAGGGGGGAGGGTATAGCTCAGTGGTAGAGTCCATGCTTAGTATGCATGAGGTTCTGAGTTCAATCCCCAGTACCTCCTCTTCCAAAAATAAATAAGCCTAATTACCCCCCCACCATCCTGCCAAAATTTTAAAAAATTTAAATAATACAATAATAAATAAATATTTTAATAAAATAAATAAACAAGCCTAATTACTTCCCCCCAAAATGAGAACAAAAAAAATTAATAAATTGAATTTTTAAAAAATCTCTATCACCCTAGAAGATACAAATATTGTTATGAACAGAAAGTTGGTAGAAATATGAATGTTAAAAGTGCTTCTGGTGATGTCTCAGGCAGAAATGAAGACCATGTTATTGGAAACTGGAGGAAAGGTGATCCTTTTTATAAGTGGAAGCAAACTTGGCTGAAAGGTGTTTTGTTGGGTAGAAAGTAGAACTTGTAAGCAATGAACTTAGATGCTTCGCTGAGGAGATTTCTAAGCAAAATGTCAAAGGCTCTGCCTGGTTTCTCCTTGCTGACTACAGTAAAAGGCAAGAGACACACTGAAGAGGGAACTGTTAAGCAAAAAGGGGCCAGAACTTGAAGATTCAGAAAAATTCTCAGCCTATTCTGCAGAAAAAGAAAAAAAAAGCAGAAAAAATGAGAGAGCATGTTCTGGAGAGAACTCTAAGGGTGTGGCTTGTGAATCCATTCAACCACCTCAGCATAAATACTGACAGCTTGCACTGAAGGGGGATGGGACGAAGCGAAGGAAGACTTCCGGGATACAACAGGCAGGAAATAGGCTAATAGAAGCTATCTGGCTGCTAATATGTACTATCCTTCAAGGAAAGGGAAGAATGACTTGATGGTGCTTCAGATGAAGAGAAGCTGCCACGGCCACCAGGGTCTCCCTTCTCAGATCTAGAGGGTGGGGCTGCTTCCCTTGGCCAACTGGATGGAGCCCCCACCCTGATGACCCCAGAGAACAGAGTGTTCAGGCACAGAGGTTTATTCTCAAGCCTTAACATTTAATGAAATTTGTCCTGCCAGGTCTTGGATTTGCCTGGGACCCATGACTTCTTTCTTCCTTCCAATTTCTCCACTTTGGAATGGGAATATCTATCCTATGCCAGTCCCACCATTCTATTCTGGAAGCAAGTAACTTGTTGCCTGGTTTTACAGGTATACAGGTGGGGAGGAATTTTGCCCCAAGATGAACTATATCCCAACCATTACCTATAACTGATGTGGATGGTTTAGATGATGAGTTTGGCGGCTCTGAGTTAGTCATGTTAGGAGAGATATTGGACTTAAGGTTGATGCTGGAATGATCAAAAGTTTTGGAGATGCTGGGATGGAGTGAATCTATCTTGCATATGGGAAGAATATGAATTTGGGTTCAGGGGCAGAAAGCTGACTGTTTTGGGTTCAGTTATGTTCCTTGAAAGAGACATGTTGACATCCCAACACTCAGTACCTCAGAATGTGACTATACCTGGAAATTGGATATTTACTGAGGTAATAAGTTAATATGAAATCAGGGTGGACCCTAATGTAACATGACTGGTGTCCTTATAAGGAAGGCAAATTTGAAGAACCCTTGCCTACTTTTCAAGGCTCCCCACAGTCTGGTCTTAACTCTCCAATAATAACGCTCCCACTTCCTGCACTAGCCCTAGTGAGTGTATACTCTGTGCCAAGCACTGTGGGAAACCATTTCACACACATTACACGAACCCCACAACAGTGCTGGCTGAGTCGGGGATCATCCTATTTTACAGATGGAGCAACTCATGAGGAAGTTTTCATTGATTTGCCCCACAGGTCCTACAGACAGAAGGTGAAAGATGAGTTCTAGCCCAGGTCTTTCTAATTCCAAAACTCACACTTTGACCTGCTCTGCAACACTGCCCAGCTGAGCTCTCTCTACTCCCTCGTTTCTCAGCAAGTTGGTCTTCTCCCGCCCCTTAAAGAATTCATAGTTGTTCTTAACATCAAATCATTACTCATAGTCCTCACCCCCTATGGACCGTCTTCCCACTCCCATCTTTTCAAGCTCAGCTCAAATCCAGCTGTCCTTGTGAGACTTTCTCTGACTACTCCAAAGCACAGTGCCCTCTTAGGAAACCCGAGTCCGCACACCCCGTGTATGGAACACCTGCTGAGTATGTGAGCGGATGGGGTGGGATAAGGAAGGAAGGAGGATGAATCCAAAAGGGTACCTTCCCTACTGTCAGTACTAAGTTGTTTGTTTGTTTTTTTTTTTTTTTAGCATTTTTAGACTGATTTCTTTCACTGTGTAGGCATTAAATTTTTTAACATTTTTTATTGATTTATAATCTTTTTACAATGTTGTGTCAAATTCCAGTGTAGAGCACAATTTTTCAGTTATACATGAACATACATATATTCACTGTCACATTTTTGTGTGTGTGAGCTACCATAAGATCCTATTGTCAATACTAAGTTTTAATGACTCTCTTCTCTGGGCTAATGAAGAACTTGTGATGGGTCATATAATATTTACTGATTCAAGGTATATTGTTTAATACTACTTTCTAAGTTTTTTCACGCATAACTGTGCAGTCTCCACAGTAGACCACAAGCTTCCTGAAAAGGAAGACAAAATAGGCAGGTCTTCCCCCACAGTAGCCTGGGAACAATGCTGGTGGGAATGAAGACTCTGTGTAAGGAGGTAGTTTGGAAAAGTAAATAAAGTCAGACAGTGGATGGTCGCAATGCCAGGTTAAGTCCTAGGATATGGTGACTGGTATACCTGATGTCTGCATGTGGTACTCAATAAATGTGTCCTAAAAGAGGAACTGAGTGAATGAGAAATGGAAACTGGGAGGAAATTCATTGCTGTTCGAAAAAACTCGGTGACCTACTAGATTACTTCAACCTGGAGGATTTCTAGTGAAACTGCCATTTAACACATTTAGTAACTCTTGGGAGATGAGGAAGTCAGATGACACAAAATCAAGTGGGACATGTAGCATTTTGAATGACACAATCAGGATTTGGAAGACTGAAATTTATTAGAAAGTTTGGCTAAAACCAATATATAGGCAGACCTTGTTTCACTGCACTTTGCAATAAATTGAAGGTTTGTGCTATCAGTGAGACTGTACTCAGATATTAATAAGCCAGCCAGCCTCCAAGGAGCTGTCCAAAAGAGTAAAAGGTCCAGAAATCATAGGACAAGAATAATTGATGGAGGAGGGTTGGTATAGCTCAGTGGTAGAGTTCATGCTTGGCATGCACAAGGTCCTGGGTTCAACACCTCCATTAGAAAAATAAAGAATAGCTGATGGACACTGGAAAAGAGAAGACTTAACAGACTGGGATGCCATGTGGCTGAGATGGCAGAGCAGTGCAGCTATCTTCAAATATTCAAAAAGCTTTAATACAGATACAGTGAGTTCAGTGAAGAAGTCATTCCTGGAGAAACAACTTTGGGAGTCATCATCATATAAGTGACAGTTTATATTACAAGAGCCGAAGAGAGTGCTTGAAAAGCAATAAAAAGGGGAAATCAAGGAGTGATAGGTAAAGATTCTGGTCATGGCCAAATTCACTGGCATATAAAGGCGGGCAGATAAGATGAAGTCTACAAAGAAGACAGAAAGGAAGCTACATGGGGGCAGATTTTACTTGAATATAGGAGATAAGGAAGCCTATTCTCACAATTAGAGACTCAGGAAGTCATGAATTCCCTTTAAAATCAGAAGTAGACTATCTGTATTGTGAGAAACAATGTCATAGGTGAACTCTAAGGTGCCTTCCAGCTCGAGGATTCTGTGGTATAATGTCAACACTGAATTCTACAAGCAAGGGGAAGAATAGATTTCTACAGGTGGAACTGGCATGCAGACAACTTCTTTCAAGAACATTATTACTCTGTCAGCAAGGACAGGGAGGGAATGAGGGAGACAGAAGAAGCAAAAGTCAAGGACATAAGCTTGTGAAGGTTGCCTGAGTCCCAGCCTGTTCATCAAATACTCTTCATGCTTCCTTGACCAACAGCTGTCAGAACAAGTGATCTGACATCAGATCTGAACAGGTGAGAAGTTGAGGAACCATGCGAGACACTCAAGCGTATGGTGGCCCTGGAAATGAGTGCCTACCTTGGCGAGGAAAACAGCCATGGAGTACAAGGTGCTGATGAAATAGAGATGAAAGAGGAGGAACTAATGGAATCTGGTGACTTACTGCATATGCTGGGAGAAGAAAGCAAAAGTGAGTACACTCATGCTGATTGACTAGAGATGGTGGGACAAGAAGAGAAAGCCTGAGGTCAAGTACGAGAAACTGGTATCTTCTGAGTGTTTCCGGAGATCACAGACACGCTGAGAGAAATGGCAGTGCTCTGGGAAGAAGTAACTGTTAAGCACCAAAGTTGACTTCACGGTAACTCAGCCACGACCTTCTCAGAGGTGCTGGGAAGAGCGAGCTCTGTCTTCTCAGGTTAACCCATCACTTGTGTGTGCTGCTGTGGAACAGGAAGGTGCTCAGACCCTGGACACCCTGGGGTTGGTCTTTGCTCCACTACTCACCCGCTGTGTGTGGTCTTTGAACCTCTGGGCCCCAATTTCCTCATTTGTAAAATGGACATTGTAAGTGTTCGTATCCATAAAGGTCAGAGAATTAACTAAAATAATACAGGCAGTGTGTTTACAACTATTCTTGGTATATAGTCATCATTCAATAAATATTTGCTCTTATTTTACTATGATGACAACTATATTACTGCTATTACTGCTGCCACTGCTGCTGCCACTGTTACTACTACTACCACCATTACTATTACTACTACCACTACTATTACTACTACTACTACTACCATGATTACTGCTACCACTGTTACTACCACCACCACCATTATTACTATTACTATTACTACTACTACTGCTGCTGATGCAGCTGCTGTCCCTGCTACTGCTACTACTGCCCCCTAAAACAAATCAACAGCAAACCTTGAGGAATATGTTAAGCATTTAAACAAGGTAAAAATGTTCCAAAATGTGGGAGTCTTTCTAACTTGGCACTGCCCACGATTCCCGACATGTCATGATCTAAAGTAATTATTCTCTGAAAGATGAGCGAATCCCTGAACAATAACCCTAGCTCCCACAGCAGTCTGGGGATCCCCACAAGTCCTCCAGGATGATTCTTCCCCAAGGTACCCTCCCCGTGGAAATCTGCCCCAGTTTCAGGCTGGATTTGAGGCTCAGTGGTATCCCAGGCAAGGATTCCTCTTATTTACTGGGATATACCATATAATGTGGATATAAATAGCTTTCCTTCATTCCTCAAACCATTTCCCTAGGCTATTATAAATTATGACAGGCATCCCCATAAAGGAACAATCATTCTGAAAGAATGAGGAAGTGTTCAGCAAGAGCACAGGAAAGAGCACTGGATTAAAGTTCAGACTCTAATGTTGATTTAGTGTGTGTGTCTTAAGCTCTCTGACACTGTTTCCTCCCTTATAAAATGGGAATTATGTGCACTCGGTCAACTTCACAACCCTGGTGGGCAGGTCAAGTGAGAAAATGAAACATAAAACCACTATGCATTTTTGCAAAATGCTTTGCAAGATATCCGTGAGATCACTTTACTCACCCTCATTATTCTCAAAGGATAAAAGAGACCTACAGCATTCTCTGGATGCATGGAGTATCACTCATATAATTTTTTCAGTTTTATCATTTTTATCATCATTTCTACTACTTCTCAGAGTCACTCTGGGGATTAAACCAGATCACATTTTCAATGGAAATACTAAATTCAGCCTGAAGTAATAACACTGATACCCACTGAGTCCTCACTCTGCCTGGCACTGTGCTTGGAACTTTATATGCATAATCTTATACAGCTTCTTAAAACAGTCCATGAAGAACCTAGGTTGTCCCTGTTTTGCTCATGAGAAAACTAAATTTCAAAGAATTTAAATAACTCATACATGGTGTCACAGTCAGTGTCGAAGGAGGGATTTGAACTCAGGCCTGCACCTCTCAGCTGTCCTGCCAGGGCACACACTTCACTGGTTCTCGAATATCAGCCCCCTAGGGCCCATGGTGCCAGTGTGGACGTACAGAGAGGTTCTCAGATGGGCTTATCAACAGTTCATCTGTGAGTGCTAAGCGTCTATGAAATATACCCAAGTATTCTTCAAAAATAATTCATACTTTCAACCCCTACTTTTTATAGTAGCAATTACTTTTGCATCATCTCCATCTAGCAATCAGGTTATAGGACATATACCACATACATTAAAATATCCTATTCACAACTTTGGGGATCATGTATCATATTCAAATAGACATCTTTGGGGAAAATGCATCCTATTGACACGGTAGGAGTTGCATTTTTCTTGAAACACACATAGTATTCAAAATTAGAAAGAATAAAGGAAAAGGTAAACAAAATAGAAGAAATGGCACAGAATCAGACACCCCTGGGCTCACAAATCCCAGCTCCACTGCTTACAAGCTTTATCACTTCACAAAGTTAATCATTCTTCAAGTTCTATTTCTTTATCTATAAAATGAGAACACTAGCACATACCTCACTGGGTTGGCATAAAGTTTAACAGCACAGAATGCATAAAGCTCCCAGAATAGCACCCAGGAACAACTTCTTCTTTTCTAGACCAGTGAGAGATAACAATATGATAGAGTTGATGAATGAGGCCATAAGGGAACAGTTTCACAGTCTCACTGAAATTACAGATAACCTGTTATCTATCTAAAACTATTCAGAGCGCTCATGGCTGGCCACACCCACAAACAGAAACAAAAGATTGATTGGAAGACTATCTCCCAAAAGAAATCACTGAAAGATGCATTTGTTGTGACAGCCCAAGATACCTTAGCAAAAGAAGAGCAGCTGGGCCAGATGAACCAAAACAAAACAAACAAACAGACAAATAACACACACAGCAGGGAGGAGAAGTGAAAAACTACTCTCTTCTGTACTTTCAACTGCTCCTGGAGATTGCTCGTCCTTCACAGAAGCAGTTTAGGGTAGGGTTACAAGTACCAATTATGGAATCAGATAGGCCTAGGTCCAAAGTACAGCCCTTTCACTCACTGGTCAGCTGACCAGGTAAGTTTCTTAACCTCTCTAATCATCAGTTTCCTCTTGGTAATAATAATGATAAACTCATAGAAAATACATACTTCACCAGGTGGTATGGAGTTAAATGAAACTCATATATAAATTTTATAGCACGTAATCAGGGATCAATAAAGGGACAATTGTAGCTTAATAATAATACACGGTTAACAATGAGTGATATGGGAAGGTTTACTGCCTGAATGATATTCAGACCTATGGTCCTAGGGATACGAGCCAATATAAAAAATGATGAAAAAGCACCTTCCTGGGCTGGTATGGCCAGCCTCCCCTTGGTTTACTCCTGTAGTCATGTGGACCGTTTCCCCAGTTTCTCAAAACTCTTCAGCCTGGCCAGGAGTCTTGGACAGTCCAAGCAACTCCTAGTAGGTGTGAGGGATGAAGGGCTCACTCAGCTCCAGTCCCAACCCTGAGCTGATCCTGAGGCTTTGGGTCAAGAATTGGAAAACCCATAAACCCCAGTAATGAAAGCAGTGCCAACCAGATGGTCATTTCCAGAAACCCCACAGGAGCTGGGCCCTCAGGGAACTGAAAGTCCCCAGGCCAGGCTGGGGAGCCACATCCGGTAGCAGGACCTAAGAGCACTTCCTGAATGCCACACTTCAGCCTCCCCCGGCTGCACCCTCCAACAGTATTTCTCGCTATATTGCTATATCTATCATTTTTACATTTCTGCCCTGACTTGGGTTAAAATTCCCGGCTCCTCATTTTTCACAGGTGCTCTATGCTATTCAACTTTAAAGAGCAGTATGAAAGAAAAATTTAACTCATCAAAGAAAACCAAAGAAATCCCAGACAATAAGAACCAGATCTGAAGATTTAAAAGGAAAAATATATTAGGATAAGAGTCATTTATTCTCAATACCTTTACATGGATCAGTACAGTCATTAGCTAAACTGTTAGTTCAATCCATATTAAATCTTGATTTATGTAAAATATTTCTGTATTATTATTGAAGTACTTACCCTCCCCCCAACCAGGTTAACAGAATTTACCAACATAGCAAAGGGTTATTTTTTTAAATCTAAGAAAGGAACCAGTTTTCTTAAAAATCTCAATTGGTTAATGGTCACAGGACACAGAGCTACAAAATAATGCAATGTAAACATTTTAACATAGACATTGCTTTCAGTTTTACATAAAAGAAAAATTCTGTATTATAATCTTGCAATTGTGATTTCTGCAGATAAACTGTGATAACTTTGTGCAATTTAGTATACAGAGGAATTATTACAGCAGTTACTACTCAGGATATCATTGATTCATGCTACCTCTTATGAACACATGTAATTTGTGATTATCAGTCAGTAAAAGTGACCCTATTAAAAATATGGAAGATACCATAATATGAATGCATTTATAGAAATGGTGTATTACTCCGAATTCACCTCACATTATGTACATTTGTGCTGCGCTCACATCCTTACAGAGAGGACATGAGAAAATCTCTTTGAAAGCATCCGTGGAGTTCTCTAAGAAATCTACTTACCATCCTATGACTTTTTGGTAAAGATGACGTTTCTTGAACAAGAGAACTTTCACGGGAATCCATATCAAGATAGTCATTAAGGCTACATAAGCAATCGAACAGGAAACAATCAGCCAATAATGTGTTCTGTCCCGTGTATCCCTTGTGTTTTGATCAGCAGAGGCAAACTGTTCCATCATCACGAGCGTGGGGATGGAAAAGGCAGCAAACTCAAGCAGCTCAAAAACCACGAACTTGACTAGTTTTCCAGAAGCCATCCTGGGGAAGGGTGTGTGCCTGGGGATCAAATGGTTCCCCTCTGACAGTGAGCAGCATATGGACACACAGATACAGAGCTGGGATTAAGTTCCTTGTACTCGAATCACTAACCAGTGACTTTTTATTCTTTTATTGACCCTCATATGGTTCAATGATCTTCCAACTTAACAACCAAGGTCTCTTAAAGAAACAGAGCCACGGTGGAAGTACCACTTAATGTGTTTACACATCCATTATTCGAAGTCAACTGAACTTCACAACACGCTTGGGAGCATTGGTAAAAGTGAGTCTTTTAATGTAGTTTTTATTGCTAATCCAAAAAAAAATGTAATAGAACCATTGGAATAATATAATTTTACAGTTAAAGGAGAGGAAGAGACATGATCCAATCCCCTATTTTTATATCTAAGCTAATTCAGACAAAGAGAAGTACCTAAAACCAGAGTCTTATCTTGGAGAAGGACCCCTCAGTTTTCTTTAAAGTGCTTGAAAAGGGAGTTTGGATTCATTTTGCCAACTTCCTAACCAGACTTCTTCCTGGTGCTTGAAATATTTATTTGTTCTTGCACATTAATTGCTATGCAACGCAGATTAACGTTATTTTTATTTTGCTGGTCAGTAAACTAACATGGCGATGTGCAGCCTGTTATCAGGATCAACACATTAAGAGTCATCTATACCTAGTCCAAAAGCGTATCAAATATTTAAAAGACAGCAATATCCCCATGAATATCCTTCCTTTGAAAACCACTTTGAGGCACTGGCGCTGAGCATTCTGCTGGGTGTTGGGGTGCGACAATGAAGGGGTGACAGGGGGTTCCTGCCCTGAAAATGCTCACTGTCCGTGGAGGAAACAAACCTGTGAACAGAAAATAACTGAGGTGAGAACCATAGCCTAAATGAGATGGTAACACCCAGAACTTCTTCTTTGGGCTGTGGGAAGGATAGGGGTAATGAGGAGAGATGCTGGGGCGTCCGTGACATTTCAGGCGGAAAAAAAGAAGCAAGGAGGGTGGAGTAGTGGTGAGAGTCTGGTGTGGCAGCACATAGAGGAAAGTGATGCTGGAAAAATTGGCTGGGTCAGAACGACCACGTCCCATGAAGGATTTGGCGGGTGTGTGTGTGTGTGTATTTAAAAAGGTGTTTTCTTTTTTTCTTTTTTTTTAATTGAAGTATAGTTGATGTACAATGTTGTGTTAGTTTCTGGTTTGCAGCATGGTGATTCCGTTTTATACATATATATATGTGTATACATAGATATTCCTTTTCATATTCTTTTTCATGATAGATTATTACAAGATATTGAATACAGTTCCCTGTGCTATACAGTATAAACCTACTGTTTATCTATTCTATATATAGTAGCTTGTATCTGCAAACCCCGAACTCCCAATTTATCCCTGCCATCACCACCTGTCGCCCCTGGTAACCATAAGTTTGTTTTCTATGTCTGTGAGTCTGTTCCTATTTTGTAAATAAGTTCACTTGTGTCATTTTTTTAGACTTCACATATGACTGATATCTTATGATATCTGTCTTTCTCTTTCTGGCTTACTTCACTTAGAATGACAATCTTAGGTCCATCCATGTGGCTACAAATGGCATTATTTCATTCTTTTTTTATGGCTGAGTCGTATTTTGTTTTATGCATATACAAACCACAACTTCCATCCAGTCATCTGTCAATGGACATAGAGGTTGCTTCCACACCTTGGCTATTGTAAATAGTGCTGCTATGAACACTGGGATGCAGTATCTTTTTGAATTAGAGTTTCCTCCAGATATACACCCAGGAGTGGGATTGCTGGATCATATGATAACTCTATTTTCAGTTTTTTAAGGAATCTACATATTGTTTTCCACAGTGGCTGCACCAAATTACATTCCCACCAACAGTGTAGGAGGTTCCTGAAAACGTGTTTTCTGAACAGAGGAGTCACTTGACCATTTGCAAAAAGACAAAGTGCTGGTGTGAAGGCCGGGCAGTGGTGTTAACTGAGAGGCAGGGAAGCCACCTGGGAGCCACAGAGGAGGCTGAGCTGGAGGTGAGAGCCTCACTGGATCAGATGGTGCAGGAGTGATGGGAGAGCCCTGCATCCACCCTGACTCCTCCCCTTCCTACCTACCTGCGTTTTCAGATGGCTCTCCTGTGCCGGATGTCTGACTGACACAAGCCAGTACTTCTCTCAGCTCCTCTCTCCCAAGGCCCTTTGCAGAAAGAAGGGGCCCCGTGGCCGTCTGGCTCTCCGGATGCACCTAGAATCCTAGGGATGGCTCTGAGGATTATCACCTCCCACCCTCCCGTGGCAGGATAATTAGCCACTTCCTTGAGCTGTCTAGTTACTCTTTTTGAACTTGAATTTCAAATCCACTGCGGTGGAGCAGAAGTCCTCTCAAATGAAAGAAGAGACTTGGAAGAAGGGCGGCAAGAATACGAAAGGCTTGGCAGAAAACCATCTGAGCAGTGGTTCTGTTGCCAACTATTTCTAATATCATCTAATTGACATCAATTCTCCTTATCATCCCTGAGCAAAACTTCTATTTAAATGATACTAGAGACGTATCAGATTTCAGCCTCCAACGCTCAGACCTGAGTCATCTGGCGCTACAGTGCATTATAATTTCTTTCACAAATTTTGTGTATTAATAGGGATTGTGACCTGAGCATTTGAAGACAGTGGTTGAATAAAAACAGCCTGGCTCTCAGGGAAAAGGACTCTTGCTGAGTCTATAATTCCATTTTAAATGCTCAATTTTTATTTCCATGTATGGTAATTTAAAACTGACACTCACTTTATATTTCTCACCTATAATCTTCCTCTGGTTCCCAATCTCTTTTCACTTTTACCTTCAAAGATAACACGAAGCATGTAAGCATTCATGTGATGTGCCCTGCTGTTCTCCACCACCTGGAACGCTGGGGTAACTGGCTGTGCTTTCTCTGAGCAGGAGGGAGGTGATGCCTGTCATCCTCTGCCCATAATGAGCGCAACTCCATGTAAAGGAAAGAGTCACCGTGTTAACCTTGTTCATTGAATGCTTACTGTGCAGATCACGGTAGAGACATAGTCCTATTGGCTGCCTTCTAGGGACACAACACAGACATACAGGTCAGACCTGAGAACGTGTCCGGAGTGAGCGGAACAGGTCAGGGCTGGGAAGGGCTACCCTGTCCACAGTCCTCCATCCCCCTCCTCCAGCCACATCTGGACAAACAGGCACTGGGCCACAGGACGTCCAGCCATCTAGTATGGTCTGGCATAACCTGGGCCAACTACTTCCTCACCCTCAGGAATTTGAAGTAAGAAATATGGGGGAGACTTTGATAAGTGGAATTAAAAGAGGCCATGATTTTGAGTCAGGATCAGAGTGACTCAAACTGTGCTAGAACTACCCCTGGCATGTTGTTGAACTCCGTAATGATTGAGTGAACACCTGAATGAGGGAAGAATGAATGAATGAATGAACAAATGGAAGCCCAAACAGTGAGGGGACAGAAGAATGAGCAGAGCAAGGGGGCCAGAGAGTGAGGCAATGGAACAGATCAACAGATGGAAGCCCGCCAAGAAAGACCAGTCCCCAGTTCACCTGTATTGTTACAAAATGAGGTCTTTGTCCCTGGCAACCAAGAGGGCTTGAGTATAAGACAAAGGAATGCGTTTTAGAGCAGAGGCCAAATATCATACAAAAACATTTATGTACTGGATGATTCGGAGAAGAGGATTAAAAAAAAATCAAAGTACAGTTGATCAGAGAGGTGATCTTCTCAGAAAAGGTGAATTTGGGCCTGTGCTTTTTATTGACGCAAAACAGTATCTATATATGGTTGCAGCAGCCTTCTCTGTGTAATTACACTTGAAAAATAGTTCTAAGAATTTTCATGATGCAGTGAGTTGGGGAGAGCGGTGGGAGAGAGCAGCACTGGATTTTTGTTGTAAAATATCGTAGTTGTAGATTTAAATTTAAGTTAAAAATTCAGAAAGGTGCTCATCAAACTGTTAACAGCGTTATCCCCGGGGAATGGGTGAGGTGAGGTGCAGGGGTTTTCATGGGTTTTAAAAAATTAATATCGGCATAGTTGGAATATTTCACAAACATAAAAATTAGAAGATAATTTTAGACTAATAGAAGTCAATGAAACAAAGAGGTTCCAGCTTAATAAAAACTTTGTTGCTCTGTTTAAAAAAAAAAATCTTTCCTCCATGAATTTCTGTTCCCTCACTTCCAAACAGAAACCAAAGCCACCTAGCGCCTCGGTGGCTGTACTGAAGAGCAGGGAGATGGCCAGAGGCAAGCAGGAGACGGGGATGCCCTGAGGGACCGTCTTCTGGCTGGGCGGTTGGGGTTGAGGGTGAATGTCTTCTCCTGATCTCACGGGAGACTGCGAAGAGGCATGGCCTTCCCCCTTCAGCCCCAGATTAAGGATTTTCCTCACTCTCCTTCTCCGAGGGAGGAGCAGGAATCTCCTCCTTCGTGTGAAACACCTTTTGACCCCTCCCTGTGGTGACTGCAGACTGGGTTCTCCTGTAAAACCACAAGCTCCTTGAAAGCAGAGACCGTCTTTGTACCATCACGTCTCAGCACAGTGCCGGGCACACAATAGGCCCTTAATACACACGTGGGGCAGGAATGAATAAACAGGTGAAGGGTAAGAGAAGTGGCAGGTGGCAGGGGGAATGCGCCAGGCTGTGGTTAACTTGTCTTTCATTCCAAGGGAATGCGGTCTCTTACACTGACCTCTCAGAAGGAGAGATCGTGTACCACCTGTCCCAATACAATCTGTTCACTCAGCCCGTGGGTTTCAATTTCCTTGCATGGTCCCAATTGCAGCCACAGTGTCTCCTTCCTCCAGAGCCATGGTTCCAAGGACAAAGCCCCTTGGGTATTGCAGAGTTTCTTAATCTCACGATGCACGTTATGCCTCCTGCAAGCATTCACAATGACTTTACAGATCTCAGTGCTACAGTATCTTCCCCGAACTTTCCGACCCATGTGCCCTCAAGAATGCGTATTCCATAATGGATTTGAATCACTAATGAAGGAGGCTGGAGAGGACGGTCTGGTATTTGTCTAGTCCAAGGCATAGCCTTCAATTATTTCAGGGTCCTCAGCCCTTCCAAAGTTTCATTTGTCTAAACTTTCCATAACAGATTGGGACACAGGGAAGGTTCCCTCATGAGAGATAGAGCAACTAGTTAGCTTGCCAAAGATGAAGAATGACATTATGCCCACATTCATCTCCTGGGAGGAAATAATGCCAGATCTCTGCCTCAAAGATGAAGACAAAGGGATTGAGAGATGGTTTAGAATCACCTACCCTTCCGCTGGGAGCAATTTATGCCAATCCTGAGGCTTTCCCTTCTAAGTCCCCGGATGAGTCTGCCATGCAACTGCACTGCCAGTAATTAGAAGGACAGGGAGGGAGACATTTTCAAACCATCCACATTCTTTACTTGGATCTGTCCAAGACTGATTCGAAGAACTCTGCCCCTGAGTCTGCTTTTTAATGCTGGGTTTAACAACTTCCTGGTAGGAAACAGATTTGGTTTTCTGAAGCTGGGTCTGTGGTGGAAAGACTGAGTCTTGCGGTTAGAATTCACTTCCACGTAGGAGTGTTGATGCAGTGTTTTTTATTTTAGTAAGCAGAAGATATCACGCTGTCCAGGGTAACACCTGTTCTCCACACTTCCAACTGTCATTTCCTTCCTGCAGGCAGGAAGTCAAAAATTGAAAGTCTCTTAAATTGTTAGTAAGATCATTTGGTATCTCAAGGTTTGTTCATTGTTTTCAGTGTTTCATTCTGTGAAACAAAATGTACAAACTTCCAGGAATGTTCTGGCATATCCGCGGTTTGTTTCCTGTGATCGTGTGCTGTTGATGTGCAAAAGGCAGAAGCTGGTGGCAATGAAACTGCTCTTGGGATCAAGCTGGATCTAAGGAGAGCACACGGAAGAGGCAAAAAGCTTGTCCCTGCATCTAATTTGCTGATCATTTTACAAAGAGTGTTTCCAAAATACATTCCTGATGCTCATGAGAAGATGTCATCAAATAAACCACTTGAAGTGAACTCAGATTATGTCACCATCTGATATATGCCCCTTCTTACCAATGTTATCCTGTCAGAGTCCAAACTGCACTAAATTTATATTATAGTAAAAGGATTAATTTCATCTCTCTGGCTATTTATAAATAAGCAACTTTGTACGAGCAAAGACGATAGCATATCCACTGTTGTACCCTTTTATTATCCAGTATTTATCTAGTGACTCTATTCTTGAAATTAACAAAATGTATGGAATGTCCTCACTGTTTAAAAATAACGGTGCTCACAAGGGGAAATATATACAAGATCACGGTGGAAAAGAATATGAAAATGAATATATGTATATTCATGTATGATTGAAAAATTGTTCTGTACACCAGAAATTGATGCAACATTGTAAACTGAATATAACTTAGTTTAAAAATGGTGCTCTCTTGTAATATGTTTTTCTATTTTATTTGTCCAGATCTCAGACAGGAATGAAGGAAGGAAGCAAGGAAGGAAGGAAGAAAGAGAGGGAAAATTAAAACTTCCCACTCCACTACATAATCATCACACAAATTGTGCAGTGGTATATAAATGGGAGCTAAGAATCAGAAATTTAAAGAAAACAGGAAATTACTTCATTCTTTACAATTGCTCAGGTTTTATTTTTTAAGGGATTACAATAATCTAGTTGGTCTTTCAGTATTCCAAAGTGACAAATTTAAGCAAAGAAATAAAATCCATCTAAATGTAGATGTAGCCCTAATTAATACATGTATTTTCAACCCAAAGTTCATCAGAATGATTTAACCCAAATTTCCCAACTCTTCACAGTTAAGTACATGACGATAACTTGGCAGCTGTCCAACTGTTCCTTACTTAATATAAAATAACTTGAAAACAATGCTAGTGGACATACCCATATCCTCACAAAGTACACAGAAATGACAATTATCCAGTTATTTTGGTTAACGTAGCTTGACCAAATCTCCAAGCGATTTGCCGAAATGTAGTGTTCCCTAACTCCACTGCACGATGTAGATTTGTTTGGGTTTGTTTTGATCATGGTTTTTAAGTGGACATTTTTAAAGATATGGTGGGTTTGGGAACCTTCTGATCTAAATTACCACTTAGACTTTAAGGTACATGATTAATACATCATCTTATGCTATGTACATTTGGCCCATTTAGTCTGATAAACAGTTAATGAAATAAATCAGCTTATCTCATCTCTATCAAAAGAGCCCCACTGGCTTCCCATCTCATTTAAGGTAAAAGCCCAAGGCTTTATCAGAATTTTCAAGGCCTTATCACCCACCACATTTCTCTCTCAAAATTTTAACCAATTTTGATCTCTGTTATATACCACATGCTTGGTACATAGTGCTAACTCAGTCATTATTCAGTGAATGAGTAAGTGATGGAATGAATTCACAAATGAACTGAGTGGACTCTCTAGGCTACTATGCTGATGAAGGGATACAAAGATGACCAAGACATGCTCTCTGCCCTTACAAGCTTACTACCTGGTTGAAGAGACAGACACAGCTGTAAGTAATGTCAATACAAGTGCAATGAGAGATGTATGTTCAAGTCATCATGGGTGCAAAGAGGAGAGGCACATGGTCAACCTAGAGGTTCAGGTTAAGTTTCCTGAATAAAAGCAGCAACACTCTCTAGCTCAATAAACTGGTTTAGCTAGAGAAATATAATACTCTTCCAAGGTCCTAATAGAATATACTTTTAGATTTCCCCCAAGGTGTGACATCAGCAAGATGGTGGAATGAGAAGTCCCCAGCCCTAGTCTCCCAACAGAAACACCAACTTAGCAACTCTCCATGGACAAGAACGCCTTGGTGAGAATTCCGGAACCCAGTGAAGAGGTTACAGTACCCTGGCAGAGCGTGAAAACTGAGAAGAAGCACATGAGAAAGGATAAGAAGAACAGTTTCATTTTGCATTGCCGTCCCCCAGGCCAGCACAGCACAGCAACCAGAAGGATCCCTCTTGGCCCATGACGTCTCTAGTGGAGAAAAGAGAGACGAAGGTGTGTATCTTTCCCAGCATTCAGGGCACTGCCTAGAAGGCCCACTTCTGGGTGTATATATCCAAAAAAAAGAAAAAGAAGAAATCACTGTCTCAAAGAAATATTTGCCCTTCTGCTTTCCCTGCAGCATTACCCACAACAGCCAAGACATGGAAGCCAACTAAGTGTCTCCAACAACAGGTGAATGAATAAAGAATATGCGATACAGATATACAATGGAATATTATTCAACCATGAAAAAAGAAAAGTCTGACTTTTGCAACAATGTGGATGGACCTTGAGAGCATTATGCCAAGTGAAATAAGGCAGACAGAGAAAGAGAAATAATATATGTCCTCATTTGTATATAGAACCTAAAAAAGCCTAATTCATAGAATACAGTCTAGAATGGTAGTTTCCACAGGCTGAGGGTTGGGGAAAACGAGGAGATGCTGATCAAAAGGTACAAATTTCCAGTCAGATGATGAATAAGTTCTGGGGATCTAATGCACCACATGGTGACTATAGTTAACAATACTGTGCTACATACTTGAAGGTTGCTAAGAAAGTGGATCTTAGGTGTTACCACAACAACAACAAAAAATGGTAAGTATGTGAGGTGATGAAGGTGCTAATCAAATTCATTGTGGCAATCATTCATTTTAAAATATATATACATGTATCAAATCATCATATTGTATACCTTAAACTTACACAATGTTGTATTATTTCCCAATGAAACTAGGAAAAACTGTATCCCAACTATACCTCAATAAAGCTGAGAAAATGAGAAATTCAACAAAGAAAAACAGAAAACATAACCTCCCCCTCAAATCCTAGAACTGAGTAACACAAAGACTGCACTGAAAAATTCAAGAAAGAGCTTCAACAGCAGACTCTATCAAGCAGAGAAAGAATGAGTCAACAGAAAGACATCATTTGAAATTATCTGGTCAGAAAAAACAAAATTTTTTAAAGAGTGAAGAAAAGCCACGAGCTCTGTAGGACATATAAAGTGAAACAATGTGGAAGCTCCAGAGGAGAAGAGAGGAAAAAAGGATGGAAAGTTTATATAAAGAAATAATGGCTGAAAAATTTTCCAGATCTGGGGCGGGAAACAGACATTGTGACAGTCTACAGGCAGGCAAGTTGAATCCTAAAGAGGTCTGCTCTAAGACACATCGTAATTACAACACATCATAATTAAACTGTCAAAAGTCAAAGACAAAACAGAATTTTGTAAGTAGCAAGAGTACAAGACTCAACACATACAAGAGAATCCCCATAAGTTTAACAGTAGATTTTGCATCTGAAACCTTGTGGGCCAGAAGAAAGTGTAATGATGTATCTGAAGTACTGAAAGAAAAAAAAAAAAAACTGCTAACCAAGAACACTAGACCTGGCAAAACTGTCCATCAAAAATTAAGGAAAGATACTTTCCCAGACAAACAAAACAAAAGGAGTTTGTCCCCACAAGATCTGTCTTAACAAGAAGTGCTAAAGGGAATTCTTCAAGTTGAAATGAGTAGATGTTAAACTGCAACACAAAATCATATAAAAGTACAAATCTCACCAGTAGAGATATATAGGCAAATATATACAGAATATTGTACTATTTCAAATAGTCAAATGGTTAGATTTTCTGGTCAAGAAGTGGAGCAGCAGGACCACGAGCTCACCTCTCCTTGAGACTACAGCAAAACCACAACTGACTGCAAAACCACCACTGAAAATAAAAGACTGGAACCTAGCAAAAAAGATCTTCTTCAACTGGAAACATAAAGAAGCAACCACAGCGGGATGGTAGGAGGGGTGCACTCACAATAAAATCAGGCCCCATACCCTCAAGGTGGGCTCCCCAGCCCAGGGTTCCGGCATTTGGAGGAGGAGGAGACCCCAGGACATCTGGTTTTGAAGGCCAGTGGGGCTTAAATCCAAGATCCCCACAGGGCTGGGGGAAACAGAGACTCCGCTCTCTTGGGAAGCATACACAGAATCTCACCTACGCCAGGTCCACGGGCAGAGGCAGTGGCTCACTGAGGGGACATAAAAGCTGGTGGCAGGCATTCCAGGAGTGTTCATCTACATAAGCTTTCCTGGAAGCTGACATCTTGATTGGATCATTGGCACAAACACCTAGCCCCACCCAGCAGGCTGTAGGTTTAAGGGCTGGGAAGCCTCAGGCCGAGCAACATACTGGGTGTGAACACAGTCCCACCCGTCAGCAGACTTCCTGAGTCACAAACACCTCTAGACGTGGCCCTACCCACCAGAGGTCCAGGACCAGGCTTCACCCAGCAGTGGGCAGGCACCAACTCCTCCTGCCAGGAAAACTGCACAAGCCTCTTGTCCAGCCTCATCCACCAGGGGGCAGATACCAGAAATAAGAAAACAACAATCTCAAAGCCTTTGGAAGGAATCCACAAACACAGGCCACTCTACCCTGGGACCGGCTGGACCCCAACCCTTGGGTGACAAGAGAGTGTCCTGCTGGGACACATAGGACGTCTCCCACAGAGGGCCACCTCTCCAAGGTCGACAAATGTAACTAACCTACCTTAAAATACAAATGGAAAGACAGACAATATGAGGCAGGAGAGGAATATCTCCCAGGCCCAGGCACAAGATAAAATCCCAGAAAAAGAAAGTAATAAGGAGATAGGCAATTTATTTTGGCAATTTATTTGAGAAAAGAGTTTAAAGTAATGATGGTGAAGATGTTTAGAGAACTCAAGAGAAGTACAAATGCACTGAGTGAAGTTTTTAGCAGAACTGGAAAATATAAAGAATACTCAAACATTATTGAAGAATAAAATTACTGAAATAAATAACACACTAGAAGGAACCAAGAATAGACTAAATGATGTAGAAGATCAGTTACCTAGAAGACAGATTATTAGAAATCATTACTGCAGAACAGAAAAAAGAAAAAAGAATCAAAAGAAATGAGGATAGTTTAAGAGAACTCTGGGACAACATGAAGATCACTAATGTTTACATTATAGGGGTCCCAGAAAGAGAAGAAAAGGCCTGAGAAAAATTTTGAAGAGATAACCAAAAACTTCCCCAACTTGGGAAAGAAAATAGTCACCCAAGTCCAGGAAGTACAGAGAGTTCCACAAAGGATCAGTCCAAAGAGGAACACACCAAGGCACACAGTCATCAACTTGACCAAAATTAGAGATAAGCAGAAAGTATTAAAATCAGAAAGAGAAAAGCAACAAATAACATACAAGGGAACTCCCAGAAGGTTATCAGTTGGTTTTTCAGTAGAAACTCTGCAGTCCAGAGAGGAGTGGCATGATACATTAAATGTGATGAAAAGGAAAAACTTACAACCAAGAATACTCTGTCCAGCAAGGATCTAGTTCAGATTTGCTGGAGAAATCAAAAGCTTCACAGATAAACAAAAGCCCAAAGAATTCAGCACCACCAAACCAGCTTTACAACAAAAGTTAAAGGAACTTCTCTAGTCAAAGCACAAAAAGAAAGAGGTTAAAAAAAAACCTACAAAAGATTGCTTTGGCAATTCAGGGCCTTTTGTCATTCCATGTACATTTTGGAATTGTTTGTTCTAGTTCTGTGAAAAATGTCATGAGTATTTTGACAGGGTTGTGTTGGATCTGTAGATTGCTTAGAGTAGTACGGCCGTTTTGATAATGTGGATTCTTCCAATCCAAGAGCACAAGATATCTTTCCATTTCTTTGTATCATCTTCAGAGTTCCTTCGTCAATGTTTTATAATTTTCAGAGTATAAGTAACATCCTCCGTTAAGTTTATTCATAGGTATTTTGTTGTTTTTGATGCAAAGGAAATGTTTATGACAGTTATAAAATTCTGGTTTTTGAAGTTAAAAAGTGAATGAAGGGCTGCAAATGGCATATCCTTTTTTATGGATGAGTTGTATTCCATTATATATATATGCTGCATCTTCTTTATCCATTCATCTATTGATGTGCACTTAGGATGCTTCCGTATCTTGGCAATTATAAATAATGTTGCTGTTAATAGTAAGGTGTATGTATCTTTTTGAATTAATGTTTTTGTTTTTCTCAGATATATGCCCAATAGTGGAATTGCTGGGCCATATGGTGTTTCTATTTTTAGGTTTTTGAGAAACCTCCATATTGCTTTCCATAGTGGCTGCACCCATTTACATTCCCACCAACAGTATACAAGGGTTCTGTTTCCTCCACATCCTTGCCACCATCTGTTACTTATATTCTTTTTGATGATGGCTCTTCTGACAGATGTGAGATGATAATCTCATTGTGATTCTGATTTGCATTTCCCTGATATTTGTGATGTTGAGCAACTTTTCCTATTCCTGTTGGCCATCTGCATTTCCTTTTAGAAAAATGTCTGTTCAATTCTTCTGCCCACATTTTAAATAGGTTGTTTGTTTGCTTTTTAATTGAAGTACAGTTGATTTAAAATGCTGCATTAACTTCTGGTGACAGCATGGATGACCTAGGAGGGCCTTATGCTAAGTGAAATAAGTCAGACAGAGAAAGACAAATATTTAATATATCATTTACATGTGGAAACTAAAAAAATACAACAAACTAGTGAATACAACAAAAAAGAAACCTTCTCACAGATGTAAAGAAGGATCCAGTGGTTATCAGTGGGGAGAAAGGAAGGGGGAGGGGCAAGATGGAGGTGGAGGATTAAGAGATATAAACTATCAGGTATAAAATAAGCTACAAGGATGTATTGTACAACATGGGGAATATAACCAATATTTTGTAATAACTATAAATGGAGTATAACCTTAAAAAATTGTGAATTGCTACATTATATACCTGTGACATATAATATTATACATCAACTGTACTTCAATTTAAAAATATGATATTGTAAATACATAAAGAAATATTGTACTATTTCAGCTGTGGTGTGTAAGTCACTTTTAATGCAAATATATAGGTTGCAAGACAAAAATATTAAGAATAATGATAACCACAGAAATATGGTAATGTATGCATAATATGAAAAGAAACGCTCATAAAGTGCCAGAGGGTAAAGGTGTAGAGCTTTTGTTTGTGACTGAAGTTAAGTCGCTAACAGCTTGAAAAAAAAAAAACTGTTCTAACTATAAGAGTTCCAATGCAAGCCTTGTGGTAACCACAAAGAAAAACTTATAGTAGATACACAATAAAGAGAAAAGACAAAACATACCACCACAAAAAATCATAAAACCGCAAAGAAAAACATCAAGAGAAGAAGGAACAAGAGAACTACAAAACAGAGTTCATAAATAGGCAACAGTATGTCCGTACCTATCAATAATCACTTTAAATATAAATAGATCAAAATTGTCAGTCAAAAAAGATATAGAGTGGCTAAATGAATCTATAAAAGCCTCACTTTAGATTTAAGGACAGAGGGTGAAAATTAAGGGATGGAAAAAGGTATTTCATGCAAATGATAATCAAAAGAGCAGAGGTAACTATACTTACATCCAACAGAACAGACTTTAAGTCAAAAACTCACTAGATAGATAAACAAGTTTATACTATATAGCACAGGGAACTGTATTCGATATCTTTTCAGCTTATGGAGAAAAAGAGTATGAAAATGAATATATGTATATTCATGTATGACTGAAGCATTGTGCTGTACACCAGAAATTGACACAACATTGTAAACTGACTCTACTTCAATTTTTTAAAAAGTTAAAAAAAGTTCACTAGAGGCAAAGTTTATTATATAATGATAAAGGAGTAAATTCAAAAGGAAGATATAACAATTGTAAAGATATATGCACTTAAATATATAAAGCAAAATATACATAGACCTGAAGAGAGAAACTGACAGCACTTTGTCCAAAAATATTTCATGACACTTTCAGGGAAAAAAAAGTATAGAATGAACTTACCTCAACACAATAAAGGCCATATGTGCAAAGCCCACAGCTAACATACTCATCGGTGAAAAAAAATTTTTTCCTCTAAAACCTGTAACAACACCTGTTGAGATGGCTATTATATATATATATGAAAGATAAGATAAGAGTTGGTGAGGATGGATATGGAGAAACTGGAATCTTTGTTGTATACTTTTGGTGGGAATGTAAAATGGTATAGCCGATATGGAAAATAGTGAAGCTTTCTCAAAATATTAGAAATAGAAATACCATATGATCCAGCAATCTCACTTCTGGGTATATACCCAAAGGAAACAAAATCATCTTACAGAGCTATCTGTATGTTCACATTCACTGCAACCTTATTCACAGCAGCCAAGAAACGAAAATAATCCAAATGTCCAGCAAAAAAATGGACATGGAAATTGTGGTATATACATATAATGGAACTATTATTCTGCTTTAAAAAAGGAAATCCTACTCTTTCCAACAACCTAGAAGACATGGTAAGTGAAATAAGTCAGTCACAGAAGGACAAATACTGTGTGATTTCTCTTATATGAGAAATTGAAAATTGTCAAACATAGAGAAGTAGACAATATAATGGTGGTTACCAAGAGATGGAGGGAGACATGGGGAGTTGTTTAATGGGTATAAAGTCAGTTATACAAGATGTGTAAGTTCCAGAGATTCACTGTAAAACATTGTGCTGATAGTTAATAATAAAGTAGTGTGCACTTAAAAATTTGTTAAGAGGGTGAATCTCATGTTAAGCGTCCTTACCACAAAAACAGAAGGGACACATGGAAACTTTTGGAGGTGACGGATTTATTTATTATCTTGATTGTGGTGATGGTATATACACGCATCCAAACTCACAAAATGGTATGCCTTAATTATGTGTACCAATTCTTACTTCAATAGTTGAGGAAAAAATTTTGCTCCAAAACACGGAAACGACTCAAGCCTGTATCTAACTCTCCAGTTGCAGTATTAGCCCTTCTCTCTTCTTACAGTACTTAATGCCCTATGAAATTCTACCTCATGTGGTTTTAAACGCACGTTTTATTTCCTTACACATTTGTGACCTTCTTAAAGGCAGTGACAGTATCCTGCTGTGTTGGAGGGACCCCAATTCCACCCACAGGTTTGATGATTCACTAGGAAGACTCACAGGGCTCAGCATACTGTACTCATGGCTGTAATTTACTACACCAAAAGGACCTGAAGCAAAACCAGCAAAGGGGAAAAGCAGGTGGGGGGAAGTCCTGGGGAACCCTGGTACAAGCTTCTTAGAGTCCTCTGCCCAGAGTCACACGGGACCTGTTTAATTCCCCCGGCAACAAGTTGTGACAACGCGTGTGAAATGTTGCACCAAGAAAGCTCACTAGACTTAGTGCCTGGGGCTTGTATTGGAGGCTTATCATGTAGGACCTCTTTACCTGGTATGCCCCCAAATTCCACGCTCTCAGAAAGCAAGCAGTTGTTCAGTATTAAACCACATCGTTTGTACAAATAGTTTAGGCCTAGTGAGTCACTCTTACCCGTTCTGGAAATAGTGGGAAGCCTCCCCAAATCCAAATTCCCAAATGCCAGCCAAGGGCCAACGTCGTAAACAGGACTTCCAAAAGATGCAGTCAGGCCTGCTATGCCAACATTTTTCTGTCCACTTAGTCATGGTGAGAACCCACTGGTGCTCAAGTATCTGCTGAATTCCATTTTCAACTTTAGGCTATTGCTAAAATGAGACAATGGGAATCAAAGAAATAAAATTTCATACATACAAAGAACTATGTTTACATCTTTTTTTTAACATTTTTTATTGCGTTATAGTCATTTTACAATGTTGTGTCAAATTCCAGTGTAGAGCACAATTTTTCAGTTATACATGAACATATATATATTCATTGTCATTTTTTTTCGCTGTGAGCTACTGTAAGATCTTGTCAATATTTCCCTGTGTTATACGGTATAATCTTGTTTATCACTTCTACATTTTTAAATCCCAGTCTGTTCCTTCGCACCTCCCGCTCCCTTGGCAACCACAAGTTTGTACTCTATGTCTATGAGTCTGTTTCTGTTTTGTATTTATGTTTTGGTTTTTTTTAGATTCCACATATGAGCAATCTCATATGGTATTTTTCTTTCTCTTTCTGGCTTCTCTTAGAATGACATTCTCCAGGAACATCCATGTTGCTGCAAATGGCATTATGTTGTTGGTTTTTATGGCTGACTATTATTCCATTGTGTAAGTATACCACAGCTTCTTCTTCCTGTTTGTTTACATCTTAAAATTGTCTGCATGTGTTTCTAAAACCTGTCTTGCCACTTAATGTGACTGATGCCTTTTTTTCCCCTATATTACTTAAGCTTGGATAAACCAATTTCACATAAACAGCTAGTTAACCACTGTAAGAAATACAGAAGAAAGCGAAATATAGTTGGGTTAAATCACCACCACAGAGGTAATGGCCCAGGTATGACTTCTATTTTTAACATCTCTTTGGGATCTGACTTAAGGCATTTAAATTAGCCTATATCACATTCCTCTATAGTGATAAAAATACTCTAAACGTATCACATATTATAGTCAGTATCAGACTGCTAATAAGTTCATTCACACTAGTGACAAATCTATTATGTCAATAATAAAAACTTTGACTTGACAACTCTGCTGGTAGAATCCAGGCCTGGTGATGCTAACGGATGTTTCGGTAAAAGCCTGGAGTGGGCTGATGTCAGCCCCCATGCTTCATCACAGAGATGCCAGAACAACATTCATTGTGGTACCCCATGGCCCTAAAATGATGCTCAAGATAAGAGGCCTGTCTTGAGAACAGAAGAAAGTGGCTTGACAGACGACACAATCCCCTTTACCATTTTTTTGTTCTGGAAGCTGCAAACTATGAAATCCTACCTAGGTTACTTCTTCAATAGACTCTATCCTGTACTTTGAAGAACTCACATAGGCTGTAAGGAAACCATTCAGGCTCTTTGATGTTAATTTTTCCATGTGTTCAGGAACATAATCTATGAAATCTATTTACCTTCACAGCTCCTGACTATGATGGGAATGATGGGGTGAGCCAGTCACTGGAGGGGGGCCAAGATGAGGGGGAGCCTTAGTATCTGGGCTGAGGTTTAAACTGGTTCTACAGGGCGGAGGTCCATAAGATAGGCTGTGCAGATGCACTCTAAGTCTCTCTGAAGCACCTGAAATTATGAGTACTACTCTAGGTGGGAGCATTTTCCTGGGGAGACAATCCATAGCTTTCTTCACCTTTTTAAAGGTGACCGTGACCCAGATTGTTCGTAAAAACTCAGGCCAAGTGTATAAGGAAACTTAAGCCAAAAGAAGGCTGCATATTGTCAGTGTTGTCCAAACCAGTGTGACCACAAGGATTGCCTGGCACTTGTTAAATTGCTTGTAATTCTCTCCTCCAGGAAATTAACATTGAATCCTTTAAAAAATCTTAATACACATTATGATTCACTGCTTGTATTTCAAAAAGTAAATTAGAACAAGGCAACAGTTACCCACCAGCATAGCGTGTCAGAAATTATGAGTATGTTCTGTAACATGCCCATCCTTCAGATTCTGGGGAGATACACCCATTGCTGCTCCTTTGTTGGGCAAATCCAGAATAGTCCACATATTAAGTAAATCAAAATTCTAAAAAATCAGTGTTTTTCAGATGTCATGAAAAACAGTAAATCAGAAGTTGACGGCTCTGTAACATTGCTGCCCAAATAATCTTGTCTGAATCCTAATCCTCAGTTAAACGTCTCATGTAGATTTTTCTGAATTCAATCTCAGCAGCACCACCTACTGATAATTTAAATTCAGTACTTTATGTAAATTCTTAGCAATGGTGAATATCAAACAAATAACTGGAAAACACCTAGAATAGGTCTAGCTTTTCACAAGATATGTACTGAGGAAAAAATATGATAGAGGGAAAATTTAGTATTTTTCCAAGTGGTGAATCAAATTGCATTAAATGGCAATGCATGCTTTAATCATGCTATAGATGGAATGCTTATCTCCCAGCAAGACCCACATTGAAATTCTAACCCCCAGTGTGATGGTGTCTGGAGGTGGAGTCTTTGGGAGGTGTTTAGGTCATGAGGGCAGAGCTCTCATGAATGGGATTAGCACCCTTATAAGAGACCCCAAGGAGCAGCCTACCTCCTTCCTTCTGCCATTTGAGGTTACAGTGAGAAGACAGCTATGACCCAGGAAGCAGGCCCTCACAAACTGAATCTGCCAGCGAGCTGACCTTGGACTTCCCAGCTTCTAGAACGGTGAGAAATAAACTTCTGTTCTCTATAAGTCACCCAGAATGTGGTATTCTGTTATAGCACCTTAATGGACTAAGACAAATCCAGATACATTTCTAGCAGGATGGCCATCCTGCATTTGTCCCCCTACTGCAAGATATAATTGCCATCATTCTGTATTCCAGTTGGGTTCAGCCAACGAGAGGACTGGCAGGAGATCAGAGGGCAGCAGGAGACACCAGGGTACTCACTGTCCTTGTCCGTCTGTCCCGCCCACTGCACCAGTCTAGCTCTCACTGGGGTCCATGCGTTGCTGTGGACACTCGTCCCTTTTGAGTTAGGGGTCGTGACAGTAGAGGATGCCTCAGCATCCTTCGTTCCCTTCGTCTTCAGTAAGTAGTTCTTTACTAAAGCCTGTTCAGTTGACCTCCGGAGTGTAACTCGACTTTCTGGCAGGCCGCTGACAGACACACAGAGCTCTCTGCAAAATTATTTTGCAGGCTGTGAAACTGAATTTCTCATTCACTCAACACTTATGTAAATACAACGCAAAAAGTATTCTTCTAGGTGCAATACAATACAAAGATGAAAGATTCCATTAGTATCCTCAAGATGCTCATAGTAACATACATACAGGGGATTTGGGTTGACTAAAAACTTTTTAGGTAATTGATTCAATATAACTACTTTAATTTCTACATATAATTTTATTAATCTTAGGTATCAAATAAGTAGGCCATTTGGCCATCATGTCTCCATAGTTCCCTGAAAGAGTCTCACCTGATTTACCACCAGATTAGAACCCTGTAGTTTAAGCAATCTTAAATAAGACGCTAGAAACCTGGCACCAATTACTTTACTTGAAAATGTGTTTTTACATTCTAATGAGGTATTCTTACAAACAAATGTTTATCTTGGAGTCCTTCTGTGGGATACACACACACACACACACACACAGAGTACAAAATTCTCCCTTAGTGTGAAGAATTTGGAGAGCAGGGACCTGCCTCATTCTCCGAGGTTCCAGAGTTCCCACACGGTACACAGTGAACCAGTGTGTCAATGACAAGCTGATGGGCAAGAGTACAAACTTTACCTAGGTTTGAACCTGAGCTATGTCACCATCTAACTGGATGACCTTGAGCAAATCTCCGAACTCTCAAGTTTCCTCACCTCCAACATCGCCCTAGTTTAAATGAGTTATGTGAAAAGCACTTAAGAGTTCTCATGGAAGAACACCAGTGCTTATTCAAAAAGTAAGATTAAATTGATGCTGTTTTTAACATTACCTGGAGATACGATCGCTAGGGCAGAATTTAAGAGATATAATTCTCTCATTTTACTGATGATCAAACTGAGGACCAGGAAAAGTTAATGCAATAAACCATTACAGAAGACGTGCCTGATCCAGATAACCTCACTCCTAGGAAGATTCGCTCACTGGCACACCATGCTTTAGAAACAAATGGAGTAATTCTGTCCGAAAAAAAAAAAAAACAGATAAATCTGTTGATATAAAATGAACTTGTAAATAACGTATATTTATATTTTGATTTGTAAAGTTATTTAAAATATTTAAATAAATACCTGCTATACTTAGTGCTTCGAAATGTTAGTAAACTTTGAAAACTTGGCATACACTCAAGAATCAACCAACTGCAGGACAAATCAAGTTAAAAAAAAATCAGTGAAAATAATGGCATGATGGCTGTGCACACTTAACTCAGAAAACAATGTTTTCCTTAATTTCCCTCTTTTCTTTCTCTTTGGAGGGAGAAGGCAGGATCATAGGGTATATAATCTCACAGATTGCATGTAAGCAGAACACGTAATTCTTTGAATCTAAATATGCTCATAAGCTCCACTGGGATCCTTTCTGATCTGGTAAGGGGGGAGAGAGTTTTCTATCCTGGATATCCATAATTCTTATCAATCACTTAAAACCATATATAAAAGGATTTTTTTCAGTTAGAAATAAATGGTGACTAGTCACTTATTCTCCATCTCTAAATGACTCTGAGAGTCAGTTTTGATATGACTGTTTGGAAAACAAAAACTTGTTGCAGGAGATGATACACTAGGGAACGTGAGCAAAATGCAAATTTCAAGTAGCTTATGTGTGACTGTCCAGGAGAAACAGGGAGAAATGCAGAAAACTGCACCCAGCGAAACTGAGCTGCACGGGAACACACATGCGTGCACACCAGCGCCCTCAGTTCACCGAGGCTGAGTCACACTCACCCGGGTCTGGTGTCACAACCTGCCCTTGGACTCCAGCAGCTCCTCCGCCCACCTTCACCTTCACTCATAAACACAACTCTTCCCACGCCCACTTCCACAGGCTCGCTTCAGGTCTTGTTCGAGGTAAAGCGCCATATTTATTATAATGTTCATGTATTTGTAAACCATTTAACATGTAAACCAGTGCTGTTTTTCTTAGGTTCCTATCTTTATTCTTAATTATGTCACCGCTGAAGATTTGGAATGCTGTACCTCTAACTGGTTTTCCCCATAAACCCTAAGACCTTTTTATTGTGCAGTTATGCAAAGCACAGTGATTTTTAGAACACATATATGCATGACAGCAGAATTCACTGTTCTGTTACAAGCTCCAGGTCATCAAAATTATAACAACTCAAGTCTAACATACAGGAGTTATCTGCTAGAAACCACCAACATTCAGGTTTCTCTTAAGTTGATTTCAAACACTCCCTATAGAACCTCACATTTCTCAAACAACAGCTCTTGGAATAGATATCTAGAAAAAAATTAAGTTATACACAGCATCTGTTTAATAAGCTATGAATTACTAGATAAAAAGAATATTTAAAAATACGACTTTCAAAAGATATTACACATAGTAATTCAGATCATGCTATTCAGTTTAATGATGCTGACCTCTTGGTCAAAAAATGGAAATTATCACTTCAGGGGTTTTAATCTCAAATGTTTTTGACAAAACTGTCAGAATATATTACCTAAACTCAGCTCTTTTAGCTATTTGTCTTCCTTCTTTGCTTAATTTTTGAGAATAATTTCCCTCACCATTGCAAATTCAACATACATAAAACATTTGGTATAAAATGGACACTTACTCAGTTTTAATTCTCCAATGAAAGCATAAACAGATCATGTTCCAGTAAGTATTCTTTAGCAAATAGAAATTGGTTTTTTTTTTCTTTTTGCCTTTCAAATAGAAAAATCAGCATAGTTAACTACATAGAAACGCCGGGTGAGAATTGAAATAAAAACAGAATTTTGCTATCAGGCTAAAAACCTGAAGGAAATTACTCATTTTCAAATTCATGAAAGGCATGCAGAGAAGAAATACTCCTTAGTTTAAAGGGGCTAAGCAAAAGCACAATAATTTAATTTGCAGCCTAATAAAATTCCATTCCAGATACTAGAAGTCTTCTTATTTCAAATATATATTTAACTTAACCTGAAGGGAATCCATTGGCCTGCCTGCTCCCCCTTCAAGAAAACTAATATTTGGCAATCATATGAATGAAATAAAATTACACTGATATTAAAT
Source organism: Vicugna pacos (assembly GCF_048564905.1). NCBI lineage: Eukaryota > Metazoa > Chordata > Mammalia > Artiodactyla > Camelidae > Vicugna > Vicugna pacos. Next base: position 21,279,629 of record NC_133021.1, on the reverse strand, counting down.
TCTGGTATCAAAACATTTCACTAACACCAATTATAATCTAAGTAATCTTTTAAAAAGAAAAAAACCTAACTGTATAAACACAAAATTGACTTTTACTATGACATTAAGATAAAGAACTTTAGCTGTTTGGTTTGCTTGTTTGTTTGCTTTGGTAAAACCCAAGCAGTATTCATTTCTGGAACTATTCTTGAAACAATTAACATGAGACAGCAAAAACGATTCTAAAAAGGCAGTGACTGTTCTTGCTTACAAAGGGAGACTATAACACAACCAGTGATAACTGGAAATTTTGTTTCCCCCCCATAAACATGCTTATCTATTTCAATACTTGATATAAGCCTTTTTATCAGATTCCATGAAACAGCATAGATTTAGAAAAGAATTTTTTCAAATGCCAGCAGGATATCTAATTTCCTAAAGTGCAAACAAGAAAACTAACAAAAAATTTATTTTATTCTTAGAATCATTTTATACAACTATATAAAAGAATGGACATATGCAACTGACCAACAGACAAGAAAAAAAGTTGATTAGAAAAAAACCAACCTTTCTTAAATGGCTAATGTTGATGTATATTAATAACTTGCATTCATAGAGTATATTAAGACATTTTTCTAGGCCAAACAGTTGTGATGTAAAAAAAATGCCACTAACTTTGCACCTTATTTAGAATTTTAGAAGACGACTCAGATAGCATCAAAGATGGAAACCACCAGCTTACACAGTTCTCTAAACTCAGGCAGTCTGCCTACTTAGTAAATGAAACAGCTAAAGGACGGCAAGCGTAGAACGCTGCTCCATCACCATGTTCACGTCAGTAAGACCAAGGGAGCCCGTGCTAGTCTGCCTACGAGAATGTCAAGAACGGTTAAATTCCATAACGGAACCCGTGCTATTCTGCCTACGAGAATGTCAAGAACGGTTAAATTCCATACCGTCCGATGCTCTTTCCTTCAGTTGGAGGCAATATACAAAAACAGTATATGCTTCAAAGCCGTAATTATTTAAATTCTTCCCCCAAATCAGCACCACTGAAAGTGAAAGTACTATCAAGTGAAAGTGTTTCTACTTAGAGTGAAGATGTTCCGGGGGGGTCACTCAAATAGAAACCAAAGGCTGAGGAGTTTGCTAATGGAAATAAGGGATCCTCAGATTGCTCTGCAGGAAGTATATTGTTAAGACCATGTGCTAGAAACCATGCTTCCAAGTGTCAGTACCTCCTCCTTCTCTAAGCTATGAAGTAACTTCAGTGGCACACATGGTTATGCAGGCTGAATGGCAGGGAGGCTGAGGATCTGAAGCACAGAATTTCTGCTGGTTTCAAAGGGTCATGTAGTTACACTAACACTACAATCTGGAAATAAGTAGAAGGCCCAGAGAGATGCATAGAACTGCCCAAGATCATATATTGAGCAAGATATTCTTTTGACAAAAGATACATCTGGGCTAAAATCTGAATTCCTACGGCAATGAACTGAAATTTCCACTTCACAGCAGAATAGAACGCCAATAAACTCCTATAATATAATTTAGTTCTTATTCTTCTCTTCAACCAAAAGTATAACATCAATTATTAAAAAAAAAAAGCCCATAAGGTCAAAAACTGACACACTGTACAATGCAAAGACTAAAACCATTTGTTTCATCCTGTGCCAGCCACCATTTATAGAAATGGACTTCTTATAATAAAGCCTCTTTAGTAAATATTAAGTGAATTTACCTCTATTCTTCATTACAACTTCTTTAGTCATGTTTCACAACTCCTTGAGTGTTATCACTATATTTTCACATTATGGAATATCAAAGATACACATCGAAACTTTTTTTTTCCTCTGAAGAAAAAAACAAATTCCAAAACCAGCATATAGCTGTTTTTTTCTGTATTTTTAACTCTGAGGAAAATAATTACACCATATGGATGTTTCATATTTGGTATCCTAAATGCCTAACAGATAATATTACATATAATTAACCAAAAACATTCTCAATTGTTTATATATTTTCTCTCTTTTTAAAGTAACAAGATACGTAATTATCCTCCACTTAAGAAACTTCGTATATCTTGCCACAGAAACAATAGATTACAAACATTTATTCTGTTTTTTAAAAAGCCACCAACCAACTGAAATAATGTAAGGGATTAAGCCAGCTACTTAACAACCTGATGGTGTACATTATTGTAACTTGCATGTGTTTCTAACTTGACTGATTATTAATTTTTAATCAGCCCGATTCCAATTTGATAACCAATTTCAGGAAAGTAAGTAAAAACTAGAACTTTTAAAAAGAAAGGACTTCCCTTCCTCATGAGTGATTTCAATATCTTAAAAGAAGATATGACTATAAGAGAAGTCTTTTATGAGTTTATAATGAGAAGTCTTTTAAAACAAACATGCCAAGATGTACACCTCCCAAAACAAAGTCCTATGATTTTTTGCTACATTTCTATAATACCTAAAAGCCATCCAGAATGAATCAGGTAGATGAACAAGCTTGAGAGAAGTTGATTTTGGTTTGAATGAGGGAAAGGGGGAGCTAATTATTTTTATCAAGGGCACAAACTTTCTTCAGTGACTGTAAATGCAATTTGAAATGAAGAACACAAAGCTGTACTGAGCTATGGTAGCATCAATGGCCTGAGCATATAGTCTCTTATACAGAATAACCACAGTTTAAGGCTAACAACATTCATTTATACATACAATTTTCTGATATGAGCTTGAAAAATTTAGATTCATTACTTTTAACCATAAGTCGTATAGTTCTGACTGAATGTGGGAAATGCTATGAGACAACTGGTGTTGATCTGTAAAAAGGCAGTATCATGGAGGAAAAAAGAAGAGATTAATCTGGATTAATAGAGAATAAAGGAACATAAAAACTGTGGTGTATGTTCCTGGATTTTTAAAAAACTATGCCTTCAACTGACAGTCTGGGGGTGTTTGGTAACAATAATATTACAGAATTATGTGACAAAGCTTTAGGTTGTGCAGGAGAATGTACTTATCCCTACAAAATACATGACAAAATGATTAGGTGTATAGTTTAGTTAAAAGTCTATTGCTTTGTCTATTCATACAATAAAGTCTATGTGTATATACCCATAAAAACACACCTATACACAAACCTGGATACAGACACACGTATAAACATACATAAAGAGATAAAGCAAATGCAACAAAATGTTAATGATTAGTGAATCTATATGAAGAATACTCAGGTGTTCAATATATTATTTCAGTCTTTCCTGTAAGTCTGAAAATTCAACATAGAAAGTTGCTAGGAAAAGCACCACTTGTAGTATCAGACACTGACCACAAAGGGCCAACTTAGCAACATCCTGCTCTCTCTGTTTAATCTTAACCTCTAGGCAGTGGTCTCCAAATCGGGTATACACATTCTAGGGCATTGACTAAAAGACCGAGAGATCTGGGAAGAAAATATTAGAATTTCTATTAATAATTTTTTCTCTTACCCTTTTAATAAAGATTTCTACTTTTGGTGTGTTTCATAAGGTACTATATTACTACAGTAATATAGTATATAACATACTATAATAATATAGTGTATTATTACAGAACTTGTACAATTTGTAGATACATAGACATACATATTTTTGAGGCTATAAACTCAAAAATATTTGCTACTGATGAGGGTACCTGATCAAAAAATCTGAATATATTCTTTTCTAAAATAGACATAACTTTTTTTTTAAGTCTCTGAACACCAAAAGGTCTTGAGAACCAGTCTCTCGCTTTTATACAGAGGCCTGCTGACACTCAGTAATTTAATATGCAATCCTTGTAAGAAACTGAGTCTAAAAGCAGCAGCAGACAGACAATAACAGTAGTGAGAAGTAAAAACATGAAGCTAGAGTGTGAAACAATCAACAAAGTACAGCATGACCACAAGTTATCTCCAACAAAATGTTACATTTTGTTCAACAAGAAAATCTAGTATTTTAAATATGTAGATTTAAAATGCTGTAGAATATTATGAGGGAAAAATTGCTAAGGTAGGAAAACTTGAGGGAGAAGAATCACTAAGCAGTACAATTTCAAAAGAAGACCATACTAAAAAAGAATGCATAAAACTCAAGGTGGCTTTGCTCAAAAACCAGGGGGGCATGTCATTATCAGTAGCTCAGAAAATAACGCGGACATTTGACCAGAACACTTAATTGAACCATGATTCTAAAAGATAACTAAACATAAGGTCTTTGAGAAAACATTTAGGTAAGTTCCTTCTATATATTTATTCTAAGCACTTATCAACAATGAAAATAATTTTTAAAAATAGAAAATGACATGAGTGAAAAATGTAAACCATAACTTTGTTATTAAATATTTAAAGAGTGATATAGCAGGAAACTATAATTACTAGTACAGTTGGTAAGATGAGAAAAAGAAAACAGTGAGTTTACTGTATTAAAGAAATGAAAATTTGACCAACTATACCAACGGATTTCATTTAGAAAATACTTAGCTTTTGAGGTTGCATAGTTTACCATACAGGACACTAATTTATCTTTTATAAACTTGAAGCTTGGAACTAGAGATATTTTTATGATGAATTATACATATGTCATATATTAAAACTGTATCAAAAAATGTTAGTGGTCTACTAAGCATTTTAAATTAAAAATTAAGAGTTATAGAAACAAAAGTTCTAGTAATTTTTAATATAGAGAAGGGAATCTCTTGAGCACATAAAAAGTGTTCCTCAGTGAGAAGGAGAGAAAGGTAACAGTGAAGGAGGACCCCGGTTAGAAAAGCCTGTACCATTACAGTAAGGACATACTACATACTACCTCAGTAGGTAAGTTTAGGGAACTGATATATTATCCAACTGACTATGAGGTTTGTTGGCTATTTATGCTAGACAGTAATTGGGCTGAATTCTTCCATTTAGATGTCACTGGTTTATGTATGTACAAAAATTATAAAGGAAAAAAACTGAAAAGCAAAATTTGCTTTAAATCATCTTCTACTTAAGTTAATTTAATAAATAATTCTGTTCCCTTTGAAGAGGGACAGCTATCTTTTAAAGACAGATTTTATGAAAGCACAACACAGACACTGGTTGCAGAACAAAACCACTGTGCTCTTAACTGGTCCTTTTCCCATTTCTGACCTTGCCATGTCATCTGAAGGACGGAAAACCCACTGGTTCCTTTTCAGTGGAATTTTTCCATCTGGTATTTTTATACCTATTAAGTGAAAACTGCATACTAATATAGCATCAGTTTTAGGTATTCATCATTTGAATCTTTATAAAAGCCTAGTAGTGTGAATAGATTAAGAAAACTGCATATGCACTGTAATATGGGCAGCCTTTTTTGACTTCATCATTCTTCGACTTCTACAGGGCAGAACACATCCTAGAGAATATGTCATTGATCTTAGAGCATGAAGTGTATCACAATAAAATGGGAAAATGATACATCTGCCATTGGGCAAATTTACAAATTTATCAAAAGATAGAGAAAAACACAACATAACTTGAGAAAAAGTGTATCACTCAAACTAGAATATTCAAACTGGAATGGAAAAGACTACAATCGTTTGACAATGTTTATCAAAAACAACATATTAAAAAAATTTTAATGTAAGGTTTGAATTCAAATTTTAAAATTACTATTTGAGGGCAACATACCCTAAACTCAGGAAAACACAACACTAGGATGAGACATATAAGTTGAAGATGGTGCTTTAAATTGAACCTACCTTGCCAAACATGGAATCATTTGCCAAAAAGGAAAGAAACTACCTGATCACAACAGTCTCAGAAAATACAAATTAAACCTTCATTTATGATGTGAAATCTGTTAATAAATCAATCCATCTAATATGATGCTCATCTCAGTTTTTCAGTTGTTTAAATAACGGTGTTAAGTAATAGTATAGCACAACTAGGGAAATTATAAATATTTAAGAAGATTAAAATGTCAGTAGGAAACACATTTCACATGGATTAAAAGAAAAGCATCCATTCAAAAATACTGAATAAGAAGTCAAAATAATTCTATTTAGAACTTTAAAAGAGAAAGACAGCAGCCCAAAAATCCAGTTGGAAAGATAAGAATAAATATACAAACTGTTAAGCAAAGCCAGGAATATAGATTACTTTGAAACATCTACGTACATCCATTTTAATGAAGAATTAAAAGATACAATGTGTTAAAGACATATTCAAAAGACTAAGACAGATAAGTCAAACTTTGTTTATATCCTAAATAATTACAAGACAGTGAAAATGTAGTGTAATTCACGTTTTCTTTCCAGTTGAAAAACTTCTATCCATTGCCTCTATCTTTGGTGTCACTGCCACCAATAAACACAGTATACAGCTTAGAAACCCAATTACTACCTTCAACTAGGAAAAAGTAAATCAACATTATTTCTTTAAAAGTAAGATAAAAAGCATGTGGTCCCACTTACTTTTGTCTCATGGTCCCATGATATTCTGAAACATCATGCCTAAATGTAGACGTTTAAAAGGGAATAATATAATCACTTGCTATAATGGCACCAAAAATTTAGCTACTGTACACTGGTGTGATGACAGCTAGTCGTATGCAGAGGCTACAGGACGACATGATACACAGGAAGTGTTCAGTTTAATGGGAAACTGAAACAGGAATAATATGACGGCTGCATGTCAATATGCTACAGCTTTGTCCTCTTGCAGTTTAAAAGGATAGTGTAATTACCTCAGATTTACACAAAACATCATGAAACATGGTAGTTGTTCATGATTAAAATAAAATAGCAATGTAAATTAACTTAACAGTTAAATATATTCACATGATCACCACTGTGAGTCAAAATGGCCACTAGTGAAGTTACACAGCAATATATATGTACATAACATTTGCCACAACAGTGTTTGTAGGTTCGACTTTTTGCAGACCAGGTAATTTCACGAGACAAATAATCCTGCATCAATTCTTTCATATCATGAAAGGAATTAAATGTTGTAAGTAGTTTCATTCCTCTGGGGGAAGGGGAGGGGGAGGGGGGAGACCCTCTAAAACATCAGTGCACATCGAAGAGAGTTCTACCTTCTGGAATATTGGAACTTGCTGACCAAGATTCGACTCTTATAAGCTGAGGATAAACAAATCTTAGGATTTTAAAGGATCTCATAGTATTGTCATCGACATTTAGCAGGTGTTTGCCACAAAGAGGAATCCCAAGTCCTACAGCAGAGCCTTCTGAGAATACGGTTGCTGTGGCGGGGGTGGCTGTTGACTGCCTCCTGGCTGAGACAGCACGGATGTTAAATTATAGTTTGGCACCTGGGATATGTTAGTTCCCGCATTCTGGTACAGAGTGACATCGGTGGCAGCAGCCGCAGCAGCAGGAGGAGGACTATACACTGCAGTCTGGCTGGGATAGGTACCTCCTTGAACGGAACTGACCATGGCGCTGTGGAGGGGAAAAAAAAACTCAGTTAGGTAACTGCTGACTCACATAGCCATTTAGAGAGAAACAGGAAAGCCACTCATTAACCATTCACTCATTCATGCAATCCATGCACTAAATATGTATTAAATACCTGTAATGTGCCAAACACTATTATTTACGCACTGGGATATCATAAAGAGAGAAGGGGAGCAGAGGCCTACCATCAAGGAGCTTACATTCTAATAAGGAGAAAAAAGACGATAAATATATAATATGTCAAGAGGTAGTAACTGGTATGAAGAAACAACATATGGCAGGAGAACCAAGAGTTGCTGGGACAAGAGCTTCCTGTTTATCTAGGGTGGCAGGGGAAGGCCCCTCAGACACAGGAACGTACAAGCCAGGAGGGAGTGATACTGATTATCTAGGGGAAAAGGTGTTTCAGGCAAAGAGAACAGCAAGCCTTTGAGAAGAGAAAATGCCAGGCATGTTCAACAAACAGCAAGGAGGCCTTGATGGCTGAAGCACAGTGAGCAGAGGTGAGAGTGGCACAGGATGGATGGGGAGAGGAGCCCTAGAATACATGGGCCGGGCAGGCTAGGATAAGGGTTCTGCTTGTGTTGGGGTGAGATGGAAAGACACACAAGAGTGATGTGATCTGGCCTGGCTTTAACAGTCTCACCCTGGACCCAGGGCAGAAGCAAGGAGACCTGACTGGAGGCTGCTGGAATGGTCCAGGTGAGAGCGATGGTAGAGAGCCGGGGAAGCGTCAGATTTTGAAGGGAATTCCATCACAGAACGCCTGAGGTAAAGCCTGAGAACTAAGTTACTGGTGGAGCTATTCACTGAAACAGAAGAGACCACAGATAAGGACCGCAGCAGATGTGGGGAGGGAGAATCCCAGTACAGTTTTGAACATGTCGTATGAAGTATCTAAGAGATTCCCAAGGAAAAGATAAGGAACAGGTGGTCAGCTATGAAAGTCTGAGTCCAGCAGAGGTGAGGACGAGGAGCATACCTCTCTGGGAGTCATCAGCGTACACACAGCGTTCAGAGTCACGGGCCTCAATGAGATCCCCTAGGGAGTGACTGAACAGAGGGAAAAGCAGTCCATGTTTTGAGCAGGCAGATAAAGAAAGAGTAGGCAAAGAAGACTCAAGAGTGGCAATAAAGTAGAAGGAAAACAGCAAGGACGGGCACGGCCAAGTGAAAAAAAGGATTTCAAAAAGGAAGTGACCACGGGGTCTGGCCATGTGGAAATCACTGGTCCTTTAAGACCAGCTCTGGTGGACTAGGGAAGAAGAAAACCGGTAACCTCCTTTCTCTTACTTTCCTGAAAACAGAGAAGCAAATAAAAGAGACCTTCTCTCTACTCCCACCCAAACATCTATCAATCAACTACCTGTATCCACACCCCCGATGTATCCTGCTCTCCCTCCTGCTGTAACTGACCACCTGCCAGGCACCCTCCACGTGGGCACTGCTCCCACTCCACAGAAAAGAAGTCCTTCAGAGCTGTCTTCACTTATGTCTCTGCTACTTCTCATCCCACTCCCAACCTCATATTCGAGTTTTCACCATGTGGAAGATAGCAAGTTAACTACATAAAGAGACACACTAAGAGCTTTAACAATGAGATTCCCCTCCACGTTTCTATGCAAAACATAAAACAAGCTATACAAAGGGCAATTGCCTACAATTTTCAAAACACTGTCTATTTCTAAACTTTTCTTCAAGTGCTAGATTGTTTATCAATCAGATGTTGGTAAATTCAGTGCTTTTGTACTCTGCACAAATTAAACCAGTTCATTATTATAACAGACAGTCATTTACTGCTACATTCCACCAACTAACGTAACCACTTAGGTAATGCTTAAAGGCAGCATCCACTATCAGTCCATAGGTGGTGTGTTGTGAGATATAAAGTATCACAAGAACTCAGATTTCATGCTGTTAGTCACACCATTAAGGGCCACAATAATGCTATTTATAATGTTGAGACTAAGGGCCAAACTCTGGTGCCAAAATGCCTAGTTTTGTATCTTAGCTAAATGGGACCTTAGTCCTCCCTCCCTGTCTCAGTTTCCTCATCTGTAAAAGGGGGAAGACCGTGTACCTGCTTCATGGGTTACTGGAGTAAGCGAGTTAACACATGTAGACCACAGAGCATACGGCCTGGTGCTTACACGACATCCCATAAATGTTAGCTGTTACCCTAATCACTCCCACTCTGTGCTATACTCCTCTCAACTTACAGCCCTACCGCTCACCCAACCACGCAGCGGTAAAAACCCAGCAATTCACTGAATACCTTTCTCTCATATCTCTGCTCTGCACTGTCTCCCCACCTTGTTACCTACAGTCATTTGCTAATGAAATAACTCTTTTCTCATTCCTATCCTACAATTAGACACCATTTCTGGCCTAATATACGAGTCTCCAGGCTCCTACTCTAGTCCCTCTGATCCATCCATGGTACCACCACCAGAAGGTCTTTATGGGCTTTCCCAGACGAGACCCAAGCTCCTTAACAAGTTATCCAGGACCATTCATTCAAGTCCAAGTGTATCTCTCACATCTCCCACCACAGACTTTAATCCTTCTGTCACGCTGTACTGTTGGTAATGCTCACCACATACTATGTGTTTTCATTACTCCCCATGTTACTCATTCCAGGGGTACCATGCCATTCTACAGCATGTCATTTCAACAAAACATGAGAACCATGTCTTTGTTCATGAAAGAAAACCTTTTACTTTTTTCTTCCAGGCTAAGAATAACTTTGAGCATATTTTCTTGGAAATCTTCCCTGAATCCCCTGAGACTCCTAAAACATAGCTTCATTTGTAATTTATGTTGTAATTTTATATTTTGTGTGTATTTGCCTCTACTAGCCAGTAAGCACCTTGAGGCCAAGAAACTCTAAATCAATGGTCAACTAATGTTTGACCAGGGAGCCAAGAATATTCAATGGGGAAAGAATAGTCTCCTCAATAAATGGTGTTGGGAGAACTGGACAACCACATGCAGAAGAATGAGAAAGGACCCCTGTCTTACACACATCACTCACAAAAATGAACCTGAAATGGATTAAAGACTTAAATAGACCTGAAACTGTAAAACTCATAGAAGAAAAAAATAGAGTAAAAAGGTCATTCACATTGGCCTCATTGTAATTCCCTGGATATGACAGCAAAAGCAAAAATCAGTAAGTGGCACTACATCAAACCAAAATGCTTCTGCACAGCAAAGAAGACCATCAACAAAATGAAAACAGAGAATCTACAAAATGGGAGAAAATATTTGCCAATCACATAATCTGATAAGGAGTAAACATCTGAAATACACAGAGAACTCATATAACTCAAAAGCAAAAAAAAAAAAAAAAAAACCTAACAACTTGACTAAAAAAATGGGCAGAGGACTCGAATAAACATTTTTCCAAAGAAGGAAGGTCAGTCAGGTGGTCAACAGGCACATGAAAAGGTGCCCAGCGTCACTAATCATCAGGAAAAAGCAAATCAAAACCACGGGATATCACCTCACACCTGCTGGAACGGCTATTATCACAAAGTCAAGAAATACCAAGTGTTGGCAAGAATGTGGAGAGAAGAGAATCCTTGTGCAGTGATGGCGAGACTGTAAATTAGTGCAGCCACTATGGAAAGCAGTATGGAGGCTCCTCAAAAAATTAAAAACAGAACCATCATGTAATTCAGCAATCCCACTTCTGGGTATATATCCAAAGGAACTGAAAGCAGGATCTCAGAGATACCTGCACTCGTATGATCACTGCAGCATTACTCACAATAGCCACGATACAGAAACACCTAAGTGCCTGCCAAGGGATCAATGGATAAAGAAGGTTAGACACACACACACACACACACTCTCTCTCTCTCTCTGAATATTATTTAGCCTTGAGAATGAAGAAAACTCTGCCCTTGTGACAGAGAAAGACACTGTATGATCTCATTTATATCTAAAGCATCAAACTTGGACAAACAAAAAAAATCCCTTTAATAGAAGCAAAATGAAATAACTGACAAATAAGTATACAGTGTTGGTCACCGAAGCATTATCATTGTCACCACCACTCAGGATAGGTAAACCAATACCACCTTCCCCAGTTATCAGTAAGATCGTCCTAGGGTGACAGAAGTCTGGAAAAGTGATAACCCTAAAATCAAAATTCAATGTAAAAGAATAAGAAATTGCCTCCTAGGTAATGAACTGAGGAACACTAAAAAACCTGCCTATCAAAAATGGAGGAAAAATTCCTCATCGACCTTGATTTACTGTTAGAAAGCTTGAATCAAGTATGTCGTATGCTCTGTTTTGCCATCAATTTTCTCATTCAGACACACACACAAACTGTTCTTATGCATTTGTAAATATATATGTTACACATTTATGTATCTTTTTAAAAAATTGCCTCAAAGCCTTCGTGAAGCCTTTTCAAGGAATTAAAGTATGTATCTCCTTGGCCTAACACAGTCCTTGAAATTCCCATCAACACTTGAACATTTACATATCAAATATTTACTGAGTTCCTACCCAGTGTAAGGCTCTGTGCTACATAGTGCGGCTATAAAGATGGAAGATTCAGCTCCAGCTCTCAAGAGATGAGAGCTCAGTGGGGAGAAGATTACGAGACTAAATGGTGTCCCTGGGTCCTGCGACAGCAACTGAGAAGGAAGGGGTGGAAGGCAAGAGAGGTACCGGCGTTCTAGTCCAGACGAAGCTAAGAACTGAAGAATAAGGAGGAAACAGCCAAGCAAAGAGGGTGAAATATCTCAAGGAGATGCTCAATGAAAAGCATCCATTGAAATGTACATGCATTTCTCAAGAGGTGACATTTATAGCCCCAGTATGTCAGCAGAGTCGGGCCCTGGACTACAGCGCAGGTCCTGCGCCGGGGATCCACATCCAGCCTGCAGAGGTGGACTGAGCAACGCCCAGCAAACAGCAACAGGGCGCTTGGGCTCTGTAGCACAACGTGGTTTAAGCACCTACCAACAGATGATCTCACTTGCAAGGACAATGGCTCAAGGCCCTGAACTAAGACAAGTCACCTCCAGTAACAAGACAGCTGGAGCAGCGTGTGATTCAGAAACAGAGGATGAGCTGGGGAAGAGGCGGCCTTTCCGGCTGATACTAACGTATCTGAGGGGTTCCTACGTTACTCGTGCACACTAGCTAACTTCTCAGCAATGCCTCCTTCTGCTCACTCTGGTCTCATTTTACAGCAGCATGTTACGCTCTCAATAGCTGCTCCCTGCCGATTTCCATCTTTCCACTCATTTTCACCAAACTGCAACTTAAAAAAAATTTTTTTAATTCCCAGGACAGACAGAAAGAGCTACACCTAACATTTTCTCCTGAGCTCTGTAACCCAGTAGGGGGTGCTCTTTTGTTTTTTTTGTTGTTGTTGTTTGATGCCTGTAAGAGGCTTCCCCACTACCCTACATAAGGTCACCTCAGAATACTGGATGTGACCACAAAAATACGTTTGAAAATCCCCAAGCATCCCTAGAGTGTGACTTTTTCGAGGATGAACAAGACAACAGTGTGGGCAGTAGAGGAGGAGCATTCTGGGCAACTCCAACATTGATGGAAAGCTTCCTAGAAACTGTGCCTGTGCCACCAAGAAACCTCTGTTGCAAGTCAGAATGTCATGACTTCTGGAATTACACACTGATGAACTCTTAAGCCTATCTTTTATTCGACTCAAAGAAATGACTTCAGCTTAGATGTCCACTGAAGTAGAAAAGGCATTTACATAATTATGAGTAACACAATGTATAAATATAATCATTTACAAGACAAGGGCATCACAAGTAAATGACCAAAACAACTGGCCTGGCATTTCACATTCAGCGACTCGTCCCATGAACCACGGGGACAGAGAGCTTCCCGTCCTGTCTCTTTGCAAATGGTTTACCTTGCTGTGATATACACTACATCCCCACACACGGTAAAAAGAAGGAAATATTTATCTTTAAGAGGCAGCACAAAACTATAAATTCTAAAATAGTAATTCTAGACATTTAGATTTTACATGAAACCTGTGTAAAAGGATAATAAATTAGTTACCAACATAAATTTACATTTTGTTCAAGTCCTTAGCTTATATCATCAGAGACTCAAATAAAAACAAAAGACATTATAATAGGTGTATATAAAAAACCAGAGAAGACAGCAGTCGCAGGAACCAGTCGGACAGAGGGTCCCCAAGGAGCCCGCTCACCACCACAAACGGGGCCGACCGTGCGCTGTCAGCGGTGACATCTACCGTGGATTTTTCCTCATGCACTTTTTATGGTTACAGGATGATCACGGCGCTAAGCACAAGCAACAGTCAACAATCAAATTACTTGGGGTAAGAAGCCTGGGTCGGCTGGCTGGGCGGGGCGGCGCTGGCCGGCACGGCTCCTTGGCTGAGAGAGGGCAGCTGCTCCGGGGGGAGGCCGTAGCTCTGCAGGTGGCTCAGCTGCGCGGCCCCCGCGACCAGGTAGGCGGCGCTGTGCGGCGGGGCGCCTGCGTACACCTGGGGAGAGCGGGGTAGGACAGACTTGAACAGGCAGGCTCAACTTCATTTGCAGAGGCATTCGGTTACAGAAAGAACAATCGCAGCTCTGAAACGTTTTGTCTGAAGTTACTTCTGCTGACCGACATTTTAAAAAGGACTTTTCGGCGAAGTGGGCTTCCGACAATTTCTGTTCTTAGGTCAACGTTAGCTAAGCTCGTGTTTATCTCCGTGCAGAGGCAGTAAAGGAACTTACCTTGAAACGTCATACTAATACAATTTCTCCTTGCATGTTGATATTGTAAGTATCTCCCTAAAAGGAAGCCCAACAAATGCTCGAGAGGTGTCTGAATTCACTGTTTTATAGCAACACTCTGCATTTATTTACAGATCTCTACATACAGATATAGATACAGATGTATTTCCTGCATTACAGCTTGTTAAGCATAGGGCAAGCTAAGCTTCTACAGCAGGGTCAGCAGACTTTTTTGTTAGGGGTCCAGTCAGTCAATGTGTCAGGCTTCGTGGGCCACATGGTCTCTGTCACAACTACTGAGCTCTGCCCACAGAGAAAACAGCCAGCCAGAAACAATGCAAAACCAAACGAGAATGCATTTCAGGAAGAGTATATTTTAAAAAACAGGTGGGAGGCTAGATTTTGCCGCAGGCCATTGTTTGCCTGCCCCTGCATCTAAAAACTCTACTTGGGTTAAGCTAAAGAGATTAAAGTCTTAAATGCCCCTCAAATCTTAAATGCACATAACATTTTAATTTTCTGTGGTATTCATTAGATTCTTCCATTTCACATGTTTGAAAAGAGAACTCCCCTGTACACGTAGTAAGCCTCTTACCAGCTGTTAAGACAGTAACACAGTCATCATCTTAGCACTTCGTTAAGCCACACGAGACTCACTACACACCGAATCCAAAAGATCTCCATTATAATCACAGTCCAGGGCTCATAAATGCAGTATTTTTGTTTGTTTGTTTGCCAAACGTGAAGGGTTTTATGTTTGCCTGCTGGCTCACACTGGTACGGAGACTCACAGCTGGGTGTCACCTGGCCCCGGTTTCTCAGGCCCAGCTGCTCTCCTCCAGGGCTCTGGCCCCTCACTTTAGGAGAAGTGGACCATGCCAAGAAAAAATGATCTGCACAAAGCGTATAATCTTCTACCTGGATAAAATGTGGTGTCTGGCTAATTACTCCCTATACCCTGAACTTCTGTGTTTCTGGGAGAAGTTTCTGGGGTGACCAGAGGAAAGCGCTCTACACCACACTACACATTTTCTCACGTAGCAGGAGGGCAAAAATCCGGATTAAAGCAGCTTACTATGAAATCAAAAACTGTGGATGATCACAAGAATTTAGTAATAATTAGGGGGTTTACTCAGACAGACAAAAATTGTAGTTCTTAAACAGATAATTAGATATGAAGCTTTAAAAATATATAGATGTTTGGCCCTCATGCCTGGATTCAATAGGTCTGGGATGGAGCCAGAGCATCTGTTTGGTTTTTTGTTTGTTTGTTTGTTTTAAAGCTTGACAGTGATTGATGTACATCCCTGCAGAAAAATAATTTTTTAGAAAAAGGACTACTGTTTTATTTAGTATACTGTACTATACACTGTATTTGTCAAGTAAAAAGATCTTTTAACCTTTATTTTTACTCTAAACATTACTTTTAGAAAGTTTCACATTTTAGAAAAACACAGCTATTCCAAATAATTGCAAATATGTTTGAGAATTTAAAATGAAATACGTGAGTTTTTAAAAGCTTACCTGAGAACCAGAAACACCAGATGACTGAATATAATACTGCTGATTCTGTAATTTTGCGTACATGGAATACATCGGGTCTTCATTCATTAACTTGGTATACAAGGAAAGTGCCTCCATCACTTTCACATTAAGTTCTGAGAGTTCTGAATGCTTCCTGAAATGTTACACAATAATTTAAAACACAACTGCTATTTAAATGATATAATGGTCTAAGTAATAAGATGCATCAAAATAGCAAAAATAGCAAAAAAGTGGTGTAAGCAGACATTATTAAAAATTGACCTTCGTGACAAAAAAATATCCTATAGTTTAGCTCCAAGGCAACCAAAACTGTTTTAAGATTGAGGTGGTGGGCTAGAACTCTAGTTTATTGCACATGACTTTACTTCAAAATACCTAGATTCTCTAGTTATTAACAGATGGGTCATTTGTGGGCTCTGATGATGTCACTTACAGCAAATACGATTACAACAGTTAACTCCTATTTTAAAAAAAGACTAACATAGTGAAAGTCAAATAAATCCTCACTTAAAAAGGGGGTGGGGAGGAGAGGCTGGTCTAATTTCAATTCCCATATCTAGCAGAAAACGAGTGAGTGAGAACTGGCCTATTTTTAAAATAAAAATAAAATGCAATAATAAAAAGGCAGCTCTATTCCAACAGCAGTTTAGAGAGGTCTGTAGGGAAAAGGGTAAACAACATAGATTAGTGCCTGCTCTTTTACCGATCAATATCCTCCAGCTTCTCATCAATGAGAGGTCCCATCTGGTGACACAGCGCTACGATGACAAGATTTGAAGAAATATAAGAAAATGTAGCAAAAGAAAGCAAATCTCTGAAGGATATTTATATAATTTAAGGCCTAAAAGATCTAATTTGGAATAATACAAATTCTATTCATTAAACTTAGCCCACAGAGCCCAAGGTTGACTTTCCTGGGTATTTATAAAATCAATACTTTAGATTGACTGTATTGATGTCAGAAATTCTTTAATACATATTTCCATTTTATAACACTTAAAAATGTTGAATAAAATATTTAATTTGGGTAGAAAAGTATAAGAATTTGAATTCTACCAAAGATTTAAGCTGCATATAATCATGAGACTGGTCACAGAAGAGTGAGAAATGTGAACAATGTTTATATCATTCTCAATTTTATTTAAATCAAACCATTCTGCAACAGAATACTAGACATAACCTCTAATTATTCCTTATTTCCAAGGTAAATGAAAAACAAGGTTTACCTTCAAGATGAAGTAACTCTGGAAGATCTGGTTGATCATCACTGGGATCTGTACTTTGCAACATCTGTAGCAACTGATCCATTTTATCCTGTAGGAATTAAACAGTTATAAAAAGCAACAATCATACAATGAAACCTTCTCACTGTGGTAATTGGGTAACAGATAGAGAACTCTTGGAATTCAGACATGAAGACTTCAATTTTGCTTTTATGGATTCAATATCCGTGTGTTCTCTTTACAACGATGTGAAGTCAGAGCCTTGAAAGCTATTCCTACTTATTTTTGAAACTGCTAACAGAAACTCTCTTAAATGAGAAGAAAGAGAACAACATTTAAACTCACAACATGTGAGCTCTTTAATCTCTTACGTCATGCTAGTGGATTTCTGTGTCACTCTGTTTGGGGCAGCTGTGGCCTTGCCATGCTGACAGGTGTAACCTCTCTCTCAAGACGGCATTACTTATGACTAACAACCCCGTCATTACGTCTCCACCATGGAGGACAGCGCAGCTGTTTTGGTAAGGCATTGCTCCGCTATATTACAGCTG
Source organism: Vicugna pacos (assembly GCF_048564905.1). Taxonomy (NCBI): domain Eukaryota; kingdom Metazoa; phylum Chordata; class Mammalia; order Artiodactyla; family Camelidae; genus Vicugna; species Vicugna pacos. Next base: position 21,262,116 of record NC_133021.1, on the reverse strand, counting down.
TACTCCTCCTAAGCAGCACCAGAAGGATTTATTCTACATTCTCTTTCCACCAGTGTTTCAGTTTATCATCAAAAATAGAAGGGTTTGTGGTTCCTTTATTCTCCTGTGTAAAAAGGCTTGGAGGCATCTCGAGGCAATGAGTCGGATCTACTTCAGAATCTTCTGCTGTAAGACCCACGGAACTAATGAAGCCATCATTACATAAATACCTCTATAAATTGTATTAGTATGTACATATTCATATGTAGGTTTAAAAAAATCAAAATATAGAGCTCACATACCAAAGAATACTACTGTAGTAATTCCAAACATTTCTTCATTCAGGTTTTACATGGATACACTACTGAACATCAGGGTAATAGTGACATCAGGTAAATAATTTAAAGACTGTGAATTCTAAGCAAAGCAGTTATTTAAACCAAAACAAAACCCTATGGTCTGCGCACACGGAGAACAGTTTGAGAGATGAATTCATCACTAGATGGTGAAAGTGACACAAGTGTAATTAAAAAAAACTCTTCTGAAGTCAAAAGAATTTTGTGTTTTGAAATGGATGCTATATTTCAATGTAAAAGATTCACAATTTTCATTTTCAGTGGTCTTTACAAAAGGCTGCACAGGTCAGAATAGCCTGCTTACAGCCAAAAAAAGAGGGGGTGGAGGTACAATGAGAGTGAGGAGTCAACTGACACGTGGATAATTTGTGTTCTATTTATTTGTTTACAGAATACTACACCCTATTCGAAATTACCTACTATCAGACAAATAAGGTTTCCAGATAGACCACTAGTATGACGCTACAAATGCTGCCTTATATAACCCCAATTCTCCTGGACCCCTCTGCATTCCCTGGCTCTCAGCAGTGTTCTACAGCCTATTTCTCTAAAAGAGTGCTCTTCAAACTTTCTGCTTCTGGCTCCCCTGAAAGAAGCCTAAAAATCCACAAATCCCTTCACATATTTTAAAGATGACATCTCATTTTTCATCATTAGCTTAAAATGTTACAGAGGATATAATTTCCAGAGCATTAAATACTAGGATTTAGAAGTAAAAGTCACACATTCCTTTGAATATGCCCCAAAAGGCTCACTACAACAGTGTTTGTAATAGCAAAAACAAAACAAAACAAAACAAAAACCCCACAAAGAACTGTAAACAACCTAATCATCCAACAACAGAATAACGAAGTCATGATAAATTCAGTCTATGGAATATTAAGGATTTCAAATAATGAGGGACATCTCTATGTACTGACATGGTAAGAATGGGTGGGACTAGAGAGGAAGTTTCAAGAAGAATCTTTGCTTCATCTACATTGTTTGAATTTTTATAACAACAAAATACATGCAATAATCAAGTACTGAATTTTATTAAAGAAGAGAAGAAAACCATTTCAAGTTCAATACCAAGTATCATGCTCTCACACAGGAAATCACTTACTTCATCAATGTAGGCTTGTTCCGGCTCTGGTTCTATTGTTTCTATCTGAACATCATCACTAAATTGTACCGTCTTCTTCTCTGTTTTAACTGTAAAACATGCAACATTTATCTTTTCCTTATCATAAATTTAAATTTTTATTTTAAAGCACTTTTGGTTCCAGGAGAGAATTTATGTTTTTCTTATATTCCCTTCAATCTGAGAGACACAATTTAATGGATAATTAGGTTGCAGATTTAGGCAATAATGACAAAACATTACTTTAGGATATTCTGTGATGATTTCTTAATTTTCTCTTCTAAAGATTTTATCTTTTCCAGAACAGAGATTTCTCTAAAAATAAGAGATGTATTTCTGAAACAAAGATTAATCACCTATTTACACATGAGAGTTTGGTAAACTGGTAAACAAAAAGCAAAGTTTTACACTGGCATAAATGAATTCTGCTATTTGAAATAAATCCTCTTTATAAATTACTAGTCCTTTCACAGAAAAATTTCCATTTTTCCACAGGCCATGCTATTTCAATATAATGAATTGAGAAGTTAGCTGTATGTTCCCCACACACCACTCAGACTTCTTTTTTTTTTTTTTTTTTTACTAAGGGAATGACATCCAGGCCAGTGGAGAACTTTACAAGTGGCCTTGGCAGGGATCTGCATTTTCCACTAAATCAGTCTATATTTTTTAGTTACGGTATTCTTTGCAATGAAAAGGTGGTTATTAAGGGATCTGCAAATCAGAAGCATATATTTCTCTTGCCCAACAAAGCACTTTTTAAAAAATATTCAATGTAAAATTAACTAGCAAATATAAAGTTATGATTAACATGGCAATTAATCTTCTCCAAAATAATACTGAGTGGACAAACAGCTTTAAAGGAATGAACTTCCTTTTTGGATTTTTTTCATACTTGTATCAATGAAGTTAATCAGTATTTCCAAAAATATTAAAGCATCAAGATGGAAAGAAGTGGTGGGAAAGGGGCAGAATTAAGAAAGGGAAATAATATATATTAAACTACTAAATGTGCGTCATGGAATATTGCATTTTCCACAAGGAACCTCCAATACAATGCTATGAGATATGCTCGTTTTATAAATGAGGTTAACAGTGGCTTAGAAAGAGTAAAAACCCTTGCATAGGAGAGAGCGCATAGATGGCAACGCCTGGATTTGAATGCCAGCTCTACTAGCCCACACTACTGGAATCTGGCCTGTGATTTTACTCGAAGAACAAGGAGTCATACCACTTACGTATTCTATGTTGTGTGCTTTCATATAAAATGGAAATAGTTTACTTTACAGTATAAGGAATATATTCACCCACACAAGTCACCAAAAGCAAAATTTTACACATAAAAAAAGGTTTCAACTGATTTTGTTTTCCCATGGGAGAAAAAGAGCCATCTGCTACAGACATTTTTGCTTTTTATATCTTGAGCTATTAGCGAGTCGAAGGCTGGGACAGCACTGCACTGGCTGCTACCCATTAAGAGAACACATGGTAGACGGGACATCCTAACAGCTGACCACACCCATGTCTGCAGGGCTTTTTCTCCTGGGGACTAACACTATTACTATGTATGTGTGTGTATGTTTGTGTGCATATCGTGTGTATGTATAAATAACACCACATATACATATGTACAGAGATATACAGACGTCTGTGTATACATATACATGATAAAGAGCTTTAACAAAACCTTATTGCATCTCCAAAATGAAAACAAGCTAAGTAGGTCAAGCTTTCTAACTGACACATTAAGTGAGGTGGCTTCTGTTCTCCCATAAAGAACAACGCTACAAGGATCTTGCTAACACTCATTTTCCAAGCCTGAGGACTATAACGTCATTACATACGCTCCGATGCTCTGGTTTCTCTTTTAGGTGGTCCAGAGTGAGACACAGGAGAATAAATAGAATATTCATTTTAAGGCTACAGTGCTATGTGATGGGAAAAAAGATGAGATGACTACCTTATCGACATGAGATCTTGGATCTCACCTTGAATGGAAATCCAAGACAACTCTATCCCTTCCAAGATCTAATTCAAGATTTAAAAAAAAAAAAAACCCAAACAACAAACAGAAAAAACAACCACAATCAGCCAGGTTAAAAAGTCAGCACATTATGCGCTGCCATTTAAACAAGGTTGTACAACATGGTTTTGCTTTTTTTTTTTTTTTTTGAGTTTAACAAAGAGAACTCCCTTAAAGGAATGGGTACCAGATCTGTCTCCATGAAAGTAGCACAAGACATCCTGACGATAACTAGGAGAGGGCGTTGTTTTACCAAAGGTCTATAACGTCTGGTCTATTATTAAAGCCTTTTCTTGTAAAAGGAACATTTCTTGTTTTCAAAGAAAAGTACATCTTTACTGTTAATACACAGACACTTATGTATCATTTATTCTATAAATATTTATATAATCTGTATTCTGGATAAGATTCAGCATCAAGTACTGTTGGAAATAAAAAGATGACTGAGAAAAAGATCCTTTCTTAAAATTCCTGCAAACAAAAAAAGACCAAAGCTGATGGTGATTCACAGCTTTCTCTGATCTTTTCTACCTGGCATTACAGAAAGATAAGATGAGGTATTTTGCCAGATAACTGTAGCTTACTGACTTATATACAAAAAACCCTTTTAAAACTCTAAACATTTCAGTGGCTAATAGAACTCTTTCTAGATGAAACATATTTCTGTTTCCTTAAACAGAAGATTATGACTTAATATTGAGGACTCACACTCATCATTATGAGGACTCCTTAGAGTGATATGTAGAAATACAGTGAACCACCTACCAACATTTTAATAGGCTACTGGCAGTTACATCTCCTGCAACGATTGTGACTGCCAGTAATACCACTTTTCCCCTTTGGCCCCACTTTCTAGTCTATTTCTCCTAGTCAGCAAAGGCTTGGAAATCCAAAAATTATCTACATGATTAGTTATGGCCCCTTCTGAATATCTGATATGGTGGCTTAGGAAAGCCGTTATGTTGCTTAGAGGCCACTGTTTCCAAGTCTGGGGCTAGACTCTAGACAGATGGTCAAATAGGAAGAAAAGAAGAAAAGCTTCCCTGTAAGCTTACACTGAATGTCACATTCTTATCAACTGAAAACAAAAATACATAATGCATAAATTCTGTAACACCTCTTAATTTTCATTTTTACAAGGACATATAAATATATACATATATATGTATTTTTTTTTAAAGTCCATAGTCTGTCTAAAGATAATTTTGGTAGACAGATGATTTCAATTCTTGGATTAGATGATTCCTCATAAGTAATTTGACTGGGGAGGTGCATTTTTTAAGGGACAACTTGGAGGCACTAACATTTGATAGTCCCTGCTCCAGAAAGTTGAACTTTAGGGAATTATGGATTATCATCCATTGACAGACTGGAAAATACTTACTCATTTCCGGTTCAGCAGTGAGATCTGCAGTCACAAAATTAGAGGGAAATAACCCCATGCCTTGATGGGTTTCACCTTTCCACCAGTTGGGGTCACTAAGAGCAAGAAAAAAGAATGCTTCACTATAACAATTTTTATTTCTATGTATCTTTACTTTTTATAGTGTTTAACTTACCTTACTAACCAGATCTGAATCTCACAACAACCCAACGAAGGAAGAAATGAATGTATCACTATTACAACTAATTTTCAAGTAAACATAAAGCTGTAGTAAAAATAACCAGATGCCCAGCTTCAACCCTCATAGCCCCCAGTGGTCCACCATGGAGATGGCAGCATTAAATATTTTGCCACAAAAACAAAAACAAAACAGATACACTGTATCACCTCCTCTATGATAATGTAAATGTACATAATTCCACATAAAAGGAATTTGTTCCATACTGAAGTACTGTTCTGTGGAAATAAATTAATTCAGTATATTATGTATTTCTTATAAATTCCATAAATATGTGTATTTGGTATATTCTCTAAAGTCTTAACTTTTATACTAATTTAACAATCTATAATACTGGATGGAACCAAGAATGAATAGATTAAACTAGACCCTCAAAACAAAGACCATTTAAACAAAGAGAAAAAATGAAACTACAAAATAAGAATCCAGACGGTGTGACATGAGCAAAGTCATACAGAAAAACTACTTGCTTCAACATTTTATTTTTTTGTTTGAGAAGGCATTCAGCAGGAATAACGTGAAACACAGAATATGTTCAATATTTTCGTATGAATGTTGAACTTAATATTAACCATCACCTGTCATCAAGAACGGTAATAATTTCTCCAGCTTTAAAAGTAAGTTCATTATCTTCAGCAGCTTCAAAGTCATATATAGCACGAACTTTTCGGCCCTCATGTTGGTGGTTAGTTAAGAGGTTGGATGTGCTTGGATACAAAGTAGAAAGGGTGGTCGACTGCTGCCTTTGTTCTTTCAGGGACAACTCAATGGCTAGAAAATAATGGGTTTAAAAAAACCCAAAATGTTAATATATCCAACAATCATAAGTAGTACAAAAAGATATCTGAAAGTAAAAAGTATTCCTCTTTCAATAATGTAGTGGGAAACCAGGACATATCCATGATATGATACAACATCCTGAACAAAAAATACCTTCAACAATTTTATTCATTCATCCACAACTGAAAGTTTAAAAAATAAATTAATTTAAAAAACTGTACAGCATGATGACTATTTTTACTAAACATACAATTTAAATTATTCTGGGTAACAAAAAGATATAAACTCTCAAATCAATTTTTTTAATTTAGCTGCAGATATTTTACATTTTCATTCATCTTTTCAATGTATTTCTACAGCTTAAGTTCACTAAATAATAATCACAATCACTTGAGAAGTCAAGAGCCCCAAGCTTGAGTCTTTCACTGAGGACTTACTAAATCAGTCTCAAAGGCAGTATCTGAGAATCTGTATTTTATTGTTCCAAAGGTAATTTTTATGTAATCAGTCTAAACTGGAATTTGGAAATGACTACAGTTAAGTCTCACCTAACAAATCCCCCAAATAGATTTCAGATGTGTCTGCTCTATCTCCTCCCCCAATGCAGGTCATCACCATGTGTCACTCAGTTACTGTAATGTAATTTTAACAAACTGATTACCTTACTTTCAACTCAACCCATAAACTCCTTTTTCCCTTCTACTTCTGTTCCAGATCAATGAAGGCCAAACGGGAAAACAAAACTTTAAAACTATCGTATGAAAACATAAGAAAATATCTTTTGGGATCTTGGGGTACAGAAAAATATCTTAAGACTTAAAAAAAGCAAAAATCATAAAAGAAAGTCAAGAATTTCAACTCCATCAAAATTTAAAACTTGTTTAATATAACACGACATTATCAAAGTTAAATTGTAAGCCAAAACCCAAGAGTAGCTATTACAACAGATGTAACAGGCAAAAAATTAATATCCAAAATAAAGACTTTCTATACATCATTAAAAAATAGAAAAAGAAAGACAATCAGAGCAGCTAATAAACATACCAAAAATAAAAGGACTGACCCTCATTAGAAATCAAGAAAAGTAAAATTAAAATTAGATATTTCAAACCTATCAGTCACGAAAATTAAACTCCGACAATACCAAATATTGTCAGGAGATTAAAAATAAGAGCTTTCATATATTGCTGATGGAAAAGGAAATAATACAACTACTTAGCAAAGTTGAAGACGCACCTACTTCATAAGCCAAAAATACCACAGAATACACACACACACATACATATACACACACAGGAGAATGCAGACAAGGATACTACTTGATGCAGCATACTTGCTATAGTAAAAAAAAAAATCAGAAAACCCAGATGTCCATTAGCTGGAGGACAGATAAATTACAGGATGTACTATTAGTGCATTGGAATATTACACAGCAATTAAAACAAATGAACTTGATTTATACATCTCATTATGAATAGATCTCAAACATGTTGTTGCAGGAAAAAAACCAGTGGGAGATGGTACCTAGAGTATACTGTTTATCAAAAAAGAACTTGCTGGACATAAAAAAAAGTATTTGGCATTATTTATGGCTACAAAGACAGTACAGTAAAAATATTATAGAAACATAAACTGAAAGGACACACAGGACAGCAGCTGCATTGGAAGAGGAGAGGAAAGATGTGTTAGCAAAGAGGGGAAGAAAAGGAGAAAGAACAAAGTAAGCTTCAGCTTCAGCCATAAAGTCCTATTTTTTTTTTTATTCTTAAATATCTCGGGGAGGGGGCAGAACAGAAGGAAGTATCAAGTAAGAGACCTCTCTTCCTCCCACGATCAGGAACTTAGAAGCGTACCTTTTGCTAAATCTTCTTCTTCTTTTTTGTTAGCCGCGGCACCAGGATCCTTGGCCACCAGAGCTGGACTTGCTTTTGCTTGTTCTGCAGCCTACCACAGAAAGAAGGAAAACAATCTCTGAAAGGTGTTCTCAAATTTTCCTACCCCCAACTAATCTGAGAACTTGCAAGACCCTTCTCATCAATCTGCCACAGACTTCTGAGGAAGAAAGAAACCCAACTGGAGCAGCCTCCACTTTGAAAGGAGGAGATGAGGCAGAACTGGAGAAAACAGACTGAAAGTATTTGGATACTTAGGCCCGACAGCCCGCTCACACTCTCCCAATCTGCATGAAGAGGTTCAACTAAAAGCAGAAAGTATGCAAACCAGAGAAGACGGACGAGAGGAGATTCAAACGTTTTTGGAAAATTCTAAAACCAGAAAAGGGGGTGAAAGTGGGAAGGAGATGACTATTTTAAACACGAGTAGTTCTTAAATATCTATTCAAGAATTATATTTCATTGTTTATTTCCAGATCAAAAGTCAGGATGTAGGATGTTATCTTTAGGAACCCAGGTTTATATAAATAATACAAATGCTTGTAAAATCATACTATTTTGTAAACCAAAATACTAATAGTTAATTCTGACAAAAATTATTGTCCATCTTAAACACATTCTGTAAATAAGGTAGTGTACAAGTAAATAAATACATAAACTGATTAACACTTAACGGAAATTACAAGCTTCTAAGCCTCAATGGCCACTTAGATTTTGCAAGGCCACCAAGGCAAATCAGACCCCAGCCTCATTTTCAACCATTCTATCAGTTACCAGAAACTGCTAGCACACACATACACACTCACACACTCTTACACCTCTGACACACATTTCCTTCTACTTAAAATGTCCTCCCCTCTAGCTCCTTTTATTCCACCCACATTTCTCCCTACTGAGTTTCAACTCACCACGTCAGTGAACAGCTAAAATAACACTTTCTCTATGAAACATTCCTAAACCCCTTAATTAAGCATTTCCTCTTCTGTGTTGCTCTGATAACAAGGTACTGTGATATGGGTACTTAAGAATGCAAGTTGTAGAGTCAGGCAAGCATGGTTCACATCTCAGATTCATCACTTTCTAAAGCATGAACCTTGGGTACAGGAGTCTCTTTGTGCCTCAAGTTTCTCATCTACAAGGTGAGGGTGACAATGGTACCTACACACCAGAGGCTGTCGGGAGGATTAAATACATATAGCTTCCAAATCAGATGCGATGGGGGCCACTCAGGGTTTAAAACAGAATGTATCACCCTGTCTTCTGAGATTTATAACGTATGGAGATGTAACACATGTCATACATATAACTACAGTATAAAGGATGCTCAAACCCTATGCAGTTACAAGGTTTCTATATTTTACATGGAATAAATACACTATTAACTCAAAATAGATTGTGAAGAGTTACAAATATAAACCATAATTACCAAGCAATCAATTAAAAAATGAAATTCTAAAAAATATTCAAATTACCACACACACGGCACTTAGAACAGTGTCTGGTACATAGTAACAGGCAATAAATCTCAGCTTCTATTATAATTCTCTGCTTACATATCTGACTCCATAACCAGGCTGTATTCAACATCATACTAAAATACAGTTCTATACTCTTTACTTAATATATTTTATAATGTCAAACAAATGCACAAGGCATTTATTTTTAGAAAAGCTGATTGGAAAAAAAGCTCACTGAAAAGAACTTTAAGCACCCTCAATTTGATCCATCTCTAATTGTAACCTTCCTTAGATAATAATGTTTTAATGATCATACACTTCCAAAAATATAAGTATGCTTGGTCAGAGGCAACCTTTTTCATTGTATTTGAATATCTTTTTTCACAATTGGGTGCATTTCACAGAATGATCTTTTGTGGTCTGTGAAGGGATCTGTGTTGGTCAAGAAGGAAGTGCAGAAACGAGCTATATTAAGCCCGACATTCCTGAACTGAGCTCCTTTCAAAGTTCCTTTCTATCATCAGGTTCCAAGTATAGCAACGATACTTGTCTTATTAACGAGTCAAATACAGTAGCAGAGCTAACATTACTTTTACCTCTCTGTCAAAAGTCAGCATTATGAGAACCACCGCAGCAAGAGTTAGGTGAATAAAATAGACTTTTCTTAATATTTTTATATTATTTTCTTCTGTACTTGGATGAAAAAATATACTTTAAAAAAAATCCTTATGTTTTCAGAGGCTAACAAAGATCTAGTCTGATTAAGACATAGTAACAAATTAAAGAACTAAGTGACTAAAATTTGGAGGGACTTCTGCAGTTGATCCCAGAGGATACATTTTTTCATTAAACACAAAGCTCTTTACAAACATGGTTTTCAATGAAAAGCTTTTCAGAAACTACTATTACAAAACAAAATCACCATTTTACCTCATCATAGTTCACTTTATATGCATTTTACGTATTTCTTGAAAGATGGCAACTATCCCAAAATGAGCTTTCACACATTTTATAACATCTAGATGGGGAAATACAAAAAGTAACTCCTAACTTTAGTATTGCTGATCTATGTCCTTAATCTCTGGAACAGGAGGGTAATCTAACTCCGATGCCAATCAGTAAGTAAAAGCTCTTGCCAGTGTTCACTCCACTTCTTGTCCTTTGAAGCCTAGTCCGGACAGACACATATCCACTAACCTCTACGTCAAACGGAAGGCAGGATCGTGTAGTGGAAGGAACACTGGACTGAGAGTCAGGACGCCTGTGTTCTACTTCCAGCTCTGTCACCTACTAGCTGTGGCCCTGGGCAAGTCACTTAACCACTCTGGGTCTCAGTATCCTCATCTGTAAAATGAGGGGATTAGATGAGAGGATCCCTGAGTTGTCCCCACAACTATGAGATTTTAGGTTAACCCAACACAGCTACACATCAAACAGATCATTAGTTCTCCGTCCTTTTCTTACAGAACAAGCCCCGCTGTGGACTGAATATTCAGTTTTCATTTGCACTGAAAGCTGTACTCAAGGATAGCACTGCTCAAACTTTAACGTGCATACAGGATCATCCGGGGATCTTGTTAAAATGGAGATGGTGAATCCACTGGTTGGAGTGGCACATTTCCAAGTGAGTGAGATGGTCCAGTTCTAATAAGCTTCCAGGTGAAAATGAGGATGGTAAATGAATGACATTTTAAGTAACAAGCTCTAGAATAAGTTCTCAGGGTACAGAAACTACAATTCCATGAAGCGACTACTCTTTGGTTCTCAGTAGTGAGTCTACTCTTTGATAATTAAACATTGCTTCTATTGTCAAGGATATCTTATCATAAGATACCTTGGATTACTCTGCATAAAACTATTCCTTAATTATACAGATTTTAGAAATTATTCTGGGAGTAGTAAAAGCCAGCTGTCATTTATAGATGAATTCTTCTCAAAGACATGATTTATCATCATAAAACTATTACTAAATCAAATTTTTTCAAGTAAAAGTAAAAATATCCTTTTTCTCCTTCATCTCCAAAATATATTTCTGGGTCTTCACATCTCAAGAGTACTCAGATAAACTAGAAGTGCCTTGGGAAGAAAGTCTAGAGGAGCCTGGATGAATCATTCCGTAATTCCCTTGAAGTGGTTGAAACCCCAAATGTGTGCCCTCCATAACTGAAGAGTGTTTTCTGCTCGTGTTTTCACATCACTCACTATGCCCTACCCAAGTCCATATAGTGGGGAAAGACAGCTTAGTGAACCAGCAAACATTTTAAGCCTACTCGGCTATTGGACATACTAAAGGATGGTTACCCAGAATAGGAAAAGAATAAGAATCTTTCGGTTTTTTTCTGTATGACATAAATTAGAGATTGATCCCATAATATAAATTTTTTTTTAAAGGCAAGTTAAGCCTTTCAGTCAACCATACTTATTAGGAGAAAGAAAGAAGACTTAGCCCTTATTAAGGGAAAAGATGTTTCATATGCTTCTCTTCCCAATGACCCCCTTATATCTCCTTCCCATTTTTAATACAAGTACTCATAAATTTCAAAATCAAAAGAACCTCTAAATACATCCTTAAATTTTAAGGAATCCTGGTTTTCGTGCCGTCATTCTTTGCAGATAAAATTACAGCATTAAGAGCATTTAACAAGAACGTCAGTATTAATAAAGCAGTTTTGTCAGTATTATTAAAATTATATAAAATATTAAAAATCACAAAATGTCAAATGAATTCATTTATAAAGGAGGAGAAGGTGAGGAAACGAAAGCTCGAACACATTAATATTTCACTATATTTCTCTGGCACTTTTATATGCAAGATTCTTATTAGCAAAAATACCTCTGGAGTAGTAAAAACTACCCAGGCTTGGAGAAAAAAGAAAATTCAAATAAACATGGCTACTTTAGAGAAACAAACTGTAGCACACACACAACTTTATCCAAAATACCTGGGAGCCAATAGCTGGGAACGTAACTCCTTGTTCCTTAAGGTTTTTAATCATTGCTGATATTAGACTAAGCTGTGGATCATTCTTAAATTCATCGGTCCATTCAACCATGAGAGCCTTTAATTTTTCACATACTTTAGGATGACCCTAAACAACAGGAAAAAATTTAATAAAAAGCACTAATTTCCTGGCTAATGATTTAATATGGATACCTTAAATATAAAAATGTTTCAGATCTCTTTTTAAATCATGAATTATCCCTAGTTACAGACAACGCATAAGAAAATACAGTTAATGGAAATAAACTAATTTTATTTTCACACTATTAAAAAAAAACAGAAGACACCATTACATGTCTCACATCAAATTAAAACATTAAATATATAACTTATTTTGGAGGTCAGAAAGACAGGACTTTTCAGAGTATTTTGAAACTAAGCAAGCATTGTATATGAGAAAGACAAAGAAAAGTTGTTTTGTTTTCTGCAGACCAATACAAACTAACTTGGAGAGACTAAATATTACAATTTCTTTATTCCTAATTCCTGACTTTAAACGTGCATGACTGTTTTCTCCAAGTTACTTAATTATCTGAGGCCTGGCTTGAGATCCATTACATGTCAGTATTCCTGGAAACTTCATTTCTTCAAAGTACATTCTCCCTTTAATTATAAAACCAACATGTTCACTGTAAAATATTAGAAAATAAAGAGAAGTTCTTTCTCCTACATGTAACTGCTTGCTTTTCAAAACAGTTGTCCATGTTACTAAATAATGAGTATAGATTTTCAACTAAATTAAATTAAACATTATATTAGAATCTCTTCACAAACAGTTGTACATTTTGATGAACATTCAGGATATCAAAAGAATTGCTTTTAAGTACTAGCAAATACCTAAATATAACTGAATAAAGCAGAACAGGAAAAAAATTATTATATAACCATAACGTTTTAAAAGAAGTACAAAATTTTAAATTCTTATTTCATTTCTGTACTGTTCCCTACTAAGATCTGGAGATACTCATTTTTCCCAAAAAACATGAAGCATTTTCCCTTTTAACATTGTTTTTCTTGACATATAACACCCCACCACAAAAAAAGGCCAGAAATAATTACCTTTAGAATGTATGAATTTTTACTGAGAAAACTCACATATTACTTAGCAAATTAAATTTTTTAAATTCCCTAAATTGCTTGTTTTGAATTGTTTATTTGTTTGTTTGTTTGGGGGAGTAATTAGTTTATTTATTTAAATGGAGGAACTGGGGACTGAACCCAGGACCTCAGCCTTGTGCATGCTACGCACGTGCTCTACCACTGAGCTATACCCTCCTCCCTGGATCTGAATTCTTAACATTCAGTTAAGCAGATAGTATAATATTAAAATCCTGTGATGGTTAGGTAGTGGCCTTATTCATGTCAAGATGAAAACTTAACAGTGCCACATTTCGTTCAGTATTTCTGAACAGTCTCAAACCAGGAAAATATCTCTGTGTCTGAAAAAAAAATGGTTACAAAAGCTGTGCCTAAAGTAAACTGGCACCTCTTAATCAGATAGGAAATGCACACATTTTTCATCAGAAGAAAGGAATGATGAAGAAAAGAGGTTAAATATATTCTAATCTGGCTTGACAAAAACTAATCCTCTAAGTTAAATAAATTCGTAGTCTCTTCAGCGAAAATATACCATGTACTTATATACGGGATAGAAATAGCATAGAAAGAGTTTTTTTAAAAAAAGCACGAACTAATCCTTTGTGATTAAAAATGTGAAGAACTGAACAAAAAAATACATGAAGAAAGAAGACAGTCTTAATTCATTTCTGGAAATAGTGTTCCTTACCTTGTTTAAGACGTTGCTTACTTCACTAGCAAAATCTCTCGAACATACTTCTAAGTGAAAAATTTTGCCACAGTTTGATACGCATGCTCCTAGAAGCTAAAAGCATAAAATGAGAAGTTAAAAGGGCTCAATTTCAGCAGACAATTGTGAGATAGATCTTAAAATGAAATCACTCACAGTCAGAGCTTGCATAGCAACATGAGGATCTTTATGGTTCACCCTCCTCATAACTGACCGAAGACAATCTTTAGGTCTAAAAAATGAGAAATGTAAAGATTAGTAGTACACTCTACCTTATTGTCCCTAACTATAAAAGGCAATAGATATTATACAAAAGGGACAATATGGTAGAGAAGTTTAATTTTTACTAATGACACAATCGAAAAACTATACATTAAAAAGTTCCATAAAATTTTTCAAACAAAATTAATAGGCTCCCTTCCTTAGCAATCCTTTAGGCATTTTGGGCTAATTCTGGGTGAAAAGTTTTGAAAATAAAGTACAAGACTAAGACTTTCACTTCCAGTCATGATGGACTACCTGCAACGAGACTTATACTCCTGCTGTAAACAATCAGAAAACTGGAAAAATATATTTAAAGTATTTTCGGGACATTAGGCCACAGGTAGTGCTGAACAATGATCTCTAAGAACGAATACAAACTAGATAAACCAGACATTTGCCTCAACTTTCTACCCAGAGGCACTTTCCAGAGATGGAATAAGCTTTCTGCCTAAGGCAGTTTCTGGATCTCAGTGCAGAGGGGATCCCAAGGAGACAGCGGTGATCTCACTAAGTTGAGGAGACAGAACCCGGACTTCCGGCAGGCTATGGGAACTAGACTTTGTAGGACAGGGTACAAGGAGCTATATGAAGAAAGAGTCCTAGATACCTGTATAGGGGTTCACTTTAGGTCTGTTGTGGAAAAATCCAGAAGGCTGGGCAAAAAGTGACTGAGAGCTTTACACTAAAGGGTTCCCAAAGCTTCCACAGTTGTCAGAGCTCATACCAAAGTGGAGAGTCCTTATAGCAGAGGGCTTAGACCTTGGTAACAGGGCTATACTATCCCAAGATTATTCTAAATCCATCCTATAACAGCTTAAAAATAAGCCACAGAAGGAAGGATCAAGTTGACCTAAGTGTCACAACTTCTGACAGAATAAAATCCAATACTTTTTAACAGGAATACAACAAAATCTGGCATTCAACAAAACCTGGCATTCAACAATATAAAATCCATAATACTAAACACTCAATCAAAAATTACTGGATAAGACATGAAACAGGACAAAGTGATACATAACTAGAAGAAAATTTAGTCAAATGAAAATGTAGAAATTTTATACGCTATTCTAAGTATGCTCAAGGATGTATAAGAAATCATCAACATAACAAGTAAAGAGGTGGTATGTAAAAAAGAACCCAATACAACTTCAGGAAAGAAAAATATATAAAATTAACTAATTAATTAACTAATGGGATGAAATTAATCTGATCAAAATGGAAGGACACATCTAATATGGGATTAATAACCAGAATATACAAAGAAGTCCTACATCTCAAAAACAACAAAAAATAACAACCCAATTCAAAAACATTCAAACACAGGACTTGAACAGACATTTCTCCAAAGAATATGCATAAATGGCAAAAAAGCACATGAAAAAGCATTCAACATCATTAGGGAAAGGCAAATGAAATCACAATGAGATACCACTTCACACCTATTAGGATGGCTAATTTTTTTTTTCTAAAGCTATCAGTGATACTGTCATCACTTTTTTCTTTTCTTTTCTTATCTTATCTTATCTTCTGAACCAACTTGGGCACATTATTATCAACCAAAGTCCAAAAGGTTCACTCTTGCTGTACGTTCTACAGGTTTTGACAAATGCATAATGACATGTAGCCACCACTATAGTATCATACAGAATAATTTCATTGCCCTAAAAATCCCTTGTGTTCCATCTATTCATTCCTCCCTCCGTCTTCCCAAATCCCTGGAAAAGAAAGAAAAAAAGGGAAAATACGAAGTGGTGGGGACGTGGGAAAACTGGAACCTTTATGCATTGCGGTGGTAATGCAAAACGGTGTAGCCACTGTTGAAAAGTTTAATAGTTCCTCAAAAACTTAGATATAAAATTACCATATGATCCAGTAACTCCACTTCTGTGGATAGACCCAAAAGAATGAAAGCAGGAATTCAAGCAGACATTTGTACATCCATCCTTTGAGCAGCATTATTCACAATAGCCAAATCTCCATCAACAGATGAGCAGATAAACAAAACACAGTGCAATATCATTTAGCCTGAGGGAATGAAATTCCAACACATGCTACAAAATGGCTGGACCCTGAAAACATACTTAGTTATAAGCCAGACACAAAAAGATAAATGTTACATGATTCCACTTATGTGAGGTACTCAAAACAGGCAAATTTGTGGAGATAGAACATAGAACAGAAGTCACCAGTGGCCAAGAGGAGGGGAAAATGGACAGTTATTATTTAATGCATACAGAGCTTCCATTTGGGATGAGGAAGTTTTGAAAATGGGCAGTTGGACACACATACCAAAAAAACAACAACCAACCAAAAAAAAACATTAACAAGTCATCAGAAATACAACTAGCCCTGGAAAAATTGGCCAGTAAGAATTATCCTAAAAAATTTCTTTAAGAATTGACAATACAATTACTAAGAACTGTGATAAACAGAAAAAAAATTTAATAGGGAAAAATTAGAATAAGAAACAGAGTTTCTGTTTCTAAGGATGTTTCATTGCCTGTTGGGAAGTCTTCCACCTAAAGAGCATGAAGAAAAGAGGGGAAAAAATTGAATTTATTGAATACCTATTATATGTCACACATTCAACTCATGATTCTGCAGCTCTTACTTTATTGATTTTGTATTAAAAGTATCTAATAGCAGCATCATTAAACTGAAGAAATAATATAACATTACTACTTAGATTTTTGCCTTTTTTACAGTTGGATTTATTTTAGGAGCCAGAATCTGTGAACCCATGCTGATTTTTGCAGGTGTGACAACCATGTTGGCAAACACAAAATTATCATTTCAAGGTACTGGCAGAGGCCAAATATAAAAGGGATTATCTGAACACTAAAATTAAAATTCATTTAAAAATAATAATCCAAAGATGATTCAGCTCAGTGAATTAAAACATTTCAGAAAATAATCTTCAATATTTGCTTTACCACCAAATTTTAAATGAAATTTCTGACGTATTGTTCATAAACCACCTTTGTTTTAAAAGAAAGAAGTCTAAACTGGGGTGACTTCTGGAAAGGGGTGTGGAGAAAGGGACTTTGAAATGGAACTTTTACTTTTCATTTCACTCATTTCTACACTGTTTTAATGTTTTTCCCAATTTTAAAAACCAAGACAAAGATGTGTCTGGCACCAAAAAGTCAGCTATTTACAATCATAAAAAGGATAATGCCACAAAAAGCCAACTAGAATGCTTATAAGTGTTGATGAACACTTTATGTATGTCAATACAGCGGTATCTTTTTAGATATAATAAGCCAAAAAAAGTCCCTTCAGAACTGTGTATAAAACTGGCACTATTAAACAGCAGAAGCGACCCACAAAAATCTAGTATTAACTATCTCATTCTGTTCCGTGTTATTTTTTCAATTCAGTTTTTCAGTACTTCCACAAGATGATAAATAAAATACAGAAGTGAATTATATTTATAAATATTTTATTACTAAATCTTACAATTCAACCAAAGATTATGGCTAAAAGACTTTTTAACAGGTTTACGAGTTAGAAGTAAATTTAAAGTAGGTGTTCCTATGACTTTCATCCTCTTACTGGTAAATGAAAGTTGTCTACAAACACAATGTCTGTATCATTTATCACCTATACAGGGACCCTTTTGATAGTGGAAGGGGGTGCTAACTGGACACAACACAGGAACAGCAGGCATTCAGTGAAATTATTCAAGGCAAACTGGACGTAGAGTCACCCCAGCCAAAACCATGTTTATCCAAAAAACTGTCTTTTTTATGCATAGATCATGGGAGTAAGAAAAAAAAAAAAGCTGTACTTTCATCTAGTCATGACTTCTAATGTCTTTTTCTCAAATCCTGCACCAGATAAGAAAACAGACATCGTAGGAATGGACGCAGCTGCCTTGGCCTGGGTCTGCTTTGATGAACTAAAGCATCAAAGTCAAAGTCATTATTCACAAGCACAGCACAACAATCCAGCTCAATAAACTGTACTGTGGGCTTCAAAGAAAACAGAGTTCTACGAGGGGGCTCTTCTCCATCAAATCCTCTCTACGATAACCACTCTCAGTCTTTCAGTTTCTATGCCTTCAACATGGTCAATGCTCAGTAAAAAGTCACTGAGCTAAACAGAAAAAACACTGCTTTGCACTGTTGTACAATAATTAGTACTTAGAATAATTGAATAATCTTCATTATAAAACTTTATTACCAACTTCTGCATCTTCCACTGAATTTGCTTTCTATGCATATATGCTCTCAAAAAATTTATGTCTGAAAATCACAAGATAAGGGGGAAAATGCACATTAAGTAGTGCTGGGAGGAGCACAGGATGTGAGGAGACTGATGGTATATTTAAATGAAGCATTTTGTAAAAACACCGGCTACGATAAAACCTGCATGTGCATGCAGAGGAGTTTACCAACGGTTTCCATCACCTACCTTTTGTAAAGGGTAGTCAAATCCTCATCTCTCTCAAAAACCTTCTCAAAACTCTATTTTGGTATTTTAAAACTTTTTCTAAGCCTTATCCTCTCTTTTTCTTATCTTGAGATGGGAAACCAAAAAAGATGGGGGTCAAGGGTAGGGACAAGAGCAAGGGAAGGAGAACTTCCTCTCACCTTTCCCAGTTTTCCAACCCAAAATAACTTTCTCTTAATTTACCATGTGATAAATGACCATAGCACAAATCATACCGCTTTAAAATATAATGGAACAGTACTGTTTCCTAGGGTTTGTTTCTGAAGTCAGGGTATAAAGCAAAAATTGCAGTTAATCAATTTTCCTTGATTAGGGAGTTACTGTTGGAGAACATACTCTGCCATCTCTCAAACTGCTCAATACAGGCAACTTTTCCTCAATTATGAAAGCAAAAACTGCTACTTGGAGCACCAGGTGAAGAAGCTGGCTTGTCTATAGGGCCATGTTGTTTAAAACATGCATACTCTGAGCAAGAGTCATACTCAGTGTACAGAAATAGTCACACTCCTTAAGAGAAGTGAAAACTAATTGTGAGAGCATGAAGAGCTCACTAAGTGGACAGAAGGACAAGTTTTTAAGAAAAATAAAATTGAGGAGGCTGCAAAAGAATACAGTTAAACTCAGGAAGTTAAATATGTATATGATGCAGCTCAGATCAATAGTAATAGGACAAAGAAAACGAGAACTAATTTTGTATTTCTGCAATTCTCTTCTCAGAGAATAATGAAGTTTCAAATCTCTCTGAATAGTCCTGAGTACATTTCCAAAATTGTCATCACATTATTTATAAATGTCTGTCTTAAGCATACTTATAAGTATGCTGTTGTACAGTTATGATAGATAAATAGCTCAGCATGAAGTCTTTCCATAATATATAAGGAGAAAGCCAAAAATATTAAATGATTTTGTTGGACAAAGGAGTCAAGCTTTGTGAGATCTCATGCTTTATAAAACTTCTTTAATCTCTTATTTCAAATATGTCTCACCTCTACATCTCATTCGAAAAGTACTTTTTGTACTATAAAAATAATAGGTCAAACTATTAACCTATTTTAAATGCTTGAGGAAATGATTGCCACTGAAAAGGCAGTGAATTTAAATTCTAATTATTGCATCTATTACTAAAGCAATGATTTTTAGATCAGTCAACTTTTCAAAATGAGGATACTCTCTCTTCATTATCCCCCTTCAAGGGACCTAACAGAAGAACAATAGAACCTCTTCCTTAAAGTATTGCAAACATAAAAAAAAAAATATATATATATATACATACATATATATATATAATAATAACAATAATAATAATACATGGCTAATGAACTTGCATAGTTAACTTCTCATCACCTGAGGCAGGACTGAAAAGATACAAAGATAATAGCAATATGTCTCCAAATACGAGCACTATTAGGTGTTTAGGGCAGAAAAATTCTTGCAGTGTTAAGACTGTCTGGCATATCACATCTCTGTTCCCTGCCTAATCAATGTCAGCAGTGACTCTGTCACTGTGGCAACCAAAACCATCCCTAACAGAGCAACACCACCAGGCTGAGAACCACTGTGAGACAAAACAGCCCTGTGATTCAGTAGAAAAAGATCTGAGGCTTGACAGACCTCATCTATAAAAAGGGGACGCCAATGCTTCCTGCTCGCTGTGTTATTACAATACTCTCAGAATCGTGCCAGGGACTCGGGGACAGTCAACAATGTTAGTTATAGAAAGCACAAAACGTGTCCTACTCTACTGAGTCACTTTCACAACTTTAGTTTCAAAGCGATTTTAGAGTGACTTGACCTTTACATTTTCATCTTACATGCTATGAAAAGTGCTTTACTACAACTTATCACTCAAGGATGTATGTATAACTATATTGTGGAAGGCAGAAGGGACACGTGTATGCATAACTTGTATAGCAGGCACACAGTAAAAGATAGGGAACTCAAATCTTTGCTGAACAAAGTGAAAAAATTTTTTAATTAACAGGTAATATAAACCTTCCCTGAATATTGAGGGAAGTCCGATTTAGAGGATGGCTTTCAAAAATATAAAGACATTACATTAACTATAAAAGAATTTTAATATAAAATGCAAAAAAGATCAGAATTGAAGTGAATAATAACTCTATAGTCATTGGGCATATTCAAAATGCATGGTCACATCCTAGTCTATGCCACTACCAAAAAAAAGAAAACCATTTAGAATCTCAATTTCAAGCATTCCAACTATGACCTTCCGTTTTTCTAACTCACTCACTCTCTTTAGATCTAGCTCTACTTGTTCAGGGAAACTCACCTCTGCTCTAGCTACTCTGTATCTTTCCCTCTTCTCAGAAAGCACCGACCCTTCTCTACCCGGCACCATTCACGTAGTGCTATCCCTATGCCTGCGGCCTCTGCTTTCAGCTCCTTGCTTCTTCTCAACTTTAAAATCACAGCATAAATGTTACACCCTGACACCAGTGCTCCCCTGAAAAATCTAAGTAGATCTCCCCTTTTATTGTCCACTAAAATACTCTGTCCACTATCTTCTTAGCCATTATCTGTTTGTTTCTGTCGTCCACTGGTAGACTACCACAGCTGATGGCAAAGGCTGTGCTTGCTTTATTCACCACTGTATACCCAAAGCTTGATACCCAGCCAGTGTTCCTGTTTGTCAAATAAAAGAAAAACTGATATAAAGAGAATGAAACCAACTGAAGTAATTCTGTGGTAAGAAAGTAAAAGGGACCTGGAAATTAAGATCACATTTTACAAAAGCAAGCCTTTAATTTTATCCCTGCTGGAACTCTTCTCCTAGTTTAAATCACATTTTTAAAAAAATCCTAAATGTGAATCAGATTTTCATTCGTTAACTAGAAAAGCCTTGAGTACCTAGAGCTGTTATGATGATAAAATAAAATGCATATATGGTACTTAAACAAGATCCAGCAGATAATAAGCAGTCAATAAATGTTGGCTATTATTCTTACAAGAACACTTAAAAGATTTTAAAAACCTAAAGCCAGTAAGTTGAAGATATGATTATTACAAACTATATACTGGAAGAGATCTGGTTTCTCTACCTGATGCTGCCCTTCTAACTTGAAGACGTCTAGGTCAGAGATCACTTTTCCGTTAAAAAAAATCAGGAATTAATCAATCAACTTCCGGTCAAAGGTCAGCCAGTATTCTGTACTCACAGCCCAGGTCAAGACCAGACAAAATAAAGCCAGTGAAAATATTTTTAACACACTCTTTCCTAAAGGCTTATATTTTTCACAAAGTATCTGTAATGACTATCATTTTTTCCTTCCAAATCTATACGAATAAATCAAAGACACGCTATCTAAATAGATCCCTTACCAAGCAAAGAAAAGACTTCATCATGTTTTCCACCTTCAGTCAACTCATTTTTATCTAAAGCTGAGGACAGACAGTTAAGATATAAAATAATAGCACAAATTAACCTGGATGTCAATTATAGAATTTTAATATTTACTTGTTACTGTGGATCTACCCTCATCTATTTTTTACATATGAGATTATAAACAAATCAATCAAAACTAATAGACAACAGCTATTTATTATGTGAAGACATGTTAAAGAAAACTGCTACTATTATTCTGAAAGTTCTCTTGATTCTGAACAAACAGACTTTTCAGTCCATCATATGACCTCACTGGCTAGGCATTCTCAGTACTTACTCAGACACTGGAACTGCACACTAAAAATCATGTGAATATCTTAGGAAGTCAGAAAACATTTTCAGAATGTTTTTTACAGTTGTAAGTCCAGCATATTCAAACATTTCAGGCGGACAGGATATGTTAAGAATGAAGTAATTACAAATGAAGTATTCTACAAATGTAGAATAGTGTATATAATACGCTAATTGTCAATGAATGTGGAGAAAATATATTAATATTTGAGGGAAGAAACTATGGAAAGAAACAAAAGAAACTAAGTGGTACCTACAGAGGATGGAGGAGGGAAACAGGGATAGGAGTTAGACTTGTCAATGTTCATCTTTTTAAATTGTTTTAATTTTTGAGCCATCTGAGTATGTATTTCTGAAACAAAAAAGTATGTATCTCATTTAAGCATAAGTATTTCTTTAAAACAACAAACATAAATACACACGAATAGGTGGTTCAAAGAACAGCACAGCAAGATTTTTTGAAAAGAGGAAGAATTAAGGAAGGTTTTCCGAAATACCACTGGAACCATGTTTCTGGGTCATAGTTCTCTAACTAAATGAAATTTCACAATAATTGGCTCTTTATTTTCCCTTAAAACTTGAGAATATTTTCCAAACGATCACAATGCTACACAACAGATGACTCTTTTAAAAAAAAAAAAGAAAGAAAAATTTTAAAGGGTCAAAAGGATTTTTAAATATTATCTTCTTAGGGAAGAAAAAAGTAAATAACATAAGTTATTTTATTTATGCACAAGTAATTCTACAATATATTGCTGGTTATAAATCATTTTGATTAAAAAAAAATCTTACTGAAAAAGAAATGCTTTTCTTAAAGTTCCCTCCACCACCCCAAAATCCATTATCTTAAATAAATCTGTACATTTTATAAAATTACAAACTAACATCGCATGGAAATGCTTTTTTAAAAAATCTAGACCGTTGCCTAGTATATAAATAACCTTAGGAATTGCATTCCCATCCATAACTTCCCTCCACTTCCACTTGCCTTGTATCTACATCCACCTCAGGAAAACTCCTGTTCCCTTTTCCCTCTCACACCAATTACATGTCTCAAGTCTTTTCTAAAGCACACCAGGTATCCAAAGCATCTCACTGACAACCTACAATACTTTCTAATATTCTTATGCTACTATCATCAGCAACCCATATCTAAACCTGTGTATCTAGGTTCCTTGACAACATAAACCAGGTCACTATAAATTTTCCATATAAATAATTATAAAATGATGTAAAAGATTAAAAACAAACTAGAAGCGGTCACCAGGTTCTGGGAAGGGGGAGTGGTAAGTTGTTTAACCAGCAGAGTTCAGCTGGGGATGATGAAAAGTTCTGGAGATGGGATACGGATGACGATGCCACAACAATGTGAATGCACTGAATGCCACAAACTGTACATTTAAAAATGGTTAATGCGTTAAGTTTTATGCTATATATATTTTACCGTAATAAAAATAAGTAAATAAATGATATATTAGTGTAACAGAAAGCAACAAATCTGACTCCACATGGAGCTGTTGCTTTGGCTTTAACCCTGAGCCCTGTTTCCTAGGCTTAGTCTTGCTAGCTCTGCACCTGTTGTAAAAGAATGTTGCCTGTAGCCTGACGTATACAGGAGAGGCTATTCTCAAGGCTCTGATCTTTAAGGATATTAACACTTTTGTACTTCTATAAAGATAATAAGTTGCATAATAGAAAACAACATTTGTTGTGTTAGAGGTTTCACAGGGGCACCATGACCTCACCAAAGTGGACAGCTGAAGAAGAAAGGATTCCAAGAACAAAGAATTCCTACACCAAGAAGTTTGCAACAACCTACCACATCCTCCCTCCTCCCTCCACCATTTGTAGTATAAAAGGAGCCTGAATTCTGACTTGGGGAAGAGGGTTCTCCAGGACGTTAGTCTGCCATCTTCTCAGTCTGCCAGCTTTCCGAGTAAAGTCGCTATTCCTTGCCCCAACACCTCATCTCCCGATTTATTGACCTGTCGTGTGGTGAGCAGAACAAGTTTGGACTCGGTAACATTAGGAACTCTACCACAAGTATCCCACAGTTTACTGCTCACTTGAAAAGAACCTTAATAGTTTTCTATTACTAAGCTGACCTGAGAATACAGAACCCAATTCCGTAATAGTTATTCTTAGGCATGCAGGCACAACACCAAGGGCTCACAAATTCAGGGGCCCACAAAAATGTTTTAATTTCTTTTAAAATAACAAAAAGATGAACTTTTAGATCAAAGAAAATGTTTTAATGACTAATAGTACATTTACTTTTATAGCAATGCAGTCATAAAATATTTTACTATTTTTTTAATGGAGAAAAGGACCCAGGAAGAAAAAAGTGCACAGGGCCCATGCAAGTAGGAATGCGGCCCTGATGCTTATCACGTCCTACTATGAAATTATCAAGGTACAGCAAGAACGAGAAAATACTACTAGACATGTACATAAACATTATTTTTAGAGAAAAATCACAGACATGAGTGAATTTTGTGGGTTTGATTTTTTTTTTAAACCCAGGAATATCAGAATGGTATCTCACTTATATACAATACTTTTCAAACAATTCTTTATTAATATGAACTATAAAGAGATATCATATTTACATAAACAAATCAATGCTGGAAATTAACTTCAGAATTTAAAGGAACTGAAGAGCAAGAACTTCCAAGGAAGAAAAAATTAGTGGAAGGAAAAAAAGGAAAGAGGAAAGGAAAAAATATTAAAAATAGAACCACCTCTCATTTAAATTAGCAAAGTTGAAAAGATTTATTAAGGAAATTTAGACTTAGCATAATGTCAATTAAAATCTCCAATGGATAATGAAATATTAAGGAAAATATTGAGTATGTTGTCTAAAGTAAATTTGAAAAAGTAAAAAATGAGCATGTAGCTAAACCTAATGATACTAGATAATGACAAAAAACAAATAGAAAATAATTTTTTAAAGCTACAAATAAGTACATTTTCAATATATAAGGAGAGCATGGATGGAAACTTCAGGTCATTATGCTAAGTGAAATAAGTCAGAATGAGAAAGACAAATGCTATATGATCTCACTGATATGTGGAATCTAATAGAATCTAACTCACAGAAACAGAGAACAGATTGGTGGTTGCCAGACGGGGGAGGGTGGGGGGTGGGCAAAATCAATAAAAGGGGTCAAAAGGTACAAACTCCCAGTTAAAAAATAAGTTCTGAGGATTATGTACAGCATGGAGATGATAGTTACAATACTTTATTGTATATCTGAAAGTTGCTGAGAGAGTAGATCTTGAGTTCTCATCACAAGAAAAAAAAATAGGGAAAATGTAACAAATTATTGTTTCTAGTATAAGAATGTTAACTGAAGAAAAACAAACTGATTTATTTACCTACATTATATATCATACAGGATTTTTAGGTGGGTTACAAATTTACTTTTCAACCAGAAAAATATGGAATATTTCTAGTAATGAAAAGGAGTTTGTCTCTTCATCTCAAGCAACTAACTTAATTATTTTAAAATATCTACAAAGTGAAGAACAGCAAACCAAAGACAAAAAGAAAAGTGACAGTGAAAAAAGAGAAGGGCCCTTACAACTGGAAAGCTATATAAAAGTTTTATCTCCAAATTATACAGGGATGGAGCTAGGTCAGTAAGCTAGTCCTCAACAGACAAACTGTCATAAAATAGCACTCTCCTCAGAAAAGGACAAAGGTGCACCCATTTAACCATGTGCCAGACACCACTATAAACACTTTATATATATATATATTTTGACTAATCTCACACTCAAAACAAGCCCCTATGTAAAAGAGACTATTTTTATTCTTCTGTAGCAAACTAGAAAAGTTAAGTTACTATTTACCCAACATGACACAGCTAAGCAGTCAAGAGCTAGGATCTGAACCCAGGTGGCCTCAATCCAGAGTCCACACTCTCAACCACTAAGGTATTTACTTTCCCCTGTACAACAAAAACTCATAGGACTTTCAGCCTACCAATCCAAGTAGACTAGATATACATAAATTGCTATTATACAAGACAAAACACAAACAAGAATGGTTTTGATAGAGTGCTTTGAGGATCCAGATTATCAGTAATGATTTTCAGTAACGGGGATAAGGAAAGGCTCTGTGGAAGAAATAATACCCATTGCGGGTCTGGAGGGATATGAGACAGAGACAGGGAATGGGAGAAGAGAATATTCCACACTGAAGGTACAAAATGACCAAAAAACATTAAAATTAGGCAGAAAAGCACTGGCAACTCAAATATGAGTTGAAAAGAATGGCATTTACAGAAGAAGTAAATGAAGAACAAGTGATTCAGAGGCCAAAGGAGATTACTAGACTTAGCTCAGCACGGAAGGTACAGGTGTAACACGGTCAGAGTTGTTATGTGGCAACTGGCTCTAAGAGACGGACAGAAAAAAGGCAGAAGCAGAAGGAAATACCAACGGGTTAATGCACTAGTCTAGGTACGGTTAAGGATGTCTCCAGTCAACTGGGGCCAAGAGAAAAGCAAAAAAGGAACAGACACACAGCACACAGTAGCTACTCAAACTTCAATTAAATTAGGGAACTAAGCAGGCAGGAAAGAACAAGACTGCATACACTAAAATGTGTATTCATCAAAGGGGACGGGTGAGCCACATGTGGAAACCACAGTTTCGGGAACCTGCCAAGGGGAGTGCGTTACAAGCTAAACGGGCTCAAGTGAAGGGGCAGAAAGGCTCTGAGGACAAAGGGCCCTGCCTGGTGTGACCGTGTTCAAGAACTTAACTAAGGAGATTGCACAGCATCAACACCGTGAGAGACATGATGGTGGTGAGCTGATAGAATTTAGTAAGAAACTAATTGCAGAGATGAGCCTGAGGTTTCAAGTGCAAATGAAAGAATAACCTTGTCAGTAACAGAGACAAGGAAGACGGGAAACAAAGGAGGGAACATGGGTTTAAAGCCAAGAGACATGAGTTCAGGTTCCTGGAAGATGAGACCGAGGCTTACATAGCATGATGTTAGAAACGGTGCTGCATCCACAGGACCAGTGCTTGGGTAAGAGAATGAGAGTTGAAAATACAGGTGTCACTCACATAAAGACACCCAGAAGCTGTGAGATTTACAGAGAAAAAAAAATGTTAGGGAAAAAAAATGGATCAAAGCAACATGAGGAACTACCTGTATTTAGAAGGGAAGGAAGAAGAGCCAGAGAAGGCACTGTCAGAGGGTTCAGATTCCCACCAGAAGAACCAAGTATGCTACAGCAGTGCTTCTGAACATTCCTCATAAGGAAGTACAAAAATGAGACAATAATTTGTGTGGCACAAAGGGGTGAATGTGGCTATTAATAACTGGATGCTATTAGCCCAGGAATTAAAGAAACCGTTCATGTGTGTATCAGTTAATCCCCTCACTGCACTGTTTGCAAAGCCCTGTATTACCAAAAAGTCTGTATCCCAGGAAGTATACAGTTTCCATTTTCCTAAAAATGTCTCTCTTTCAATAGTCACTGATTAGCTGGGTGGAACAGGCAGATGTGACAAAGAAGAAACGAACTCAGAAATTACCAGAAAAACTGGTGACTGAGAGATCATTGATGACTTTAAAAATCAGTGGGAAAAGCTAGATTTGGGGAGGCAAACATGGACAAGGGTGAATAATTACAGTATCAACACTGTTCCCAGTCATGCTACTTCTGGTTATAAGGAGTAACCTAAATGGGGTGATTCCTCCAATCTTGCCTGAGAAAACATTCTCTTTCTAAATTGAATTGTGACTGCAATATGCTTTACCTTCTAATGCTTGGTTTATTCATGTTAATAAAAGGGAAGAATAAATAAAAATGCTTTGAAACTTCGAAACACTTACCCAGTGCGAGACTGACCGACTTTATCACAAATATCCAAAATGAGGCCCCAATCCTCAGCAGTATTCATCTCACTGGTTGCTTTCTCTACATATTATAAAAAGAAATCACAGAAATGTTATTGTTTTTATTTTAAGAGGTAAATGATCACATTCAAATTATCAAACTGTAGTGTAATCAAATATCAACAATCAGAATAGCTGTCAGTGTTTGCTTAATGAAATATTTAAATCCATCTTTAAAAGGCAGTAGGGCACCTTTAGTACCTATCACAATTATTTTCCCCATTCACACTTCATTTGTTACTTAGCATAAAAAAATAGGCCATTGATTTTTTTCCTTATAAACTCATACACATACACATGCACAAACACACCAACGCACACACACACACACACAGAGGTCTATCCCTTTCTGCATATACAAAGATTAAAATAAGGAATATTTTCCTTGTCAAATAATTCTTAGCTTTAGTTGCCAGCAGAAGAACATGACTAAGTACAGATCTCTATCAAAATGTTTCAGGTAATCAAATTAGTTAATTATCTAGTTTTGTTGATTTTGGTTTCTAAGAAGGGGGGTGGGGAAACCAAATCCAGCTTTAATTGAATATTTTCCCTTAAATAAAAACTTGACAAGTTCAAAACAACAGAGGTATGGCAGACTGAACCAAATCATCTAATTTAGCTCCCTTTCTTAATTACAATAAAGGTATTTTTTTTTAAGACAAACACACAAGGATAAGGAAAACATAAGAAGCAATTAACACCAACAATATCTCAAAAGCTATAGGACAATATAGATACATTGCAAACTACTTAGAAAGTAGATCTAAGAAAGGTGAATCACATATTGGCAGTAAGAAAAAAAAAAAAGAAGCTTAAGGAAAAAAAAGCTTAAGAACCAGCATCAGAAAATTCAAGCACTGGTAGCAGAAAAATGCCTGTGATTGAGAATGAAGTAGAAAAGAGGATTTCAAGGTAGCAAAAGGGGTTAATGCTGTCTGAAAGGTGGGTAGTCCCTACTTTGCTTCCTTACTCAAGGGCTCTAATAACCATCTCTCACCTTCTGAGCAAATGAGTGATGGTTTACTTTCTAGAGGTAAAGCAAATTTTTTCTAGACAAGGAGACACCACGTACAGTTGAGACTTAGGCACCAAAAACAGGGAATTACTTCCATTTTCTAGTGCAGCATGTAAGGGGCTTGGAAGTTATCACTTCACCCTAACGAGTAAAATGCTAAATAAACAAAGTGAAAAATCAACAACTCTTCTTAGATCCGTCAGAAGTGAGGTCACAGGGCAAACTGCTGCCCTCAAAATTAGATATACAGACAGGTGGATACACAGAATCACAACTTAACAGAGCAGAAACCCAGGAACAAGTACTGGGTACAAAACTGTGTACTGAAACTGACAAACTGCTGGAGGGTAAGTGTGCACAAGTCTGAGTCACAACTCCAGAGATGCCTAGACATGGGGGAGTCCCAACACTTCTGTGTGTTTAACTTCCATGGGCTCTCCCAGTTTCTCAAGAATACCACAGAAAATTTTCCCTATTTTTCCACTGGGAGGGAAACAGTAACTATCTTTAAATATGCCAGAGCATTCTCTTCTTAACAAGGTCTACTCTCAAAAGAAATTATTTTACCAGCACCTAACCAACTAGGGTTTCACCAGAGATTAACTTACCTGGGGAAAGGGAAATTCCCAACTCCAGCCTGCTCTAGCCATCCAGGTGGGAGAAGGGGAATATCCAACTCTAGCCCACTCTAGCCATCTTGTCCCACCTAAGAGAGTCTGGGGGATGGACACTGAGAAGCTCATGAGAAATTCACACCCCAGGGTCAGAGGCTCACTGAAAGCCTGAGACCCAGTCACGGGGTTATAGATAACTTACCATCACACCACTAAAGGCTGGTGTTCCTTTTATCCAAGACATCATATGCATCTCTCAGCAAGCCACACCAAAAGGCAAAGACCACAGTTGGAAGAGACAGAGCTAGCATCGGAACCAGACTCAGACGTGCCAGGGATGTTGAAATTATCAGACCAGGAATTTTAAAAACTATCATTGATATCATTGATATGCTAAGAACGCTAATGGAAAAAGTAGATAATATGCAAGAACCAAAGAACTATGTAAGCAGAGAGATGCAAATTCTAAAAAATAATAAAAAAAAAATACCAGAGATCAAAAATAGATAACAGAAATGAATGCCTCTGATGGGCTTGTCAGCAGTCTGGACACAGCTGAGGCAAGAATCTCTGAGTATGAGGATATGTTAATAGGAACTTCCAAAACTGAAAAGCAAGGAGAAAAAAATGACTGGGGAAAAAAAAATTGGAACAGATTACCCAAGAAATGTATAAGAGTTGTTACAAAGGCATAATTGGAATAGCTGAAAAGAAAAAGAGAGAAGAAAGAAATATTTGAAGCAAAAATTATTCAGAATTTCCTCAAATTAATGTTAAGACACCAAACCACAGGTCCAGGAAGCTCCAAGAACACCAAGCATAATACATGTCAAAAAAAAAAAAAAGAACAAAACCAAAAACAAAAAAATCCCAAAGCCCTCTACACCTTGGCATATGTTATTCAAACTGCAGAAGATCAAAGATAAAGGAAAAATTAAAAAGGAGCCAGAAGAAAAAAACCCCTACCTATTCAGTAGTAAACATAACAATTACATGACATCTCAGAAACCATGAAAGCAAGAAAAGAATGAAATGAAATGGTGTCGAGGAAAAAATATAACCAACAATCTAGGATTACATATTCTGTGAAAGGAGAAATAAAGACTTCTCAAAAAAAAAAATTTGAGGATATTTGCTGCCAGTAGACTGGCCTTGCAAGAAATGTTTTTAAAAGTTCTCCAGGGAGAAGATATAGGAAATATGTATATATGTGTATGTGTGTGTGGTGTGTGCAGGTGTGTGTATAAGTGAAATGAATCACAGCAAGGACACCAGGAAGAAGAGAGAAGAATTAGGAATAAGAATATTTTACGATTAGAGGTGACTGTACTACCACGGAAGTGGTGGAATGTTATTTGAAAGTGTACTTGGACTAGTTGTAGGTGGGCAAGGGTATAGTTCAGTGGTAGAGCATGTGCTTAGCATGCATGAGGTCTTGGGTTCAATCCCCAGTACCTCTAGTAAAATAAACAAACCAACCAACCTAATTAACCCCTCCCCAAAAATGTATATTATAAACTCTAGGGCAACCACTGGAAGTAGCAATATCTATATAACTGATACACTAAAAAAGAGAGAAAATGGAACCATATAAAATGTTCAATTAAACCACAAAAGGTAGGAGAAAAAGTGTAAGAAAAAACAGGAACAAAGAAGGGTACAACTAGAAAACCGTAACAGATATGGTAGATATTAATCCAACAATATCAATAATCACTTTAAATATTAATGGTCTAAATACACAGATTGCCAGAGTGATCAAAAAATGAGATCCAATTATATGTCAACTATAAGAACTGATTTTAAAGACACATATAGATTAAAAGCAAATGGATGGAGGAAGATATACCACGCTAACAGTAATGAAAAGGAAGTAAGAGTAGCTATACTAATTTCAGACAGAGCCAATCTTGGAGTAAGGAAAATTATCAGGGATAGAGGCATTACATAATAGTAAAGGGGTCAATTCTTCCGGAAGACAACAATCCTTAACATGTGTGCCTAACTACAAGAGTCTCAAAATAACTGACACAAAAATTACTGGAATTGCAAAGAGAAACAGATGAATACACTGGAGATTTCAACACGTCTCTCTCAGAAATGGACAGTTCCAATAGGCAGAAAATCAGTCAGGACAGAGCTGAACTCAACAACACCATCAATGAACTGGATATAATTGGAATCTGTAGACCACTCCATCCAAAAATAGCAGAACACATTTTTATCAAGCTCACATGGAACATTCACCAAAACAGATCGTATTCTGGGCTATAATGCACACCACAACAAATTTTAAAAACTAGAAATCAAACATGTCTGTTCACAGGCTACAGTGGAATTAAACTAGAAACTGTTAACGAGCTAGATGGGAAATCCCAAAATATGTGATCAAATAACACACTTCCAAGTAACACACAGATGAAAAAAAAAAAGAGAAATTTTAAAATATTATGAACTGAACAAAAATGAAAGTACAACCCATCAAAATTTGTAGGAGGCATTTGATATCAGTGCTGAATACATACGTTAGAAAATTATGGGAAATCTGAATACATACTTTAGAAAAGATCTAAAATCACTAATATAAACTTCCCCCTTAGGAAACTAGAAGAGGAACTTAAATTCAAAAAAAGGAGAATAAAAAAATTAGAATAAAAATCAATGAAATTGAAAACAGAATTAGAGAAAAATCAGTACAACCAAAAAGCTTGTTGTTTGGAAGGACCAATAAAATCGGTAGGCAGGCTAACAAAAAAAAAAAAAAGAGAGAGAGAGAGAGAAAACACAAATCATTAATATCAGAAATGAAAGAGGAGAACTCACTACAGATTTCACGGACATAAAAAAGATATTAAATAAATGTTACCATGAGTTAATAATACTGAGATGGTCATGGGAGCCTTTAAATTATAGCCAGTCAGTCAGAAGCCCAGGTAACATCCTGAACTGTCACGTGAAGTGGGGAGTGAGGGCAGTCTTCTGGGACTAAGCCCTTCGCCTGTGGAATCTGACACTATCTCTAGGTAGGTAGAGAGGGTCAGAACTGGGCTAAATACATATGTGGGACATCGAGGCAGTGTTCACTGAAAATCGGAGAACTGCTTGATGGTGTTGGAAAGAAACATAAAATCATGAACAACTCTATGCCCACAAATTTTGATAACCTAGATAAAATGAACCAAGTCCTCAAAAGACACATCTACCAAAACACAAACAAGAAAAAAATGGACAATCTGAAGAGGCCTGCATCTATTAAAGCAATTGAATGAGTAATTAATAACCTTCCAGAACAGAAAGCACCAGGCACAGACAGGTTAATGGTGAGTTCCACCAAACATTTAAGGATGAAATTATACCAATTCTCTACCAGCTCATCCAGAAGACAGAAGCAGAGGGAATATTCTAAACTCGTTCTATGAGAACCCTATTACTAACGCCAAAGTCATTAGTAGAAAAGAAAGCTACAAATCAGTATCTCTCATGAAAACAGATGCAAAAATCCTCAACAAAATATTAGCAAGTTAAATGCAACACGGAAGAGAGCAACTAAGAAACAAGAGCCTGTGTAAGAGGAAAAACACTTCAAAAAGAAGTAATTGGGAGGGGGAGGCAGGGTGTAGCTCAGTGGCAGAGTGCATGCTTAGCACGCACAAGGTCCTGAGTTCAATCCCCAGTACCTACACCAAAAAAATAAACAACTAAATAAACTTAATTACTACCTCTCCCCCAAAAAGAAGTAACTGTTGTCTTCTGAAACAAAAAGAGATCAAAATAGAAGGTAACCTATATTGACAGGAGCACTGTAACTCCAAGAACAGATATGCTGACAGACAGCATCACCAAGATCCTCACTAACATTTCCATTTTTTAACCTGAGATGGTTTGGGGGTGGGAAGCCTGATCCATATCAAGATTCCTATCTTTAATAATGGGTTTTGGTGATGAGACAACAGAATTCCTGCTCCCCCATTCCCATCCAAGCCCCAGGCAACTTGTTCAACAGGCAACACTCATTTCCCCATTCTGACTTACTACCAAGAGATGGAGGTCAGTCATAGCCAGTTCAAAAGCAGAAAATAGAAAGCAGTCAACTCTGTCCAAATTCTTTGTAGGTTTACAATACCTGATCCATATCACCCCATCCCGACCCCGGGGTTACAGCAACACCTACCAGTTAGTCACTGCCACTGGAGGACTAGAATAAATATCTAAAAGGACAGCAGCGGGTGAAAACCAATGGGTAGTGGTAGGCAGGGTACCTATGCCCAGTCCCCTTACCATTTTCTAAAATGGAAGTTAACAAAGGAGCTATTCATACAAACAAATTCCTTTTCGAATTAACACAAATGTCCAAAACATCTGAGACCTTGGTAAGGTGACTTATTTGCAGGAAATTACAAAATCTGCATAGATATTCAACAAAATGGAGTAAGCTTCTAGTCTATGACAGGCTCTATCTGAAGTACCAGACTCTTAAAAAAGAAAATGAAACAGGTACATAGAGATCTGAATACACGACAGAAAAAGTGTCACAGAAAAAAAAAAAAATGCAAAGCCTGAAGCAAGCTGAAAAAAAGATAAAAGACCTGTGAGGAGAAAAAAGGAGTATCAGGAAAGGCTTCTTGATATATTTAGAAACTAAGACGAGAACAGAATTTAAGTGGAGACAGTAAAGTTATGAAAACTGAAGAGAAGTATAAAGAAGAATGTACACTGCCTGAAATAGAGACTACTTTATGAAAGGCAGGAAGTACTCTAAGGCATAAAATACAAAATGAGGTATCTCTATTCATTCAAGAAACATCAGAGAGCCAAGAAAATTCTGAGCAGGGAAATAATCTGATCAGAGCTTGACTTCTGGAAAAAAAATGAATCTATTGCCAATACGCAAAAATGGTTTCAAAGAGGGAAAAGAAGAAAACATAATGAGAAACTCAACATTAGTCTGGAAACTAAATAGGTTACTTTAAAAACTAATTTTGAAATGCTGTTTAATTTGTTCTCACTGGCCAGGAGGATAACTGAGTCCAATTTACCTGTTGAAGCTTCCATAATTGTAAATCCCTTGAAAATAACAATTTCTACTTTGGGTAATTCTTTCAATATTCATGCTCGCAGCCTAAATGTTCAATAAATACTAAGTCTAATTACGTAACTGCACTATGAATCCATAAATGTCATAGAAACACAGACTTTGACTAGCATCTACTTCAGCAGTTTTCAAACTTCACTTTTCAATGCAGAAGCCCCCTACAGTGTAACTCTGATGCTAACTACCCCAGAGTCAGCCCAGGCTTCGCAAGTCTCACCTCACTTAAGACACAAGAAACAAGCTCTGGGGTTCCCGGGCCACATGCACTTCTGACCAACTGGCTACAAATTTAGAGGTTTCCAGTAGCCCCTCAGGCTCAATAAGTCACTATAACAACTCACAGAACTCAGGAAAGCACTTATTATTATAATTTTATTATAAAAGATACAAATGTCAACCAGCCAATGAAGAGATATGCACAGGACTAGGCCTGGGAGGCTCTCAAAGGTGAAGCGTCTGTGCCCTCAGGACTCATCCTCCTGGCACAACAATGTGTATCACCAACCAGGAAGCTCAACGGAGGTTTGCTGTCCGGAGTTTTTACTGGGGTTTCATCAAGAAGGCATGACTGACTGAATGACTGGCCACCTCCTGGAACTCAATTTCCAGGCCTCTTCCCCCTTTCTGGAGGTTTAGTTGACATCACATGACTCAAAGCCCCAACCATCTACAACCAAGGCTAGTCTTTCTGGAGTGACCAGCCCCTAAGCTGAGTCATCTCACTAGCGTAAACCAAGGTATTGTCCCAGGAGCCCACTATGAATAAGAAAGATACTCCTATCACTCAAGAAATTCCAAGTATTTAGAGGTTCCCTTCCAAAAAGCAGGGACAAAGACTTGTAGAATTCTTTACTATTCAATAATCTTTCTTTTTATAAGAAAAACTTTTCTTAAAAGAAATCCAACACACAAAGCAAGTCCTAGTGGAACTGCTCTAATTGAGGAGTCCCAGATCCCTGCCTCATACATCCCTCAATCCCTTTGAAGCCCAAGAAGTCCTGCTAAACAATATCCTCCAGTCTAATATTTACAGTCCATGGATTCGGGGTCTACAGGTCAAAAGTAGAAAAAAAAAAGCCAGAAAGTTCCGAACACAAAACTTGAATCTGCTGTACATGGGCAACCATTCACATAATATTTACATAGCATTTACATTTTATTAGGTTTTACAGGTAATTTAGAGATGATTTAAAGCATATGGGGAGTTATGCATAGATTATATGAAAACACGATGCCATTTTCTGTCAGGGACTTGAACACCTGCAGTTTTGGTGTCCATGGGGGGCTTGGAACCAATCCCCTGCAGATATTAGGGATGACTGTACTTCATCTTAGAAAAAGAAAGCAAGTATCACTTTGATCCGGTACTGGATTTAAATATTTAATTCATCATCCTCACTGACTGGTAGCCAAGCAGACTTTTTTAAAAGCTTAGTGCATTTTTTAAAAAGAACACACTTAAATCTTAAAACTTATCACTTTATTTAAAAATAAACATCTAAGCTTATTAAAACTTAACTTATTAAGAAGTTAATAGTTAACTAGAAATGACAGGCTTATGTCTGATCAAATATAAATTGCCTATTATCATAACTAAAGATGATGTCAATAAAGGCATACCCAGCAGTGTCTGGTTATAGTCATCAGCAGATACTTATGCTAAACACTGTCCTATGCATAAACACGATCAGTATCTGACACAAACTTACGTACACAGATCAGAAATGCATCCCATTTAAAATTGTTCACGTTATTTACTGATGATATCTCACAATCAAGAATGGTAGCACAGTGCCTCTCAGTTACAACAAATATTTTTAAAATCGGAAAAATATAAACTACCAGGAGCAGTTCAACATGGTTTTGTGAATAGCAAATAAAGTCAAAACTATTTATTTTCTAAGACAAAAACATTGTTTGTGGGAAAGGAAAAAGTGACAAGCAAAAATAACACAGACTTGCTTCTAAAGAATTCAAAGCTTCATAATGATCTCATTTTATCCCCAGATTATCTTTACCCTTATACTCAAAAAGAAGAGGCTGAGAAATCTGCCTAGAAGTACCCAGAAAAATCCCACACTAAGCCTTACTTAAATTTCAATGGTCTTCTCAATGGATTGAAGAACTTTTTTTCTCATAAATAGCTACTGCTGATTTTCTCAAAATTTATGACTGCCAAAGATTTGGGAAGGTGAGAAATGCTAACAGGATGACTGTCCATCATGTTCAGGCTGCAGGAAAAAGCTTGTCATTCAATCAGCTTGGACATATAACACTGCATCAAAAATGGCCATTGGAGAAAGCAAGTCCTAAAGAAATTACCCTTTTTTGGAGACTTCAGAATCAATTTTTCAAAAATGTTTCATCAAATATCCCAGTCTCTCCTCACCATTGGAAATTATATAGGAAGAGCAATCTGAAGCTCTTCTACCCAGAGAAGGACGTCAGCATCAAAGGAACAGCATGAAAGGATCTCAGAAAAGAGCACAAAATAGAAATGAAAACCTAGAACCATTAGAAAGATGAGCTAACGGGAGAAACAAAATAGGAACAGAAGAAACAATGAGTACAATTTCTTAACCCAGTGGGTATCAGACCTTTAACAGATCTGTATTCTGGATTTTCACATTTTTCTCCTTAGTATGTTTTCACAGTAGCTGATTCCATCCCTTAGAACCTGAGCAGTCTCCAAAGGCTCCACACCTAAGCCTAACCATATCCTAAGAGGAGGTAAGATGTGTCCATCGTATACTATATGACAGGTACTGGGCTAAGTGCTTTACCTGCATCATCTCCTTAAAACAACCTTAATGCAGACCAATGAAGAGAAAAGTACGTCAGGTCAGAGGATCCACACCTGAAAAAGCAGTAGTATAAAACCAACAAGGAAATACACCTCAAGGAAAAGAGTGGGAGGTGAGGCAGACAGGCAAAAAGGAGCCAAATGCTGAAAGGTCTTAGATGCCAGGCTGAAACGTTCCAATTCTGGTGAAAAGCTGAAGAGTCACTGAAATACTTTAATCAGAGGAGTCGTATGATTACATTCACATTGTAGAAATATCACTGCCACCTGGAAAATGAGTGGTGACAGACTGGAGGCAGGGTTAACAGTTTGAGGCTACTGACAGAAGGGGCAGTGAGAAGAGAAAGGATGGGAGCTGAGTGGAGAGACAAATGACATCTCTAAAGGAGATGACAATGACTGGAGTAAGACAGCAGCACGGAGGTACAGAGAAGTGACGGGATGCTGGATGTGTTTTTAAGTAGAGCCAAAAGATCTTGCTGACAGTATGGATGTGGAGTGCAAAGGAAAAAGACAACTCAGTGATGACTCTAAACACTAGGGATGAGTGACAGTATCACTGGTGCCATCTACTCAAACAGGCAAGGATGAAGGAATGAATAGGTTTGGGGAAGAAACCAATAATAATTATTATATCTACATCCCATATTAAAGATAAGGAAACTGAGGCACAGAGTATCTAAGCAACTAACCCAAAGTCACACTGCTGATAAGCAGCAAACCTGGGGACTGAATTCAGGGAATGTAGCTCCAGAGTCTGAATTCTTAACACTAAGCTAAAGTGCCTCCTAAGCCTCCAAGGAGAAAAAAAAAAAATCAAACAAAAAAAAAAAAAAGAAAAAAAGGTCTAGAACCAAGCCTGGGGCTCAGTTCAACATTCCAAAGTCACAAAAAGGAGAAGCCAGATAGACTAAAAAAAGAGCTAAGCAGAAAACTAGAAAAAGTTTGGTATCCTGGAAACCAAATGAATAAAGTACATCAAAGAGGAATGTAAGAGATCAACAAAGAAATGGACTAGGAATTGACCAACGGATTTGGCAAGATGGAAGTCACCAGGGACTTTGAAATAAAAACTTGATGGAATTAGTTATCTTTATAATTCAAGAGTTGAACTTAGGAAGACATATGATGTCCAAAATGAGACCCATATATTCAGTAAATGTTTACTGAATGTTTATTAGTGCTGGTCTACACGTTAGGGGTGCAGTGGTGAACAAAACAAACAAAAATCCCTGTCCTTCTGGAGCTCACATTCTAATTACACATTTAGGAATTTCTTCACCAGTATTTTACCTCTTTATGTGAAATGTTTTGTTGCATAAATCAGCCAGTGAATTTCTGATTCACCTTTTTGAGTTTTTTTTTTTAATTGGGTTATAGTCAGTTAACAATGTTGTGTCAATTTCCGGTGTAGAGAACAATTTTTCAGTCATATATGAATATACATTCATTTTCATATTCTTATTCACTGTGAGCTACCACAAGATCTTGTATATATTTCCCTGTGCTATACAGTATAATCTTGTTTATCTATTCTATATATACATGTCGTATCTACAAATCTCGAACTCCCAGTCTGTCCCTTCCTACTCCCCTCCCCCATTGGAACCACAAGTTTGTATTCTATGTCTATGAGTCTGTTTCTGTTTTATATTTAAGTTCATTTGTCTCTCTTTTTTTTTTTAAGATTCCACATATGAATAATCTCATATGGTATTTTTCTTCTTTCTGGCTTACTTCGCTTAGAATGACATTCTCCAGGGACATCCATATTGCTGCAATTGGCATTGTATTGTGTTTTTTATGGCTGAATAATATTCCATTGTATAAATATATCACAACTTCTTTATCCAGTCATCTGTTGATGGACATTTAGGCTGTTTCCATGTCTTGGCTATTGTAAATAGTGCTACTATGAACATTGGGGTACTGGTGTCTTTTTGAATTAGGGTTCCTTCTGGATATAGTGGGATTACTGGGTCATTTGGTAAGTCTATTCCTAGTCTTTTGAGGAATCTCCTTACTGTTTTCCACAATAGCTGCACCAAACTGCATTCCCACCAGCAGTGTAGGAGGGTTCCCCTTTCTCCACAGCCTCTTCAGCATTTATCATTTGTGGACTTTTGAATGATGGCCATTCTGACTGGTGTGAGGTGATACCTCATTGTAGTTTTGATCTGCATTTCTTTGATAATTGAGTTTATTAGTTTATTGATGAATAAAGTTAAAGGCATTTAATTTTAAAGAAGTACAAATATATGCTAATGTTAAATGATAAATGTATCAAGTGAATTGGTGGCAGTGCTTTAATATCACTGACATACTGATAGACAAAGTGAGAAGAAATATTGGAAAATGTATTCTACATACTATATTCTATATGCTATACTAGTAGAAAATTTTAAATGAAAGTCTGTTGGACTCTGTCCAAGGATTATTTACTGGGAGTCTCTGGCAGGTCTTCTTAGATAACCTTTCATGATATTTTGATACATGGATCATGAGGAGAGAATTGATTCAAACACTAAAACCTGACTAACTTTAAAAAGTAAGCTTTTCTGTAGCAAAACAATGTTCAAGAAAGCTTACTGTCAAGCAGGCTCAACTGACACATTCTCAGATTAACAAACTTGTATTAAGTACCTACTCTGTAGCAATCAATAAAAAGAATTAAGGAGCATAATACAGGATAGAACTATCTTTAATGCTAAATACTCTGGTAAGGACAAGTGTTACAGGACTTCAGAAAAGGATGGAGATTACAGTGGGCTAGAGCAGTGTTTCTCAATTGGAAGCTGTTTTGTACCCCCAGCGTACATTGGGTTATGTCTGGAAATGTTTAAATCATAACTGGTGTTTGGGTGGGGAGAGGTCAGGGATGATGCTAAACACCCTACATTGCAGAGGACAGATTCCCATAACAAAGACATTTATCTGGTCCAAACTGTCGTCGTGTCGCTAATGGGAACACTAGGTTAGGGTAATCAGGAAATGATTCAGGTATGAGTTGGATTCTGAGTTGCCCTTTTAATCATGTGGACATGTAGAAAAGTAGAAGAAATAATACAAGCAAAGCTATAAAGACAAGAAGGAGCCTGCACTTGAACTGGGTGGCGTAGGTACTGGGAAAGGGTTTGACATTAAGAAATTTATCTGAATTCAATGGAAATGTAGGTTCAAAAGGCAGTAGGATATAAAGGTGACTGGGTAGTTGGAAGCTAAATTCTACACGACCATGAAAACTAGATCAAGGTGCTGGAAACAGAGGCAGCAGGTATTAAGAAACTGTTTTATTTTGAGCATTTGCCCCGGAAATTAATGCAATAAGTTATAAAACTGCTTCAGATCAACCATGTCTTACTCATCACTCTACCTCTTAAGTCGCTGAGTGGTGTCCTGTAAATAGTGCACTAAGTGCTTATTAAATAAAATGTAACTTTCCAATTATTTATTTATTAAATATTACTGGTGATCTCTAAAGTTCCATCCATGGCTAAGATTCAGGACATTCATTTAAACCAGAACAACAACAAAAATCTATCATTTAGTTGGTGCCTACTGTATAGAGACACTGTAGG
The DNA here is from genome assembly GCF_048564905.1 of Vicugna pacos. Taxonomy (NCBI): domain Eukaryota; kingdom Metazoa; phylum Chordata; class Mammalia; order Artiodactyla; family Camelidae; genus Vicugna; species Vicugna pacos. Next base: position 21,220,638 of record NC_133021.1, on the reverse strand, counting down.
CAGCCCTCTACACATATTATTTCATTGAACAAACAGAATGTGATTTTCCTCTCTTTAAAGATGAGGGACATTGGCACTCAAAGAGCTTAAGAAACTTGTCCACGATTTCACTCTGAGCCAGGCAATGACAGATAGGATTGAACACTTTTCTTGTCTTAATTTAACTCAAACCTTCAAGCTTCAGTAGCATGCTGGAAGTTAAGAGTTAAAAAGCAAAATTCAACACCCATTTTTCATAATCAAAACATACAAAGACATAAAAAGCAATTCCATAAGGTTGTCAGTATTCTTTACGACAGCAATGGCCCTTGATATTCAACTCGCTTTCATTTCACATTTGGTGTGCCAAGGTAGTCAGTCCCTCGATGCATTCAAATTACCCCCAAAATTCTCTCCCTGAAAACTCAAACTCCTGTAATTACTGCCGCAGACCAGAAAATAAATAAACACAAAGCTAACCTGTTGAATTTGTATGATCAGTACCTAAAACCAATGATTCAGGGGGAAAAAAAACATTTCAAGTTCAGAACAAATCGGCGTTTCAGACTCAAGGTCCATTTCACGCTTCTTAAAGTACTGAGACCCAGTCCAAGGAAGGCAGCCCCGTGGCTCAGGTCCGCAACTAGGTTTCGGTTGTTGCCAAGTATTCCATTTTTCATCTCTCCCAACATCTCTGAGAGTCTACCCTTCACCAGAAGCTCTTTCCTCCCTTCAACGGTTATAAAACAGATTTTACAATCCTCTAAGGAGGCTAAACTAAAACATTCCCCTAGTTCCAAACGTTTGACGTCTGTCCTGGGGAAGACTTTATTATAGGGCTTATCAACCTACGCTAGCTGATACCCCCTAGCTCTCAGCTCTTCTCCCAGAAGGAAGCCCTGTCCCGGCACCAGACGCTACACCAGCTGTTCCTCCGCGGCCTGCTCCATCAAGCTTTTGAGCAGTTCTTTCAGAACCCACAGCCCCAGCTCAAGGCCCCTTTCGCAGGCTCTCTCAGTCCCATTTCTTTCCAAGAGGATGCGCCAAGCTCCCAAACCTCCTCCGAACTCTGACAGAAAGAGCCTCAGGAAAAGGGAAAGAACTCGGCCCGGCCCAGGGGTCCAGAACATACGCGGAGAGCGGGCAGAGGGGGCTCGCAGTCCGGCGAGGGGTGGACAGGGAGCGGCAGAAGCACCTACCAACATCCTGATCGAAGGGATTGGTGGCAAAGAGAGGCATCTCCACTGCGTGCAGAGGTGTCCGCAGGGACTCCCCCTCGACACCACGGGAGTCCAGGTGCGACTCAGGTAGGAAGACTCCTCAGGCCAAAACAGCGACCGACACGGACTCCACAGGGTCTGCGACAGCTCCTCCACTCGCCGACCCTCGACAACCACGGCAGCAGCGGCGGCGGCGGCGGCAACAGCAAAGGAGCCGAGAAGGCCCCCGGCGTGGAGCCTGTCGGGAATCTGGGCGCCCACGGCGCTGCCTGTCCAGAACCTACCCGGAACCTGCCCCGCCAAAACAGGACCAACCAAGGGCCCCCCCATCAAGACCTCCTTTTTATTAGCCGCACAGGAGAGTGGCAGTCATGCTTGAGTTTTCTGCTTTGCCCTTGGCCATGAGCCTCCGGAGGATGGGGTCCTCCAGGCGCGCCGAAGCCGACTAGCGAGCCCAGGCGTGAATCAGACTGAGCAAAAAGAAAAGGGTCGCGTCTGGCTGGAGGGAGACCCTCTTTTCCCCTCACGCTGTCGGTTGTCTTAACTTTGTGGTCCCTATGGAGGGGAGATGCAAATTCCTTCACTCGGTGTGGGGGCGCAGCTAAGTAAAAAGGCTATGAGTTCAATTTGCTGTCTGCGGTGACAAGAAACCTGCTTGGGTGAAGTCAAGTGATCGGGACGGATTGGCCCGAATCCCTAGGAGGGGAGTGTCAGGGCGCGCAGCTCCCTCGGAGAGGCTGGAAGGCTGGCACCTTGCGCAGAGTCCCGATCGCCCGGCTTCAGAAACTGTCAAAAGTACTTCTAGTTGGGTGGTGGCACCTCCTGACTAACTCTGCAGCCACTAAGCAGTTACGGGAATTGGAAAATCAGTTGCACAATCCAAGAAGGTCTACAATAACCCCGCAAAGCCGAGCCAAAAAAGAAAACTGAAAAATGGAGCTTCCGATTGATTCGTGACTAATAATAACTTTAAATATTTAGTAACTTTATTTGTGAGTTTATTTAACAAAATATTGTCTATATCATGTAAAAATTTTAAGAAGCATCTGCTAGAAATTTTGCGTTCCACTTGGAACAGACTTAGAGCATCTTGCACGTAAATTGAAATTATGTTAATTTACCAAAATTGAAACATTTCCAAACGTGGCTTGTGAACGTTTACAACATGTCAACAACGGGATTAGCATTGTAGTGTAGGAAGAATGCTTACAAAAATCTCTGCCTTGTGAGTAAGAAGGCAGCTGTATATGCAAGCCAGGAAGAGAGTCCTTCCCAGAACCTGATCATGCTGGCACCCCGATCTCAGATTTTCTGCCTCCAAAACTGTAAAAATAGAAATAAAATAAAATAAAAATAATAATTCCTACTGTTTAAGCCACTAAGTCTATGATATTTTCTTACGGCAGCCGAGCTAACACCATTCTTCACACCCCTGCTGGAATGATTTTTCTAAAACACAAATCTGATTATGTTATTCCTGTAAAATTCTCATATGGTTCTTCAGTCATTCAATAAATAATTATTAACTCTTTATTTGTGCCAAGTACTAGTCTAGATGCTGGAAATATCAGAGAGATAAAAGCTCCATGTGAGATAGGGTTTTAGGGAGTATAGCCTATGGGGAATACAGGCTTGAAAGAAATAATTAAATCCGAATTCTTTGGTGTTACATCCTCACTGAACTGGCCCCTGAGAACTTCATTTTTTTCATAGTCTTTTTTTTTCAGACTCTCTCCTTTAGTCCTTCCACTGGGCCCATACTTTCCACGTCTTCAAACAAGACTTTCCTACTCCGATTCTATACCTTCTCTAAACAAACCTCCACTCAGATTTCACTTCCCCAAAGCCCGTTCTAACTCAGCACCTGAGCTGTAATAGATATGCCATAAATATTTGTTAGTTAGTTGATTACTGGCCATTTCTATCACAGCACTTAATGATACTATATTTGTTCCAGGTGTCTTTTACGACATTAAAAACCACCCCAAATTTAGTGACTTAGGGCAACAAAAATCATTTATTTTGCTTGCAAATCAAAATTTTGTTCAGAGCTCCACAGACACAGCTTATCTCTCTTCCACATGGTGTCAGCAGGGGTGACTCAAAGGCTGGGATGACTCTACACCTGGGGCTGCAATCATCTGAAGGTGTGCACCCTGCTGTGTCTGGGAATTGATGCTGGCAGTTGGCTGGGCCATTGGGGCTGTTGGCCAGAATATCTATGTGGGACTTCCTGTGTGTCAGCATATTGGACTGAGCATTGCAAGGGGTGGGAAGGGGAGACTGCCAGTTTCTTCAGAACCTGAGCTAGGAAGAGGACACAGGAGCATTTCAGTCATTTCCTACTGGATAAGCAGTTGCAGCCTCTATAGTCAAGGGGAAAGGAAATAAAATCCATCTCTCAATGGAAGGAGTATTAAAGAATTTGGGGGCCATATTTGAAAGCTGCCATACTACTGTAACTTTTTACTTGTTGATGACTCACATATCTCTATACTTTCAGGCTTTTCACAGTAAGGGTTCCACAAGTATTTGTTAAATATAGTAAACATGTCATTAAATTGGCACACTTCCATTACCAGTCACGAGGGAGTAACAGAATCTGGACTTCCCTTTTCACCATAACCCAATAGGACGTGGGGGAAAATACATGAGACAGTTGATTTCAGATCTGAAACAACAGACTGTGGCCCAAGGAGAAAGGAAACAAACAGTGAGCCCTATGACAGCCACAGCTTTCTGTCAGGGTCAGTTTCTGGACTGTGCCACAGGGAGGGAAAACCCAAACAGAACCAAATGGGATCGTGAATGACATTTCAGAATGATGAAGGGGTAAATTCACCGAAAAGACATAATAGTTGCAAATGTGTATTAACCTAATGACAGAACTTGAAGAAAAAAAAGGAAGCAAGACTTACAGAGGAGAAATAGATACATCTGTAGTTTTCCTGTTTGTTTTGTCGTTTTTTATTGAGTACATCCATAGTTTTGTTAGCTATTTTAATATTCCTTTCTCAGGTAAAGATAAAGCAAATAGAAAATCAGTAATTACATAGAAGACTCAAAGCACACTCTCAACCAACTTGACCAAATTGACATTTATGATGGCCCACCCAAACACTGAAAGATAAACATCCTTGCCAGGTAGATACAGAACAGTAACAAAGATATGCTGGCTTTATAATGACTCAAAATAATTTAAAGGATAAGATTAAATAGATTTTGTTCCTTGATGAAAACAGAATTAACTCAGGAAGATAACAAAGGTATCTGAAAATGTTCAACTTATGTACAGATGAAACAATACAGTTCTAAATAACCTCTGTGTCAAAGAAAAATCAGAAAATATTTTGAACTGGATGAAAGTGAAACCAACCAATCAAAATTTGTGAGATGCAATTAAAGTGATGCTTAGAGGAATACTTGAAGCATTAGATATTAGAAAGATCTAAACTCAATGAAGGGGGAAGGTATAGCTCAACTGGTAGAGTGCATGCTTAGTATTCCCCAGTACGTCCTCCAAAAGTAAAGAAATAAATAAACCTAATTACCTCCCTCCCCCTCAAAAAAACCTAAGTAAATAAATCACCCTTCATAATATTTTTAAATAAATAAAGTAGAATAAAATCTATGAGCTAAGCTGCAAACTTAAGAAAGAAAAAAATTCAAATAAGTAGAAAGGGGAAATAATAAAGATAAAACCAAAAATCAATGAAATAAAACACAAACAATAGAGAAAATCAATAAAACCAAAATTTAATCTTTTTTAAATCAATAAAATTGGCAAAACTCTACTTAGATCAAAAAATAAAGAGGGAACACACAAATTATCAGTATCAGGAATTAAAGCAGCAGCATGACTATAGATCCTGTAAGTAAAACATTATGGAAATTCAATAATATTAAATTAAAACATTCATAAAGGAATTTTCTGTTAAAAAACTTTACACCAATGAATATGACAACATAGGTGAAATGGAAAAAAAATGCTAGAAATAAAAGTTATCACAACTGGGTTAGGAAGAAACAGAAATTAAATTCTTTAACTCCACAAAAATCTCTAGGCCCATGAATTTAATAGTGAATTCTATCAAAATTGAAGTTTGTGATGTCAGCACTTATCAAATTGCACATTTTAAGTATGTACAGACTATTACATGTCAATTATACCTCAATAAAGCTGTTTAAAAATCACTAGAAAGAATATCCTTTGCAACAATTTATAGTTTTGAGGGAACATTTTAGACAATTACTTAAAAATGGAAAAAAGATAAAAATGTTTGAAAACCACAGCGTCGGCCCATTCCCAGCAAGATTGCCCCATCTCCCCAACCTTTCCTAATAGATAATTCTAAAAGAACTGCTTTTTTTGACTAACAAGTTTAACTTTTTTTTTTTTTTGAGCAGGTTAGACCCATTCTCAAAATGCAAGGGTCTATAAATAGACTTTTCACAACAAAGGATAGTTTTATAAGAAATATAAACTCCCTTGATTCTTTATAGCTCAACTCCTGACTTCCACCTTTGCCTCTTTTCCTATTATAAAGATTATATATTTCCTTTAACCTAATAACTGTGAAAGGCTGGGTAACTGGATTAGCACCATTCTCTCACCAGCTGGTCATGATTCATGGCAATTCCGCTGACTCAGTTTTGCAGCTGGTGTATCATGAAGGATCTTTTGGAAAATAAAGAATCTGCTCCTCACCAAGGAATCAAAGACTTTTCAGGGGCTTTCCTGCATGTTAAAATAAGCCACAGAATTTCAAAACAGATGACTCCAATCATAAAGGTATCTCATAGTTTCTAGGTACAGTGAGAAATGTATCTGCTCACTAAAGGCAATTGACAACAAGAAAAAAGGCAGCTTCATTTTAAAATTCCCTGGCTATATCTATGCCTATGTAGCAAATAGTCCCCCAAAGGAGCATTTAAAATGCTACTTTTTTTTACTATAACTCAATAAAATAAAATTTAAAAACTAACTAAATAAAATAAAATGCTACTTTTTAAATTGTGTTTAGTCTAACATAATTAATGTTTGTAATAGCATATTGTATGTTTCATTTCATTTTCCTGATCAATTTTGTAAGATATGAAATGGTTCTTCGGTAATGAAGTTCTTACTTGTAATAATGCACCTAGAGAACAGAAAGATTTTACTTACAAAGATTTGACTTTCAATTGTCTATCTAGAACCAAATTTGTATGATTGATGCTGTTTTAGAGGAGGTTCTAGTAAGCTCTAGGTAACAACATCACTGTGTCTCAATTTTCACACCAATAAAAAATTAAATTAATTCAAAATTAAATTATTCCTTCCAAAACACAGTGCTCAATTTATCATTTTCTAGATCAACACTTCTATGTTTAGAGGTTTCTCACTGTTAACTATTTGGTTCTCATTCTCTTTTTTGTATTTGCTTTTAATTGTACGTCCATTACTCACTTCTGCTACATTGCACAAATAACTAACTCTCCTCCTGAATCCATCAGCTTCATCTCTGCCTGATATTCATTCCTATTGTGGTATCTGCAAGTAGAAAAATTGGTTAAATTTTTAAGGTTTTTTTCCTCTTAAATTAATGACATCACTTCCCATTAAAGATATTATTGCTTTATCCTACTAAAATAACCAAACCAAGCCTAATCAAGTTTTATCACTACATGCTAAAAATAAGCATGACAAATCATTAACATCACTAACACACATCACTAACCCTATTTAATTGCTAGATTTGTTATAAAGCCATGATAATCAGGATGGTATGGTAACTGGTATAAAGATGGACAAATAGATCAATGGAACAAAACAGACATTTCAGATACATATCCATACATATATAGACAACTGATTTTTGACAAAGGTAAATAAATAATTCAGAGGAGAAAAGATAGGCTTTCAAGAAATGGTGCTGGAACACTTGGATATCTATAGGCAAAAATATGAACTTTAATCTCTGTCTCACAGCATATAAAAAATGAACTCAAAACGGATTATTGACCTAAATGTAGAACTTTAAACTATTAACCTTCCACAAGAAAAATGGACAAAATCTTGTGTGACCTTGGGTTAGGCAAAGATCCTTAGATATGACACCAAAACCACAATCTCTCAAAGAAAAAAACTGGGAAAGAGAACTTCATCAAAATTAAGACCTTCTGCTTTTTGAAAAATGCCATTAAGGAAAAAAAGCAACTCACAAACTGGGGGAAAAAATTGCCAATCACGTATCTGATAAAGGACTTGTATCCAGAATATATAAAGTGCTCTCAAAACTTAATAAGGGGGGCAGGGTGCATGTAACTCAGCAGTAGAGTGTGTGCTTAGCATGTATGAGGTCCTGGGTTCAATCCCCAGTACTTATGTTAAAATAAATAAATAAATAAACCTAACTACCCCCCCCCATTTTTTTAAATTAAAAAAACTTAGTAAGAACAAAATCACACCACTAAGGAAATGGGCAATTGGTTTGAACAGTCTCTAAAGCAAAGAAAATATGCAGTTGACAAGTAGGCACACAAGCAGCAGCTCAGCATCATTAGTCATTAGGGAAATGAAAATTAAAACCACAGTGAGATAGCACAACACATCGATTAGAATACATAAAATTTCAAAGACTGACCATACCAAGTGTTGGCCAGGAGGCAGAGCAACTGAAACTCTCCTACAGTGCTGGTGGGCGTTTAAATGGTATAACTCCTTTGGAAAACATTAGGGCAGTTTTTTAAAATGTTAGACATCTACCAACCATGTGACCCAGTCATTTCACCCCTAAGAATTTACCTAAGAAAAATGAGAGCATAGCTCCATGTAAAGACTTGTCAACAAATGTTCATGGATGCTTTATTTGCAACTGGGAAAAACACAATGTGTAAATACAAGTGGATAAACAAATTATGTGGTGAGTAGATAAACAAATGGGATATCCACACAATAGAGTATTTCTCAGCAATCAAAGAAAGTGAATTATTGATACACAGCACAACATGGTTGGATCTCCAACTCAGGACCAGCTACATAATTCGTGGAACACAGAGCAAAATGAAAATATGGGTTCTCTTGTTCATATATTATTAAGAATTTCAAAAGAGTGATAGCAAGTGACATTAAACCAAGTGCCAGGCCCTTTTAAGCACAGGATCCCATGGGACTGCACCATGAAGCTGGACCTGCTCAAAATATTATCCTGAGTGAAATAAGCCAGACAAAAGGAGTACAAAATGTATGATTTCATTTATATAAAATTATTGAAAACCCACACTAATCTATAGTGATGGACAGCTGATCTGTGGTTGCTTGGGGACAATGTTGGGTGGACGGGGTGAGCACAGAGAAGCTCTTTGGGATAATGTATATTTCACTATATTGAGTGTGGTGAAGGCTTCACAGATGTTACAGATGTCAAAGCTTATTAAATTGTATACTTTAAATACATGCACATTACTGTATGTCAATTATACCTCAAGACAGCTATTAAAATTGCAAAACATTAATTGGTCTTTGAGAAGGATTTTTTATTAAATATAGTTCATGATCTCTGATGTGCAATTCTCCCCCCATTGACAAAATGCACACAAGAGTGAGTTAAATAAAAGCCAAGACAATACATAATTAAATGCTAAAATGAGTGACACATTATCAGTACAAAGGAACTGGGGAAAAAGGAGGATCCAATATGAGTTGAAAGGATCAGGGAAAGCCACTTGAAAGAACTGGTATTCAGTGTAGACTTGCAGAGTGAATGAAATTTGTACAAACAAGAAAGAAGGAAAAATATCAGTTTCAGTAGAGTGGAAAGAATGGAGGTTTGGATTCACAGTTATCCAGATCAGTTAAAAATTTTTTTTTATTGAAGTATAGTTGATTTACAATGTTGTGTTAGTTTCTGGTATATAGCATAGTGATTTAGTTATACATATATATGTTCTTTTTCATTATAGGTTATTACAAGCTATTGAATAGAGTTCCCTGTGCTCTACAGTAGGACTTACTTGTTCATCTATCCTGTGTATAGTAGTTTGTATCTACTAATCCCAAATGCCCAATTTACCTCCCCCACCCCACTTTCCCCTTTGGCAAACACAAGTTTTTCTATGCCTGTGAGTCAGATCAGCTTATGGACAGTGAATAGTCCTGCCTGGTTAACTCACACAATTTTGGGGGCAGTTACTTAATAAGAGATAACGTTCAATTGGCATCCCTAGGTTCAGGTTATTATCCTAGAGAGCTCTGAAGGCAAGCCTAGTAATTTTTATCCTAAAGACAAGGACTAATCTGTAGACTGATAAAAGATGTTTGGAGAAGTTGAACAAAATTATCCATAAAGTGCTATTCCAAACCTTCTTTGCTTTCAGGACACCTTCCTTAAATTCCTACTTTCAACTTTCTTTTTTCTGCCTCACGGTATCTCCATCTCCATTTCCTTTATTCCTGTCTGAGAAGTAAGTGTCTTTTCTTTCTTTGAAACCAAATTCCTCCACTGATCTTAATTGCTCGCTCACCCAAAAACTTTTTTTTTTTTTAACTCTGCTGTGTCTTGAACTGTCTCCTTATTCACTCCCCTTTCCATGCTGAAATGCTGAAGCTGACCACCGATCTGGCCTTTGTTCCTTCTTTCCTAGGCTACAACTGATCTCACTTTCTGCCATCTTCTTGTGCCAATCTATTCAATACACAGCTGCCAAATTAATCTTTGGGGAAAAAAAATTTTTTTAATAGGATTTTCCTTCTCTCAAGTTCAGAAATTCACTACTGTCTTTAGATACAGGCTGGTTCTCAGCACATTTCTATTCTCTTTCTTCTGATACTTTTAACACTTAAACTGCAAGATTCACTTTTCCTCAAACTTCTTTGTTTTCCTGCCCCCAGGTTGACAGTGAGCCCTCTCAGCCTGAAATAGCCTCTTGTCATCTGTCTATTGGAATCACTCATTCTTTAAGCATTCAAAAGTGATTTCTTGCATGAAGCCTTTTTGGAGCCCCCCTAACAAGTTATTCCCATAGTGCTTTGTGATTCACTTTTCAAATTTCTTTTACTCGGCAGCTGATGATGGAATGTGGGCTTTGGTGTCAGACAGAACTTCAAAAATCTCTATTTCTTAGCTTATGACCTTGGGCAATTTTCTTAATCAATCCAGACTTCAATTACCTTGTTTGAGAATGGAGATAATAATACCTGTTTGTAAAGATTGTTGCGTGGATTAAATCAGTGGAAGTGCCTGGAGTATGAAAGGTGGCATGATTCAAACACTATCTTAGAATACATTTATCTGAAGGATTTTTTCATCTATTAAAAAGCACTTTTTAGTAGTGCTTTTATGAGGACAAATCCCACTGTTCATTCATTTTGGTACCACCTATCTGTACATAATATATAGTAAATTAAAGGACAGTTTTAGAAGTCTGTTGACATGTTATTTATTTTATAGGATAAACTTTTTCTCTTTAAAATGTTATATTCAACTTTCTAAAAAAAAATACCCAGTGTGAAAATGAGCTACATCTCATGTGATATATTCAATGTTTTAAAGAATCATTGGAAGAGAAACTCTTAACTGCAACATACAAACCCATTCTGCCACAAAATTTGGGTTTTATGCTAAACATATAAATAGTGTAAATTTTACACTTAAAATATTTATTATTTATGATACTTTAAAATCAATTCTAGGGGGAAGGTTATATAGTTCAGTGGTAGAATGTGTGCTTAGCATGCACGAGATCCTGGGTTCAATCTCCAGTGCCTCCATTAAAAATATATAAACCTAAATGTTTAACCAGTTTTTCTCATTTGTTTTACTTTGCCAGTTTTTAATCTGGTTTTTGAGGTTCTAACTTATCCTGTACACACAGGGTTTTTTTAAGCAAAGCTTTTCAGCCTTTGACTCACCCAGTGTTTTTCTCAAGAATAACTGGAAAAATATTTCCCACTGATTTAGATGTATAGTAAGGCACGTTAGTCTAGGGTGAGTTCTTGTCCTCTCTCCATTGAATGTATGACTATTGTAATACTGTGTCTTAAATAATTTAGTATTATTTTGAGAAACACAAACTAGTATACCCTTAATTATTGGTGAAATAATAAATCTCTTAGCTTAAAAAAATTAATTAAATAAATAAACCTAATTACACTCCCCCAAGACAATAGCAATAAAAACCAACAAAGAAATAAAATCAACTCTAAGTAATAACTTCTATGCATAAAATGCATCTGCTTTGTATTTTTAGGATGATGAGTTTTGACAAACATGTATACCTGTGTGACACCACAATCAGCAAAGAGAACAGTTACATTACTCCAAAAAGATACCTGTGTCTATGTGCACTCGTCTTCACACATATCCCCAGCACCAGCCAACAACTTTTCTGTTTTTTTTAATCACTGTAGAGTAGATTTCTCTTTTCTAGTCTCATATAAATGTCATCATATACTATCATCTTTTCTGTCTGCTTTTGCTCAGCATAGAGTTTATGAGATTCATTCATGTTGTGTGTACAGTAGTTTGTTCCTTTTCAATGCTGAGTCATAATCCCATCATATGAATATTCTACAATTCATTTATCCGTTCATATGTTGATGGACCCATAGATTATTTTCAGTTTGGGGTTTCTCTAAATAAAACTGCTATGAACACTGGTGTCCGAGTCTTTGCGTGGACCTGTTTTCATTCTCTTGGTTAAATACCTAGGAATGCAATTGCTGGGTCATATGTGTATGTTGATCTTTTTAAGAAATTGACAATTTTTGTTTTCAAAGTAGTATTCTCTTTTGCCATGTATGAGAATGCCAATTGCTCCACATCCTTGCCAACATTTTAAAATATTAGATGTAGTGATAGCTCATTGGGGGGTTAATTTTCATTTCCCTAATGACTAGTGAGATGAGCATCTTCACATGTGCTATCGTTTTCATGTCTTCTTTATGACGTGTCAGTTCAAACTTTTTGCTCATTTAAAAAAAGGCTTATTGTATTATTTAGTTATAACTGATTATGTATTCTGGGTACAAGTTCCTTGTCAGATACATGTATTGTGAATATTTTCACTTTTTTAATGATATCTTTGGGATAACAGAAGTACTACATTTTGATGAAGTTCCATCTGTCTTTTCTTTTATGAGTAATGCCTTTTTTGGGTCCTGGTATCTAAGAAATCTGTACCTTCCCCAAGGTCACAAAGATTCTGCTCTTTTCTTCTAGAGGTTTTGGAGTTTTAGCTTTTATGCTTAGATCTATGATCTATATCGAATTAATACTTGTCTATGGTGTAAGGTAAGGGTCAAGGTTCTTTTTTATTTTATTTCATGTGGATAGCACCTTTTGTTGAAAAGTCTTACCTTTTCATCTTTGTTGAAAATCAGTTACCATATGTATGGGGGGGCTGGACTCTATTCATTGATCTATGTATCTATCCTTATGCCTACCACACTGTCCTGAAAACTGTAGTTTTATACTAAGTCTTGAAAACAGATATGTATGTGCTCCAACTTGGTTCTTCCTATGCATTTCTGTATAAATTTTAGAGTTACCTTGTCAAATTAACAAACATTCTGCTGACATCCGGGAAGAATTGACAGTTTAGTAATACTGAATCTTCCAATTCATGAATGTGAAATAGCTATTAAAGTCTTTGATTTCTCTCGACAGTGATTCAGTGTTCAGTGCACACGTCTTGCATGTTTTTGTCAAATGTATCCCTCTATATTTCATGTTTTTGGATGCTGATAAGCATTATATAGTTTTACTTTATTGATTTTATTTAGAAAGCTATTTTTATTTTTTAAATTTTTTATTGAAGTATAGTTGATTTACAATGTTGCATTAATTTCTGGTGTACAGCATAGTGATTCAGTTATACATACTTATATATATTCCTTTTTACATTCTTTTTTTTATAAGCCATTACAAGGTACTGAATATATATAGAGTTTTACTTTAAATTTTAATTTCTGGTTGTTCTTTTCTAGACTGTATAAAAGGGCTGATTTTTGTTATACTGACCTTGTATCCTGCAACTAGTTCCAGTAGCTTTTTTGTGGATCCCTTAGGCTTTTCTAACAACACAGTGTTGTCACTTGCAAATAGTTTTACTTCTTTTTCAGTGAAAATGCCTTTTAAAATAGTAGCTCATAGTTTTCACCAAATTGGAACAATTTTCAATATTTCTTCCCCAGGCACACCTCAGACTCCTCCTCCCCTATAGGAACATCTTCCTCAAAATTATCTCAGTTCCTGGGATCAGGCTTGTAGTGCCGCCTGAGCCGGGTGCCCAGAGCCCAGATCAGGATCCAAGTGGACCAGGTCCGATTTTCTCCCATCTGGTGCCCTCCGAACCTCTCCTCCGCACGGCATGGGGATGACCCCCCCCCCCCCCCCCGCGTACCCAGAGGAGCCTCAGTGGTCTCAGGTCTTTGTGGTCCTCGGGTGGTGGCCCCTGCCTGGGGCCAAACTGAGGTTCCAGGAGGACAGCCTAACAAGCAGATTGCTTCCCTTGGGCTAAGCAGAAATTCCTTCACTAGATCAATGGAAATCCGAGTTGCCAGCATGGTGCCAACACACTGATTTTGGGGGGGGGGTGTAAACTATTTCAGGCCTGTAAGTGGTTTACCGGGATAATTTCAATAGGTTTTAAAATTATTCCCATTGAGGAAACTGAGGCATAGAGAGATTTAGTTGCCCAAGTTCACACAGTAAGTCTAGTGGAGCCAGGAATTTGTGGTTTGAATTTCAGTAATTTGATTCCAGAGCCTGCCTTCTTAACTGTGTGCTTTAAGGGGAAAGAGGAAAGAGCTGTTAGGAGAACGTAAGCGTATTTAGAGGAATTCAAAAAAAAAGAGAAAGAGATACAAAGTGGAGAACAGCGGAATACTAGTTTTCTGCAGGAAGGGTCTTTAGCCTTAAATCTGTAGATTGCTTCCATATGTTCAAACTTTTCTCCTTGGGTATCTTGTCATGGCTTATTTCCTGCAGCTTTCCTGTAACATCCAACATTCTGCGCTGGCTTGAAATCAATGCCCTTCCTTAGAACATTAGCTCCAGTGGCATCCACGCAGGGATCTGGGGGGCAATCCTATTGTATCATTCCCCGTATATCTGCCCCACTAGCTGGAAAACGTGAAACAGGGTGGAGTGGGCGCTTCTTCCCCAGAAGCTCTTAAGAATGAGTCTTTGGCGGGAAGATCCCACCGCCTCTCGGCACATCTAGAGACAATGTTACAGAAGTCTGGGCGGGGCGGTGCCACGCCAAGCCCAGGTGCGTTTGGACTAAATGCACTAAGACGCCCGCTCCAAGACGTCCGGGGCGTCTTTAAGAGGAGGTTCCCCCAAGTAGCGAGGCGGATAGGTTTTCCCAGGGAGCGGAAAGGACACCGCCGCCTGGGGACCGTACCTAGGGGCTCGCGGGACCCCCGGGTCCCTGCGCGGGGCCTGGCGGCCGGGCCCCCGCGCGGCGCGCGCTCCCGAGGGCCGGGGGCGGGGCGGCCGGGGCGGCGGCCGGGGGCGCCCGCTCCTCCCACTGCGGGCGGCCTGGCTGGCGGCGCCGAGCCCCCTGCGCGCGGCACATGGGGCGCCTGACGGAGGCGGAGGCAGCGGGCGGCGGCGCTTCTGCGGCGCGCTCGGCCGGGCCCCCTCCCGCTCCCCTGCCCCTCACTTTCACCTCGCCCGGCTGCGCGGCCACCATGGCGTCCAGCGAGGAGGACGGTACCAACGGCGGCGCCTCGGAGGCCGGCGAGGAGAGGGAGGCCACGGGCAAGAGGAGGCGCCTGGGTTTGTTGGCCACCACCTGGCTCATCCTCTACAACATCGCCATGACCGCGGGGTACGTCCGCCCCGAAAGACCCTCCCCGCGCCCCTGCCCGCCGCACATTCCGTCCTCGGGGCGCCGGCTGGGCGGCTGAGCGCGCGGGGCTCAGGAGCGGGGGGCGGCGAGCGGGCCGGGCGGCTGGGGGGTCGCGGGGAGGGTCGCTGGCGGCCGCCGTGGGGGGAGGGGTGCGGCCGCCGCCGCCGCCGGGCTTGAATGGAGTGGGGCGGGGGAAGGGGGGCCGGGGCCCGGCGAGCCGGGCATTGCCTAATACGGTGCACGGCGTGGCGCGGCGGCCGCGGGGCGCGGGCCGGAGGTTAAGTATAGACCCGGGCAGGAATGCGGGGCCGACCCGCGGGGGAGGCGGCTCCGGCCCGGCCGCCCCGGACGCCGCTGCCCGCTGCTTCTGCTGCTGCTAAAGAAACGCGACGATCTCGCCACCCCGGAGCCCCTGTCCGGCCGTTGACCCAAACCCGCTTCTTCGGCCGCCCACCCTGGAGTGCATTTGCTTGTTAGTATCACCAAGTTGCTTTTTCTTTTTTCTTTCTTTAAGTAATGGTGCGCCCGAGAGCTTCTCACTTGGGACGATTTTCAAAACACCCTGCCATATCAGAGCAAGGCACGGGTGTCCAGCATCTTGACGGCTCCATACTGATACCCTGTACTTTTGTTTCTGGCATTGGGTATGACTTCCAAGTTAAGGTTACATGATGACTGTCGCTCTTTAAAGAGCTGTCGGAGTGACTTGTGTCAACCGCTTTCAGAACGTGCTGGGAAAATGCTCTATCGTTTCTAAATGGCATTGCCATTTAAAAAAAGTGATTTTCCCATTATTACATGAAGTGTTATTAACCTATACACGTGGGGAAAAGTTTAGTAGCTTATATTTTCCTATAAGGCCTCAAAGTTTAATTGACAAAGATTTAATAAATGATTTGACGCAGTACTGAATACCTACTATGTGCTTTGCCAAATACAGTTGATAAAATCAGTATTTATTGAGGATTCACTGCGTGCCAGGCATTATCCATTGCTTTAGATGAATTATGTCGTTTGGTCCTCTGCAATCCTGTGATCCGAGTGCATGATAATACATTGGATAGAATCGGAAACTGAGGCCCAAATAGGTTAAGTAATTTGCTCAAGTTCACACAACCAGCAAGTGTCAGACTTGGATTTCAGCCCAGACAGTCTGACTCCACAGCTGTGCGCCTTCTGCTTTCCACTTTACTAAACTTTATCATCTTGAAAGAGAAAACTAATATGTTCAAAGCTACTGGAGAACAGTTGAGTACCCACTATGTGTTGCAGCTTTCAGATACCCTGGAGGCTGAAAAAGATGCCCTCTTCTCTGTGCTAGTCTCGTCCAGTTAATAAACACTTGGAGGATACCTGCCATTTATTAACGGGTCTGCTGGGCCTTTGCTTTCCAGGCCATTCTCTCTTTTGAAGACCAAGTTACCTTTTGAAAAATGAAAATCAACACATAACTCCAGTTCAAAGCCTTCTGTGACTCCCCATTACCTCCACGGTAGTGGACAGGATTTAGGCTGTCATTTCAGTGTCCTTTGCAGTACCTCCCTGATTCCCCTTTCCAGTGTTACTGCTTTTGAAATCTCCTGTAACTCACTGCGCCCTTCAGTGGACCGTGCAATCTTATTTTCATGGCTCTCTGCATCTCTGCTCAGGCTGTTCACTCTTTGGATAATATCCCCCTTATTCCTCCCATGACTTCTAACCAAGCCACCTCTTTGAAATTTCTTGGGTCTCTTACCCAACCTGATGCAGAATTAAATGTTCTCTCCATTGTGTTCTCACACTTCATTCCCAACCTTCCTACCTGGCCCTGCGAATTACTGCTTCCCTGAAACTTGTGTCTCTGCCAGCGTTACCATTATTATCTCTGTTTAAAGGCGAGTGTAATGGAAATGGAATAATACCTATAATTACGTCTTTGGAGGCTTTGTGAAGATGTTGGGATTTGAAGAAGGGATAGGATTTGCTTATGTAGAGGGTAGATATTTCAAGTGAGATGACTTCTGGAAATGGACATGAGATGCAAGAAAGCCTCCCGATTTAGTTGGAGGTTGGAGAGTTGTGGCAAGTGAGTTGGGCGAAGTCGTAGTGTTGACAGTGGGACCCAAACCCGTACGTTTTGGGGTTTGGATGGCAGAGGTTCTTTCTGTTCATTTAACTTGTTTTGTTTTTCCCTTTCAGCAGAACGTCGTAGGGTTTATTAATTTTTTGTAACAGTTTTGAAAAGAGTAAAATAACATTTAAGAGATAAAATTTTTACTTAACTGTAAAAAAAAGAACTTGCCTAATTCTGTAAGCTTAGCATGGTGTTTCATTTCTCCTTATTATCGTTTGTGTAACTTCCTTTGGAGTTTTACTGTCTCCCTCCTCAGGGAAGCCTTCCCTGACTACCTTCATTCAAATAGCAACCCCACACAAAAACTGATTCCCCTCGCCTGCTTTATTTTTCTCCATCACACTTACTACCATATAACTGAACAACGATTTTACAAATTCATCTTGTTGCTTATTGTCTGCATCCCCCTCCATCACAGTGTAAGTTACAGTGTAAGCTCCATGACACACTCAAGAAGTATTCGTTGAGCAAGTGAATGCACATCAGAGTATTGTAGTGATTGTATCTGCTCTATTGTATATTCTATCTTTGCTCAATATTAGACCAAATAGTCCTGTATAGTTTGAATAATTATGCTCTTTCATGGTCATAGAGTTAAGGAACCAGTAGTGCATTAAATCATGCGTCTCGTGACATTTTGTTTTATTTGTTTCTCTTGAATTAGTTGTTTAGGATGAATTCCCAGAGTAGAACTACAGGATATAATTAATTTAATTAAATAGTCCAAAGGATGTGAGGATTTTTACGATGCTTGTTCACAATAGAGATTTGACAAGGAAAGTGGGCATTTCTTTCTCTCTTTTTGTTTTTTGTGTTTTTTTTTTGTTTTTTTTTTTGTTTTTGCTTTGCATCTGACACTTCTGAAGCCTGCATGTGTTAAGTGCATTGTCCTAGATCAAGCGAGAAACAGAAGATAAGTATTTTAGGTCCTGTCCTTGGAGAGGTGTTACCTGGGGCATTTAGATACTGCAGTAAAAAAAAGAATGAAGTAAGTGTTCCACAGAGGTGTCAAGTCACACAGGGAGAATTGGGGGAAACTTTTGCGGAGAGACCATCACATTTCATCTGAGCTTTGAAGGATAAGTAGGGTTTACTGGGCAGGGATGCAGACACAGCATGAGCTGGGGGACAGAGATGTGACATTGCTTGACATGCTCTTGGCGGTGACAACACGTGGGCCTGAAGTGTAGGGTGGGAAGTGAAGGGGGACGGGTCACCTGGGCTGTTGCACAGGCTTTACATGCCTTGCTAACAGGCTTGGATTTTAATCTGTAAATAGTATGTAAGGTGTTGATTGAAGGTTATGTTCCACTCCTGTTCAGCCCAGTAACCTCAGATAAATTACATAACCTCCCTGACTCTGGCTTTTCTCATCAGTCAGATTGGAACAACACAACTACTTTGCTAGATGATTACAAGGAATAAAAAAATAATGGACATGAAGTATGAAAACAAATATATGTATGTATATGCATGACTGGGACATTGGGCTGTACACCAGAAATTGACACACTGTAACTGACAGTACTTCAGTAGAAAATAAAATAAAAAAAATAATGGATATGAAGTGATCGGCAGGATGTCAGACACACAGAGGATGTTTAGAAATGATCATTCCTATTCCTAGTGGTTAATTTACAAATGCACTTCATGCAGATGGAAACTAAGGCATTCTCACAGTATGCGTGGTGTGAGTTATCATAGCACCAAACCCAAGGTTCAGGCACAGACATTTCTCAAAATGTTAAGTAATAGACATGTTTTATTCTGGAAGAGGATAGATCCGTGTCTAGGCTCACCGCAGCTAGTTTACCCATTCATCTGCTGGAGGACATTTGGGTTCTTTGACAAATAACGCTGTGAGCATGAGTGTGCAACTCTTGTGTGGACCCATGCTTTCATTCTCCTTGGGCAAATACCTATGAGCAGAATGGCTGGGTCACACTGTAGGCACATTCTTGATTTCTTACGGAACTACCAAACTGTTTGCCAAAGTGGTTGCACCATTTTACATCCCCACAGGCAGTGAATGAGAGTTCAGGTTGCTGCGTGTCCTCTCCAAACACTTGGTACGGTCGGTCGGTCGTAATTTTACACCTTCTAAGAAGAGTATTGTGTTATCTCTTTGTCATTTTAATTTGTATTTCCCCAGTGACTAATGACACTGGGCATCTTTTCACGGCTTTATTAACCAATTGTGTGTCTTTTTCGGATATAGAGTCTGTTCAAATCTTTTGCCCATTTTTTATGGGTTTGTTGTTTGTTTTTCAGTTACTGCGTTTTGAGAGTTCTTTATATAGACTGGATGCAAATCCTTTGTCAGACATGTGATTTGTAAATATTTTCTCTCAGTTGTGGCTTGCGTTTTCATTCTCTTTACAGTGTCTCCCAAAGAGCAGAAGGTCCTAATCATAACGAAGTCCATTTTATGTTTTTTTTTTCTTTTATGAACCTTTCAGCTTAGCTCTTATCAGTATGAGTGTCTCATGTGTGATAAATTGAAATATGTATTGGCTGCTAAATCAAAGTCTCCATATAGTCTAGGAAGGGAAGTTTAGAGATGTCAGTGAACAATATATGGGAGTATGGATTGTATGAACATCAAAGATCTTCTCCGGTACAAGCCTCTAAATGGTTGCTTTGAACTAAGTTTGAAGAAGAAGTGATAAAATTAGAATATCATTTTTCAGTAACTACTGAAATAATGAATCTGGGCAATGATCATCAATAACTGTAACATCACACAGACACAAAGGAGGGACGGCCGGAAATTGTGTGCTTCCTAGAGAAGGACACAACACAGCCTAGGAATTAGCCTCCAGTGTGAATCTGTCTAATTGAGCCCCTAGAACTACCAACTTACAGGAAATACAGGGGACAGAGAACGTAATAAATGGCATATGGATATCTGATGAGTAAAACCCAGACTGAGGGTAACTCTGCAGGACAAACCACTCAGTCTTCAACAGATAAATTTCACGACAAAGAGAGGGAAGGAGAAATGAATGGATGGAAGGAGGGAAGGAAGTGAGACCTATAGATTAAAAGAGTCATAAAAGACATAACAACTAATTACAATGTAGGAATCTTATAATAAGGAATCTTAATTCAATTTTTGAAAATTATGAGACACTTTTAAGGAAATGTGTGCCTTAAGTTTTGTGACTTGAGAAGTTATTGCTAAATTCTTTACATGGGATAGTGGTGTTATGTTTATGAAAAATAAACCTTTCAGAGATGCATGATTCAGCATTTATGATCTCATGGGTTGTATGAGATCTGATTGAAAATAATCAGGGGAAGGATATGGTGGGGAGAGAAGTGAATAGAGGCTTGGGTGAAACAAGATTGTCCGTAAGATGATGATGGTCAAAGCTGGGCAAGGGGCACGGGGGGTTCTCTATACCTCTGTCTACACTTAAAGTTTTTTAATAAAAAAAAATTTAAAAGCAGTGTTAAAGGAAAAAATGAGATAGATTCGTGTGTAGAAAACCAAGTTCTTCAAAAGGCAGGTGGTCTGCAAGAAATCTCAGGATTAAAAGAAGCACCAGAAGATAGAAGAAAGAGCTCCACCTTCAGTAATATTTTTCAGGATTATTGTAGCCATAGTAGCATGAGAAGAAGGCGTTTAGTAAGTGTTAGACAGTGTTTAGTAAGTTATGCCACGTATATCTCATTACAGCACTGTCCCGTTGTCTCCTCTTACTAATTTTAAGATATCCTTGAGCCCAGAATGCCCTGTTTATCTCTAATTCCCCAGTGTCTAGCACAGTACCTGGCTTAACAATAAATGTTGATCCTTGAGACAACTGAATAAATAGAGGAATAAAGCAAGCAAGCAAACAAGAAACCTTCTGCATGTAGAACACGTTTATAGTCTTCAGAGTGTTTTATCCTGGACTCAAAGTGTCTATTTGGGTTCATATTTGGGTAATCAGTAGCTCTGGCATGTTAAAGAAAAAAAACAACAACAAACTTTCCAGAAAAGAGTCCTCATTGTAGAAGCTCCAGTTGCTTTTGGAAGTATTTAAAATTATAGTAAATAAACTGATAGATGTAGGAAGTCCAGTTAGCCAAATGTAGGGCCCTTAAGAGAGACTTTAATTTTCACCCTTTGTGATGGAGGGCTTAGGAAGTGAGCACTGATTAGATCAGATTAGCCCCTGGCTGTATGTACTGAAAAGCAGATGACAGGTTAACATAGATGGTGCCATGGTCCTTTCTAACCGGGTGTTAATTTCTTTTAGTTTCAACAGGTTAGTAATTCGCATTATCATGATGCTATACCAGTTGGTACAGTGCTGCCACCTATGGGACAACAGTAGAATTTGTTCTAGTGTTGTAATGCATGGATTTTTACATCATGCTTTAAAAAATGTAGAAAACTTGCCATCTAAATGAATTTTTTGATGAATTCTTTGGTAGGTTACTGATGACCTCTCAAATTGCTCTTTTGTAAAGATCTGATTTGGATTTGCCTTAACGAAAAGACAGGTGTATGGGAAAATGTGAATTAAAACATCTTACTATGCTTTTTGTTTTCTTATTAGAAGTTGTACAGGGACTTGGAATTGAGAATAATGAAACCATAATGTTTTAAATCTGGAAGGTGCCCAAAGCGTTGTCCAGATTAGTACACTCAGATTAGCCCAGCATAAGGTTATTGTGAGGATGAAATATTAATGTGTTAAATATGCAAAAAGAACATGAAAGCTCTCTGAAAGTATACTGATTATTATCATTGTCATTATCATTAATTCTTCTACATTTCAAAGGGCTTTATGATAGTTTCAGACATTTCCCTGATTGCTTGTCACAGCTCACTAGAAGGTCATTATTTTTACCTCCTTATGTGCTGAGGAGGAGACGTTCTCAGGGTCAAAGTGCTGTTCCGCCGTTTTCATTGAGCTGGCATTTTCATAATATTCAATCAGTCATTTCTTTGCAGGAATCTTTAAGCCATTTATGTATCTTATGAGTGTTCTTTAAAAGTTAAAAAACTGTATAATGATTTTATAATTCATAAATCCATTTCACTGGACACTTTGGAGACCACTGGTTCTGAAAGCCTGGGGTAGCAGTTGGTTTCCATGGGGGTATCATTAGGGATTTTGAAAAGTTACAGGTGACGCAACTTTTTAAAACTTCAAAGTACATTTGTAATGGCAATGGAAACTAGAAAAAAAATTCTCTAATCAGTGATTTTTGGAGATTGAGTACTAGGGTGAGAAGGCTGGTCTCCACAGGGGTAACCTGTATTTTAAGTATCTCTAATTCACAGTTGTTCTGTGAATTAAGTGTAAGTTGAAAAGCGAGGGCATATGCAGTTTTTCTTTTTTTTTAAAAAACCTGTTTTTAGTAAATTGAAGTATAGTTTATTTACAATATTAGTTTCAGGTGTACAACAGTGATTGAGTAATTTTATAAAATATACTCCATTTAAAGTTATTACAAGACAACAGTTGTATTTCTTTGTGCTGTGCAATATCCCCTTGTTGCTTACTTATTTTATACACAGTAGTTCGTCAACTCCCTACTCCTGTCTTGTCCCTCCCCGCTGCCCTCTCCTCATTGGTAACCACTGGTTTTAAAACAGACTCTTGAAAAGTAGGCTTACATCTGACTTTCCATATGTGTCTCTTCTGTGGCACCACAGTTGTTTCTATTTAGTCAAAATTATAAAAAAAATTTTTTGTGGGTAGATAATTAAGTTTACTTATTTTATTAAAAAAAAATGGAGGTACTGGGGATTGAACCCAGGACCTCATGCATGCTAAGCACATGCTCTACTCTGAGCTATACCCTCCCCCCCAAATATTAATTAATGATTGTTATGAAAGATTTTTACTTCTAATTAGATATAATTATATACTGTATATTTACATAAAATACATATTTATAAGCCCAGACTTTTACTTTAAATCTTAATATAATTATGAAGTGCTTTATAAAAACTTTATTTTGGTACAGAAACCTGTATCTTCAGTCTGTCCGTTTATTTGCTGAAACCAAAAATATAATGGGCATTGTTTGACATTTGTATGTAGTTTGGTCTCCAATATGTTCTGTTTATTCCCTTGAAGAGTCAATGTAAAAATGATGTTTGTCATTTCTTCCTATGGGTTTTTAAAACAGAGTAATGAACTGAGAGCATAATAAAATATACATGTTCTGGGAGGAGGGTATGGCTCAAATGGCAGGGCACACGCTTAGAATGCATGAGGTCCTGGGTTCAATCCCCAGTACCTCCTCTAAAACGAAATAAACCTAATTACCTCCCCCCTCAAACAATAAATAAAATAAATAGAATTTTAAAAAATACACATTCTTACTATATAAATTATGGCATTTCTTTTCAGGAAGATCTGTGGAATTCGTTTTGATAGAACTTTATAAAATACTTCTATTTTCTCTAGGTGGATGGTACTAGGCATTGCCATGGTACGTTTTTATATGGAAAAAGGAACACACAAAGGTTTATATAAAAGTATTCAGAAGACACTTAAGTTTTTCCAGACATTTGCCTTGCTTGAGGTAAGTTTTCAATGGTGGTGTTTTTCTATCAATTTACTATTTATTTGAACATACATCAGTTGAGCAAAATCAATTTTATTTTGGTGACTATTTACACCCTATGAATTCATTTAAAACCAGTGATGACAGGAGTTGATTTTGTTGTCTGCTATTGACGTAAGCTTTTTATTTTTTTGTTTGCTTGCAGATAGTCCACTGTTTAATTGGTGAGTTTTTGATTTAACTTTCATTTTTGGCATAGATTGCATTTAGGGACAGTGGTTGACTTGTTTTCCTCTTTAAGGAATTGTACCTACTTCTGTGCTTGTGGCTGGGGTCCAAGTGAGTTCAAGAATCTTTATGGTGTGGCTCGTCACTCACAGTATAAAACCAGTAAGTGACTCAGCACGTTCTCTGCTTGAACCTGTAAGAGAGCTTTCTTATTAACAGGAATCCCAAATGTTAACCTTGCTGTTTTTCAGGAAGCAGAACCCTTGGCCAAAGAAGGATTGGGTCTGGATTTAAAGAGTGATTGTACATTGACTTCAGTGCGTTTTGTAGAATGACATTGAAATACAAGCGAAAGCAAACATTGGCATTTTTAGATCCATAATAATCCACTCTCCTATTGGGTTTTCCAATTTTTTTTTTACATTTTTTTGTATTGAGTTATAGTCATTTTACAATGTTGTGTCAAAGGGCTTTCCAATTTTTAAAATTAATGTTCCTAATCCTGACAAACAGTGAACTGAAAATTTTGTGTTGACATTATGTGAATTCTCTTTGATTATGTAACTGAAGTTGTCAGTATAAACAATTGATTTTTCCTCATTTAGCACTGAGTGAGACATACAGAGTTCATGTAGTTTTGCCAATCTGAACAAATGGAACAGACTGAATTCAAAGTTAGAAGGGTTAAGGAGCTTAGAGAAAAATAAGCTGGTTATTTATTGAGGCATGACAGGAGACAGACCTGGGTCTAATTAGTGGCTTAAGCCCTTTTAGCCAAACAAATGCCGCGCTTAACCATGTCAGGCCACTGGGCCTTTTAAACCCATGATGGAAATATTTCCCACGTGGGCCCTTCTGACCTTCTGGACAGCCTCTGGAGTCTCCTGTCCACTTGAGGACAGCTCTCTGGCCTCCTTTCCATTCCTCAGATGCCTTTCTTGTCCTCCCTGCTTGGGGCGATACCTACTCTCCCTTCCGTTGCCTACTGGACTCACTGGCCTCCTGTCTGTGTGGGGACAGATGGCTGACCTTCTGCCCTCTTCCTGCTCCACACCTCAGCCCTCTTGACTAGGCCCTTTCACTCAACTTACTCCAACCACCTGGTCCCTAACCGGTGCCTGCCGTATGGATAGCAGTGAGCACCTGCCCCATGGGGAGCCAGCCTCTGGATTCAGATCCCCTGTCGTTTAAAAGCGGGAGCCCTAGTGGGGAGGGTACAGCTCAGTGGTAGAGCGCATGCTTAGTATGCACAAGGTCTGGGTTCAATCAAATAAATAAGTAAACCTAACAATCTCCCCTGCAAAAAAATTAAAAAATAAAATAAAAACATTAGCCCAAAATTAGCAGAGAAATAAAATAAGAGACACTGATCCAGACAGTGAATGGGTATCATAGGTGGGCCAGTTCCACAAACAGTCTGAAGACTGAGGAGGAAGAAGGACAAGATCGAGGGCCAGCAGTCACTAGTGAAAAGAATTCAAGGGACGCTAAAGGGTGGCTTTTCCCCAAGAGAAAACAAAAAGTTCCAACTGCTCTCTTTTATCTTGCAGAAGATCCCTGCCTTAATATCGCTATTTAATTCTCTCCAACAGTGATTTCCCATTGGCACCTTTCCACCCCCCTTTAATTAATCCAACCCACATTTATTACATGCCCGCTGTACACCTGGCACCGTGCTTATTTCTGGATTTACGAAATGAATAAGGCAGCCTCAGCTGTCACGTGTGCTGACCGCGGGGGAATAGGGGACAGCCCTACAGATGTTGAGTCATTCAACAAGTGTGGATCACGCACCCATCTGTGCCCGACACCGTGCTGGGAATCTGGTTATTCATACTGTAAACATGGTTCCCACCTCATGGAGCCTGTAATTAGCAGAGAAGCTAAATAAGTTTTTGCAGAAATAATTGTTTGATTATATTAGTGTTAGGGTTTGAAACGAGACCAGTGTGGATTGCAGTACCTGGGGGACTTGGCCTGACTTACGGAGTGAAGAAAGGCTTCCCTGAGGAAGGAATGTATTCGCTGAGCACTGACAGGGATACAAGAGTTAGGCAGACACGTGGTAATAGAAATTGGCAAGTGCTATGATACAGATATGAACAAAGGACTGTGAGAACAGCAGGTGACCAAGTGACTGCTCAGGGTGAGGGGAGGGGTTTGGGAAAAGGTTTCTAGGGGGTGTGATGTTTTAGCTGGATATTTAAAGATGAGAAAGGATTTTCTATGAGAAATATGAAGGGAGCTGCATTCTGATTAGAGGGAGTGGCCTGTGTTAAGACCCAAACATTCAGAGCATATTCTGGAAATAATACAAAGTTTAGTGTCACCAGAGAGAAAGAGGTGTGATGGGGGCTGGGGGCATGGGAGATGATAAGGTCCTGAGTTCAGACAGTGGTAGCAGGGCCAGAGTGGGTGGCAGATTCAGGAGTTAGTGCTAAGGCCAGGTGGGATGTGATTTGACAACTAAGAGAGAGTTGCCTAAGAACGGTCAAAGGGCAGACCGTTCCCATGCTGGATTTGAGGGGGTGATGGTGTCCTGGGGTGGCTGGGTTATGGGCTGGAGTCAAGGATGAGAGAGAGAAACCAGTAGAAATTTGAGCATTCCTGTGCTTAGGGCATGTTTATTTCTACTTTATTTTATATTTTTTATTGAAGTATAGTCTATTTACAATGTTGTGTTAGTTTCTGGTGTACAAACTACTATATATAAAATAGATAAACAACAAGGACTTCCTATAAAGTACAGGAAACTTGTAATAACCTATAATGAAAAAGAATATGAAAAAGGGCATATTTCAGTGGCATGTTTATGAAGAAGTACGTAATGGTGACTGCATCATGTTTTATTTTTGTATTGCTCTAACACTTAACTTTCCATTATAATAAACGGTACGTAGTAAATAATAAAAATAAAATATCTTCATGGAGAAGGAAGTTGAAGGTTAAACAACACTGTGGATTTCTCTGTAATTCTGCAGATCCAGAATGAGGAGAGTGTGGTGCTTTTTCTGGTCGCGTGGACGGTGACAGAGATCACTCGCTATTCCTTCTACACATTCAGTCTTCTCAACCACCTGCCATACTTCATTAAATGGGCCAGGTGGCGATGTCTTGCAGTGTGGTTGCTCTCAGTCCTGTGCATGTGTATTTTGTGTGCTGAGCTAACACAGAGAATTAAAATTTGCGTCTTAGCCCTGTCTTGCCAGGAGGCTGTTGTTTTGGATACTAGCAGTGTTATAACCTGCATTCTAAAGGCTTAATTTATTGACCAGAGAGGAGGCATATTAATATATATCTTGGGTGAAAACAATGGCAGACAAATGATCTTAGTGTTCTGAGATCACCTCTGAATCGATCATTGATTTTTCTTTGAAAGAAAAATGCACATTTTTGGAATCACATTAAATAAACCCTGTGCCAAAAATACGGCATTTTGTCTAATTGATTTAAATTATTTTAATATCCAATCTGGTGTCCACAATTTTTAGTATCATCTATACAATGCCAACTTTTTTTACATGTATTAAGTAGTGGAGACATTTTAAAAAGTCATACTTAACTTGAAATTGTGTTATTTGGAGTGAGGATAAAAAATATATTTCTAGGGCTCTAAATATAACTCTTTTAAAGCAGCAATTTTTAAAACAGAAGGTGTTCCATCCTTTTTAAAGTTTGCATTCTTTGAGCAGCCTATATTTTGCAAAGGTTTTATAAAAACAAGACTGCTCTTTGGAGAACAAATCACATATCAGCCTAGATTTGTTCATTCCATTCTCTATATTGTATTTATAGTAAAAAAAAAACCTAATAATAACAATAACATATGCTGTGTGCATACTGCACACCTGAGCTACGGGTGTGAACACAACAGCATCTCTGTCCTCTCAAGATGGAGGAGACAGGGGGAGGGTATAGCTCAGTGGTAGAGTGCATGCTTAGCATGCATGAGGTCCTGGGTTCGATCCCCAGTACCAGTAAATGAATAAATAAATAAAAATAAATATAATCGCCCCCCTAACAAAAAAGGAGGAGACAAAAAAAAAAAAATAAACCAACAGGTATGAGAAATGCCAGGTGGTGAGAAGTACAAGGAAACAGTTGCGTGAAGGGACGTCTATCCCATAAACATTTATCGTGTGTGTGTGTGTGTGTGTGTGTGTGTGTGTGTGTGTGTGTGTGTGAGAGAGAGAGAGAAAGAGAGAGATCCACATAGGTAGGATAAAAGGGTTCAATAATATTTTTCATTCTTTAAATTTTTTGTTAAGTTACAAAAATAATACATTTTCATTGTAGAAAAAAAACCCTCAAAAAACAGTCCAGAGGTATGTAGAATAAACACAGTAAATTCCTGTTTGTATTCCTACCTGACCCCCATTCCCTTCCCCGGGAGAGAAAAAGTTGCAAGTTTGCTCATCCAGAATTTTCCTTCTTAACAAAAATGTGACCACACAGATGTGAATTTTTAAAAACATGAGTAGGATGACATGATACTTGATTTTTGTTTTTATGTTGGGGCTCTTTTTTAAAATCAGTGCAGGTATATTGAAGTCCAGCTCTCATAACGCGTAATGCTGCATAATACTCCATAGCAGGCCTGACTCAGTTCTGTGTTGCTAGAGGTTAGAGTATTCCCAGTTTTCTAATATTAATAAATGCTGTTTTATGATAGTAAAAACAGTGCTATTTCTGTATTTCTGTTATTTTTTTTAAACTCTGACATTTATATTAATACATAGCTAACTTACGAAGGTAATTCATAACTAGTGTTAGACTTGTGTTTGATCCACGTATCCTAAAAGCCTAAACTTTTTCTTAAGTAATTGTTCCTTTTTTTTTATAACTCCTATATTATACATGTTCAGATATAGTAAATTAGTATATATAAATAAACCAAAAAGAAGGAAAAAACCTTTTAAAATTTTAAAAAACCTTTAAAAACCTATATTACCCCCTGCAAAGGATAATCACTGTTAATTATGCTATATTCTTTCAAACTGTTTTATATTCTCAAGCTGCTATTTTAGACATTTGTGGCTTACCATTTCGATGTAATAAAATGCTTTAAAATTATAATTTGAGCTTAAGCATATTGTCTGCCATTAGAAGCTTGTCCCACCATGTATAAGCATTTGGTTGGTTTTAGTTTTCTTGTACCTGGAAACTTAATCACTCAGAGCACTTGGGCCTTTCACAAGATTGGTGGTTTGGAATGTAGCTGGATTCTAACCCTAGAATGCATCTCAGTGTCATTTTACATTACCTCAGTCTTTCAGACCTCTGGCATCTCCGAAAATACTAATTCATGATACAGTCTCTTTTATGTGCTGCATTTATAAAATTTGTGGAAGATAATGGTCTTTCATACTTTGCCTGCCTTTTAGAATGCATTTGCATGTCTTGAATTTCTGGAAAAGTTCAAAACTCTACCACTGCATGTTTAGATTTGTGTTAGAAATTCTTTGTCACCTACCTTAATGTTAAAAATGTTACTAAAAAATCTTTCAGCTTTGAAATGGCATGTGTTGTTAACATAATACATCGTATCAGTCAGAAATATTCATGAATAATTATATTTCATGTCAAAAATCTTAAAAATCTCAACGATCTCTCTATATATTTACCAACCCTATTAAACAACCTCAGATAACATAAGTACTTATGTTCAAATGCTATTCTCAAACTAAACTTCACGTTAAAAATGGCTTCTTATTTATAAGTAGTTGCCCTACTGTGATGCTTTGAAAATACTTTGATTCTATTCATGTGTTAGAAGTGTCCCTAGAAAAGCCCACTGAATAGATAATTGTATATAGTTATGTTTTCATATGGGTTTCCATTTTAGTTTCAAAAAATGCGCTCCCTTCAAAAAATTTTCAGTGACAGGAATCTGTAAGGAAACATATCTTTTTCTGAGTAGGTAGTTAAATCTCTCGTGCTGCATCAAAGCTTAGAAAGTTGGTGACATACAGCCTTTTTAAAGTGCAAATAAAGTCAGTGTATTACGTGGTGCATATAATAAATTACATAATGGGAATATTTATCATTCCCATTTCATTAAAAATAATCACCATCTTTTAGGCTTTAACCTAGTTTATTCTGAGTGATTTTTTTTTCTGATTAAAGAACAATCCTACAAAAACAAAAAATCAGAGAGTCACAAAGTTAAAAGAACACTTAATAAGTTTAAATGTTTTACTTGAGAAGGGAATATAAAATGTTCAGTTATGGAATTTTAAATTGAGCTGGGAAATCGAGTTTGGAAAAGATTGATTTAAATGATATACAGATAACTAGACAAGACTGGTGAGGAAGCAGGTGCCAAACACAAAGCCAAGAGTGGGTACATGGGGACAGTAAGGGGGTCCTTCTCCTTTCTCTGCCAGTTAATCTATTTTGGCAGATAATTCTGCCCCCTCGTCATCTCTTATCCTTACATATTCTTGGTGTATAGGAATACTGTGATTTTTAAGTTGTCTCCAGGCTCTGCCATCCTGACACATTGGACTTTTCTTTACAAATATGTCTTAATCACAACCAAATGATTAAATACAACACAGGTCGATTTGATTTCTTTCTTTTGCCACCAAAGTTTTGACCTTAATTTTCCGTGGTTACCATTATATAGTGACTGACTTGGAGAAAACTGATTTTCTTTGTTGGAGAACTGTGGCTGCCCTGGCTGGATGCTGGCGGCTCTCCTGCTGGACACCAGTACAGGCATCTGCAGTGTTCCCCTAACTGTAGGCGTCAGGGATGCCTGGCCCACTCTGTTAGAGAATGATCCACAGTCCCAAATGAACACATTGTGATTGGATTTTGAGCAGAATTTTCTCAGCTCTCTCTCAAGCAAGCTAACTATTCCTTTGATGTGGGATTTTAGGACACAGTCTGTCTTCTTTGTTTCATCATGAAAGCAGTTTTAGACAAATATCTTCATTAGTAGTTACTGATGCTTCAGGTGATTTTATCAGTTTTCTAAAATAGTCACTCTTTTAATTAGTAACCAGAAAGCATTTTCCAAATGGCTCCAAAGAACTAGCTTGTCAATTTCAAGATTTTGGTATAAAGTTAGGATCATAACTAGTCTTTTAAAGCACAGTGTTTAATCTACAGATGACTAGCTGCAGGGAGAAAAATCAGTGTGAGCCCAGGTGTCAAAGAAGTTACCTTTACAATACCTTACAACACTTGCATTTACTTTACAATATAATATGTTTATAATACTTGTATACTTTACAGTACTTAAACTGCATATACATTTTAAATGTACAGTTATTTCAGTCTGTGAAGTGAGTTGACTTCTTACTGTATTAAGATACTGCTGTTTAAAATGGAAACTGCTGTGAGAAAAAAGTGTGATAAATTAATAAGCAAAAGATTAAAGTAGAAGAAAAGTAACCTTATGTGAAATTATTGTAAGTAAATATATATAGGAAGGAGAATTTTTAAGTTTAAATATAGTAGCAAAAAAGGCATGATATAAAATCCAACAATTATTCTAGAAAATAATTGAGGTTTTTCTTTCTCCAGATACAATTTTTTTATCATCTTATACCCTGTCGGAGTTGTTGGTGAACTTCTTACGATACACGCTGCCTTACCCTATGTGAAGAAAACAGGAATGTTCTCAATAAGACTTCCTAATAAATACAATGTCTCCTTTGACTACTATTATTTTCTTCTTATAACCATGGCCTCTTATATACCATGTAAGTATGCATTTATTAGTACTTTGATTTAGCACATGCTGTGAAAGCTTTTTGGAAGATGTTGTAAAATGCTAAATTAATAAGCAAGGAGAAAGAATGTCTTACAAGTACATTAGAACGTCTTTTCAATCCCACATGTATTCATAATTTGAAATAATTGAAGAGGGAGTTGTGAGAAAAAAGATAAGTTAATACACAAATGATGGCTTTCTCAAAATCATTTAAAATATGCTTAGTATAAAAAAATACACTTAGTATGATGTGTGTTTTTAAAGAGAAATCATGCATCGGTGAATGCTTTGCAAGTGTTTAGAATTATGTATCTGCACGTAAGCATTTTACCCAGGAAAATCTGAGGTCATCTCTGTCTTCATTAAATACTTGGAAAAATCATCTGAGTCTTTTTAGTCTTATGTATGTTGCTCTATGTACTAGAAAATAGTGTAGAAGCTGCTTTTCTTAAAATACTTTGAGTAACTCAGCCCCTTCACTCATTTCTCATCACCTTTCAATAGATGCAATGAATTGGTGAGGCTCTGTTCGGTTCTCTTACATACTAATAGTGGTATGTTTGTAGGTCACATTCTGACAATCTCTAGCAGGAAATGTGATGATAAAGCCAGGCTGTTAGTTGTCCTTCTCACTAAAATGAGAGACTCTGAGGTCAGTGGGGGGAAAAGGGAAATGAGAAACTTTAATAGAATCTGAAATTGACACTGACACTATATAAAATATTTCAGCTCCAGGGGATGAGCGTAAAATTTGGCCGCTTCCTTGAGGACTCCAACTTTAAGTCTTTCCACACCCAGAGTTGACTTGATGGTCACAGAGGGTCTTTATTCCCTCATCCTCTCCCGTGTCAGCCCGACTCTGTCATCCAATTGTCCGGCAGAGCCAGTTCAGGAGGGCTCAGGGGTGGGGTGCCTGCAACACTTGTTTCACCCCCGATTTTCCCCACATCTAGTGAGTGAATGCAGCATGCCTTGAGCAGAGCCTCGCCTGGCTTCAGTATCGTCATGGTTACAGGTTCAGCTATTGGGTCCCCCCCCCCATCCTCACAACCACTGTAGCATCACCATGGAAACACGGGGCCCAACAGATCCTGGTTTGACACCATCAGACCTGTACTTCTGACTGCACATGTGCAGGTCTCCTGGAAAACTGAGACTCCAGCAACTTCTCATTTGACCAGGTTGTCAGTTACCCGAGAGCCCCACTTGCTGGAGGGTTAGTCAGCCCGGGCGGTGTTTTCCAGCTGTTTATCAGTGTTAGTATTAATAACAACTGACTTGACTTTGCTTATTAAGCCCTTTGCTAATTATGAGTATAAAAGTTCTTTCAAGTGCTTATTTTAGTGCTCAGAAAAATGCTCTTAGTCATCATTTATTCATATGGACATTATAGATCAGAGAGGTTAAGTGAATTGCTTAAAAATCATCCAGTTAATAAAAAAGGCCAGGATTTGAACTCAAGCCCATGCTTCTACTGAACTACACAGAACATTAACTGTGGTTAATATAGTAAGACTAATTAACTGTAGTTAATTTGTCATAACTACTGCAAGAAGTATTTGCAGTAACTAAATCAGTTGGCTTTGAATGTGTATGACCTGGATATATTTAGGTCCCTCAGTATCATATGGTGGTTACATTTATCAAGATGAGTAATAAACACCTCCCTAAGTAAAAATAAAATCTTCTGTGCATTTTAGCTCCATTTGAGCTAAGTTCTAAAGTAGTTATCCACTGGTACCTAAGCAAAATATTCAAAGCTGGTTTTGTCTTTAGGTTCATTGGTTTTGATGATTCTGTTCATCGTTTTGAGAGCTATTTCTACATTTGTATTGTCTGTAGCTGATGTTAATTTGTTCATCCACCTACGTTTACCCTATAATTTAAAGTTCTGGTTCAAATTGGGTCAAAATAATTCTCCAGATTTGACAGAGCAGGGGACCATTCATCTAACTGACCTAATTAATAGGCATTTATGTGTTTGTATGTAACAGACTACCCTTATGCCCAGCCAAGAGGGGCTTCTGCTCTGGGCCACATTTTAGAGGGTGCCATTCCAGCTCTCTGCTGATAACCGCCCCCCCAACAGGACCCCCTTCTAAATCACATTCTGGAACCTGGGATCACGGAATTGGCTATCCATACAGTGCTGAGCACCCATCTGGGGACTGCATAGGTCTGTTCTGAGGGTTAGCTGTGTCAATGGTGTACACATCCCTGAGATCAGGGGTAGCCAAGGGGCAGCTGGTTGTTAAGGAGGATGGATGAAGCTGGATTATGTGGGCTCGAATATCCACACAACTGTTCATGAGACCCCTCCTGGTACAGGACGGCCAATAAAACAGAAGGGAGCCAGGGGGCAGCTTTTCTTCTGCTGGAGTGTACTGGCATGATATTCCAAAGAGAGAATTCTAAATTCAGACATGGCCTTCCAGGTCATTATGAAGGTATACTTATCATGATATTTTAAGTTTGCTTTAAATATAGACCTAACAGTTTATGGCATTAAAAGATGTCAGTGTATGGTGTGTGGGTCTTGAGTCTTACTCTGAGGGTGAGCCCTGTAAATATAGGGGAGGTAGCAGTGGTACTTGGTGGGCCTGCTCTCAGAGTTTGCCGTGTTGAAGAGGTTTTTAAGTAGAAAACATTTCCAACAATAGCTTATCTTTCTTTGTTTCCTTCTTTCCCACTCAGTGTTTCCACAACTCTATTTTCATATGTTACGTCAGAGAAGAAAGGTGCTTCTTGGAGAGGTGATTGTCGAAAAGGATGATTAAGTGATCCCTACGAACAAGGTGCTTTTTCCAGAACAGCCAGGATTACTTGAGTCCAAGTTTTAATAACAAGAATAAACAACTTCATGAAATAGTATGGATTGTATAATTTCTTAAAATATAACTCGAGACACGTGGTGTTTGCCAATACCTGTGTTCATACTGTGTCAGGTCCATTTTCTACAGGAACTATGCAAGTATTTATCAACTGCTGGGTAGGCGGTGATCAGTAAGAAATTAATTGGGTGTATTACCTGGGGGGAAAAAAAAACCAAACTTTTGCTAGGCTTTTAGTTTTTTTAGTTTTACTAAATTTTTTTGCAACATATGTTCAAAGCTTTTTAAATCAATAGTTAGAAATTAGTTTAATGATTTACCATTATGATACTTGCCAAGTGATATTTACAAATGCAACTAAATACAGAATTATAATAATTTGTTAATAATGTATTGGTCTTTCTTAACCAAGGATTTATTTCTCTCAAGTTGTAAGGCAGAATTTTTGATGAATGATGATTTTTGGAAACACGATGTGGTTTGCTATGGTAAATCTTTTGATGTAGATAAAGTAGCCATATAAAAAACCAAAAATATTCAATTAGATGTCACAATTGGAAAATAGTCTTTGGAAATATGTTTAGAGCATTGAAATTACTTAAGCTACTAAGCAGGTTTATTTTTATTTGAATTAACTTCTCGAGGTCAGTCTTTTCAACTCGAAGGATTTTAAGGAATTCAAAAGAATGTAAGGATGTACTTGGCCTCACTTGTGAAAAAAAAAAAATTGGGTCTGATGGTAACATTGGGTTTGTTCCACTCAAAACTTTGGCTGAAAAAGGCCACTTTATACTGTGGAATCATCTAATGAAAATCATCTTATGATAACCTCTTTGTAGTACTTAAGTAACAGAAAGTTTTGGTATGATCTGAAATAGACATGTTTTATTCTGAATTCCATTGAACAGGAAAAAGTCTTATGATAATGCTTCTGTCCACATGTTTAATAGAAAGATACACTGAAGATACCCTGATAGTGCTTTTAATTCTTTAAATACGTCCTTTACAGATTCCCCCCACCCCCTACTGAGGTCTGCTGCTTTACTGGCCTGGTTTAGAGAGAATATTAAATAGGTGAATTTAAAAGACAAGGAACTTGTATGCCTGCCATAAATATGTAGGTGTAATTTTGGCTTAAAGTGTTCTGTATCTGTATTTGCATTTACAATCAGTGTATAACATCACACTTTTCAAAATTACTTGTCTTGTGTTACCACCTTTTCAAATTATTTCATGTGGAGATTCAGAATAGTTTTGCAAACTTACATTTTAGATAACTTGATTTTAAAAGGTGCTATTTCTTTTATTACATTACATCTTAACATTTCCTCCGCAGCTGAATGCTTTAACGAGCAACATGTATTAGATTATTAATTCTCAAAGATGCTGGTGTTCATTCTGCACTTACATGCCTTGATCTGTCTTCATCTTGAGTTTTTATACAGAAGAAATTTTCAGGGAATGTTCCCATTTGCTAACATAGTGTAAGAAGTTTGCATATCTGTTATGTGCCTGTCTTATGAAAGCTATTTTAAATCCTCTTCCTGCAACTTGCATTAATTCAACTTGTGCTCCCTACCAGCAGCTGTAATACTTTTTTTTTTTTCTGAAGTTGTGGAATATCCTGAAATAGGAATTGTGATCAACTTTAATAAAAATGAAAATGTATCAAACTCATCAGTGACTATGTTAATATACTCAAAGTATGCCTAAACTTTAGATTTAGTGTATCTTCAGTATCTTTTATTTCAACTAATTCTCAACCATCTTTTGTGTAGAAAATAAAGTGCTTAAGTGGTAGTTTGATTTTGAAAAGACGAAGTATTTGAAAGTCCTTAGCACTTGTCTTCTGTGGCTGCATTGTCTTTTGAGTGTCTCCCAAAGTCACCGTAATGTTCCTTTTAGTAGGTAAGTCAGGCTTGATTGAGTCAAATAGACCCAGAATTCAATCCTGAAGATTTTGGATTTGAAAAATGTATATCAAGAAATTTTGATATGAGCACCCTCCTGTTGGACTTGACATTCCTTACAGTTCTGGCTTTAAATTTTTCATAGCTTTATAGCTTGATACATCAAGCTATATTGTATTGTGTATCATACTATATGTATAATATGTCTTTTTAGAAACTTTTCATGGTCTTAATTTGATATTAATACACAACATCCTTGATAGTTATAACTTAATGGAAAAAAATGCCAAAATAAATATTAAAAGTCATTTTTCACCAAAGGCTTTTGTTACTTGACATCTGTAGAATCTCAGAAGTGTTATGCTCGCATCTTTGGATTTTTAAGCATCTAATTATTATACCACTACCTCCTGGTTTCTGACGCTCTTTTGCAAAAGTGACACAGAATAGTGCAATCCCTTCCTTTCTCCCCTGACCTTCCAAAATATTTGTGCCTATTGTGAGCCAGGTACTGTTGTGGGGAATTAGCAGTTTCCTCCTGCCACACCTCTCTCTTCAACCTACATAGTAAACCTCTGACAAAATTACTAGGTTAGATCGGTTAGGAAATCATTTTGCAAAATAATGATTTGCGCTTTAACAAAATTTAGGGCATTGGTAATCTGATGTAGCGGGATTCTTTGTTACTTACATGTGTTAAATGTCTCAGAACACCACTAAAGAGGCAACATTCTGATTTAAAATTACTTTTGAACAAAATATGAAACGTTATTAAGGCACAACGCTGAAGGAAAAAGAACTCTTAAGAAGCAACATTTAAATGAATGTGTAAAATGCAGAGGTATTTTCCATTAAACATATATGTAGATCTGGAATATACATATAATTGATAAATATAAGAACAACACGGTTTTGTAATTTCTACTATGAAGACATCAACTGGAACTGAAAATTCAGTTTGTTTAGTCTAAATTTTTGAAACATCTAAAATAGACATTAATCATTCCTCTAGGCTTGAAGTTTAAAAATACATTCTAAAAATTTCAGATTTTTTTTCCAGCTTTTAAAAATATATTTATCATTTTTTTTATTTTGATAGAATTTCAAACTTACAAGTTGCAAGAAGACTTACTAAGAAGTCTTCACTTGAATTCCCTTAACATTTTGCCCTTTTGCTGTAGTAATCTCTCTTCATAATATTTTGTGAACCATTTGAGAGTAAACTGGAAACATTAGCCCCTCATTACTTCAGTGTATGTTTCCTAACAAGGACACAGGACAGTGACCCAAATCAAGAAATTAACACTGACAGAATATCTAAACTACAGACCTTATTCAAACCTCATCAGCATGGACGTTCAGAACACGTATGTTCTGGGTCAAGATTCAGTCCAGCTTCGGGCGTTTTATTTAGTTGTCATCTCTTTTTGTCTGGAGTGATTGCCTGATTTTTTTGTTTGTTTGTTTCATGATTTTAACATTTTCAACAGTCAAGAACAGTTATTTTGTGGAAAGTCTCTCAATTTAGGTTTGTTTGAAGTTGCCATATGATTAGATTTAATTTATGCTCTCTCCTGTAGGAATATTGATTTGTTCCGTTTACTGGTATTTTAGGAGTTTTGTTTTTTAACATTTTGGTTTCAGAATAACACATAGGCCTTTTGGTCTTAATTCATTGGAGTTTGGCTTTGAAATGAGGCACCAGGATTTTTTTTTCCTACATGATTAATATGTCTTGTTCTGATACATGAAGATTGATGTCTTTTTAAGGGCTTAAAAAGTACTAAATTATTTTTATACACACAATTTCCAGGCATATTGTTAGCCTGTTGACTTTTATGCCC
Source organism: Vicugna pacos (assembly GCF_048564905.1). Classification (NCBI taxonomy): domain Eukaryota; kingdom Metazoa; phylum Chordata; class Mammalia; order Artiodactyla; family Camelidae; genus Vicugna; species Vicugna pacos. The sequence goes on along the minus strand of NC_133021.1, from coordinate 21,182,435 downwards.
CTAGACTGTAAAACTCTATGATTATTAATATACTTTGATTCTGCTTTAAAAATATTTAACTACAGCATCCTGGTCTACCTAATTGTATATTCTCACCATGTCATTCTGCTCCACTGAAATGATACATAATGCAGGATTGAGGGTGCTCCCAAAATACATTTTATTTCCTACTTATGTTACTGCCTTGCCCCCAGTATTTTAAAATGCAGTGTGTTTAATTTGAAAATTAAAATTACTTTTTGTTTCATTTGGTAAAGTGTTTTATTCAAAAGCTTCTCAGCACCATCTAGTTGTCAGAAGAACAGATACCCCTTTTCATGCCCACCCAACTCCCAATTCCAGAGGCAGAAGTTAAACCATTTGGTGAGAGTTCCCCCTAATGATTATAATTCAGATCATGATAAGGTTTGGGCTGTTCTCTCACCCACTTCCTCTAAGCCTCTGCCTAACTCTGACTCAGGTAGAACTGTGTTCCCCCGCAGTTCAGAACAACAGGAAGGAATCGTGTCAGTGTTGATCAACCTCCCATTCCTGGGCTATTAGAGGCACATAAAATTACCTTGAAAAAACTGAATTCAGTGACTGCCATCTAGGCGGGACAGTGACACTGTCAGGCAGCATGCAGTTCTGAGAACTTGAATATTAGGGCACCCTCCCCCCACTCTACTCTAGGACCAAGGAGCACTAGGGCATTTTCTCTCCACACACCTCTATTGCTCCTCCTCTCCTGCCACATAAAAACAGACATGGAAGCAAACCTGTTGACAGAATTAAGACAGTTACATCTGATTAAAATGGTAAGAGATCCTGAGCTGCTGGAGATGAGGAGAATAGATAGTATGACCTGATCTTTCCCTTTTTTCTTTAAGAACATTTTGTTTCAGCATAAAGCACACTTCCCCAAAGGGGTTCCTGGAAGAGAAATTCAGGGGTCTGACTGTGTCCTGTGGAAACACACAGTCACCTGGGTAACTTTGGTTTCAGGTCTGGATCTGTCCTTTGTAGCTACTTCAGGTCCCACGGGAGGAGGAAAGGCTGGGGGGCAGAGTCACTCGGCCAAAGTGGGGTCCCAGGCTGGCAGGATGATGGGCTCCTGCTCTAGCATGGCCAGCACCTCTCCAGGGACATGCTTCTTGTCCACCACCACCTCGTAAACATATTCACAGAACCACTCCTCTGTCATGCACAGGTAACCTTTATGGCCATGGTCTTCACCCCATGAATTTTCTACTCTCCATTTCAGGAAACTACCAGCCTGATCATCCTTCTCTGAGACAGCAGTGAAGGTCATGGCGTGGGTCATGAGTGACTCACCAAAAGTCAACCTCTCAGCTTTATTCATGTTCTTCATGGAGACACCAAACACTAACTCATGGTCATAGGCATTCATGTCACTGAGGCCCAGCTTGCTATTGAAGTGTTTTCCAACATCACAGCCAAACCACACAGCCTCTCCATCTTTGATGGAGGCAGCAACCATCTTTTTCAAGAAGTCAATGGGTTGGTTGGTATATAGAGTTTTTCTCCTTCCAACCATATTGCTTAAGTAGTCCACCATGTAAAGTTTGTTGTACTTGTGCTGGGCTGAGGGTCATTCACTAAACAAATCTTATCTTCCATGTTGAAGAGTGGCTTGACATGTTCCCTGTAAAACTGCAAGGGTGTTAGGGGGCCCATCTTCTGATAGTTTTTATCCTTGTCTCGATACTGCCAGGTGAACGTCTCTGGTGGACTACGCAAACAGATGCACACCACTCTGAGTATCTCCTCCACCATGACGTCCTGTGTGGCTGAGATCTCTCCTTTGGTTGCTCCACTGTGTACCAGGTTCCGTAGTCGTATACAGAATTCTCTCATCTTGTGACTCGGAATATCATTCATCCTTCTGGTTGCCTCTGTTGTGTAAGAGTCAGGGAAGCATTTCTTAGGGACAACACCATATTTTTCAACAATATTGACAAGCATATCCCATTGGCCACCATCATTTGCAGGATTTGTAAGCAAATACTGCACCTGCCTACCATCCTCAGGCTCCTTGTTCTGGGCTGTGTCCACAAAGGCGTTTAAGAAGAAGTAACAGTGTTCAACCTTGCCCCAGAAAAAGAGGTAAGACTGAATAAACTCAAATTCCTCAATATTTAATTTTCTCATGAATGGACGTCTCATAACATTCCGACAAGAAAAGACCCAGCATCTCCCTGAGCTCTTCTGGTTGGTGGCTGGCTTGCCTTCCTGATGCACATTGGGCTGGAACACATGCTGCGCACCCTGGGCCGTGGCCCTCTTCAGGCAGATGCCCAGCAGGGCGTGGGTGGTGCCGACATTCTGAGCCAGGACGAACTGAGGGTCAGAATTCAGTTTCTGAAGCAGAGCAGCTACCTTCTCCGTATTCAGCCCCGCGTTGTTCACGGTGCCCACGCTGCCCGGGTTGGAGGATGGTAGTTTTCGGGGTCCTCAGACCCGACCTGCCTCTCGCACCCCGAGCGCCGGAAAGAGGAAACCGGCTCGGTGGCGGCGGAGGGATGAGGCCGAGAGAAACGGCGTCCGCGGAGGAACCTAAAATTATTCTTAAATCTACTTAACACTTTGTGGGGTTTTTTTGGTTTGTTTGTTTGTTTGTTTTTTGCTTTTAAGATAAGGACTGTACCAAATGGGTTTCAGACCACAGCTTTCAGAAGAGTGATCGGAGACCCCAGACTCCTTACCTTAGAGATTTTGCATCAGTGGTTGTGGGGTTAAGAAATCTGCATTTTTAGCAAGATGCTGGGCAGTTTGAAGCAGTTTAGTCCGCCTCCCTTTTGAGAAAAACCGCAATAGAGAAATCCCAGGGGGTGGATGGAGATGATTTATAAATGCCGTATCCCATTTACTTAATATAACTGAAAAAATCAGCATTACTGTGTTATTCTATTGTTTCTAGCCAAAGTGAACACCATAGTTTTAAGTTTATGCAAACAAAAAACTTGATATTTGCATAGTGTGAAGTAGGAAGACATTTTGTATGTTTTTTTAAAGCATATTTTATAGCCATGCAGTTATCTGTCTGTTCCCTTAAGTAGTACAGAGTGTAAGACAGAGAACAGAGGTAAAATCCAGAGTAATAGTTTTTCTGGTTGTACTGAATTTAATGATATGAAATAAATGGACATCACTGCAGTTAGAAACCATGGTAAAAGTTTAGTAGCGTTGTTAATTGAACAGAGCTAGTCTTTTCTTTTTTTGTAAATAAGCCAGACACACACATGCGCACGTTTCTTGGAAAGGACTATATTAAAGATGGTGAAAAATATGTGTGCTCCTGTTTTTGAGAAATACACACAACAGAAAATAATTATAATTTGCCCGAGTGATTTATAATTTAATCATCAGTTGGCTAAAATAGGTTTGTGGCTAAATTAATATGTCCAGAAGCTAGTTTTATTGGGTATACTTTGAACTTTATTAAAACCTTTATGACAGAAACTAATCTTAAGAACTGAGGAAATTGAAAGATTAATTTACATTAAATGTACTCAAGAAGAAAAAATGACTCAACCAGTTTTCAGCTGGAAGAATGTTGATTTTTGAGCATCAAATAATATTTTTCAAAGCTACTGCTTTATTTGTGTCTTGTATGCATAAGCATTTGCTCTAAAATCTGGTTCTGCTTTTTTGTTTCAGCTCCAAAAGCAACATATATGAGATAATTTATAGACACTGATTTTGTAGCATTAAAAAGGTACTACTGTTTTAAGGAAAAGTAAAATTCTAGAAAGTTCATAACTTCAGGATAATTTCTTTTTGCAAAGAAATGCTTCTGCAAATACTGTATGTGGTAGATGGTATGATCAACTATGTGCTAGGTAGCAAAGTCAGATATGAGCAGAGCTAGCAAAAAAAAAAACAGGCCTTTAAAAACAGTTTTGCGAAAATGCTGGTTATTTTACAGGTGATACATATTCATAGTTATGAAGTTTTTGGCCCCGAAAAATTCCTAATGATGTGCTTATGGAATTACCTGCTTTCTGTAAATGCATTCAGCCAGTTTTGGAAAAAAATATTCTAAAATATTCCCTGTGAATTAACTTTAGTTGTATAGATACTTTGGAAACACTCACTTGGTGTGCTCATTTTTAAATGTGTTTTGTTGAGTAAGCATTAGAAAGGAGAAAAGAAGTCGTTACGACATTTATTTTAAGCTTTGGTGGAATTAAGGCTGAGTTGTTTTAGTACTAATTTTAGTCTTCTAGTGAATGAAATGGATTAAAGCTATAAATGTTTCTTTAGGAGGAAAGTGTACATAGATTTATTTCTCGATAAATACTAACAAAATTATAAACAGTGCCTTTGAGTATTACTATCAGATTCTGATGACAGGTATTTTTAAATTCTCTCATCAGTCACATTCAGTGGTGGAATGATGACACGTGTAATGGTTAAGAACTGGAGCCTGGGAAGGAAACCAGTCTAGGTTTAGGGAAAACTACTTAATTTTCTTAAGCTTCTGAGTCCTCATCCGTAAACTGGGGTAGGAAGTTGTCTGAATTGCAAATGAGATAACATCTATAACTATTTAGCACAGAGCTTGGCAAATATAAACGCTCAATGAATGTTAGTTGGTATTGCTGACAGTTTGCTCTCAATGGTTTTATAATAACTATGTTGTGCTGGGTGAAATTTCTGAAGTCGTACCAAACCCACTTATGTCTGGGATAGAGTTTAATGTCACTGTCACATAATTGTCTTGGGTAAAATTTTCTTTTCCTATATTTTTTCCATTTTTTTCTGATTTGGAAGATTGCGTATATGTAGTTATTTTTCTTATCTTGAATTAGAAGTAGGGGGCTGTCATTTCATTTAATAGTAGGACAGTAGGAAGAAGCTACCTAGACACTGGTCTCTTTCAGAGTATGTGTGGTATCTTGATGGCTGGGTCTTTTGAACATGAATATTTCAGATAAAGCAGAAGCTGTAATGATTTATTTTCCAGCCTGGCCACCTGGCAGGGAAGGAGGGTGGGGCTCTGAGTCACTGAGGGGATGTGACCACTGTCTTCACAACAGAAGATATTTTTAGAGAATTCTCCTGCATTAGGATGATATTAATAATTTGTATGTACAGTGTTAATGGAAGAATATGAAAGTTTTCTAGGTTCCTCAAATGAAGAGTTCCTTAATCAGAATATGATGAAATAATTTTGTTCAGAAATGCCTCATCAGCCAGCCATTATTCGCAATAAGAGGATTGACCAAAAACCTTAAGCTCATCTTAAGTCCCCATTTTAAAAAATTAGATATAAATCTCTGACTTCCTAAATGGTGTGCAAAATCTAGATTATAAATTATCTTCTCTCATTTCTAATCTGAAAAGCCTAGATGACCTAATTGGTTAGAGTTGACTGAAGTCATATGGCCCAGCTGTTCTGGTTTCAGATGAGTCAAGTTTACTGGTTTTAGAGAGAACATGGCAGCTTCCGTTGGCTGTTTCAGAAAGGTCAAAATTCAAACCACACAGAATGACCTAAGATAAAAAAGTCTTAGCTTCCTCTTTACTTTTCCCCTTTGTTCTGATAACATCAGGCATTAATAAGAGTTTGGTATCTTTTTAGATCCTTAGATCCTTATAAACACGCGTTTATTCTTTCTCTTCCCCTTTACGTGCGCGCGCGCGCACACACACACACACACACAAATCGTTCTATAAATGGAAATAGTTTGTACATTTTGTATGATTTTGCTCACATGTCTTGGTGATTCATGTGTGTACCCACATAATAGGTGCATGCTATTTCTTAATATGTCTTTCTCCACTGATGGACATTTTTGTTTACAATTTTTAATCGTAGGTACTCAAAAATAACAGATGGTAATGATGATCATAGTAATATCAATATGTAACACATTGGAATTTATTGTGTACCAGGCCATGTGTTAATTTATCTCATTTAAAAATAACAACCACTTGAGTTATTCATATTATAATAAATATTTCAATAATGAAGGATCAGTCTCCGAGAAGTGAAGGAACAGCGCCTTTGTGCCTTTGTACAGATGTATACGTGCAAGAAAGACTTGTAGGTGTAAACCTGTTAGGTTAAAGAGAACACTCACTTTAAATTCTGGTAGATACTACTAAATTGTGTCCCCAAAGAGCTGTAACTCAGTTTAATCCCAGCAGCAAGGCATGGAAGCACCTGTTTCCTCGCAGTCTTACTTTTGTAAAATCTTTGAAATGTAACGCTTGTCTGTAAATCTTTTACTTTTTTCCCATTTATGTTTACCTGATTATTTACATTGAACATGTTTTCAGGTATTTGTTGGTTATTTGTATTTTTCTGTGAGTGGTCCTTTCATGTGGCTTGCCTGCAGTGCTGTTGAGCTCTTAGTCATTTTTATTAATTTGGAAGTGCAAATGTATATTATTTATGTGTATTATTTGTACATATGTTCCTTTCCATTACACGCGTATATTTAGCTTGTTTTTGAAGGCTTTTGTCTTATAGGAGACAAATTTTTATGTACAAAATCTGCCAATTTTTCCCTTTGATTATATGTTTTGCTTTAAAGACTTAGACACCTCAAAATCTTAAGTACATTTTCTTTTATTTTCTTATTCTTCTGTGGCTCATATAACTTATTTGACATTTTGACTGTTATGGTGTAAAGTTGGGTAAGAATCTAACTTTTCTTTTACCTGCATGAATCTCAAATTATTCTAACGGGATTTGTTGAACAAGACCTTCCTTCCTCTCACCATAGTGGAATATTGCCTGTGATGTAAGTCAGGGAACTGTTCGTTTCAGCGTTACTTGAGTATACTATTATGAGACAAAAGAGAAGACCCTCGCACTTGTCACATGTGGAGGTGATTTGCGTGTTTCGATTTCCAGTCTTTCCTCTATTTTTGTCTCTGTGTCTCTTCAAGCACAAGCGTGAATCTGCTTTCATTATGAAATGGAAATTTTTTTTTTTGGCGGAGGTATGGTTTGTGTCTGAGCTATCACTAGGGGTGCTATTGGCTAGAAATGCCTGCGGCGCTCACCTGGGCCCGGACTACTTCTAGGGGCCCTGTCGACACTTCACAGACTGGAGCCAGTCTTGTGATGTCATGGCTGGTCCAGCCCTTGTGATTCTTGTTAGGATTATAAGGCACACCTCAGCAGCTACCATCAGGGAACTTTGGAAAATCAAGGTTTATGACTCCAGGGTCCTGGAGAGTACCCGGACACGCCCCATGGGCACACAGCAAGGTCATAGGCAGACAGCACAAACTTGACGTTCTGCTTTTCTGGGGTTGAGGATGGGCTATCTAGGGTTTCTCAGACTTTTATTGGTGAATTTAAAATGTGTAAGAGCCAGGAATTAAAGCACAGAAAGGGAAAAGCGGGGTCACTCGGGACTTTGGAAAAGGGGAGCTTTATGGAGGAGGGCCTGACTCTATCCAGTTGTGTATGTGGCAATGTGTTTATTTGAGGTAGATTTCTTTGAAATAGATGCTTCAGCAACCAAAAGCTTAATATCAGACACTTATGTTACAATTAAAAAAAAAACAACTTTGCACTATGAGATGAAATAGGAAGAATCCATTATGATCTACTTGTGGGTTATTTTTTCTCCTTGGAAGGTCAGGCTTCAGTAAGAAACGGTGTTTTGGGGGCCACTTGTGAATCTAGAGAGGAAAGAGCTACCTATATTCTAAAATCTCTTACCTTTTTGTGAGTGGTCAAGAAATTCTTTTGTGGAACACACAGCATCTTAATCTAGAGCTAGCCATATGGTAGAAGTTTTTTTTTTTAAAGAATATGATTTTAAAATGAAGCTCCCTATGTAAAAAGTCCCCAAGATGTATTACTAATGTTGGAAATAGAAAAGGGGTGGACTCATGTGTATAAAATGCATGTTTTGTTTAAAAAGTGGGAAGAGAAGAAACCTAATGTATACTTGTATGAATATACAGAAATTCCAGACTGATATCTAACAAAATAAGGATGTTTTTTACCCACTGGGGACAGAGATGGGAGTGGAATTGGCCAGGTGTGGAACAAAATAGTAGACTTATCGTTGGTGACAATTCTAAACTTTCTGTTTGTGAACCATGTGAAAATATTAACTATTACATATATACATATATATATATATATATATATATATTTTTTTTTTTTAGGAGGGAGTGGTCAGTAATCAAATACAGCAAGGGTTTCAGTAAGGCGAGAATGGTGTCTATCATGTTTCCCAGTGATTTGTGACATTATGACTTTGACCAGAACAAATCTGGGAAAGAGTTAGTGGCCAAAGCAGGACTGTATGTAGTGGATTGAAATGTGGTTGGGAAGTATTTTTATTATATGTTACTGAGTTAAGAAACCACCCCAAAACTTAGGGGCTCAAAACAACAGTCATTTTACTCCCCCACCAGTCTGAGTTGACTGGGCTCAGCTGGGTAGTTTCTTTGCTTCATGAAGTCTCGGCTGCGGCTGTACCACCTGGGGACTCAGCTGGGTTAGAGCATCCACAGTGACTCACAGGTGGCTGGCGTTTGATGCTGGCTGTCACCCAGAAGCTGAACTGGGGCCCTCACCTGGCTTTCCTGGGCATGGACTTTCTGTCTGATCTTGGCTTCTCCAGTGTAGCTGGGTTCAGGGAGGAAGGAAGTCCCCAGAGGAAGGAGGGGAAGCTGTCCTCATGAAAGACCCAGAACTGGTCCAGTGGTCCAGCACCACTTGCTGGAGAACAGCATTCTGTTGTTCAGGCAGACCCAAGACAAGCCCAGACTCAAAGGGTTGGGACGTGAAGCCTCATTCTGATGGGGAGAGTGATGGATCTTTTATATGCATCTTTAATCAGTCACAGGAAGCAAGCTTTAGCCAGAAATTAATCACAACTGAAATGTCCACTGCACAACTCATATTAAAAAAAAAATCCTAGCTGAGAGAATGACAAACTTATATGAAGAAAGTTAAGATCATAACTCCAAACAAGTGTGAATGCCCCGCCCTCCGGGGACCAGGGAGGAGCATCAGTAACAGGTTACTTCGTCCAAAATGTTTGGGTAACTAGAAAAAGTGTGTTCAGTGTGTTTTGCTTTGAAATATTATCGTCTGCTTACCTTGAAGGGAAATAACAAACCATCCCAGGCAATCTGCTTCTGCATTTATTTCACAGTGTGGATAGTATCATCTACATAAACTCTGTGAAGATTTTTTTGTTGTTGCTCCAAATCCTCGTGCTAGGAAATCTTTATTTTCTGTGAAGAACTGATATGATTGTTTCTTATAGTCAATACAAAACTGATTATAAAGAACATCAGAAAAAGGTACAGGTCAAATTTAATGATACTGTAGCATATGACCTGCATAAATTTACATGTTGACACACTTTAGTGCTGATTCTCTATCCTGGCTCTATGTTCTGAGAGGTTAATTGCTATCTGTTTCTCTTCCAGTTTAATGTGTGGTCCTTATAAATCTTATAAAATCTTTTGTAAAATAAAGTAGAGAATACTTGAATGAACGAAACAAACAACAACAAAAACACTATTATGCTGATAAGAGACAGAATATCTTAAATTTACATCCTAATGATGGAAAGCAAGAATTTGTTTAATAGAAAGGCCAGAGCCAGAGAATATTGAGTCTAAACATCTGAAGAAAACGCAAAGGAATTAGAAAGGGGTTACTGGAGGTCCAAAAGGTACTTTTTTTTTTTCAAATTGAAGTATATTTGATTTACAATGTTGTGTTAATTTCAGGTGTACAGCAAAGTGGTTCAGTTATATATACATATATATAAAACATATATATTCTTTTTCAGTATAGATTATTACAAGATATTGAATATAGTTCCCTGTGCTATACAGTGGGTCCTCGTTGTTCATCTCCTTTATATATAGTACTGTGTATATGGTAATTCCAAACTCCTAATTTATCACCAGCCCCACCCCACTATTATGTTTTCAATTCAGCTTTATTCTGGTGGTCCTGGATAGTGAAATACAGGGTGAGGGGGAAAGTATATGGATGAGCAAGAAAGAAACAAAGCTGTCATTCTTCACAGATGTTGCTGCAGAAATTCAGACAACAGATGATGTACTTCTGGTTATCAGGAACATAGGAGAAGGATGGTGGTAATCATGATTGCAGAACCAGAAATGTTAAGTGACAAAGTGAAAGGTGACATTCTGGTTTGTAATGGAGACTTGTAGTCAGCCCCTAAATCTGTTCTCCTCTTATAGTAATTGAACCCTTGAGTTACAACTCACCACTGAGACTAGAGAGCTCTTCCAGTGTCCGTCACAGCTAGGCGTGCCTGTGTGACTAAGTTCTGGGTAATGATGTTCAAGAAGTGACATGTTTAGCTTCCAGTAAGCGTGCTCTTACTGGAATGTGGATGCGGGGCAGCAATTCATCTTGGAGCATGATGCATCTCGGGACTCCCTAGGAAGAGTAGGGCAAGAGGAAAAAGGAGCATGGATCTCTCCCATCACGGAGCAGCCGTGGGACTGCTGGCAACAGCTGTGCAGTTGGACAGACACTAGCAAAGTGGGCAGAGACCACAGTGTGCCTGGGACCCCACAGAGTGGTACAACAAGCATTAGGAGAAAGGGGGATCCTACACAACCATATCCAGTATCCCAGAGTCACCGGCCCAGTAGGCTCCACCCAAGGAGTGGGTCTAGTGAAGCTTACACCTGGACTCTTTAAACTACTGTTCCTTGGAGTCTTTGCTACAGCTTCTGAACCTCCAATGCAAGTGACACAAGATTCTAAATCAAGGAGAGGTTGTAGTGTCCTTTAGCAGAGAACGGAAGTCGAACAGAGTGGTAGCCAAGGGGCAAGGTGAATTTCACACTCTTCGAGTGAATGCTGTGTGCAAAGATCTACGGTAAGCGCTGGTGGGATATAAATAAAGGACAGTTCCTGCTCCCCCAGGAACCTAGAATCTAGTGAGGAAAAACACATTTATAAGTTCTGATAACCTTAGGGAATAGAACCCTCAAGGAATTTATAATCTAGTGAAAAAAGATATTTATACCAATAGTTTTAATACATAGGAGTGAAGTGTGGCTTTGAGGGCAACAATCTAGCAGGAAAAGACATTTATGCCAATAATATTAATGCAGCAGTGAAGTGGGTACTGGAGGCTTTCCTGATACTAAGCGCACTATAACTAGCTTCCAGTTCCCAAATCACGGCGTTCATCAGTTTTCCCTAAAGACATCTTTAAGTTATGAGATAAAATTCTCATTTTTCTATTTCAGTGTCCTTAAACATCTGGCTTTCTGCAGCACATAAGCAGTTTGCCCAGTGTATTTTAAAGAATTTTTTTCTCAGTGAAAGAAGAAGAAAAATCAATATTGTTTTATTTGCACACAAAAAGGAAAAAAAAAAACAGACTTGGCCTCAGAGGAACAAAACATCTAATTTGCTTTGCAGTGTTTTCTAAATATCACTCCAGAGAGGCTTATGTTTATGGAGAATATCTGACTATGACCTTTAAAACAACTTACGTTGTTTTGGTGGTTTTGTTCTAAACAGACTCTGATAATAATGATGTCCAAGAAAAGGAAATGCATTGAAAAAATTACGTGTTTGTGTACTGGTTGTGTGTGGGTGGGGACCAACCCAACATTCTGCGGATCTTTTCTCAATATTAAGACTGTTCTCACTGCGGTAGCAATTTGCTATTTAAGCCTACTATGGATATTTATTGAGGATCTATTCTGAGCAGAGCTCTGATAGATGCTGGAGAGATGTGGATAATAAAACAAATTCTGCATTCTCATACAGTAGGTCAATGTCCAAAAGGAGCTATAGAAATACATACACATAAACAACCAATACAGAGTGCTAAGTAGAGACCCAAGGAAGGGTGAGTGTGTTGGGGAGGAAAATATTAATTCTTTTTCTTTCATATTCAAAAAAATATTATTTACAGGAAGGGGTGTGGTTGGAATTTGAGTCTCAGGCTGTAGTTTGCTAATTCTGTTCCAGAAGAAAGGATACTGGTGAGGAAGTTCTCTTTTGGATGACAAAGGACAAACAGAAGTGCCTTAGGTCAGTCTCCTTTCTTCCCTGGGTAGTTCAGTTTGTTCTTTTAAGACAGTATTTTCCTCTAAGAGTTCATTACCAGCCTAAAAGTCATTGTCATGGGAATCTGTGTCCAACTGTTACGGCTATTCTGGTCCATGAAGAAGAGATTGTGGAACACAGTTCTTTGCCTGTGTTGGAGATAGGGTAAGGAGAGAGACCACCGTCTCATTCTCCACCTGGCTCCCGTCTGCCAGGAGGCTTGCTGGTCAGCATCCCAGAGCTTAGGAGCAAATCTTCATCCATCCTGTGTACCAGGGAAAAGATGAATTCTTCCTGGGTGAAGCTTCACGGCTTCATTGGAATGACGGGCGTTAAGGATGGGAAACATTCCAGCATGCACAGTTAGAAGTGAGTTTGGGGCTGGGGCAGGTGTGGAAAGGGTGGGTGTGCAAACCAATAAAACTAAGAGGCCAGGAGCATATACAACAAAAACAATGGGCATGTGGTGGGCTATGTAATAAGACACAGGGCTAGAAAAGCCCACCGAGTGAGTTCCTGCCCCGTGCAGAGGCATGGTCTTGATTCAGCGGACAAAGACCATGAGAGGTTTTTGGACATGGCTGTGACAACTCCACCTGTGTTCTCATCATTATGGGAGGAACTGGAGGCATCAAAGACTGAAGGCTGGAGGCCAGTTAGGAGGCTGCTGCCTTATTCAAGCAAGAAGCACTGAGAGGTTTGACTGAGGGAACATGAGAGAAAAAGCAAAGGAGGATGAGACTTTGAGATGTCAAGAGAGAAGCTCCAGGATTTGGTGACTGGGGAGAGAAGGAAGGGGAGAATGTACACCCTCAGATAGTCCTGCGACTTTTGAGCATATAATTTATAGATATGATCTTATCATCTAACGTGAAAATAAATACAGAAGACATTGTTTATATTTCCCACAAAGGTACACATTACTGGAATCCCACAAACCAGTAAATTGCGGAATCTATTCCCCACACCTTGCAGTCATCACCTGCGTACTGAGCTCTCATCACAATTTGTTGCCTTGAACTTCAAAGTATATCCAGAATACAAACATTTCATATCTCTACTGCTGATACCATTTTGGGTTTGGCCACCTTTTTTTTTTTTTTTTTTTGGCCTATCTTGTCACTGCAGTCTCCTGGCTGTTTGCATCCCTGGCTCCCTGTAGTCTGCTCTTAACAGGGCAGTCAGTTATCTTGAAAACAAAAGTGAGACCGTGTCATCCCACTTCACAGAATCTTCCAGTTACTCACCACTTTGCTCAGAGTAAAAGCCAAAGTTCTAACTATAGCCTACAAACCCTCCATAACCTCACCCCCAACCCACCCTGGCCTTCTGCCTCATTTTTCTTTGCTGCAGCCACACTTGATACCTTGCTGTGGCTGGAAAATGCCGTTCAGGCTCCTGCCTCAGGGCCATTGCACCTGCTGTTACCCTTCCCTTTAGGTTTTGCTCAGAATATCACTTTATCAGAGGAGTCATCCCTGACTACCCTATGGAGTGGCAACTCTGCCCTCCACTGCATTCTCCTTCCACTAGACTCTAGCTTAGTTTTTTTCATAACTCTTGGCAAAATCCATACCTGTGTAGTTTGCATCTCCCCCTATATGGAAGGTAAATTCCACGAGGACAGGTTTATTAGTCTTTTTCTTTTCTTTCCTTGCTACATTTCACCTAGAAGAGCTTGGCATAGAGCTGGTATTGAAATATTTATTGAATGAATGGATTCTATCAACAGAAGACTAAATTTCGCAAGTATATAAAGAGAAGCATCTTGTTAGGAATTTCTGGCAAACTACTTACAAATTGTAATGGCAAAAAAAAAATCTAATTCTAAAACACCTCAATGACCATGCTTCTTAACTGCATTCTAGCAAACTAAAGAACTTTGAGGTATGGGATTAGGTTAACAAGTGATCTTAGCATCACTTTTCAAAACAGCTCTACCCTGCAGAATTCATTAAGCAACTATCTATACGCCAACACTGTGCTCTGGGCATAAAGAGATGAAAGGTTGTTCCTGCCCTCAAGGGGCTTACAGTCTGTTAAAAAAAAAAAAGAGAGAAAAGACAAAACAGCCTATAATGTAAAATGTGGGTTGGATGTAAGGGTGATCCGGCTGCGACATCTGTCTCCCCACTGATCACCAGGCTTGATTTGGCTGATCTCTGGCTGACCAGGCAGTTGTCCCCTTCCTCCCTCACCACTCCACGTGCGTCCCTCCTGAAGCTGCACGCTGGGTCTAAGAGGACCACCATCCCCAATAGAGGAGGACCGTTCTTCTTGGCTGAGGATATACAAGTAACTGTGCTCCCCTGCTAGAACCTCCAAACAAGCTCCCAGAAATGTGTGCACCAAGTCCTTCGTGAGGATGCTATGGTGGGGTGGGGGGGAGCACAGGAGAAGGGCAGCTAACCCAGGAAAAATTCTGTTGGGGGGGGCAGGCTGGAGCTGAGTCTTGACAGAGCTGAGTCTTCATGTAAGTGGAGAAGATGGGATGGGGTGTGCTGGGCAGAGGCAACTGCAGCCTCGGGCACCCAGTTCTGGAGGATTTGGGGAAACTCCAAGTAGTTCTGTTCAGCTGGCACACAGGCATCTATCTTTTGAGAAGTGATGAACGTGAGGTTGGAGCTCTAGCCAGAGCCTGGATTACAAAACAGAGGGAGACACAAAACAAATGTGTGATGGGCATTCTGATTGGGGCACGTGTGTCAGGAGGAAAGAGTCAGACAGTACGTACATGTCGCCACATTAAAGTTCACATTTAACTCCAGGTATTTAATAGTAGTTTTCCTAAAAAAGTCTCTCAAAGTATTACAGGGTAATTATAACAAATATATCTGACTGAAACATTGTGCTGTACACCCAAAATTGACATGACATTGTGAACTGTATACTTCAAAAAAAGAAAAAAGTAAAAAAAAAAAAAAGGAATAAATAATACTTTGGTTCTGATCAGTTTTGATTAGATTAATTGAATTGATGCATTAATTATAGACTGAAAGTTACACACTTCTGGGTTTTGTTTTGGTTTTTTTTTTTGTATTGGGTCAGCTTAATGGAACAATGAATGATTTTTAAAATTGCAAACATATCTTTCTTTTTGAGAGTTCCTATATCTGATTCTTTCTTCCTGTTTCAAGGTACTTAAATCATTTTGTCAGCTCCATAAGGCCCTCCCACTGTCTGAGGGCAAGCAGCCTTGAACAATAATTGCAAGATTTTTAGAGAAAATTCCCAGCCTTTGGAGCAGAGGCGACAGCCTCTCATGTCCTCCCAATGGATTGATGGTTAGTGGCTGCCAAGGACTCGGAATCGTGCCAAGGTCGTTAGTGGTGTCTGCATGGACATGAGATAGCCCATGGCATGTGACGCTAAGTGTCTCCATCCCTGCTGAGGAGGATATAATCTGACAATTCAATCTGGTGGTAATGCCAAGAAATGTGACCCCCTCTTTTAGCCTTCTCCCCAAAGTCTTTGAAGGCTCCAAATTTTCTGAACTGCATCGACTTTTAAAGTCTTTGAACCATAAAAGACATAGGGCTAAATTTTAACACATGAATGCATCCCAGGGCCATAAGCTCTCAGACTTCCTTTTTCTTGCTCTAGACCTTCATTTGGCTGTTAGACAGGTTACCTGTGTCTGCCAAACAGCCACCTGGGGTAACTGGCTGTAGACTCGTCAACCAATAATGCTCCTTCTGTATGATACTGGACAGGGCATTTTTAAAGGCTTGTCGATATGATACTTTGACACTAAAATTAGGAATTTTTGCTCAGCTGAAAAAAAAGAGTCTAAATAGGAAGAAGGGGCATGGCAGGTAAAAAATTAGAATAGTGTTTTTTAAAAATTGAAATAAAATTGATGTATAACATTATATTATTTTCAGGTGTACAAGATGATTCAGCACAAGTATATATTGCAAAATGATCACCACAATAAGTCTAGTTAACATCCTTACTGAAAGAGAAAGAATAAAATCAGGGTTATATGCATGGGAGCTACAATGTTCTAACTTGGAATTTTTGTGTGACAAAGCGCCAGCTTAATTTGTACTAATTGCTTGCTAATGCTAATTAGAAATCCTCAAACTGAAAGTCAGGGAGTAGTGGAGTAAAACCAGCTCCTCTAATAGTATATCCAGCTCACTCCAGATAGTGACTCAGGGACCCAGCCTTCTTTGATTCCCTACCTGTACCATGTTTCATACATGGCTTCCATGATCAATGTGCCTGTCTACCGCAGAGCAGGAGAGACACACAGATTCACATGTAGGACGTTTTTATGGGCCAGATGTGGCTGTGGAATTCACAGATACACTGTTGGCACTTAGTCACAGAGCCAAAGCAAATGGTGAAGGATGCTGGTGTCCAGGAAGCAGAGGAAACAAGTTGATGAAGAACTTTCTTATTTCTCAATGGAAATACATACCACAGATTTGGTTTCACTATAAGGTGCCTATGGGCTGGTACCGATTTACAAAAGGGTCCCCATTTTTATTTTTTAAAAATATATTGTAAATCAGAGAAAATTTGAAGGGAAAAAAGCCCATAATTACACTCTATATTTTAATATATTTGTAATTACATAATTTTTTTACTTAGGTCATTTTCAGATGTATGCATAGCAATTATAATTATTCAGGATAGCTATATCGTATTTCATGGGACCGATATTATTCATGTAATTCTTCTCTTTTCTGGAATATTAATTTGATTTGATTCTAAGCTTTCCCCCTCCACTTAAATGTATAAATAAGGCTGCAGTGGGTAAATTCCAGCAGATGATATTTTTATCTCTTAAATTGTTTTCTTGTAAGTCTGTCGTTGCATTATTGTATAAATAATTCTGAAGTGAACACATTTCAGAAGATAGTTTTTTCTTCCATTGTATTATTTCCTTAGAATAAATATCGATCAATTACATGACTGAGTTCAATAGTATGAGTGTTAGAGTAATTCGGGATGCATTTTTTGTCATGTTGCTTTTCCAGACATTTATACTAATGTTCAATTCTATGAATTTTACTCTTTTATTCCAGCCTCACCAGCATTTGTAAAATGTTTTCTGAAACTAATTTAATAGGTGTAAAATGGTACTTCAGAGCTGTCTTAATATTGATTACTAAAATGAACATTTTTTCATTGTTTACATCTATGGGATGCTTGATGTTTTCTGTACAGATTTGAAAGAGCTGTTTCTCTGGTAGAAATATTTATCGTTGTCTGTTGGTTTTGCTGCAATTTCCTTTCCCTCTCTCTGTCTCTTGTGATTGTAGGTTTCCCATGCCCACCTCCCAGTGGGCACAAGTGCTTCAGTGTGTACACAAGCTGTTTATATTTTCCTTTGTGATCTTTTGCTCTAAAATTTGCAACCGTAGAAATCCGTGGAGAATAGGATCTATTTGAGGCTTTGTGTTTTAGTCCGTTGGTCCACGTATTTATTTCTGTATGAATTCTGCACAATAGAGAGTTGAAAGATATTACAGAGATGGGGGGATGATGTGTATGATGAAAGGATAAACCAACCACTTAATTTTCTGCATGCAATTTTGTGATTAGGTTGATTGAAATCTCTCAGATAATGGATGAGTATGTGTGAGCATCTGAGTGTGAATGTGTCTCTGTCAGAAAGAGGCAGAGGTGAGGAAGGACAAAGGAGGTGGTGATAAAGTGTGGGGGGACTGGGACAGAGCTAGTGAGCTGGGAAATTGTTTGATGTTCATGCAGTAATTATTCCACATTTCTGTACTGACTTCATGGATTCCAAGCAGTTTCTGAATTGTCAGACTTGATAGAGCATAATTTTGTATTTGATTATTAATATCAGATTTAAACAAGGCTTCAAAATGAGTCATTCATGGCAATGAATTGAATTCAGGTTCTCGTATTTCCCCTAAAATTAATCAAGTGAACAACCTAGAAAGGCATTAAAATTAAGGACGTGCAAAAATGCTATCAGGAAGGTAGCAGTGTGATGTTTAATAAAATAATTTTGTTTTTCAGGAAGACATGGGATAAATGACTTTTTGAATAAATGCTGCAATAATTTTGTGCAGAATTCATACTTTCTTATGCTGAAAGACAAAAAAAGAATTACTTCAAGTGCAAAGAAATTTATAGTTCAGTTATAAGAATGCATTGAGAAGTAGATTTATAGCTGCCTGAGGCTTATATAAATTTATAATGAAGGGAATTTAGAAGTAAAGCAGTGTAGACTTGATCTATTCAATGTTGCGATCATTCAGAAAGACTCTACAGATTTCTTTTTTTTTAATTGAAGTACAGTCAATCACAATGTGTCAGTTTCTGGAGTACAGCACAATATCCCAGTGATGCATATACATATATATATTCATTTTCACTTTTTTCCATTAAAAGTTATTACAAGATATTTAACTTAGTTCCCTGTGCTATACAAAAGAAACTTTTAAAATCTATTTTTATATATAGTAGCTTACATTTGTAAATCTCAAACTCCCAAATTTATCCCTCCCCCCTCTTTCCCTGGTAACCATAAGATTGTTTACCATGTCTGAGTCTGTTTCTCTTTTATAGATGAGTTAACACAGATTTCTTGATAATATAAAACTTGACTGCAACAGAATTATTGGAAGTGTATCGAATCTAGGCAGAATCCAGAACCTAGCACAATCCAGGGTAAAAGAAGTTCTTTTGTGTGGTGAATACACAGAGGCATGATACACAAAAAATGCCACCTATTCAGTCTAGTTCATGGTCTGGTCATGTCCCCTGCCAAAGCTTTTCTGGGAAACCGTAAAAAGAAAATGATTTGTTGGCCTAGCTTCTGACTTGACTTCATTGCTCTCTGTGGGGGATCACTTTACATTTCCTTAATTGCAGGGACAACTCATATGGTTGGCAGTTGTTTGAATTGAGAAATGGATTTTAATGAACTACAGTTTCTGTTGCTCAGCTGGAATTGAAGTAGTCATGGGCTAAATTAACAGTCATGGTCAAAACTAAGATGACAACTGTGTCACAGAAAAGGAAAGGGTTTATTTTGTGCTCCTATATTAGGATCATGCTCTTAAAATGATGGGTTTTGCAACTTCACACTTTTGAGTTATTTTGCTATTCTTTTTAAGGTACCAGAAGTCTCCTCCAAGGTAGTTTTGGAAACCTCAGATGTCAGGATAAGGAGAGCAATATGGCTGAAAGTTATTCATTATTAATCAGAAAATAATTTATATTCATCTTGCGATTTAGAGTACATCATTTTAGGTTTTTCTTCATCATGGCCAAATGCAATAGGTCATTAACATTATTCCTCTTGAACCTCTAAGGATACAAATGCAGGTAAAAGTTAAGTCACACAAACCCATAGAATAAAAACTGGAGTTATATTCCCTAATTTAATTTAATGTATAGTGTAGCTTCTGCTTCTACTTTGTGCATCACAAACCTTTCTTCAGGCATTTTGAGAGCACTTTTTATGAGACATTATACAAATTAAAATCAATAGTATTCAGTTTGTTTTTGTTCCTTTTTAGTTCGTTACTTCCTAAGGAAGTGGACTTGCCCAATACTGTAGTGGAAGACTGTTAATGATGTGTTTTAAATGCATTTCTACTCATTTATCATTTTGATAAATAGACTTAGATTTAATATGTCATATAGTTTAGTCTCTTGAAAAGCCTTATAGCAATCTTGCAGTGGAGAGTGAAAATGTTGTGACTTAAGTTTAAAATGCACTATCTTTCCAAAGGTGTAGAGGAAATAAAATGAAAGAAGAATCTGGTGAGAAAAACTCATCACAAAAAAGTCTCTGCCCTTCTTTTTTCTTGTCAATTTGCATCTTATTTCCTGTGATAAAATATATAAAGATATATTCGCTGTAAATATCTCTTGTATTTAAGGGATTAAGTCACCCCAGTTTGCTGAAGACGTTGCATGTTTTAGCACTGAAAGTACCTCTTCCTGGGAAACTCAGTCACAGGCGATTTAGGATGGTTGATCATCCTACTTGTATATGAAAGTTCCACAGGTAGAGAAGAGTTCAGGAGTGGCTTGCTTCAGGGCTCAAATCATGTCATCTGGATCCTGCCTCTCAGGTCTACCTTTGGATAGGTTACATTCTCAGGATTGACAGAATGGCTACTGGTAGATAGTTTCAGATCCCTGGGACTCATTTCCTCATTTTCAGTAAAATAAGTCAAACTTCACACCTTATATTCACTCCATCAAAACTAGTGGAAGTAGAAAAAGTATCTATCTTCCAGAGGCCCTCAGGCATCACTGGATTAGGTGGGGTTATGTGTCTGCCCTTGAGTCAGTTACCAAGGATGTATTAATTTGGGTCCATTTCTGGAGCTAGAGATGAAGTTGATACAATTTCCTAAGAAACTTTGTTGTCCTTAAAGAGATGGGAAGTATTATTGGCTGTCAAACAGCAATATTTCATCCTTTTACCTTACTAACAATTAAGAAAAAGTGTAGGGAACTTTTGCCTCTGGAGAGAATGCAGTAAGTAGTGGCAGGTCATGGCTCCTGAGATAAGAATTACGGAGAAAAGCAGATAAATTAATCATACATTTAAAGGCCTTAGAGAACTAATCAAAGAGGACGACATCAGTGATTCTTAAACTCTAACATATATCAGAATCACCTGGAGGGCTTGTTGAAGCAGTTACTGTGTTTCACTCTGTAGAGTTTCTGATTTCTGTATGTGTGAGTTGGAGCCAGGGAATTTTTGTTTTTAACAAGTTCCCAGATGCTGCGGATTTAGGGACCACACTGGACTAGATGACATAAAATTTCAGGGAGGGAAGAGCCCTTCCTAATAAGCACAGATTGCTGCCAAGTTTCTTCCCAAGGGACATTTGCTGAATCTGGCTAAAGACTGAAGATTTGGCTTGGTGTAAGCAGAGAAATGCCACTGGTGGAAAGAGAAGCCAGTGAAATTTTTGATAGCTGTGTAAGCTGGCATAACAGAATGGAATGCAGATGCTCCCCAAACACTTGGCCATTTTTACCCAGAGGGTGTTTTCATGGGAGAGCCAAGAGCTGGCTGGAAAGGTAGAGTGAAATCTCCTTCATTTTAAAGAGGCTTAGCATACAGAGTCTTTGTGAAAAGATGGGCCTGCCAAAAGAAATCAAATTGCAAACCAAGGTGAATGACATACAGGTTGAATCAAGCTCTAAATAGCTTGTTTCTGATTGAATTGAGATGATCAGTTCCTTGCACTATTTGCCTAAGAAAGAGCAAATAGGTACACTCCCTAGGAGATAAAAACATCACTTTTAATCTTTATGTTTCTTCAATATACCACGTCTAGCATATAGTTTTAAAAAGAGATCCATTAAAAGAGATGGGAAAATGTGACCAATAATCAAGAGAAAAAATAGACAACAGAAGGAGACTTATGGATGATGCAGATGTTGGAATTCACAGTCAGGGACTTTAAATATGTTAAAGAAAATAGGGAAAAAGAAGGCAAAATGGAATAAAAGATGGAGAATTTCAACAAGGAAATGGCATCTATTTAAAAAAGCGAATCAAACGTACATACCAGAACTTTAAAAATACTTTGAAATTAGGACCTCATTGCACAGATGTAAGAGGAGACTTAGTGCAGCAGAAAACACACTTACTTCCTTGAATGCAGATGAATAGAAAATATTTAAACTGAAACAAAGAGAGGGAATAAAATTAAAGAACCAAACATTAAAAAAAAAAATAGGTGAGACACCTATGTAATTGAGAAAGAGAGGAGGGGGAGAGTGGATCGAAAGCAATACCTGAAGAGATAATGGTCAAGAATTATTTAAAAACTGAAGACAAATATGAAGAAGTTCAGCAAATCCCCACAGAATAGAAACAAAGAAAATCACATCCCCACACATAAGAGTCAAGCTCTTGACAAACCTAAAGATTATCTTGAACAAAAGAGAATATCTTAAAATCTGTTAGAGATAAAAAAAAAAAAGACACATTGCATTAAAAAGAGCACCAATAAAAGTGACTAAATTAGGGGTTGGCAAACTATAGTCAACCACCTGGTCCTGGACATTTCCTGGTAGTTTTTGATTACTGATTCAGAATCCTCTCTCATAATCTATCTGTTCAGATTTTTTTGTTTCTTCTTGATTCAGTCTAGGTGGGTTGCATATTTCTCAGAATTTGTTGATTTCTTTTAGGTTATCCAATTTATTGGTGTATAATTGTTATAGTAGTTTTGTATCATCCTTTTTATTTCTGTGCTGTCGGTTGTAATGTCTTCATTCATTTCTGATCTTATTTATTTGAATAGTCTCTCCCTTTTTCTTATTCTAGCTAAAGTTTTGTCAATTTAAAAAAAAAACCTTGCAGTTTCATTTCAAACTATTGTGGTCAGAAAAGATGTTTGATATTATTTCATTCTCTTTAAATGTGTTAAGACTTATTTTCTGCCTAATATACAATCTATCTTGGAGAATGTTCCATATGTTCTTTAGAAGTGTATGTATTCTGCTGCTGTTGGGTGGAATGCTCTGTTTATGTCTATAAGGTTCATCTGATCTCAGATATAGTTCAAATCCAATATTTCCTTATTGTTTTTCTGTCTGGGTGATCTCTCCATTGTTGAAAGTAGGAATATTGAAGTCCCCCACTATTATTGTATTACATCTATCTCTCCCTGAAGATCTGTTAATATTTGCTTTATAGATTTAGGCACTCCAATGTTGGATACACGAATATTTACAATTGTTATAGCCTCATGAAGAATCGACTCTTTTATTGTTACATAATGATCTTCTTTGTCACTTGTTACAGTTTTTCACTTAAAGTCTATTTTATGTGATATAAGTGTAGCTACCCTGCTCTCTTTTGTTTTGCATTTGTATAGAGTATCTTTTTCCATCCCTTCACTTCCAGTCTGTGTATGCCCTTAAAAGCTGAAGGGAGTCTCTTATAGGCAGCACATCATTGGTAGCTGCTTTTAAATCCATTCAGCCATACTATGTCTTTTGATAGGAGAATTTAGTCGATTTACATTTAGAGTGATTATTGATAGTTATGGACTTAATATTGCCATTTTGTTAATTATTTTCTGACTGTTTTGTAGTTCCTTTTTCCTCTTTACCTTTGTGATTTAATGATTTTCTGTGGTGGTATGTTTTGATTCCTTTGCCTCTATCTTTTGTGTATCTACTATAGGTTTTTGTTTTGTAGTTACCATAAGGCTTACATAAAACATCTTGCAGGTATAATAGTCTATCTTAAGCTGATAACAACTTAACTTCAATGGCATACAGAACTTTACTTTTCTTTTACTAATTCCCCACATTTCATGTTTTTAATGTCACAATTCACATCTTTTTACATTATGCATCCATAAAAATTATTGTAGGTGTAGTTATTTTTGATACTTTTAGCTTCTAACCTTTATACTAGAGTTGTGAGTGATTTACACACCACCACTGCAACATTAAAATATTCTGATTTTAGCTATATATTTATCTTAACAAGTGAGTTTTATATTTTCATATGTTTTTCATGATACTAATGAAATATTTTTGTTTCTCCTTAAATAGCTCCCTTGATTATTTCTTATAAGTCTGATCTAGTGCTGATCAACTCCTCCAGCTTTTGTTTGTCTAGGAATTTTGTTGTTGTTGTCATTGTTGGGGGAGGTAATTAAGTTATTTATTTATTTATTTATTTATTTATTTATTTATTTATTTATTTATTTATTTATTTAAATGGAGGTACTGGGGATTGAACCCAGGACCTCATGCATGCTAAGCACACACCCTATCACTGAGCTATACCCTCCTCCCTGTCTAGGAAAATTTTTACCTCTCCTTCTGTTCTGAAGGACAACTTTGCCAGGTATAATATTTTCTGTTGGCAGGCTTTTTTTTTTTTTTCTTTCGGCACTTTAAATATATAATTCCATTCCCTTCTGGCCTCCAAAGTTTTGCTGAAGAATCCTCTGATTGTTTTATAGAGGTTCCCTTGTGCATAACAATTTGCATTTTTCTTGCTGCTTTTAAGATTCTCTCTTTGTCTTTAACTTTTGAGAGTTTAATTACATTGTGTCTCAGTGTGGGTCTCTTTGGGTTCATCTTCTACCCTCTGAGCTTCATGAATCTGGATGTCTGTTTCTTTCCTCAGATTTGAGAAATTATTATCCATTTTTTTTTTTGAAGAAAGATTCTGCTCTTTTCTTTCTTCTCCTTCTGGAACATTTATGATACATATATTGGTCCACTTTATGGTGTTGCATAATTCCCTTACATTATCTTTACTCCTTTTATTATTTTTCTTTTTGCTCTTCTGGATGATTTCCACTGATATAACTTCAAGTATGGTGATCCTTTCTTCCCCTTGGTCAAGTCTGCTGTTGAATCTCTCTATTGAATTTTTCAGTCCAGTTATTGTGCTCTTCAGTGCTATGATTTCTGTCTAGTACTTTTTAATATTTTCTATTTCTTTGTTAAAATTCTCACTTTGTTCATGCATTGCCCTTCTGACTACAGTAGCATCTTTATGACTGTTATTTGAATGCTCTGTCAGATAAATCGCTTATCTCCCTTTCATTAAGATCAGTTTCTGGAGACTTATTCTGTTTGGGACACATCTCCCTGTTTCTTCACTTTCCTTTACTCTCTGTATTAGTTTCTTCACATTAAATAAAACAGTCACCTCTCCGAGTTGTGATAGTCTGGCCTCATGCAGGTGTTGAACTTCTCCAATCAGCCCAGCCCAACTTCCTGGTTACCTCTTACACCTTTGTATTCATCCAAGCTGCTGTCTTTATTTTTAATGGCTCCTGGAAGAATAGGGTGTGCCAAGACTCATCAGTGTCCCGAAGGCATGAGAGTTGTCCATATGCCCATCCAGGCTCCTGGAAGATTTCTAATTGCCTGCCCCTTGGCTTCCTGATGCAGACTAATTGGAAGCCCGAGCTTCGAGCAATAGCTGGAAATATCAGGACGTTAGATATGTGGTTTAGCCTTTGTCAGGGAGAAACTAGTAGCTGGGTGTTTGTCTACTTTCTCTGTGCTGAGCTGGAGGGAATAGCGGCTTGGAGTGCCTGTGTACTGGGAAGGGAATAAAAGAGCATCTCATGTTCTGGAAATGTTTTATATCTTGATCGGGGTGATACTTAAGTAAATATAAACAGATATAACCCTTTACTGAGTTATACAGTTGATATTCTTTACTGGATATATTCATGCCTCAATGAAAAGGGGAAGTATTTGCTCTAGTCTAGTCTACACTTCTAGAATAAAGTCAGTAAGTCAAGTCGAGAACAGTGAAAAGAACAAAGGAAGGGAAGACCTAGAAGTCATATTACAGCTCTCTTCAAATGGTTAAAATGATGTTATTTAAATAGAGAATTATTTTATATGGTTTTTAATTGAAGACCAAGAACCAATAGGAAGAGTTAGAAGCAGAAAACAATTTTTAAAAAATATTGTAGATTGTTTAACAGCTACACATTTCACCCATCCTGGTATGTGTGTCCCTCAGCAATGTGACATCGTCATCTTTCCTTTTCAGAAATGGAGTCCTTTTCTTTCCTCCATTGCATCTGGGCTAGCCTGGTGGATTTGACTAGAAAAACATGGCAGAAGTGATGTTGTATGAGTCCTGGATCCTAAGTCTCAAGAGGCTCTGCAGTGTGTGCCTTTATTATTTGGGACCACTGCCCAGTCATGTTGACATATAGAATTAATTATCACAAAGGGGTTGTTGGAGGAGGGGAGAAGATGCAATGGTGCAATGGACAGTTTATGTAATTAAAATATTTACTACCTGACTGTTTACAGAAAATGTTTACGGACCCTTAATATGAAATATAGACTACATTAATTCTTTGATATATTTCCTTCCAGTCTTTTTAAAGCATTTTTATTTATATAGTTGAAGTTGCATTGAACATACAATTGTATATCCTGCTTTCTCACTTAATATGAGCATAATTTCAAGTTATTGTTAGTCTTGGAAAATATTTACTAGGTTGATAATATTCTGTTACATGGATCGTCCAGTAATCCTCTTAGTTAGCTCACTGATGATTTAGCTAACCAAATTCACAAGCCACAGTGGAACTTCCTGATAATTTTATATGAGAGTGAAGTACACAGAGATGACAATGGACTCAACTATATAGGGTTTTGGGGTAAAAGTAAATGTCCTTAAAATCTCTAGTAACAGCTGAGAAGTTTAACGTAAGCCATGCACAATAATTTTATGGCAGAGAAGATTCTTGCTTTGCCTTGTCAAATATTACTACCTCATGCTGCAAAATCACCAAAGCATGCACATAACTCCCATTCAGAGTGAGGATATATTTTGCTAAGGAAACCATTTTATCAAAATGCCTCCTAAGAGTATTGAGAAAGGACCTTAAATGCTAACAGTTTAGGTTTTAAGAAAGATCCAAAGAGTGAAAAAGCATTATAAGCAGAGTGAAGAACTCAGGTCAGATTATGGTTATCTTGTCACAGGAAAAGCTACTGAAAGAAATAAGTGACATGATTTGATAGCCTGCCAAGAGCTTTCTGAAGACAGAGTGAAGAATAATGGGCAAATCCAAAAAAAAGAAAAAAGGAAAGAAAGGAAAGAAAAGAAAAGAAAGATAGGAAAAGCAGTACTTAGAATCATTTTATTCCAGGACAGTTATTTTTTGGTTGGTGTTCCTTTTAATAAAAAGTAAAACTTTGACATAGCCTAGACGTTCTTATGTACGCACAAGAGCAATATATATTTTTTTAAATCTCTGCAAAAATAAGCCTCCAAGAGTCCTTTTTAAAGAGTTTTTTGAAAAATAAAAAATTTAAGTGGTAAAGAAGCGCCGGAAAATAGTATATTTGAAAGCAAACATTCTTTCTTAGATGTATGGATGCTAATGATGCATCCTATTTATGGCATCTTAGACTGGGCTTCATAGAACTCTCCAAATAACAGTGGTTTAAATGAAATAGGGATTTATGTCTCTCTCCCCTACTACCTGCATATAAATGATCTGGGACTGGCACAGTGACTACTCAATAAGATCACGTGGAGATTGAGAGACTTCAGACCTGATTCTCAGCCATTCCTAAGGTGCTCCTCTCATCTACATGACTCATCACCACACTCTTGTGCCAAGTAGCAGGAAAAAGGAAGGTGGGCAAAGAAACGTGCCCTCTTCTGTAAGGATGTAGCCCACGTACATGGGCATGAACCTAGGCACATAGATTCACCAAACTAGGTGCAAGGGATGTTGGATTATGGTTCCTAAAAAGATTTTCATGTTTAAAAAGCACAGTAGCAAGAACTGACAGCAGGAAAGGAAAAAGTAGCTCAACAGATAGAGCAGAAAGTGCATGCTCAGTTGTTCTGAATTTTGACAGAAGCAATCCGTAGGGACTACCAAGAGCTACAAGATGGGGTGTTATCTTTGATTTTATGAGTAAGAGACCAGAGTTGAGAGCATTTATTAGAAAAAGCTTTTTTTTTTTTAAATTTTTGTTGGTTACAAAGAAAGGGAAACTGCAGTGTTAGAACAAAAAGAACAAGTGTGTTAGAGAGAGGAGTTCACTATGTATTCCATGTCAGGGTAAGATTTGTCTCTGACAATCATATATTAACTAACTTCAGAATGGTAACACTGAACTTTAAGGAGGGAAAAAGAAATGGAGAGAAAATACAAATGTGAAAGGAATGACATCCATAATTGATTTTTCTAGCATTGTTATAATCTTGAATAAGCATGCATAGAGTGCATTTGGTGTTAAAAAAAATTAATAACATACTCAAAGAATGGTAAAAAAAAACTCTTGCAAATCATATATCTGATAAGGGAATTGCATCCAATGTATATAAAGAATTCTTGTAGCTCAACAAAGAAAAGCTAAATAACTTAATTATTAAATAGGCAGAGGGCTTGAATAGGTATCTCTCTAAAAAGGTCATACAAAAGGCCAGTGACCACAGGAAGAGATATTTCAGCAGCATTATTATTAGAGAAAGGTAGATCAAAATCACAAGGAGATACCAGCTCATTTTTAAGACAGACAATAAATAAAAATGAAAATATCTAGAAGCTGAACCCCTCATACGTTGCTGGCGGGGTCATAAAATGGTGTAAGCACTTTGGAAAACAGCCTAGCAGTTCCTCAAAATGTTAAGCATAAAGTTACTGTATGACCCAGCAATTCCACTCTTAGGTACATACCCAAGAGAAACGAAAACTATGTCTACCTAGAAATTTGTTCACAAATGTTCATAGCAGTATTATGCATAATGACAAAAAGTAGAACATCCCAAATGTCCATCAACTGGTGAATGGATAAATGTCCAACTGATGACAGGATACATAAAAAGAAGTATCTCCATACAATGGAGTGTTCATGGGACACAAAAAGGAATGAAACACTGGTGCATGAGTAATAACATGCATGAGTCTTGAAAACATTATGCTTAGTAAGAGAAACCAGTCACAAAAGGTCACATTTTGTATGATCTCATTTATGTGCAATGTCCAGAGTAGGCAAATTTGGAGAGAAAGGAAAGTAGATGAGTGGTTGCCAAGGGCCGGAGGAAGGGGGTATGGAGAAAGGCTGCTAATGGGTATAGGGTTTCATTTGGGGGTGATAAAAACCCTCTGAAATTAGATACTGGTGATGCTTGCACAGCTTTGTGAATATACTAAAAACCATGGATTATAGACTTGAAAAATATGAATTTTATGGTATGTAAAATGTATGTCAAGAAAGCTGTTACAAAAATTGATAATTAAAAATAGATGATAAACTCAGAATTTCTAAAGAAATGGTGCAGTTAGGTTTCTAGGTTCATATACCACTTTTGCTTTCCCTTTGATAGTGTGAATAACTATACTTCCTTTGTAGTGCTACCAAGATTAGCTTTGCTTTCATTTATTTCTTATTTTATTAAAAATTAGGAAAGAAAATGAGACATAGTTTAATTATTTGTTGGGATAAAGAAAACATATTTACTATTTTTCAATTTTAATTATTTTCTTGGCACGCTCCAGTAAATCTCAAATCTCTTTTTCCCACAGAATATGCCGTTAAAGGAAATGACTGGCTAGAGGTGGAGTGGGGGTGGGTGGGGGGAGAAAAGCATCTATAATCTTGCTATTTTTACAAAACTTTTTTCACATTTAACCCTGATTTTCTACTCCATGTGTACATTTTTATATGCCATATAATTTCAGTTGGGTATTTTTCTTCAGTTAACATTGTATCAGGAATTCTTTCCCTTGGTTTGGCATAAATTCCATGATCAGTGCAGTTGGCAGAATGATTGACCCCCTCTCCTCCAAGATGTTTATATCCCAATCCTGGACCCTGTGAATGTGTTATCTTGTGTGGCAAAAGGGACTTTGCAGATGTGTTAGGTTTGGCGTCTAGAGATGGGGACATTTTCCTGGACTATCCTGGATTATCCAGTTGCATCTGTTATAATTACAACAGTCCTTTAAGGGAAAGAAGAAGATGGGAGAATCTGAAAAGGAGACGTGACCATGGAAGCTGAGGTCAGAGTGAGACAAGGGGCCAGGGATCAAGAACCAAGGAACATGAGCTGCCTCTAAAAGATGGACAAGGCAAGGAAACAGACTCTCTTGTACAGTGTCTACCAATCCATTTCGGATGTCTGAGCTTCAGAATTGAGGATAATAAATATAGTTGTGTTTAAGCCATTCAGTTTGTAGTGATTTTTCACAGTCGTGATTGGGCTCTAACACAATCATCATTTAAAATTGTTGCCTGTTGTCATAATGGATCATAGTTTCCCAAATCATTTCCTTGTTTTGAAATAGCAAACATTCTGAAGCAATTGAGTCAGTGTGACCAGATCTGTGCAAGGAGGTCTGGTCCGTGGCTGCAGAGGGTGACCAGCGTCCATGACGTCATTCAGCAGGGTGGCCTCGCTGAATGTCCACTGCCACCATTATTCATTTCTTCTCTCTGAGGGACCTTTACCATTGGACGGGACTATAGAGCACTTAGCCCCACGGCCACAGGAAAGCCCTTCATTGCTGATTCAGGTATCACCCCTCAGGTAACGTGCAGCCGGACAGGCCTCAGTCTGTACCCTGAGTACAAAAATCATATCTTCTGAACCAAAAAAATGAAGGACAGAATATTGAAAGCTGGACTTGTGGGAAACTTGGGAACTACAGTTGTCATACCTCTGACTCAGTAAATGATGGCAGCTCCTTAGCTGGCGGACAATGATGTAATCATTGCAGAGGGCAGAGCGCCTTCTTTGTTTGCCTTCTTGACTCATTACCAAGAGACAACGTCACACCATTTCTGGTTGAAACACTGGAAGATTTCATGTTGTCTTTCGAAGTTAGCCTGTGTTCCAGCAGACGGAGGGGCAGCAGCAGTTGCAATGGATCCATGGAGAGAGACATAAATGGGAGCAGAGAACAATGATTAAGTTCCCAACGGTGGAAATCATGAAGCTTCCTAGAATTCAGCATTCATGGGGGAAAAAATTCACGGGGCGAATGTTCCATTAACGTCTTCACACCTGTGGGTGGATAAGCGATGTGCTATAAACCGTGGTGACAGTGTACACACTGTCCAATTAAACTTAGTCAATCTGACACATATGTGGTGGTTTAGATTATTGTTCATAGGCTGCACGATGATTAGGGAAAACAGTAATTAGTTTATGTGAACGAATGCAATTAGTATTATTTGCACAATGAGCCATTTTAGAATACTTGTTTTCTTCTTTTCTTTTTCTGCATTCTCTGGTATGGGGAATCAGAATCAAAATCACTATTTCCTCTCAATCCTTGCTCCATTTTCTACCCAACTCATCATACGTACCACTGCAGGGCAAAGCCCTGAGTTCCCCCAAGATTTGCCCACCGTCATCACCCAAGGGAAGAGCTTCTTGAAGTGAAAGCTTAGATCATTGACTTTAAATACTTCACTTTTTTTTTGAAGAAAAGGGTGGAATTTAATCTTTATTTACAGGACACTGCAAGATATGAAATTCCACATAGAAATTAGAAACCCATGGACAGGAGAAGCTTCATACAGTATGTACAGTGTGGAACTGTTCAAGTATAGTTTTGTTGTAAAAAGTGCTACAGTAACAAACCACATTTAAAAAGAGTTCTTAGTAGAGAAACAGTAAGACAAACTTATACCAAACATAGCACACAACAAACAACTTCACGCCTCAGCTGTACAATCTAAAAGTTAAAGGTCCCAGCAGTGCCATCCTGGACTTGGAATGTATAGACTTCAGAGGTAGTTTCTGGCACAACATTTTGATCTTCCTCTTCCTCTACAGAGAAATACTTCTCAATCAGATTTAATGAATCTTTGTACACAGACTCATTTTCATGGTTTTGTAGCACTTCAATTTTGTCCAAACCTCCACATTCTTCAATCATTATACTTAGTTTCTCAGTTTCACCTAATTTCTCAGCAGCATGAAAGACATTTGAAATGGCATCCAGAATAACCAGAATAATCTTGGTATCTTTCGCAGTTAAGAGGTTCATCAATGGTTCTATTGTGCCACAATGAACCAGGTATACAATCTGTTCAACTCTTCCACCGCTTGTGTAATTGGTCACAGCCCTTACAGCTTCCTTTTGCGTCTTAAAGTCTGCCTTGGAGAGAACGCCAACAAGGAAAGGGACTAACCCATGGTCTACAACTTGCTGCATCTGGTCCTGGCGGCCAGCCGTGATGTTTGACATTGTCCACGCAGCTTCCTGCTGAATATTAGTTTTGGAGTTTGTTAGCAGACTGGGAAAGATGGCAAGTGCTCCCGCATCTATTACAGCCTAAGTCTGCTTGTCTGTCCCAGTGACAATATTTCCTATGGCTCTTAGCGCAGGAGTCACAGTTGGCAGTTCAGCAGCTCCTAAAAGCTTCACAAGTTGGGGTACAACCCCTGTCTTCACAACCATTTCAATTCATTCATTTGGACTGTCAGTAAGTTAGGCAATGGCCCAGCAGGTATCTGCTAATACTTCCGGATCATCGTGATGCAGGAGACGAACTAAAGTAGGAAGAATCTACTCAACAGCATCCAAGGGGGGTGCGGGATTCTTGTTGCGACAAAGGTTTGAAAGTGTCCAGATAAGATTATGTAAGAAACCACAGGCTAAAGATGACATATCAGGAACCACAAGAAGAGCTAACAGCGGGTCAACTGCACCAGACTTGATAACCAAGTCTCGAAACACCGATCCATCACCTGCAATGTTCCCTGGAGCCCACACAGCTTGTTCACTGATGTGAGCGTGGGGTGATGCCAACGGAGAAATGAATGCTGGGCCAGCACTGCCATCTACCACCGCCTTGGTCTGTTCTGATGTCCCGGAAGCAATGTTAGTGAGGGCCCAAGCAGATTCAAACTGAAAGGGACTACAATCAGTTCTGCCCAAGAAGGACACAAATTTTGGAATCAAACCAGCCCAGATTATGCTGTCTATGAGGGCCTGCTTTTCCCTAGAAAGCAGTTTCCTAGCAGCTTGACTCGCTTGGAGCTGGCTTTCCAAATTGTTGCTATTTATACCTTTGACAATGTCATCAACAGACCAATTTACGGTGCGCTGGTTGGTGCGGTTTTCCTGCAGTGGAGAGGTAACGTCAACGCGAAAAGAGCTGACATTTCTCCTTTTCAGCATCTGGTGGTCCTTCTTGGCTTTCCTCAGCTCCACATTAACTTCTATTCGGCGCCACCTCATTTCTGTACTGTCTTTCCCTTTGTTCTTGAATCTGTTAAGGCGGGCAGCTGGTGAATTAGCATTCTCATTGGTGGACATGGTTATGAGACAAAGGGAGAAAGCTCCATAGCTGGCTCAGGCCTCCACAGGAGGCGGTGCGGTGCACAAGCTGCGGGTGAGCTGCCCTCAAAACGTCCACCACGGTCAGCCAGAAGCCGGTGTCAATATTTCACTTCTAATACATGCATTTAAATATAATTTTTCCTCCAAGCACTGCTTTAGTTGCATCCTAGGGATTTCAATGTATCATATTTTTATTGTCATCTGAACCAAAACATTTTCTAATCTCCACTGTGATTTCTTCTTTGAT
Source organism: Vicugna pacos (assembly GCF_048564905.1). NCBI lineage: Eukaryota > Metazoa > Chordata > Mammalia > Artiodactyla > Camelidae > Vicugna > Vicugna pacos. The sequence goes on along the minus strand of NC_133021.1, from coordinate 21,149,353 downwards.
CCATGGCTTATTAAAAAGTGTGCTGCATCATTTTAAAACATTTGGGGGATTTTCTAGATATTATTATTATTATTATTAGTTCTGGTTACATTTCTTGGAATCAGACAGCATAGTCTTATGATTTCTGTCTTTTGAAACTCATCGAGAAATTCATTTATGAGAAACCATCTGATCTACTTTGTTAACTGTTCCTCATGCCTTTGCAAATAATGCATATTCTCCAGTTGTTGGATGTAGTGTTCCTTAACCATTGACTAGGCTGAATCAGTGAATAATGATGTTCAAACCTGTATATCCTTGCTTGTTGTTCATCTGTTTGTTCTATCAATTACTAGGACAAGTGTGTTAAGATACCCAACTATGTTTATAAATGTTAAAATTTCTTTTTTAACTTCTGTCATTTTTTACCACATTATTATGTACCTATTAACTTAGAATTGCCTTGACTTTTTTTATATTATAATGTGTATCTAAAAAATGATACAAATGAACTTATTTACAAAACAGAAACAGACTCACAGACACAGAAAACAAACCTACGGTTACCAAAGGGGACAGAGTAGGGAGGGAGGGGTAAATTAGAAGTTTGGGATTAACAGATACACACTGTCATATATAAAATAAACAAGGACCTACTATATAACACAGAGTACTACATTCAATGTCTTGTAATAATTTATAATGGAAAAGAATCTGAAAAAGAATATATATATGTATATACATAACTGAATCACTTTGCTATTCACCAGAATCTAACATATTGTCAACAATGTCAACATAAACAAATAAACAACAAAAAAAGAGAACCTATGATACATTATCACATGTGACAGCTACACTTGCGCCTATTATCACACAAGCTGACAGCTCAAGCAGATCTGGCCAGTGTACCTGACCTTGCCTGTTCGCTCAAAGTACTACACACATGTAGTGCTTAGACTTTCTGTACAGCTGTGTGTGATAAAAAAAAATCACAGGGTGAATTTAAATATATAAACACCAGTGCAGAACTGCATCCTCCTAGTCAATGACACATATAGGAGACATTAAATAGGCACAGAAATGACAAAGGAATATACTGAGAACTGCACAAAAATGAGTTACTTGGCAGCACAAGGCAGGGATTGGTTAATGTCTATCACTGCGTATATGGACTGTTCTACCTTCATGCTCTGCTCACTGCCAGGGAGCCCTTCCTGATCCCAAGATTCGGGTGAAAAGGCCCTCTAATCCTGCCTGGAGAAGGTGCTCCTCCTCAGCTGCCTCTTCATCCTTTATCAGTGTCAGTAACTGCAATAAGCCAGGGGCTGAGCCATCCTCTGACAGAGCAAACTTCCCACGCGGGGTTCTGGGGACTGCTCCAGCAATGATTTGGTCTAGGCGGGCCTGATTCACAACTTCTCGCTCAATTACATCTCTCTCTACCAGTTTCTGTAATAAAGGCTCCAGCCTTAGCACATAAGCAGACAATTTTTCTTCATCCTTTTGGTAAGTAGTCAGATATTTGACTTGCAACTAGGGTTACTGATAACCCCAAACACCTGTTCAAGAGCCTGCACGCATTCAGGAACTGTAATTAATGGACTGTTTATCTTGAGGACACGAATAATATCAGATGCTGAGCCTCTAAGGCTCTCTAGCAGTCTCCTTCTCTTCTTGGTATCTAATACCTGCCATGTCTTCATCATTTGAGTGGTATGAAACAGCTAGGATTCAAATTCTTCTTCCTCTGGTTCCAGAGGATCACTGCCTGAGAATACTGTCAGCTTTCTGTATTTCAGGTATTGCAGAGCAGGCTGAAGGGCCTCACCTAAGGCCTGTGTCAACATAGGGGCCCGCATTTCTGGGATCATGTCCTGGTCTAGGCCAAACGGGTCGTTTCCATATCCCAGAGCTCTGGTAAACTAGCCCAGTGTCATGCCCGCTCCCTCTGAGAATTCATTTAATCTGCTTAAAAATTCATTATCTGGGTCAGGGGGCTTAAAGATCGCTCTCCAGGCACCCCCTTTTCCGGGTATCTCCTTGGGGACCAGAGCATGACTAGTCTCCTCAGTAAGCCCTATTAAGGCTACCTTCCTGTCCTCGTCCCCCCGGAACATCCTCCCGAGCAGTCGGTACTCGCCCGAGGGAGCTAAAGCAGCTCGCAGGGCCTCCTCGATTGCCGCCACGTTACAGGTCTGGGGGATGCCGGCAATCGACAGCGCTTTCCGAGGGTTCACATCCACCCCTTCACACCAGTCTTCCAAGAGCCTCAGCATCACGGTCCCGAAACAACAGATTTAAATGCCGATTTCTCCGGGCCACTGACGCCACCGCAGTTCACAGTTCTCCGTGGTACCCTAGTCAAGTGTCGTCAACATCCGGGGTTCAGAAGGGCCTCTCTCCGCCTCGGGCGCCCCGCAGCGGGGTCCCGCCCCCACTCCCCGTCCGCTGTCATCTAATTGTCCGCGTCTGCGTGCATCGCCGGCGGCCGAGGCGCCAGGGTCCGCTCCCGATTCTTCCCGGAGGCCAGGCCGAGGAGCGAGAAGGTGGCCTCTCCGCTCGGAAGGGGACGCTCGCGAGGCATACCGGGGCTGCGCAGAGGCGCGCGGGGGGTGGCGGTCGGCCGATCGCTGCGGCGCTGAGGCGCGACTGCGCGTTCCGAGCGGCGGGCGGAGCACCGGGGGCGAGGCTTCGCGGCCAGGCCCGCACGCCGGCCCACCTGAAGCGTGGCGTCCGCGCCGGTGCCTCCGCAGCCTGCAGCCGCGTCCTAGCTAGAGATGTTCCGGGCGCACTGGTCAAAGTGTTGTCTTGTCTTCTTGATGAATCAACCCATTTATCATCATCAAATAGTCTCCTCATCTCTGTCTTGAAGTCTACTTTATCTGATATTAAAATAAGCACCGAATCTTTTTTTATGACTTGTGTATGCAAGGCATTTTTCTATCCTTCTGCTATGAACCTATCTTATGTGTAAATTGTGTCTTGTCAGTCACAAAGGCTGAACCTTGTTCTTTTGTCTAGTTTGACTGTTTCTTACTTTAACTGGAACATTTAGTCGATTGGCATTTAACTTCTGATGCAGTTACGCCATCTTCTTGTATTCTATTTGTTCCTTTTGCCCTTTGTTCCTTTGTTCCTTGTCTTCTTTTAGATTAATCAAGTAGTTTCTAGTATTACATTTTATCTTCTTGACTGGCTTTTAGTTACACCTCTTTGAATTATTTTTAGTAGATACACAGGGGTTATAAAATGCAAACTTTGCAAACCAAACATATCAAAATCCATCTGCAATGCCACTTACTAGACAATGTAAAACACTTTTGAGAACTGTGTCACTTCCCTTTTTGACTCTTATGGAATTATTTTCATATATTTAATTTTTCCACATGTTAAAAATCCTATAATGCCGTATAGTTATGGTTGCTTTAAAAGGACTTCAAAGAAAAGTTGAAAACATTAACTCAGTACCTCCAGTAAAAAATGAATACATAGATAAAGCTAATTACCTCCCCCGTCAAAAATAATAATAATAATAAAGCATTCAAGATGACCTGTTACATCTTACTTACATATTTATCTTTCCTGATGCTTTTCATTCCTTCTAGGCTTTTATTCAAGATCATTTGCCTTCAACTCAAAGGAATTTCTTTAGTTTTTCTTGCACTGTAGGTGATGAATTCTCAGATTTTGTTTGCCTAAAAATTTGCTTATTTTGCCTACAGTTTGAAGGACATTTTCACTGAGTGTAACAATCTAAGTTGACAATTTTTTTTCCCTTGCAGCATGTTAAAATGTCATTCCTTTATCTTCTAGTTTTCATTGTTTCTGAATAGAAGTGGTTTTCTGAGATGCAGAGTATTCTTTTTATCTGGATGTTATTAAGTTTTTCTCTCTGTTTGGTTTTCTTTCTGTTGTGGTTTTCAACAGTTTGGCTATTATATGCGTAGGTACAATGTTCTTTCTTCTATTTGAACAATTTTTATTTGGGGGTCTCAGAGATTCTTGAATCTGTAGGTTGATTGCTTCCTTCACTTTTGAAAAGCTCTCTACCATTATCTCTTCACACATAGCTAGCTCTGCCCTATAATTTTCTCTGTTCTCTTTCTGGGACTCCAATTACATATTGTTCCACAATCCTCTAGTGATCTGTTCTGTTTTCACTTTTTTTTTCCCCAATATGCTTTAGATTGGATAATTTCTCTTGACCCGTTCAAGAGCATTTATTCTCTCTTTTGTGTGTCAGACTTGTCACTAAGCTCTCCCAGTGAATTTTTCATTTTAGATATTATATTTTTTATTATAGAATTTCTATTTGATTCTTTTTCAAGGCTTTCCATCTTAGAATGAGAATACCCCCCAATTCTCAGCACTTCCCCTTATTTTGTGCACCATTCCTTTTCGGTCTTTAACATATTTATGATCATTCTCTTAAAATCCTTGTCTCTAATTCCAGCCTCTGGGTCATCTGTGGGCCTGCTTCCAGTGATCTTTTTTTTTTTCTTCTATGGACTTAAAGGCACTTTTTCAAGCTTCTCTTCACATCTGTAACTTTCAGTTCTCATTACGTTACAAAAAGAGCATTAGAGACTGAAGTAGATAATAATTTTTTTTCCCAAAAATGTCTTACCCTTTAGGGTTAGAGGTTGAGCTCTTTTCTCAGTAGTCAGTGAGCAGGGTCAAGATTGCATTGCTGGGAGTAGGGTATAGCTCAGTGGTAGAGCGCCTGCTTAGCATGCACAAGGTACTGGGTTCAATCCCCAGTACCTCCATTAAAACATTAATGAATAAATAATAGCTTAAGTGGTAGAATGCATGCTTAGTGTGCACAAGGTCCTAGGTTCAATCTCTTGTACTTCCATTTAAATAAATAAATAAATATATAAACAAACAAACAAATAAATAAATAAAACTATTTATCCCCCCCAAACCAAAATCAACACAAACATAAATGAATAAATTAATAAACCTAATTACCTCCCCCACAAAAGAAAAAATTATTAAAAAAGACTGCATTTCTGTTTTACTTGCTTTCATTTTGCTGCTGACACTTGTTGTCTTGCAAATGAGATCAAGGCTTTAGAATCCAACTCTTAACAGATTGCTCCCTGCCCTCCAGCCCCATTTTCATCTTCTCCGAGGTGCTGTTTACTCCGTGTTATTGTTGAAGCTGGCAGGCGCAGCTAGTTCTGTGTCTGGAGATCCTCCAAATTCTGATCCACTGTACCAGCCAATGTGTTTAATCCTAGCATCTTCTCACCTTTCTACCCCAGTATCCCCACCACAAGCCTGAGGGTGAGCATTTCTCTTTTTCATCATATAGTGTCTACAAACTTATATCTTATGCTGTTTACATTTCATTTTTTGTTCTGATTTACAGCCAGCTTGTAAAAGAATATTTGTATAATGAGGACGTTTAAAATACGTCCACACCACCAAATGTGTTATTGAATGCATAACTGTACTAACACAGGAGCTTACCTGGCTACTTTCTAAATCATATTTTTAAGTGACATTAAATCACGTTTAAACATTACTTTTGGGTGTGTCTATGAGAGTGCCTCTGTGTGAGGTTAGCGTTTGAGTCACTGGACTCAGTAAAGCAGATTGCCCCTGCTGGTGCAGGTGACCCAATGCAGGTAAGCATCATTCAGTCCACCGGGGGCCCCAAAACAGCAAAAGGCAGGGGAAGGTTGGCATCGCCCTCCCTCTGCCTGATTGTGTAAACTGAGACGTGGGTCTTCTCCTCCCTCGGACTGGGAAATACATTGTTAGGTCTTCTGGTTCTCAGATCTTTGAACTTGGACTGACCTAAACCATCAGCTTTCTTGAGTCTTTAGCTTGCAGACAGCAGATTGTGGGACCTGTCAACCTCCCTAATCATGTGAGTCATTTCCTCATAATAAATTGATCTCTCTCTAGATATACACACACGTTATCTCTCTCTCTCTCTCTATCTCCTGTTGGTTCTGTTTCTCTGGATAACCCTGTCTAACACATGGGATATTCAATTACTGGTAATGAGAAGGTCCTAGAGTTATGACAGTTGAAGTGACAGAGGTAATGAACATGAAAAGATCAATAAGGAAGAGGTGTTCAAGCGAAGTGAGAAGAGAAAGAATACTCTGGACGTAGCAATGAGGAGCAAAAAGGACACTTAACCCATCTGTAGGTCCAGTGGTACAAGAACTAGAGGCTGAGTTAAAATGGTGATGACTTGGAAGGGCTGGAGAAGACACAGCATCCTCTGGGTAAAGTCAGGTTTGGGGATCTGAGCGAGAATGAACTACAGCCATTTCTCCTATAACACGTGCTCTGGCATCTGAATTTGTTTCAACACGGTTGACGTATTAGAGAACAATTTGAGCATAAGGCAAATTTTGTGTTTACTTGGATGCAACTTCATCAGTGAGAAATTCTAAGTGAAACACAGAAGCCCTCGCCAGGCTGAGTGGGGAATCTAAGGCACACAGAGAATACACAGTCCTCAAACATCTACCACCAGCCTCAGTTTACTGCATGTGTTGTGTGAGCCCTACCCACCCACAACCGGTGTTACAAATGCCCTCTGATTTCAGCTGACCCTCCTGCCACCCAACAAGCTGCAACTTCCATGAACACATGCAGGTCTTTTTCTAGGTAAAATGCCATATTTATTGTCATGTTTATGTCTTTCTTAACCATTAAACGTGTGTACAATTGTACTACTGTTTTGATTCAATTCCTACATTTTTTCTAATATGTCACTGATGGAGTTTTTGAATGTTCTGCTTCCGTGCTGTTTTCCCCATAAGCTCAGTGGCTTTTACAGGGTGATTTTTAAAAATCCCAGTGATTTTTGTTGTGTTACCACGGAACTGACTGTGTTTAGAGATAGACTGCAGTTGAGTGGATTTTGCTGATGCATGGACCATAAGCTCCAAAGAGCATAGTGGAAGGGGTTTTAGGAGCTAAGGGAGTGCAGGAGGAGAGGACAGCATAGGAAATCTGCAGAACTGTCGGATTATTACAATACAGGGTGTAAAGGGTGACGTGGCAGTCTGGGGCTTCTTGTGGATTAAACAAGAGACAAAGGGGAAAGTGGGATTAATGCTGTGGCCTCAGGGTGACAGTAGTAGCCGGGCTATGAGTGTCGAAGTTGGGAGGGGTGAAGTTCTGGGCCCCTGGTTCTTTCACCAAAGGAAGCAAAGAAGTGATAAGGTGAGGGGGTCAGGGCAGGTGGGATTTCTCTGGGTACAAGTGGCTCCCTGAGAGAATCAGTACTTGAGTTTGATTAAGTTCAAGATGAAAATGAGATAATGCTCATTGTTATGTCTGTTTGGATAGGAGAAGGGGATTTAAAAATAGGAAAAGACCAGGCTTAAAAAATTGGGGTGGAGTGGAGGCACTTAATGCCAGTGCGAGATGGAGAAAGTAACAAAAAGGGGAAGTTGGAGACCCACAGAAAGAAAAATGATTTCACAGCCTTCCCAGTTTGCCTTGGTTTATTTTCAGTGTCTGAGCAGGATCTGTGATGAGGACTTGGTATTATTTCTGTTGGAACTTTATGAAATAGTTTGAGAAAGGTAGATAATTTTTTGAGTAGAAAACGTTCTTACTTTATTTAAAAAATAAAGTTCATGTTCTTCCAACAATGAAAAAAAAAGGGAATGACATGCTGAAAGTAAAAGAAGGAAAAAAAAAACAAACCTCATTCTCCACCAAAGAGTAGAACCCCCTCTGATATCTGCGTTTTTTCCTTTCAGTATTTTCAGTGTTTCGTCTTTAACGTGAGCGGACCCCAAACTAAAAGCTTTTAATGAAAAGCAATAGAGCGCATTCTAATTGTTTTTAAAACATTGCTTTCTGATTTTAAAAACCTGCATCTCAACATAAAAGTCATGAAGCATAGAAAAAGGATGAAAGAAAATTGCTAAGGACTCCATCCCTCAGAGTTTTATGACTTTTCTGGAAGGTTATTTTATTTACAGTTTAACGTCACAATGTCCAGTGTGTGGCGTGGTTATCACAGGACTATTTATTGGTTCTACATCAGTGGTTTTTCAGACTGTATCCAGAACTCCTACGACCTTTTTGAAATGCTGATTCCTGGGTCCCGCCCCAGGTCTGTTAAGGTTTCCAGCGGATGGGCCCAGGAGTTAGGGTTTTACAACCTCTTCAGCTGTTTCTTAAAGTAAAGTCTGAAAATATGATCGGAGGACAATATAAAGAGAAACTTAGGTGTAAATATCTGGTTATTAGCCTTTTCCAGTTAAAATGGAACCACTGGGGTTATATTAAAAAGTGGTAACATCAAAGTTTATTAAGCTATGATGCACCAGGTATTTCACATCGGAAATGTCAATTTCCCCAGGGCTCTGAGTACAGATCAGGTCACACTGAAGATCTTATTTCATTCATTTGTGCCCTCACTGGCCTAGCACAGTCTGGCCCCTCTCCAGCCTTCCCAGGCAGTTCGGGAAGCCTGAGTTAACTGTGCCCTCTGTGCTCCCAGAGCACTCACTTGAGGATGATGCTTTAGTAGTTCCACGATAGTCCTCTTATTTACTATTTCTCTTGCCTGGCTGGTTTCACTGGCACCTGCACATACTGGGATTCTGCAGAGAAACAGAAAAACAGGACGCAGATATGCGTGTATAAAGAGATGTAAGAAATTGGCTCACGTGATTATAGAGGCAGACAAGTTCCAAGCTCTGCAGGGTGAGTTAGCAAGCTGAGTGCCTGAGAGAGTCAGTGGTGTAGTTCCAGTCTGAGACCCAAGGCCTAAGAACCGGCAGAATTGATGGAGTATCTCGTCTCAAGGCTGGCAGACTTGGGACCAGGAAGAGCTGATGCTTGAGTCTGACCCAAAGGCAGAAAAGAGCTGATGTCTGAATTCTAGTGAGGAGAAATTCTCTCTTACTCGGGGGAAGGTCAGCCTTTTTGTTCTATTCAGCCTTTCAACTGATTGGATCAGGCCCACCCACACCAGAGAGAACAATCTGCTGTACTCAGTCTACCCGGTTAAATGTTAATCTCACCAGAAACACCCTCACAGAAACATGATGATGTTTGACTGAACATCTGGGCACCACGTGGCCCAGTCAAGTTGCCATATAATTAACCATCACACTGTATTCCCTTATTCAATCCAGATGGCATTCAATCTAGTATTATATAAATAAATCAAATAGTTTTTATATTATTACCTGATTACTAGAGATCACATATCATTATGTATTAAAATGCTAATTTGCACTTTTAAAATAAAACATTACACTTTTGCAAGCTAAATTTAGATAAAATAATTAAGTTTAATATGAAAGGGGAGGCACTGCAGTTGGGAATATGTTCTGGTCCTTGAATGATTTTACATTTACTTTTTAACAAAAATGCTGTCTTTGCCTTTTCTTTTGTTATTTTACTTATATGGGCTTCTTGAAAATAGCATATTCATTCATTTTTGTTAACAAATACTAAGGTCTTCCTATGTGTAGTCACTATAAGCACTGGAGATGCGTCTGTGACAGGAATATCTGAAGACTGGTTTTGAAATGCATATTAAACAAATCATTTCATGGATAACTTCTAGTAACACTTGTGATCTGAAAGAAAAATGCAGGACATGACGTATAAGGGGGCCTCTGTCTTAGAACTGAGGGTTTGTGAAGTTGCAGAAATCTCAAGCTGAGGCCGTAAAGAATGATTTAGAGTTAGCTTCATATTGGGTGGAAATAAAACTGTTTCAGCAGAGGAAACAGAATATGCAAAGCTTCTGAAGCAAGAAAGAGCTCAGAGCATTTGGACTCAAAGAAGTCTATGGTAGAGAAAGCCAAGTGCAGAAGGCCATGCAGACCACAAAGACTTTGTTGAGGATTTGGGATGTTTTCTTAAAACAAGTGGGAAGCCCCTAAAGGGTTTCAGGCAGCGTAGTGCTGTGATTGGTTGAGCAGTTGAGAGCATCACTCTGGATGCTCTGTGGAAACTGGCATAGGGAGGGTGGGGGCATGGCAGTGAGGAGGGTCTTTGGAGGCCACTGCAAAGGGAAGGGAGGGTGACAGCTGGATGTAGGGCACTGGTGGTGATGGGCAACAGCGGACACCTTCAAGAAATTTTGAAGACACAGAACTGACAGACTTGGATGTGGATGCAGGAGAGGGAGGGATCAAAAATTGCTGCCGACTTTCTCGGATAACTAATGGAGTGGATGGTTTCACCTTTTATTGGGAGAGGACACATTGGAGGGATGGCAGACTTGAGGGCGAAAATTTTAAGCTCACTCTGGATTTAGGATGTCAGAGGGGCTGCCAGGTGTAGTAACATCAAGTAGACAGTTTGGAGTGAGGGGGTATTGGTGCTAATGGCTTGGTTTTGACCCAATCTGGGCAAATTTTCTAGAATGAAAAAATACCGCTGGCAGACCTCCACTACTTTTCTGCCCAGTTGAGTCCCTGATGATTATGGCCTCCTACTGGATTTTGGAAGGGAGGAACTGAAGACATTGGGCAGGTGGTTCAGTAAAGGTGATGAAAGACTGAAAGCATTCTGAGTATCTCCAGCAGAAGAGTAGCAGCTCCTGCCCTTCTCCATGGATGAGATCTTCTATTTTCAGACCTGGGAAATGATCCTGAGGCAGAAATAAAGAATCTTTCCTTATTCCTTATTCCATTCGGTAGATCAGGCTCCTTCTGTTTGTTTCCATTGGATTTATATGATGTTGAAATTATCTTCTGTACTAGATTTTTCTAGCAGTATTGGTTTTTATTTTCTTCTGTTGTTGCATAGTATATTTTAAGGGAAGTTCAGAAAGCTAGGTCAGAGGTTACCAGACAGACATCATTTCTCTCCAGTAGTCAAATTGCTTATTTTCTGCTAAACAAAATAATTTTGTGTTTAGTTGATTCTGTATAACTGTATCACCATTATCTTGTTTAGGGCATATATATTTTTCTAATTAAATGAAAGATTCTTTAAATTCTATAGTGCTTTACAATTTTCAAAAGTTTCACACACACAATTTCATATAATCCCATAGTAACCCTTTTTTCTCTACCCCTTTACTTCCCCTCCCCCTACCATCTCCCCACTGGTAAACACTGGTTTCTTCCCTAAATTTGTGAGTCTGCTTCTTTTTTGTTTTATTCACTTGCTTGTTGTATTTTTTAGAGTCTACATATAAGTGATAGCATACAGTATTTGTCTTTCTCTCTCTGACTTATCTCACTTAGCATAATGCCCTCCAAGTCCATCCACGTTGTTGCAGATGGCAACATTTTGTACTTTTTAATGACTGAGTAGTATTCCATTGTGTGTGTATGTATATACATACATATATATATATATATATATATATATATATATATATGTATATATAACACATCATCTTTATCCATTCAGCTTCCTTAGGTTGCTTCCATACCTTGAAAATTGTAAATAATGCTGCTATGAAAACTAGGTTGCATGTATCTTTTTGGGTTAAGGCATATTCTTTTAAGTCTAATCAGAAATATATGAAAAATTATACTGTTTTAAATAATTTCTCCAAATTTCTAAAGACATTTAAAGACAGAAATGAAATTGATAATTAGAACTTAACAAGCTCTTCAGTTTTTATAATTTCTATTTTAATGGACCAATATTTAGCATGAATGAGATGTTCTATTTTATCCCATTGAATAATTTAGGACCCAGAATAAAAAGTATAATAATAATATAATAGACTAGTATGCTTTCTTCAAATCAGTGAATTTGATATTGTATTTTAAAAACAAAGGTTTTGGTATTTATAGAGTAACAAAAGAATTGTATCCTTACCTAAGGAATTATCATTATCACTATCATTATCATTATCAGTATTATTATCATGTAGGCACTTTTTCTTTCCTATGTATCGAGAGTACTGAGTACAGCTTTCAACCTAATTTGCAGCTGGTGTCTAGTTCAGTTGGTCGGGAAATTGCAAAAGATGACACAGGCTGAAATGAATTGAATCAAGTTTCCTTAAAAACACAGCGGACATAGCACTTTATACATTTCCCTCATTTCCCTGTACTCCTTATTTTATTAACTCTTGAGAAAAATATGTCATTATACCATGTAAAGTATCTTGGAGCATCAACGGAATGTAAGCACTATTTTTGATGAAGTGTCAAATTAGTCTTTTAGTACACACATAATGCCATCTTTAATAATTTTCTTTCTTTCTCTTGTTTCTTTTTTCTTTCTTTCTCTCTCTCTCCCTCCCTTTCCCTCCCTCCCTCTCCCTCTCCTTCTCTCTCTCCCCCTCCCTCCCTCCTTCCCTCCTTTCCTTCCTTTCTCCCTCCCTTCCTTCCTTTCATTCTCTTTCTTTCATTATTTCTTTCTTTCAATTAACTGCTAGGCACAGAGTGTTTTACCTAAATATGTAAGGAGTATGCAGCTGTCTGTAGCATGATGTTGGCCTTAAAGGACTTACATATGGTCTTAAAGAACAGATACGCATGCATGTAATACAAGAGAGTGAACCAAGAGACAGATGTGCATGAAATGGGAAAGCAGCCGACCTCTGCATTATGGCATGGTTTTGGCAGGGCTGGGAGCAGGAGAACTAGCCAGATGGAAAAGGCTCTTTAAAATCACCTTAGTAACCTGGATCAAGTGATTTGCTCACAAAATTCCCAATTTGGGACTAAAAATGAGGATTTTTATGACTGAAAATTGTTATGAGTAAAATTAGAAGCCATTAAAAGCAGCATTTAGATCCAAATGACTTCACTTAACTAAGGGCCAAATGCCTTTGCGGATCACAGTTGTTAATGGGAATTGTACTCAGAGGTGAGTCTAGAGCCAGGACAGACGGGGGGCCCAGTTGTCTCCTGCATCAAGCCAATACCTCTAAGTGACCCAGCTGCTGCGCTCTGAACCTCCTAACATTTTGAGCTGTTTTCAGTAGAGAGAATTCAATCTTGGCAGTGGTTCACTCGTTGGTATTAGGGATTCAAGGTAAAAATGTTGTATGGGCAAATAAGCTTGGGAAAACTTTGAGTCAAGCAAAGTTAATGAGGTTTCCTACTGAAGAACCTCTCTAAGATTTTTACCACACTTAACATGGATGGTGAACTTACAAGGAAGTTTCCCAAGTTTATTTGTCCAGGGAACTCTTTTCCCTAGAGCATCTTCTAAGAGTTGTGTTCTGCAAAATCTGCTTAGGGAAACATTCTATTGGACTAATCTTTAAATATAAGCTATAGCTGGGGTAACCGTATGATTTGTTATCTAAAATGGGAGTCTTTGAGAATATACAGGGAGCTATCAGTAATTGTTTGTCTGCAGGTATAAACTGGGACTGCCTTGAGCAAACCAGGATGTATGATCCTACTAGATAGCGCTAATAAGGGATGTTGCCATGGCAATGATTGCCTCCTAGACAGCAGCATCACAAAAGAAACAGAATGTAAATAGGCTGGGTCAGTTCTGGTTCTCTGAGAAGTAGGTCCCAGGATGAGCTTAGATATGCCAGAGATTTATTGGGTGAACCCCCAGGAAAGGATGAAGGTGGAGAGAGTAGGAGAAGGAGGGAATAACTTCAGACTGTGATGCAGGTCTGATACCTGTGAAAGGAGAGACGGAAGGAAAGGAAGAGGGGAGGAAGGAAGATTGGGTAGGAAGAACCTCAGATTGTAGCACTGTTCTGGGAAAGACTTGACCTGACTGATGGGTCTTAAAACAAAATCTTCATGTTAGAGGAAACCCACATCAGGCAGAAATGAACTAGCTCTGGCACCCTCACTGCGGGGACCACACAGGGGGAGGGTTGGTCTCTGCATAGGCACCTGCTGGGTCCCCAGGGAGGCAGCCAAGGGCTTCCTTCAACACATTCTATTGAAGAGGATCTGAGAGTCTCATCTCTGTGGCCACCACCTAGGTTAACTTTCAGAAAATTAAATATTGAATTACCATTACAATTATTTCAGTCCTATCTTTTCTCTCTGGACGTTGGACCTTGGTCCTTGGCCTGGGTTCCCCCAGTCCAGTAGAGGAAGCTATTACTTCATAATTAGGAAATTCCTTTGCTATTGAAAGTCTTCTATCCCAAGTGGGCATTCAATGGAGGGTCTTTTAGATTATCCTGGAAGATTCAATTCAGGAGGAGAAATACATTTATGAATAGGTGGGGGGATTCCATCCTGAGCTTATATGAAGTCTTGCTTCCAATGAAACGCTGTTACAATAGCTGTGCTGTGTTGCAATGGCAGCAACACTGTCATAGCTCCATATGGTTTATTGTTACACAGATGATACCTGTTCTCAGTCAATTTCAGCAGAGACAAGAAGGCAGAATTTCAGCAGCTTTGAATTCAAAGCTCAGAACCTTTCCTGGCCCTGACTTGGTTGTTGAAACATGGCCCTTGGTGATTTCAGTGAACTCTCTGTGGCACCATGTGCGAATTATCAGAGGTGATAACCTGCACACCAGAGTGCTCTGTTCTCCTCTGTGGCTTCTTTGTGGTGGAGATGGATTTTGACTCAGCAGAGCAAAATGTAATGTTTGTCTATGAGTGTACTTCAAAACCCAAACAATCAATTGTGATTGTGTCTCTGCGATGGTCAATTTTTTGTGTCAATTTAGGTGGGCCATGGTACCCAGATATTTGGCCAAATGCCAGTCAAGTTGTTGCTGTGAAAATATATTTTGATTTGATGAACATTTAAATCAGTAGACTTTTTTTTTCCAATGTTAACTGTGTTTATTTTTTTTAAATCGTTGGAAACTAATAAATGCAACAAAAAGAAGCATCTTGGTGACTGAGTAGACCCACTTCATTTAAAAAATCATTGAGTTACTCTGCCCCGGGCTGGGGGTGGGTGAACATATGGCAGGACCTTCCCTTCCACTGGACGCTGGCAACTGGAGTGATACTTTACAAAACACGTTTTTCTGCATTTTTTTCTCGTGGAAGCTGGAGGCCAGGAAGAGCACCCTGCTTTGAAAAGAGATCGTTTGGTTCACACAGTCGACTTTGGTTTATTTCAACAGGTAAGAAAGTGGTCCCCAGTTCTCCTGAGGAGAAAGTGTGTTTTCTGAGTTTTGAACAAATCGGTTTCCTTTTCTGTTCAGGTAAAAGGTATAATTCTTTACCTCTGGGGTTCAGTTGCTCCTCCTCAGAAATAGACTCTTCGGATAAAGTGTCTCTGGATCTCGTCCCTTGGTGGCCCCAAGCCTTCCATGTGACACGTGACAGGCTGTCTGCCCGCGGGGTCAGCAGGTGGCATGTCTTTGGACGTGGGCGTCAGTCTGACCCTCCGAACTGCAAGTTCTCATAAGGCAGCTGAAAGTAACCTCTTAAAAAAATATAAAAAGGGAGCTAACTTGGGCTCTCTTAGTAAGGCTTGCAAGCTGGTAATTAAATAAGCAGAATATGACTCATAAGCAAAAAAAAAAAGTGTACTTTTAAATAAATGAAAATAACACAGGGAGACGGTTAAAACTACAACCCAAAAGATGAGCAGATTATTTAGGGTTAGTCTTGGGGACCGGGGGATGATGACGACAGTTACGGTCCGTTTGGTTTTGCCGAGTCCACGCCCGAGGGCCCCGACGCGGGCATCTCTGAATTCCACGCGGTCCCCGCGCCCGTCTCCGGGTGTGTCAGCATCCCAGACCGAGGACGCCCGCACCCGATAATCACTCAAATGCAGAGGAACGAGCTCGCTCCGACTCCTGCTGCACAAGCCAAACTGACAGAGAGAAACGGTGGGCTGTCTTCCCCTCGTCGGTTTGACTCATCGGTCAAGGTCTTTCTTGCCCTTTAGGGAAATCTTACCCTCATCGCAGCCACTCCTTCGGTGGTTGCAAAAGGCAGAAAACAGCGCCGCCCCACGGCTCGCCCTGGGGGTTCATGTTCTCTTGCTGCTTGTCCTCTGCTTCTGTTTGCGGAGGTGGGCTTCGATCTCCTGCCGGAAGACCAGCATCCCCAGCTGCCCGTGGGACGTCTCGTTCATGGCCTTGCCTTGGACTGCATGCACATCCTGTACTGCTCGGGGGTCAGCTCCTGCACGCAGCGCTTCTCGTGCCAGAGGTGGAAGAGCCCGCGCACGGGCGCGCGCACCACCAGGAGGCTGCTGTGCAGGTACTTGCGGTACAGGTGCACGTCCTCGCCGCCCCAGCCCCTGATGTCCAGGTCGAAGCCCCCTGTGTTGATGAAGTCCAACCGGTACTGGCACGTCATCCCAAACCCGAAGTCTCTCCAGAATCTGGTTTCCTTCTTGAAGACCAGCTGCTGCTTTAAGGGAGGGACCACATCGTGGTGGTCGTATATTATCTCCGGATTGTACTGACTGTAAAGGACCGGGTAGCATACCGTCTTCCCTGGCTGCGCGTTCAGCCGGCACGTGTTGAGGAACCTGGAGGTGAAGCAGATGTCCACGTCGCAGAAGAACAGCAGCACGTTGCTCCCCTTCCAGAAGCGGGCACCCACGTCCAGTCCCTTCCCTCGCGAGAACTCTCCGTTCAGCTAGATGAAGGTGAAGTTCCTTAAGTTGGCGGCTTTGGACGTGTTTTCAGGGATTCCTTTGACCTCGTTCATTTCTTCTTTTCCAAAGTAAACGACGGTGAGATGAATTCTCCCGTCCTGTTGAATGCACATCGCCCTGAAGTTGTGCATGAACTGGCAGAACTTGTCCACCCTCCTGGCCAGCGGCCCGATGACGTTGACCAGCGTGCTGCCCATGTTCAGCTCCTCGTTCTTCACTTGCATGAAGGGGCCGAACGGCCGAAACAAGACCAGGCGTCTGAACTCGTGCTTGTGGTCCCCTCGGAGCGTGAGCTCGTACAGAGTGCCTTTGCCCTTTTCTGTGCGGTAGATCCCTTCGATGACGTCCGCGGCCGTGTAGGGGCGCTGGTGGGGGCTGCCCTCGGCCGGGCTGTGGAGGGCCCCCACGGCCGACTCGATGGCCTCCGCCAGCTCGTCCCGCTTGTCCCTCCGCACGGGCTTCTCCTCCGGGTGGCGGGTCAGGCCGGTCTCCAGCTGGTACACCTTCTGCAGGGTGAAGCTGTCGAAGGGCATGGCGGCGTACTCGGTGGCCTGCTCGAGGCCGGCGTGCACCTCGGCGCGGTCCACCTGCGAGCGCAGGAAGGCCAGCAGGTCGGCCTGGGCCCTCCCGGATGGGCGCCCGCCAGGCGCTGCGCGCCCCTGAGCTGCTCGCCGCGCTCCTGCAGCTCCTCCTGGAGCTTCGCGATCTGCCTCTTGAGGCTGCCGATGCAGCCGCGCTGCTGCTGCTGATGCTCCCAGCCCTGCAGGGCCGCCTCCTTCCCGGTGGGGCCGCCGGCCCGCGGCAGCCCCCCTGCTCGTCGTCGCCCTTCGGGGTGCAGGCCAGCATGTAGAGCACGGAGACCGCGCAGCAGAGGAGCGCGAGCAAGACCACTGCCCGCGAGACCCAGGCCAGCAGCCCCCGGCGAGCCATCCTCACTCCGGAGTCGGCCCTGCGGCAGCACCGGCGGCGATCATCCCAGGACGCCCGGCCGGCCACGGGCGGTCCTGGACGAGGCTACGGGCAGCACGTGGGTGGGCCCCCGGAGCCGCTCTATCCATTTCCGTCTACACCGCGTCTTGCCCCTGCGAGTCCGGCACCACCGGGCGCGGCTTCCCGACCTCCAAAGGATGAACTTGAGGGCAGAGGCGACGAGTCAGGGGAACCCTCCAAGGTTTCACACACATTCCCATCATAGCCTTGCGGACGGACAGCAGCGCAGTGCGGACCTGGACGTGTAAGAAGGTTACGATGAAACTACACCATTCTTCTACCGGATAAAAACACCTTGGCTTCTCTCCTTGAGATGGAAAGGAATCGCGAGACGCTGCCGGCCGGCTCCCGCCGCTCCCACCGCTCCCGCCACCGGCCGCTCCCGCTCCGCGGGCTCGGCTCCACCTCCCGCTCCCGCGGCCACCGAGCCTCCGGGGACGCGGGGGCGGGGATCGCGCGGGTCCGCGGCCAAGCATCGCGCCGGGTGGGGGCAGCGAGCCGCAGGGCGGGGCGGGGGGGTCGCTCTTAATCAGTAGACTTAGAGTAAAGCAAATTACCCGCCATAACGTGGGTGAGCCTCATCTAATCAGTTGAAGGCCTTAAGAGGAAAAAGACTGAGGTTTCTTGGGGAAGAGAGAATTCTATCTCTAAATTGTCTTTGGACTAAAGTTGCAACATTAACTTTTCCTTGGGTTTTCAGCCTGCTGGTCTGCCTACTCTATAGGATTTGGACTTACTAGACCCCACAATCATGTGAGCCAATCCCTTAAAATAAATCTGTCTGTCTCTCTGTTCCTCTCTTTCTCTCTCCCCTTCTCTCTCCACACCCACAATGCACACAGAGCCTATTGGTCCTGTTTCTTTGGAGACCCCTGCTTAATACAGCCTCTTAGTGGAAAAGAGTCATGATATATGTCATCCTAAATGGTGACTCATTGAAGTAGTTGGTGTTTACTTTGAAAAGCATTATCTACTCTTCCCACCCTGGTGTATTATCCTAATGATAAGGAACACTGTAAATAATAACATTGATGGTGCTAGCGACAATGGGAGAGGTCCCAGTCAGAGTTCTCCCATCGGGTCTTTATTCTCCGCCACGTGTTGTTCTAGGAATTTCCCATCTTCTAGGAATTTTCCTCTTTGAATGCACACTTAACAACCCTGTGAAGTGAACATGACTGTTTCCATTTTACACTTGAGAAAACTATGGCACAGAGAGTTTATGCAGCTTGCTCAAGGTCCACAGCTAGGAAGTGACAGAGCCAGAGTGCCCATCTTGAGGTCCTGCTCCAGATCCCCTGCTCTTAGGCTATGACCTCTCAAGAGCATCTGCACATGGCATGGATCCCGAAGTTTTTCAGTGATACCTGCTGGGCAGCTGCCAGTCTCCTGTGCTCAGCTTGGTGTCTTGGTACACATCCATCTAAGTCAGGTCTATTTGAGCTCCTTCCCACCTCTCCAGGGGCCCAGGGCAAAAGCAGCACCACACACCTGCCCTGTCCAGCTCCTCCTCTTCCGTCCCCTTGGAAAGCTGTTTCTATACTGATGGATAGATGTCATCATACTTTTGTCCAAGCCCATAGAATGTGAAACACCAAGAGTGAACCCTGATGTAAACTATAAATCTTGGGTTGGGTGATGATGCTGTATCAGTGCAGGTTCACTGTGGTGGGGGATGTTGATGATGCAGGAGGGTGTGTGTGGGGCGGGGCAGGGAGTATAGGGAACTCTCTGTACCTTTTTCTCAATTTTGCTGTGAATCTAAAAAAAATCAAGTCTTTAATGACTTAGCACATGAATGCAAATAATGTAACTACATTCATAAGAGGCCCCACAGTGACACACCATAAAGGGAAAGGGATCTCTCTCATTTTAAGAAAACTTATGTCCTGAGGAAGATCTGGGTCACCCATGGACTCATGTGAACAATGACTGTGGCATGTGGTCTTTAAAGAGCTCTCTGGCAACCACAAAAGCAATGGCGAAGAAGTAGGGATGGATCAGATCCATAGTTTTTCTCCCCCTGCTACTTGGAAGCCAGACTGGCCTCTTGAGAACAAAGAAACTTCCAGAATTCTTCCACAATTCTGGGCAAGAGAGTATTTGAGTAATTACTTTGAAAATTACAGACACCTTTATTTATATCTGAAGGTCACAAGATCGTCATGCTACTAAAAATCTTCTTTGGATGGGTATAATTAATTTGAATTCTATGAGTATGTATAGACTTGGAAGTGGTACCCAGATTGGGGAATAAAGGCAGACTCCAATCTAGGACTTAAAATATACTTAAGACTTGTTTTACAAGTAATTTTGTATTAGCCATCATTTAAAAATATTGCAAACCATTTTCCAGTCCTTTGTAGCAGTACCAATAATCCAAAATTAATTCACATTCTCCTCTGCAACTTCCAGAAACAGGTGCAGAAATTCAAACCATAACAGATGCTTTCCAAAGTGACAGTGAGTCATATCAGCAGTGCAACAATCAGGAGAGGCAGGCTGAAAAAATGCATGGTCACTCCTCTGATGGACTGCAGATCTAATCGAGTTGAAGCTTGTCCTCCAAAGGACCTTCTTCTCTTCAAGTTTATTTTAAAGAGTACGAAAAAAGCTCATCAATTTTTAAAATTTTGTTTTCTATTGAAGTGTAGTTGATTTATAATGTTAGTGTCAGGTGTACAGCAAAGCAATTCAGTTATAAACATACATACCTATTTTTTTCAGATTCTTTTCTATTACATGTTATTACAAGAAATTGAATATAGTTTCCTGTGCTATACAGTAGGTTCTTGTTGTTTATCTGTTTTATATATAGTAATGTGCATCTGTTCATCCCAAACTCCTAATTTATCCCTCCCTAACCCTTTCCCCTTTGGGTAATCATAGTTTGTTTTCTATGCCCGTGAGTCTAGTTTTGGTTTGTAAATAAGATTTGTATCATTTTTTTTAGATTCCACACATAAATGGTATCATATGATATTTGTCTTTCTTTGTCTGACTTACTTCACTTAATATGAAAGCTATGGTTACCAAAGGGGAAGGGTTTATTTATTTATCATACAATAGCAAGACATAAACATTTTCTAAGATAATTTAAAACACTTAATGAACATATGATTGACTGTTATGTTCCATTGGATAGATATGCCATAATTTACTTAGCCATCTCCATTGCTGAACATTCTGTTTCCAAATTGTTACTATTATACATATTGTTATGATGAATATCTTTTTTATTGAGATATAGCTGACATATATCATTATGTCATAATATATAATTATATCATAATTTCAGGTGTACAACAAAAGGATTCAATATTTATATATACTGTGAAATAGCCTCTTCGCTTATAGTAACTAGTTAACATCTAACACCATACATATTTACAAAAGTTTGTTTTCTTGTGATAAGAACTTTTAACATCTTCTCTTAGCAACTTTAAAATATGCAATACACTAGTATGGACTACCGTCACCGTGCTATACATTACATCCCCAGGACTGACTTATTTAACTAGAGGTTTATACCTTTTGACCATAAGCTCAGATTTTGTTTGTTGGTTTGTTTTTTAGATTATACATATAAGTGAGATCATATGGTATATGTCTTTTCCTTTCTGACTTATTTCACTTAGCATAATGCACTCAGGGTCAATCCATGTTGTCCACAAATGGCAAGATTTACTTATTTTTCATGGCTGAATAATGTTCCATTGCAGTGCGCACGCACACACACGCACACACACACATACCACATTTCTTTATCCATTTATGCACTGATGGACACTTAGGTTGCTTCCAGATCTTGGCTGTTGTAAATAATGCTGCAGTGAACATGGGGGTGCATGTGTCTTTTTGCGTTAGTGTTTTTTGTTTTCCTTGGATGAATACCCAGAAATGGGATTGTTGGATGATATGGTAGTTCTATTTTTAATTTTTTGAGGACCTTCCATATGGTTTTCCATAGTGGCTACTCCAATTTACATTCCCACCAACAGTGCACAAAGGTTTCCTTTTCTTCACAACTTCTCGAACACCTGTTATTTCTTGTTTTTCAATATTTAAATAATAACCATTCTAATAAGTGTGAGGTGATATCTCCTTGTGATTTTGATTTGCATTTCCCTGATGATTACTGGTATTGAACATCTTTTCATGTACCTGATGACCATTTGTATGTCCTCTTTGGAAAAAGCCTATTCAATTCTTCTGTCCATGTTTTTTAATGGATTGTTTTTTGTTAGTAAGTTGTATGAGTTGCTTATTTATTTCAGATATTAGCCCCTTATCAGATATGTGATTTACAAATATCTCCTCCGATTTGGTAGGTTGCTTTTTTATTTTGTTGATGGCTTCCTTTGCTGTGTAGAAGCTTCTTATTTTGACATAGTCCCACTTTATTTTTTCTTTGTTGCCCTGGCTTTTAGTGTCCAATTAAAAAAAAAACCTATTGCCAAAAAGATGTCAAGAAATTAACCACCTATGTTTCTTTCTAGGAGTTTTATGGTTTCAGACCTTATGTTCAAGTATTTCATTCATTTTGAGTTGGTTTTTGTGTATGGTGTAAGATAGCAGTGCAGTTTCATCCCTTTGCTTGTGGCTGTCCAGTTCTCCCAACACCATTTGTTGAAGAGACTGTGCTTCCCCATTGTATATTCTTGGCTCCCTTGGCATAAATTAATTGACTATATATGTGTGGGATTATTTCTTGGTTCTCTATTCTGTTCTATTGATCTATGTGTCTATGTGTTTTTCGAATGCTGATAGCATACTGTTTTGATTACTATAGCTTTGTAATATAGTTTGAAGTCAGGGAGGATGGTGCCTCCAGCTATATCCTTCTTTCTCAAGATTATTTTGGCCATTTGGGGTTTTTTTGTGATTCCCTTCAAATTTTAGGATTATTTCTTCTTTTTCTGTGAAAAAGCCATTGGAATTTTGATATGTTTTTGTTATGTTTTGATTCCTTAGACTAAGATATTCTCATAAGAACAGTCATACTCTGGAAACAGTAAGGATGAAAAGTTAAAGAATTAAGAACAAATAAGGTTGTCATTACTTTGTTTTTTCTCATCCAATTATAATACGTACTTCAGTGTCTTTTCTGAACAGGTGTTTCTACCTGATGGATTCATTTACCAGTACACAAAGAAAGGAAAAGGAAAATTATGAAAACCCTTAAAGAATACTAGAAATTAAACATATGCTTTTGATAGTTTAGTAATGGAAATATCTGGAAATCATGAGCAATTTAATAGGCTAATATTTAAATATCTATACTATAATAAATACCAAGTACATAAACAATTAAGTTGGTTTATCAAGAAGCTGATCTAGGTACAAAAATTAGGAGGTAATAATGCCAGTCCAAACTTTAAAAAAAATTTTATACAGACTATTTTAACTAGAGTTACTTAATATGCAATTTCTTTCTATCATTTTTGAAGATTTCTGTCATGAAAATACTGATTCTTTTGCCTGATGTTTTGAAATAGCAGACTTCTCAGTTATTATATTTTATCTCATTACTGAATGAAATTTATGTCCTCATAAGACACAGTTTTTATTATCTTAGCAGTGTCTAGGGAACTTTGATGCGTTAATTTGTTTATCACTTGATTGACTATAGAATGTTGTAACATAAGGAAGGGAGAAGACAGGGCTTTCTGACTGCAAAGCTTCTGATACATTCCATTTGTAGTTATCCTTTCTGTGGAAGAATTCTCTTCAATTTTGAGATAAGGTTGCTGTTTGTTTAGCTCCTAACTTGGCAAGATCATGGCCTGGGAGTTCTTTTTCACAAGGAAGGTCTGTGGATTCAACATTAGCATTAATCAATGTATTTGTTACTTTGCCTTCCTCCAGGAAATTAGTTTCCTGGAATATGTTGGGGACCATTTTCCACTTCTTTTCCCAGCATTCTTGGAAATCTGTCTATCTGTCTGTTTGTCTATCATCTGTCTATCTGTCAGTAGATTGGCATATTCATCCAATTCTCTCACAACTGTTTCTGTGTTGTATCACTTAGGTTTCTGGGGTTCCACGAATGGCCTGAGGTTACAAGTGTCAGGAAAATCTCTCAGCTCAGTCCCAGTTTGTCTGCCCTTTCTTCATCCTGCCAGAACTGGCATCAGCTTTGTTGTTGCTTATATTGTAATAGCTGTTCTGCCCTCCTTCCAGAAACCTGCTTGTTAATACAAAAAATGTGAGAGTGGGGTTGCAGCTCAGGGGTAGAGCGCATGCTTAGCATGCACAAGGTCCTGGGTTCAATCCCCAGTACCTCCACTAAGACAAAAAAATACAAAAAATGCTCACATATCTAGTTTACTCACCAGTCAAGGCATATATGTTGCCAGACTATCTCTTCATTGTCATGGGGGACAGAGAATCTGTTTCAGTTATCTACCTATTACTCAAAACTACCTTAAAACAACAACCACTTATTATGTGTCATGATTCTGTGGGTTCTCTGAGCTCAGTTGGGGTGTCCTTCTGCCCTAGCTGGTGTTAGCTGCGTTCACTCATGTGGCCGCATTCAGCTGGGATCTCTGTTGGGACTAGAATCTGTAAAATGGCTCCTTTCACACCTCCAGTATCTTAGCTGGTGACGAATGTCTGGGGCTGGCTGGCTTCTCTTTCCCTATTGGGTCTTTCATTGTGTTTATGACAGGCTAGCCTGAACTTCTTTACGTGGTGGCTGGCTTTTAAGAAGGATGATAGTGGAAGCTACAAGATCTTTTAAAGCTTTGACTTTTCTCTTGGTCAAAGCAAGCCATTAGGCAGCCCAGATTCAAGAGGCAGGGGAATATAGGCTACCTCTTGATCGAAGGGATGGCCTCCATGCGCACGGATGGGAGGAATTGTTGGCGGCCATCTTAAGAAATGATGCACATAGCACGTTATCACTTTCACCGGTGATCAACACCATGCTTTACCTCCTCTCCCAATTATTTAGCCTGACTTGGGCAGATTTTCTTTCCATTTTCATTGGTTCTTCAATGTACCAATGCCAATCCTTTCTAAATAATATGCCTCTTTACACATATTCCACAAGGCAGAGCAGAACCACCCGGTACAACAGTATCTCTTATGCTAACAGCGTTGGTAGTACCCTTTGTAACAATTTCAAATAGTACCTTTTGTCCTTAAAAGTCAAATTAATTATTTGAAAACAAAACTTTGCAAACATCTCAAGGTAATATCTATTTTCCAAATGTCAACGAGTACCAGAAAAAAACTGGTATGACTGTTCAAGTGTTCTTGTCATATAATCCTCCTCTTGTCATTTTGCAAGAGGCACATGTAGTAGGAAGTTAGAGCTGGCCACTTGCAAAATCAGCCTCCTTTTCCTGGAATTTTAATGGGTGGGAAATCTAAGAAACTTACAGTTGTACTTTTGGAGCTGCCACTTGAAGCTTGCTGGCTTGTCCTTGGGGAGACCTGCCAAGCATTTCTGTCTCATTATCTCCCAGAGTTTCTCCCAATGGAAAAGGATCATGGATCTTAACAATTTACCCTTTTTCCCCACCCCCACTCCTTAGAGAGTCCTTGAATTAAAAACAAGCATGAGATGAGTCTTTGGCTAAAAAGTGTTTCTTTCTGTTTCATCATCCTCTCTTCTTTGTTTTTGTTTTTGTTTTTGTTTTTGTTTTTGTTTTTGTTTTTGTTTTTGATTCTATTAAAAGATTGCCCTAGAGCCAAGAGAATTTTTGGACAGTGGTTTAGGGATTAATTAAAAAGTCACAGTTTCTGTATCTTTCGTACTAAATGAAATGAAAAGTATTTGCTGTTTGCCCTTTTCTCAGCAGGGAAATCATTGCTCAGATGGCCGAAAGCTATGTCCTTTCACCTCATTTTACAGATATTTTCAAGCCTCTTTTTCCTCTAAGGAACAGTTTAAGAAGCAAAGAAATTTGCATACTTAATTTGTCATGTTATAACTGTAAAATAGAACCATCTAAAAACTGGGGTTTTCATCCTCACATTACTGTACTTCATTCCACATGACTTACTAGTCTCATCCACTGGATGGGACGGACGCTGGGGAAAGTCCATGTCGGGGCAGAGGACAGGCTATCAACAAAGCGCCAGGGAAGCTATAAGTTGGGGGATCTGGGAAGAGTGTTAGATGGCCCAAAAGGCTAGCAGCCTTGGTGAGGGAGAGCACTGACACAGTGAATATTTGGAGCCTTAATTGTGGGTCCTTAGAGTTAGGAAAGTCTATCATAAATAGTAAGACCTCCAGACACTTCTTTTAAGAATTTTCCAAGCAGGTGATTAGCAGAAGCAAGGCAGGACCTTAGTCCAAGAAAAGCTTATATTGTAGGCAGATATTCTAACTTGGAAATGAGATAAAGACCATTGATCAGACATGGAACACAGACATTAGGACGCTGTCGCCGGTGGAGCTAGTGCTCTTCAGAGTGCTTCTAAGTAAGATGCCTGCCGTGGTGTCTTTGCATCGTCTATGGGGAGATGAGGACTTCACGGATTAGAAACCAGGCAAGCCTCACCAGTCACTTTGTCTTATCTCTTGCACCAGCTGTGACAAGGTAGATGAGAAACTAGGGATTGTTTTAATCCAATGGGATTTTATGAATGAAAGCCTTTCTTACTTGGGATCCATATAGCCCAACATTCCAGGTGGGATTTCGTCTCTAGAAAAAACATTTTAAATAGTTTAGGTACAAAAATTCCTTTGTAGGGTCTTTGACTGTACATGATGAGATGTAGTATGTGACAGTAGTGGATAGGAGATGACAGTGACAAGCCTAGATCTTGGAGAGAGTTTGGAAGAGTAGAGGAAGAGGGAATAAACCTCACTTACTTCAGAGTTGCGGTGAAGGTTGGGATAGACATGGATCACTGTATTATCCATATCCCATATTTGCTAGACAGTAACCATCATTTCCTGAATTAACTATTATTTACAGAATACAGCTCCTTACAGTTCTGTTACCTTTGACTTAGCTGAGAAGGCAAGAATTAAATCAATTGCACAATCTGATTTCTCACCAAGATAAATTTTAGAATTTGATAGACTGCTATGGGAAGAATTGCTTCTTTTAACAGCATTAAAAAAAAATCCCTCTCAGGTCAGGAAAATGAGGTTGTAATTTCACTGCAACTTTATGTTTTTTGTCCTCGAGCCTGTAATCACTTCAAGTCAACAAGTATATATTAGGCATCTCTTATATACTAAATATTTTGAGCAAAGCAAAATAAGTTGAAGAGTTAGCCCTTGATAAGTCCCATTCACTGAGGGTTTATTTTGTCAAACATCAAGCTTGTTGCCTTATGTACACGTCTCATTTGATCCTCACAATAATCCTTTGATGTATTGATCCAGTCACTATTGCTGTGCAGCAAATAATCCCAAAACTTGGCAGCTTGAAACAACCATTTTATTATGCTGACAGATTCTCGGTCAAGAATTTAGACAGAGCACAGAGGAAATGGTTTGCCTATGATTCATGAAGTCTCAGGTCTCAGCAGCGACAACATAAAAGCTGGGGCTAGAATCCTCTGGAAATGCCCTTACTCGCGTATCTGGCAGTTGATGTTCGCTGCCAGTTGGGGCTGTTGACAGGGAAACCTACACCTGGCCCTGCAGTGTCGCCTGGCTTTCTTCCTAGCATGGGTGGTCTCAGGACCTCTAAACGTGAGTGTCCTAGCTAACAAGGAGGAAGCTGCATTGACTTTCATGAATAGCCTCAGACGTCATTCTGTGTTATTTCAAGTGCATCCTGTTGATTACCAGTGAATTGCAAGTCTGCTCAGTACTCACAGGGAGGGTACATAGACTGCACCTCTTCAAGAGAGGGTATCAAAGCCACAGTTCACTGTCATGCAGAAATAGGGTCACCAGGCTTAAGCTTGAGGAGTACTGCCTCATAAGAATCAAGTCTATGTGTTGATAAGGCTCCTTGGGTACAATTTCTCAGGTACGGCTCTTAGGAATGGGTCTTCTTTATGTGACAACCCAAGGACTAAAGAAACAAACTATCTATCCTACACACACCAATGTACCATCACCCAGTGGCAGGACGGCATCGGGTAATACATTCTGGTTCAAAACAGTAGAGAATGAAAGGCACACAGCAGCCACTGGTCCCTAGCAATTTTGAAATCCAGTCATGCATGAGCTGCCAAACCCTTGATTAGGGCTCAGTTCTGTTTCTTGGGAATTTTTCTTGTGGTGCTTGACTTTTTCTTCGGAGCTCTTGGCTCCACCTTTTGAGTCATTCTTCATTTTCTGTAATAATTGGCCCATGTTTATACCTGAGTAAGCTTTTCATCCTACCCAAAGTAGTTTGGGGGTTCAGTCCCAAGGCTACTCTTCATTTTGTACTGTTTCTTTTGATCCCTTAGTACAAGCTGACATGGTTTTATCAATATAATTTCCTTAAAACCTTGTGGGTTTTCTCTGAATCTTATTAGGTTTCACTACAGTCGACAAAAGCCACAACCACAGATGTCTTTAAGACGAGCTGCTCTTTATCCCGAGGAACGTGAGATGCTGCTGAGTGACAAGATTCTTAAGATTACTCAAAGTCCTCTAAGAGAGGTCTATGAGATATGCCTTAGGAGTTCTTTTGTATGTCTGAAAGATTCCATATGACATAGCCTTAGATCTCCATAAGGCTTTAACAAATGATTCCCCTTTAGGTTTGGTCTTTGCCCTAGAAATACTCTTAATTTGGAAGTCATTTGGAGATGCCAGAAATGTGGAACAGTTTTAGTTTTGAGCCCAGCAACTTCCAGCTCCTGTGTCTTTCCTCTAAATTTCACTTGATGCTAAACAGTTTGCCTTTTAGTGTGTCTCTCTCCTCTTGCATTTTATCATAGGCAGCAAGAAGCAGCTAGGTAGCCTTTTTAATATTTGGCAAAAAATCTGCTTAGCTAAATCATCAAATTCCTTAGGATTATTTCCAATTTTTCACATTACCACATTTGACATTTTGGCTAAAAAGATCCAGTTTGCACCACTGGGTAATAAGATTTTGCTTTCTTCTAGCTTCGTATACCATTTTCCTAGCTTTTCTTCAAGTTCCCACTAACAGCCTCCTCTAGCCTTGCCAGGCTGCTAACAGTCTCCTTAAGATCCATTCAGCTGCTTCTTAAGAGTGGTCTCAAAGTCAATGTCTCATGCTTTTGGGGTTATGATATAGTAGCACTCTACTTCTAGGTACCAAATTTCTCTTCCAGTTATTATGGCTGCATAGTCATTTGCTCTCCAAATGAGCAGCTTAAAACAAGTGTTTTTCTAGACTCCTGTATTGTATGGCGCAGGAAGTTGGTCAAGGCCAACAGAAATGTCTTGTCTCCACTCTGTGATGGCTGGATCCATGAGCAGGCAATGACTTGGCAGTTGACGGCTGGAATCATCTGGAAGTATCTTCATTCACATGTCTAGCAGCTGAGGGTGGCTGTTGGCCAGGACCGCAGCTGGGCTGCCTACTGAAATGTGTGAAATATGGCCTCTTTATGTGACTTGGGCGTCCTCACAGCATGGTGGCCTCACAGTAGTAGGACTTCTTAAAGAGTAGCTCAGAGCTCCAAAAGTGAGCACCTCCGTGAACAAAGCAGAAACGACACAACCTGATTGGCCTAATCTCAGAAATCGCCCAGGATCCTTTCTCCTGTATTCTACTGGTTACAGACAAAGTCAGAAACGTACCTCCCTTCAAGAGGAGGGCACGTGGAATTCGCCTCTGAATGGAAGGGTTGTCAAAGAATTTGTGAACATATTTAGAAACTGTAATGGGTGTTATCATCTTATTTTACAGATGAGATTGAGTTGCTGAACCCAAATTCGATGGACTCTAAAGGCAAGTCTTTTGATCGTTAAGGGAGATTGCTTCTAAATATTCTAGAGTATAAATCACAGAATATTAATATTAATCACAGAAGAGAGATAATTTGGGGCTAAAAGATCCAGCTCTGGAGCTCAATTTGAGAGGAAGTTGTGAAACAAGAATTTTCTATGTTAATTAGAAAAAAATGAGAAAATGGGTTTTTTTGTTTGTTTGTTTGTTTTAAAATTAAATGCTCATGACAATCATCATTAACAAATTGTATCTCAATATTAAACAAGGCTCGGAAGTATGTTAGATCAGTAAAAAAAGGAACAAGAGTGATTTTCTGTTTGCTTTGGAAAGAAGAGAAGGGGAAAAGGCTTCAGGGTGGGGAGGGAAGGGCAGGGTTTGTTCAGAAATACATTGTACACATTTGCATGAGTGCAGAACACATTGGAGGTGGTCTGGGAGATAGATAAGGCTAGGTAGATAAAGCTAGACAGATTAGAGGTATCTTTGATCTGTCGGTAGCGCTATCTAAGATGTCTGAGCAGAGGTGTAACATGATGTGATCTGTGTTTAAGAGAGACAGTTAATTGCAAGGTGATAGATGGAAGTAGAGTGTGGTGAGATTGGAGGCAATTAACTAGAGGATAACCATTAGGCATGATGTTATTGTATTTCAGATATATTTTTCTATAAAAACATTCATTTTTTCATCTTAGTTATCCCCCTTTAAAAAAACTATAACTCTGAACTGCAGTCTGTAACTGAAGTAATTATTTATATGTTTTTATCCTTATTTATTCTCTGAAGATTTTGATATGATGTAAAGGCAAAATAGAAGGTGAGAGTAATTTCAAAAAAAAGGATTCAGGTTAGAGAAAATACAAGTACATCAGTAAGATAAGCTGGAGAATATTATGGAACAAGGCAAGACCTCAGGCCCTTTGAGTTGACTAAACTGGGGTTCCAGGTGAACTCTGAGCTTCCAGGAAGCCAAAACAAAAAGGGAAACACAGACCACTACAAAATTCATATCATCCGTGAGATAAATCCAGATCACTCATGTCATTTCCTAAGGAGAAACAGGGCAACTCTAGTCATATGAATTCGAAGGCAGTTATCACACAGACATCAAATGAAATTAATCATTTGATTCTCATTTTAATAATAGAAGGAGCACATCTGTGCAGATTTTTGATGAGAAATTCCCCAGTGAGAATAGTAGAGACAGGACTGTGATTTAAGCAGCATAAAGACAAGGAGCCACGTGAAGTATAAAGTCAGGGATTAGAGAGAGAATAAATCTGTCTGTCATGACTGGTCTTTTTCAGGGAACCGTGAGAGGTCAGGAGAGACAAGGAGAGGTCTGTGTGGAAAGACTATATACAAACTGGTGAGCCACCAGTTTTTAAAAATTTTAGTGGATATTTCGTGTGAGTTTGTTAAGTCTTTAACAAAAATGCACATATTTAATTTATAATGTCTATGAAATTAAAGGACATGTTGGTTTATTGACGGACATGAAGCACAGAACACTATCAGTGATGATGGCATCTTAGCTGCAAATTTGACTTCATAGTAGAAATCATTCCAAGGTCCATAGAAAGAGACAGGATTCCTACAAAACCAGGTGTGTTCCTGTGCCTGTTCTGTAAATCTTTGCCAATAAGATATCTTTCATTAATATTCACACCTTCTTGCTTTTGTCTTTCCTTTTTTTTCCCAATAAATATCTTATTTTTGAAATATAGCTATTCAAGACAAATGGCCAGGGATAATTTTCAGGGAAACATGTTTAAAAATCAGAACTTTGATAGCCCAGTACTGACTGGGAGTGATTATGCTGCGTGTAGGACTCTGATCTCTTGATTGATAGATTTCTCTCATCAAAAAACAACCTGTATCATTAGCATACAACCCAGACTTCATCCACTCTTTCCATTTGTAGCAAGAACAATTTGATGCCTAAATTTATGGTTTGTATTAAAAGCTTAGGAATCTGAAATCCATAATTTGAAGTATACTGTATCATTGTTAACATCTTTTTTTCAAAGACTTCAAAGGAATGAATTTTTTCCCCTCTCATTTTTTTTTTATGGTACATAAAGCACTTTTGGTTTGAGGTAGGAAAATTCTATTCTATGTGCATTTCCTAGATTCCTACCTTCCAGGTGCAGGGAGCCACAGATAAAAAAGGAGCGATAACAAAGGCTTAGTTCAGGAAATGTATAGTCTACTAAGGGCTGTGACAAGGGCCCAAACAACCACAACTCAAGAGAGGTACAGATGGCCATGGATTGTGGAGGAGTGGCTTTTGTTGCTTGAGTCCTAGGCAAGATCCCATCTGATTGGGAGAGGGAGCATCAGGAAACATTTTGTAAAAGCGGTAAGAAGTTTGGTATATAGAGACAAGAGTGACAACTTTAGGAAAATTAACGTATACAATTTGTCAACACACTCATAATGGATACCTAATCCTTATGAAACATCTTCAGCTATGCTGCAAACTTAATACCCAACCAAATTTTAGGTGAATTAGCAGAAGAAATATTTCCTTAAGAGTTATGGAAGCCAATAAAGTGAATGTCCCTTCGTGTTGCTGTCAGGAATAAAATCCCTCATTCCTCTTCCTGGATCAACTCATAGCTTTCTCTGAAAGAGAATTAAGCTGGAGTCATTGTATCTTGCACCCCCAACTGTGTAGCAGCTCATGGGAGGAACTGTTGTTCAGTCATTTTAAAATAGTAAGTCAGCTCTACAGTGTTTAAATTTGGGAAGATGGTTGAAATGCATCCTTTAACGCCTATCTTCCTCCTTCCCTCCACTTTCCAGCACATATAATTGTGGTAGCTTTTAAATTTTTTTTTTTGATGATCTGCAATGCAAGTAAAAACTATGCTAAGAATGACCCTACTGAATTTTCAAGGGAAGATGAACTCACAATCCTAGACAGGGTGACTTTTTATTTCAAACACGATCATCCAACTGAGGCAATTTCTAATGGAAGTTTTACCGATTTCTTGAGAAGAAGCTTGTAAAGAAAGCTTTAGCGCATAGATCTGTAGTAATGGAAGAATGACAGAGAAGAGAGTATGGTGCACATAAAAATGACTAAAAACGCTGGCTGGTCTTCCTCTTAGCAAGTCATTGACTGGCAGGACATTCATAACCTTAACAATCAGAAAAAGAAGGCTTAGTATGAAAGTAATAGTGTCTGTATAAGATCGATCTGTTGGAATAAGAGAAAAAACCCAAAGGATAAGCTGAAGTCTTAAGCTGTAAGATAAACAAATCTGTACAAGTCCCCAGTCTGTGCTAAGATTCCTTATTTGTTTGAAGGTAAGCTAAAGTGGAACAAAGAGAATTGTGTAATGAGAGAAGGCAGGCTGAACAGGAAGCCAGGAGACTCTTTTCTTCTGTTCATTTCCTGTGCCCCTCCTTGAGCTCAAGTTTTCTCATTTGTCAAGCAGAAATAATAATACTGTCATAAATCTCACGAATCTCTCCAAGGACTTTTGCTGGAATCAAATCAGATAAAGGATGCAGGAGCTTCTTTGAGAAGGGCAAAGGAAAAGCTAATAATAAGCATCACCATCTATATACAGAGTGTTGATACCAGGCACAGGCTGTAAATATGTTATCTGAGCCCCCGAACAATCTTGAGGTAGGTACATATATTAGTATTCAATAGGTTAGGACACTGAGGTTAAGAAATGCTAAGAATTTACATATGATTGTGGCAATAATAAATGGCAAAGCCAAGATTCTCTGATTCCATTCCTAACCAATTATATAAACATTAGAACTGGAAGGATTTAATGCATTACTTTATTTAATTCTACTACCTACAAGGTACACCTCCTTTCTTATCTTCCTCCTTCATTCTAAATCATGTTTCTCCATTTTATACCCATTCTTTCCTCAGCATCACTGAACTTATCTTTCCCTGAACACTCCCCAACTCTCCACGCCAACAATTCTTAGACATCTCTCCAGTCTCACATGAAACACACTGCCATGAGGATGTGATCCTGCGTTTACCACTGTATTGGTAGCATTAGCACAAAGCTGCCCACTTCAGTAGGTGCGTAAATATCCATTCAAGAAAAGAGTGAATGGAGGAAGCAGACACAGAGAAATGAACTGAGCAGATCAATGCCATGCAGCCGAGCAGACGTCCAGACATCCAAATCTTCCGTTCTTTCTACTATCCCACTGGGTGAGTTTATTTCCCGTCCAAAATAATGGATTTTGAAGCTGAATACTTTAATCATAATCCATTCATTAAAGCGTCAGTGGTTCCCTAAATTAGTTGTGCGCTGTAAAAATAGAATGATGTATTATTTTGGTTAAGAAAAAGAATCAGCTGACAGAAATGTCGAGATGGCTAAAACAAGATTTGGGACCAATTAATGACATGAGAATGAGAAGCTGGAAGCGATATGCAGATATTAGAGAAAAGGCTCAAGGCTACTTCATATTAAATTTTTTGGCAGCATATGGAATACTTTGTGTCAACCCAGTTTGAAGAATATAAAACACTTCCTCCTACTTAACTATGCAAAGTTCAGTTTCAGCTTCTGCCTCCAGCCAGGGCACAGCTCTGTTAAAATAAACTGAAGGATGAAAAAAATGTAAGAATAAAAATTACTACATACAGAGAAGTTTTAATAAATTATGTTTAGATGAGCTTGTAATGCAGAGGCAGAATAAAAAATTTTAGTGAAAAAAAGTTTTTTTCTATTAAGAATTGGGATAATTTCAAAAAGTATTGTCACCAGGCCATAGCATTGATGGGCGGTATTGTCCATGTCAGTGCGATAAGCCATTTTCTCTTTTGCCACTTTAGTATAAAGCAATCACTATGCCCCCTAGTGTTTATTAAAATCTTTGACAAATGATATATACCAAGGTCAAAAGAAATGTGTCACACGTATAGTGTGATTTATTCTTTCAACTTAGAGCCCTTTCCAAGTGGCTTGGTAACCTGGAAAGTTAATCAATCCAACATGCTCATTGTAGATGGATTGGTTGAGATGAAATTGGAGTGAAAAACAAAACCATGGCCATGTGTGTGTTTTAAATTCTTCATGATGGGCAATTTCAAACTTATACAAAGGCACAGAGAATTACGCGAGAAACCCCAAGTTTCTTTACTCAGTTTGAACAATTATCAACTCAAGGCCAGCCATGGCTCATTTATATTCTTCTCCCTCAGAAGATTATTCTGAGGCAAGTTCATTTTTTATTGAAGTAAATCTTATGATATTCTTTGATCCAAAAATATGTTAGTATACGTCCCTAAAGCAGAAGGAGCCTTTTAAAATACACCCAGACCATCATTATTAAACCTAAAAATATTAACAATAATTTCTTAATATTATTACCTATTGAGTTAGTGTTTACATTTGTCTGAGTCATAATTTTTGCACAGTTGATTTGTATGAATTAAGAGCCAAAGAAGGTCCATACGCTGCAGTTTGTTGATATATTTTTTAAGTTTCTTTTTATCCATAGATTTCTCCTTTCTCCTTCTCTCTTTCATTTTTCATTATAATTGATTTCTTAAAGAAACTAAACTTCCCGTATCCTGAAATTTTCTAATTGCATCCCAGTGGTATATGGTTTCACATCTTCCTCTTTCTCACATCTCCTGTCAACTGAGTGGTGAGAGTTGAAGGTTTTATCATTCAGGTTCACAATTTTGATGGCCAGACTTCTTAAGGGGCTTTGTGTTCTTTTATCAGGAAGCAGCTTTTCTGGTTGGCTCTCTGTGAATCAATAATCATTAATGATCATTAGCTAGATTTATTTTTTCTTTTTTAATCTTTTTTTAAAAATGGAAGTACTGGGGATTGAACCCAGGATCTCACACATGCCAAGCACATGCTCTACCACTGAGCTGTACCCCCGCCTCCTCATTGCTTAGATTTAGATTCATTATTTCATTAAGGTTGGTGAATGTGGTGATATTCTGATTTTATCACTCTCTCTTCATTTATTATCTAAAATACTGTCAAATTACCCCTATCAATGATTGTCCTGAGGCGAGTTCAAGCATGTAAGGCAAGGTAACTACTTGCCTTCATTTTACCTTTATCAGTTTTCAAAATAACTATTTGATTCCTTAGATTTTCCCAATGTGACCATGAGATTTTTTTTGTAGTCTCATTACTGACTAATGGATTTAAATATACTTGACATGCTTCAATTCATTGCAGTTAATATTTCTTTGATGTTCAAATTATTCCACTGTTGGCCAGCTAAAGGCTCTTCAGATTTGGACATAATATTTTAGGCTCATTTTGGCATTACAGGATATTTTAGGTTCATCTTGTCCATTTCTTGCACTAGACCTGGAATCAACCATTTATCCAAGAAGCTCTGGTTTCTTTTAGTACAAAATGGTATTTATAAATTACAAACCTGAACTCTAGGGTAGCTCTTTGCTACTTTAATTATTGTTAACAAGACCTTTTAATGGACAAAACTATGAAATACATGTGCATATGTATATATTTTAAAATTACATTAATAGTATACATTAGTACTTTTTCAGTAGAAATTTTAGGTTATGGAGTTTTAACTTAATTCCTTGACTTTATCTTTTTTTCTCTCTTGCTGAAAATCTTGGGTCCTAACAACAGTCATAGAATGACTAGATTTCCCCTATAGAATATGACAATAGCTACAGACTTGCAATACTGAAATAGCCAATATTTATTTCATTTGTTTTTAGAGTTTATGCCATCAGAGATGTATCACCAGATTGCCACATTTTAAAGTCACTTGAAATACTTTCTCTCTATAGCTTATGCCATCAACTGGATGAACAGTTGGGTTTCATTTCATTTTGCTTTCATTTATAGAGATTGCCCTTTAAAGAAAACTTTGAATTATAATTATTTATAGTTGGACTCTACCATATGAGAGTTATAACTGCACTGTCTTTCTTATGCTATCACATAATTTTACAGATTAAATATATATTCAGTGCTCACAGCCAGTCATTATGCCAAACCCTTTTTTCGTCATTTGGTCGTCCAAGTCATTTTCAAGTGGATTCTTCAGGAAGGGCCCAGGAGAAGCACGCTCCCGAGTTCTTGCAGGTTCATAATCATTGCTGTATGACTTTGAACCTGAACGCCTGTTTTACTGGATACAAAATCCTTGGCCACATTTTCTTAGCTTTTGTATCCTGAATGTTACTGTATTGTCCTGTGGCACAAAATGTTGCTATTGAGAAGTCTAATGTCACTTTATTTTCTTTCTCTAGTGAGAGGCTTGGTCCTTTTGCTTTGTTGTCCAAAGGGTCTTTATTTCCCACCTTTTATTTAAGTTCATAGATTTACTAAAATACGTCTCATTTTGGCCACTCTGGGCTGATTTTCCAGGGTCCTCATGTGCTCTTTAAATCTATAGATACAGATCTTCTTTATATCAGGGACATTTTTCTGAATAATTTATTACTGTCTCTCCAGTCCTTTTTCTCTTTCTCTTTCTTTCTTTCTGTTTTTAATTTTCTTCCCATTCGATTTTCCATCTTTTCTTAGGATGTTGATTTGTCCTTGTGCTGGTCTTACTTTTGCTCATTTCTGAAGTTATTTTGTTCCTTTGCTTCTGATTTTTAAACTCTCTCAGCTCACTTTTCAAACTCATGTCCAGTCATCTCATTTTCTAACCGTGGCTCATGGCACTCTTCCATAACTTCTGTCATTTCCCCAAATTCTCTTAGCTCATTTGGAAACAGTAGGTGAAAGTGTTTACTGTTTTAGGCTCATGTCTTTATGACATGATTTCACCGTCTACAGGAATAGTTCCCTGTCTATTATTAACTTAAAAAAAATTGAGCAGATTTATTGAACCACTGTGCCTGGTGAAACATTTCTTGGGAACACAGAACTTTTGAGGGCAAAAGGTTCTTGTCTTTTGCAGAAAGAATTCAGAGACAAGATGTGGAGGTTAAGAAAGCAAAGCGAGGATTTATTAAGGGACAGGTAGTATGCTCTTGAGGGAAGAGCGGGCAGACCCAGGTGGGTGGCTGCCCCGAGTTTCCTTGGCAAGCTCTTTATATGAGTGTAAAAATGAATGTGCAGAATATTCATCGGTGGGGAGGGGTTTGGGGCCATATTTCCTGCTCTTCATCCCAGCTCCACCTTCCCAGGTGGGGAGGAGGGATTTTTCATCCTTATTTAGTCTTGATCAGGAAGTTGGATGAGTCACAATGAACAAAAGGTTACATTAGGATGGGGGTATGATAAGCAAAGGTTACATTTGGATGGAGGTCATAATGATCGAAAGGTTACATTCAGATGGTGAGGATTCCTGTCCTGTCCCACTCTCCCACCTCCAGGACACTTACCAACCCAGAAGGTATGGATTTTTATTAGTCCAGAGAATCCTGCTTTTCTTGGCCTGTCCAAGGACCCCCGTTGTTCACAAGACGTATGACTTTCTGCCATTTGCCCATGTCCCCATTTCTCTGCTCTCATCTAGCTACCTGCCTGCTCTAACAGAACGACAGGCCATGGAACCTAAGAAGGATGTACAACAGAGATTAGACTCTGCAGGAAAATTAGAATCTGAGAATTAGCTTTGCAATACAATGAAATTTCAGAGTGAAAATACTATCGCACATGTCTTTTCAGTCTCATCTTAGGTATAGGCCTTCATCTGAGATTCCTTAGTGTCTACCATCCATTGAGTTATTCAGACTGGCCCGCTCTTCCCCAGGACTCGACCTGTTCTGGTTCTTCCTGTGTTTTGTGCAGCCTGACAATGAGGGTGTTCTTCTCACGCCTTGTTTCGCATGGACTCAACCTGCAAGCCTCAACTTAAATGTCGTTTCCTTCTAAAAGGGCAATCACTGGTCCTTCCCATTGCTTCAATTCAATCTAAATTAGTTCCCCTATGTCTTATAGTATCCTATACGTAGCTATAAAGTACATGCCAAGTTATAATTATATACTAAATTTTGTGACCTGTATGTCTCTGTGCTATCCTGTAAAATCCACAAAACCAGGTCTATTTCGTTCATTCCATATCCTCAGTGTCGAGCAGAACTTGTCTCACATGGAAGATGTTCAGTGCCTATTTATGGCAGGGAGAGAGGGAGGGTGGGATTTTCTGTATGTCGTCATACAAGATATTTTATTTTTTTCTTAAAATAACATCATATGGACTCAACCCCAGTCACTGCAGTAGATCATTGATCGTTGTTTTGTGCTCTTTGAGGGGATGGTGTCCAGAATATCTTTCCTTGATTAAACGATCTAGAGTTCCATTTTCTATTGTTATTGTGGTGTGTTCAGCTCCTTCTGAGACATGTTGCCTTTTTGCTCCCCCTCCTACCTTCATCTGGCTTTTTTCTCTTCCCTTTGCCTTTAGTGCCCCCAATCTGTTCTGTTTACATGCAATGCTCAGCGGTTTCTCTTCATTCGGGGGATTTATCCTGCAGTCTCTGCTTTATGAAAGCGGTGCTGAGTATTTGAGTGCAGAATTATTGATGCTTGTCGTCTCTTCATTGCGAGTGTTAGCTTTTGGAATTACAAAGACTTCTTTATCTTTTTAAATGCGTTGTGATCTGAGCAATCTGAGAGCTTACGGGGCATCTGGAGCCTGCAAAGCCCCTCCCAGTCTTGGCTGCTGTATCCCATTGACCTGAAGAGCTGTCCATGCTGGGAGAGGATTCCCCTTTGTGAGTGGGCACCTGATGGCCATCCAAGTTCTGGGCTGTTGGTTGGAAGTCCCTTGTTTTTCTGTACCTCCTGTAGTTGTCAACACTGTGTTGTTGCTGCTAGGGTTTTGGCCCCTCCTGCCCATGGGAATACCTTGTCGCTTTCTTGTTTGATGTTGCGCATGGTTTTTTGTTTTGCGGTCTCAATTTGTTCTGTCTATTTTTGCTGGGGGCGGTGATCTGGGGAGACTGAAAATCTGTGTGATTGCCATCCTTGCTATCTTCCCTCCTGTGAGTAATTTGGGAGCAAGTGTGCTGTTGTAGATATTTTTAAACATGTAAAACCCGAGGTGAGATTTCGTTTCCCTTTGAGATGGCTTTGTCCCTTCCCCAACCTAAACATTTCAGATAAGAGACATGATATTGTTTGAAAATATAGTAAAAATCATTGAATGGGATTTGGAAAATATCAAGGATCGCAGGAGAAATTGCTGTTTCATCTGTGTTTGTAATATTATGGAATAAATCATTCCAATCCCTTTCAAAATAAGTACTGAGACTTATGACCTTACCCTCTATGATAAGCATCTTAGAAATTCGGACTTACAGAATGCATGAATAATAAGCCAAGGAACACAAACTGGATGAACTAAAAGAAAATGAAATTCCACATGTTCAAGATCTGCCTGTTGCTATTCTGTTGCTGTGGAGCGTAGGATTGCCAAAATCTTATATCACTTATTTTCTATTCAAAATGATTAATGAGAACTTATAATTTCTTATCACATGGTATAACAATCAACTTATGTAACTGATTTCTTTTTTTCAAATTTTTTTTTTCCCTAAGAAGGATCTGATTCATTTCAGGGAGTAAATACACATAGTATGCCACATATAGAATCATTTCCGTTAACAACTTCTACTGTGTATACAGCTCGTGCCAAAGTCTCTGATTTGCAAAAGGTTCTCTAATTTCTAAACCAAAAAGACCCCATCAGGTGTTTTCTTCCCACTAAAATCCCATTTCCACTAAAGTACCTGGGCAGAATGCAAAACTTAGTCATACATCTTTCCTAAAAAAACTACTTACTTTTTTTTCTCTTTTCATATTAGTCTTCTGTTTATTAATGGTTTATTCCTTGAAAGGCATTATACCAGACATTTTTTACATTTCCTATTCTTGCAACTATGCAATGTAAGTAATATTATCTCCATTTAACAGATGAGAAACTTGAGGTTCAAAGACTTGGAGTATTTTGTGTGAGGTCAGAGAACTAGCAAGATGAATTTAGTTCTAACTTCCAAATCTGGGCACTTGACATTGGACTAAGTTGTCTCATTTAATTTAGCCTTTCTTTACTTTCTTCCTCTCTCCCTCTCTCCCTGATCTCTCTCTCACTCTCTCCCTCCGCCTCCCATCCTCCCATTCTCCCTTCTTTCCTTCCTTTCAAGAATATTTACTGTAAGTCTGGAACTGTTCTAGGTGCTGGAGAAAATAGCAGAGATTACACCATCCCTGCCCTCATGAAGCTTACATTTGAATTTGGATTGTATTTAGAGATAAACAATAAACAAATAAGCAAATTTGTATATTTATGTGTGCTTAGTGTGTCAGATGATGGTAAATGATAACCCTCATACCCTACTCCCCTACACCCTCAAGAAGGACAGCAGGATATGGGAAATAAAGAGGGTTGGGCAGTAGACATTTGCTACTTTATGTAAAGTACACATAACTCTGTGTAGCCTAAGACTCACACATTTACTATTTATAGCAACTTAAAGTTCTTGCCACCAGCTTCTCTTCCAGATGAATCTTTACTACAGTGAATAAAAAGTGTCACTTTATATCATTCTTTTCTGTATAAATTCTAAGTGCTTTTAATGAACATGTAGCCATATTGTATTATCTTTTGTTGAAGGCTCCCTAAATAGGGTACTACACAACCTGTTGATAAGACAAAGTTTACTATTTACCACAGTAAAGGGGAACACCATCTCAGCAGAGTTCTTATAGGGTCTCAAGGGAGAAAGGCAAGTCAGATTTTATGAAGAATCTGAAACTTGATTCAAGGTGGGTCTCTCAAAGTCAAAGCTTGATTAAGACTGTGATTTAACAGTTTAAGATTGGTGGAAACAGGAAGCAAGAAATTTCAGGCAAGGAATTTAGAGTCTCAGGGAAGTACAAACAAATGTTGATGCTTCTTAGGGAAGCCTCAGTGGGTCTTTTGGGAGTTTTCTGTAATGATCAGTCAAGACATTCCCAGGTAATAGCATCCTGGAATAGTCAAGTTATGCTAATAAAATTATAAACACCAGGGGATAGTGAAGTCATGTTAATATAAATCCTCTGATTTATATGTAAGTTAAATACATAAAATCAGGGTTAAAAATTGTTATGGGATTCTGACACATCATACTATGGATACTTTAAAAATGTTTTTTGAAAAGATGGATTTTAAAATTATATGAAATGTCCTTATTAGAAATGACTGTCATTTTCAAAAGTGTTCTCTCTATTTTCTGTTCTGATAGGGCAAGAATTTTTGTTTCTGACCCATGTTAAATCTGTATAGACAGATGATGTGAAAATATATTGTTCTATTTGCCAATATTGATTGTGGTTCAAATAGGGGAGGTTCTAGGCCAAACTATTTTTCTTTGCCAACTTTGTAACTTGGCACTTGAATACTCCGTCTTTACTTCTCACCTTTCCCCCTCTTTTAAACCTGGCCCTCAGTTTTACACCCTGCTTCCTATAGTGGTGGTCCTTTTATGATGGCGGCAGTAGTTAGATTGGGGGTAAGGAGGAAGGATGGAAAAGACTTGGTTGGCAAGTTCCCCAAAATACTTTTAAAATGCTCTGGCCAATTTGGAGAAGTGGGTCATAATTCATGTGTGGAAGACTGGGTCATCCATCCTCTCTGATGCATTTCAGCTACAGCACAGCTGTCAGGACAAGGAAGTTATAAATCTTTCTACATGTTAACATCCACATTTAATTAATACTAATGGGCAAAGCTGTCTCTAGGGGCAGATGATATGATAAAGAATGAAGTCTGAGAAGCAGATAATAAAGGTAGTGTGTGAAAGCGTTCTTCCTGAATCAATC
The DNA here is from genome assembly GCF_048564905.1 of Vicugna pacos. Taxonomy (NCBI): domain Eukaryota; kingdom Metazoa; phylum Chordata; class Mammalia; order Artiodactyla; family Camelidae; genus Vicugna; species Vicugna pacos. The sequence goes on along the minus strand of NC_133021.1, from coordinate 21,107,298 downwards.
CAGTTTGACTGCCAATAATGTTACCCTGTGTTGATATTTTCCAGATTTTAGCTCTTTAGAATGGCCTTTCTGTGGTTTGGATTTGGGATTTTATAATGTTTATTTTAAAAGACTGAATAGCTCCACTTTTTCTTTAGAGAAGGCTGGAGAACAAACACAGACCCATCAAATGTCTCACGCAAGATTTTAGAACTTTTACTCTCAGTCCTGACATTCGTCAGTTTCATGTAGTCCCAGAGAGTTTCTCTTGGGCATTGAGCTAAGACAATGGCCAGAGGCTGTGATTGCTAAATGGTTCTTGGGTTCAGTCAAAGTCCTGTTGACTCAGCAGCACTGAGTTATGTAGGCATTAATTCATCCTGCACTTTAACACGTAAAAAGGCAACCTAAATGATGACCTCCCTAAAATCCCTAAGACAAGCCCCTATTTAGATAATGGACAATCCATGTAGACTTCAGGAAAAACAAACCAGAACACACCCAGGACCATCTTATTTCAGTTGTTTAATGTGCAATGTGCTTCCGAGATCTACTGATGGATGATGGAAAAGAAAGCTTTATTTCACTTCTCTTTCCACCATCAGAACAAGTCAAGGTGAAGCCTGGTAAGGTGACCCTCTAGGGAATTCCAAAATGTCACTCTCCTTTACATCATGTCTTTACTCAGAAGTAGCCTCACTGATGTAACTGGTAGCCACATGTAGGGTATGAATAGACTGCTCCAGCCAGGTCCCCCTTGGTTTAATTTATCTTCCTTTTCAGGATCTAGTTAAAGTCTCTTCCCTTCCTTCCAGGTGGATACATTTTTCTATTAATATGCTACCATCTCCATAAGGCCATTGAAAAATTCCTGCATCTAATTTTGGCTTCTCATTAGGATAGCGAACAAGGATGAGTTGCTGGCTTTCTCTCTTCAAATCAACCTTAGAGAAACTAGAAGTGAGAAGATAGCACGGATTTAAGAAACTAACAAAAATGGTAGGAATTTTCCAGGGTCAGTTAATGTGTGGCAAACTCCTATGTGTGTGGTTGGGGTCAAGGTAAGAGGGTGGGTTGGAGGGAACAGGGTTAGTTTGAGATGGAAAACTTCAGGTGTGGTGAGAGGACAGGTCAGAGAAAAACTTCTATGTTCCGTTCTTGCTTCTTTCTTACGTGGCCTTGGATCAATCATTGATAGATCCTTAAGTACAGAAGTCCACTGTGACAGCCCACATCTCTAGTGCCAGGGCCTCTGAGGTAATATCAGGGCAAAGTGAAATCCGTACAGCAGTAAGGAATTCATAAAAATAGACAAAGAGTGCCAGACACACTCTGGCACTGTCTTCAGTTCTGTGCCACCAATCTAATACCACATGCAAAGGTGGACTCCAGATGGATTAAAGACCTAAACGAAAGTATGCAATGAAAGTGTGAAATTGATATGAAGTGAAAAATATGCATTAAAATGCAATAGAAGATCGTGTAGGAGAATATCTTCTTAACATGGGAATCAAAAGGACTCCTTACACCTTCACAAGCGTATACCATAAAGCAAAACTAAGGATTTCCACTCAAGGAATCTCTTTCTCTCTCCTCTCAGGGTAGGGAGGGACCCCAGTCTCTCTTTATTTCCCCACCGGCCCTGAATTAGGGCACCATTCCTTTCTCTGTTCACCCACCCTGCCCTGGGTTAAGAAGTGATCTCTTTTTCTCCACCCCCACCCCAGGTAGAGAGAGATCTCTTTCTTTCACCCCAGGATTTCCATTCAATGAAAGACGCCATGGTCAAATTTAGACGTGGTAGATATGGTGAAATTATTTAACAGTCCTTAAAACTGACACGGGGTGAAAACCTAGACTATAGAAGGAAGTGGGGATGTCTGCAGATTAACCAGAAGAAGGTAGGAACCGCAACATGAAAAATGGGTCAAGAATATGAACAGCCAATTTACAGAAAGGCAAACTCCAAAGGTTAGGTAGCACCATTTAGTTCCCTAATGCCTTCTTCATCAGAAATGCAAATTAAAATGATAGTGAAATATCACTTCCCACACACCAGCTTGGTAGAATGATAGGGCTATGGAGTTCTAGGCGCCCTCATGCCTGGCTGATGGGAGTATAGATTGGTGTGGCCGTCTTGGAGAGTATTCTGGCGGAAAATGATCAAATTAAATATGTATATAACCTAAGATTCAGAAACTCTCTTCCTTGGCATTTCTCAAAGGGATTCAAGCACAGGCCCACAGTGGAACCTGTACAAAGAGGTTCATCATAGCATCATTGGTGGGGGTTGGAGGTAATCTCGGTGTCTATTACTGGGGTAGAGCACAGGTGTAATGTTCTGTATGGGAAGTTGCATGGTACAGGGCAGAAGGCAGAAGCAATGCACTGAACAGACAGACAGCAATGTGGATGTCTTTAAGACATAGTGCTGAGTAACTAAATTGTGAAAGAATGATATCTGTAGCCCAATACCATTTATGTAAGACTTTATGAAATACACACAAAACCAAAATATCACTTTATAAGAATAAGCACAGACAAGAGAACATTCATCAGAGTTACTAGAAAGGTTTCAGGGGAGGGATGTTGGAGGAATAAGAGTGGGAATGATAAACAAAAAGATCACTAGGCAAAAGGAGACAGGTGCCCAGCATAGACCGCTCCTGAAGTGTTTCTTTTGTTTCCTTCAAGAATACATTAGAATGGGCTGGTCCAGCAAGAGTCTTGCCCTTGAAAGAACACGGCATTGAACATTTCAGAGAGCATGGTGGAAGATGCATTGATCTGAGCTGGGTTGAAGGATGAAGGGACCACCTGAAGGGGGATCTGCTACTGATAAGCATCCTAAAGGTAAGAACTGGACACCAAAGAGAGCACGATCTTCTTTCTGGTTCTGCCTGCTCTTCCATAAGGAAAGTGCATCATCTTTGGATAAAAAAAAAATTCAAGGCAAGTACCAAACCATACAGGGTCATTTTTCTTTTAAGAAAAGTGCAGATCAATTATATGAGAAAAAGAAGCCAAATGTAGAGCACACGGTGGGGACGTTCAGTCTCACTCCATCGGGGAGTTTCTGGCTCCACAATTAATTGGCTGCACCTGGACTAATTTCCTCAGGTGTAATTTGTCTCCGTGAGTGGCCAGTCTTTAAGATCTTGCAGTGCATCAAGTACAGCAGAAAAAGTGAAGTTGAAGGGGGAAAAAAAAGTCATCCCAATTCTCATATCATCTGTGAAATAATGGTAAATGGCACAATACTAACACAGCGCTCTATCTGCTTCTCCAGATTCCACAGAAAAGCTTTGTGTTTATACTTCAAAAATATCCAAAACATTGGGAATTATAAAAGAGAAGACATGTTTGGGAAATGGTGAGTGGTCCCACCTGTTAGGTTATGAGGTGGGTCATAACCAGAAACACTGATAAAATGTGTACTAAGTCCTTGGTGCTGTTCTAAATGCTTAACATATATTAACTCATATAATCTTTTTAAAAATTATTGTGTCAGTTTCTGGTGTACAGCATAGTGTTTCAGTCATACATATACATATATATATTCATTTACATATTCTTTTTCATTATAGGTTACTACAAGATATTGAATATAGTTCCCCATGCTATACAGTAAAAATTTGTTGTTTGTCTATTTTATATATATCAGTCAGTATTTGTAAATCTTGAACTGCCAATTTATCCCTCCCACTCCCTTTCCCTGGTAACCGTAAGTTTGTTTTCTATATCTGTGAGACTGTTTCTGTTTTATATTTAAGTTCATTTGTCTTTTTTGTTTGTTTGTTTAGATTCAGCATATGAGTGATATACGGTATTTTTCTTTCTCTTTTTGGCTTACTTCACTTAGAATGACAGTCTCCAGGGCCATCTATGTTGCTGCAAATGGCATTATTTTATCACTTTTATGGCTGAGTAGTATTCCGTTGTATATATACCACAGCTTCTTTATCCAGTCATCTGTCGATGGACATTTAGGTTGTTTCCATGTCTTGGCTATTGTAAATGAGCTGCCATGAACATTGGGGTGCAGGTGTCTTTTTGAATTAAGGTTCCCTCTGGATATATGCCCAGGAGTGGGATTGCTGGATCATATGGTCAGTCTATTTTCAGTCTTTTGAGGAATCTCCGTACTGCTTTCCACAATGGCTGCACCAAACTGCATTAAGGAAAACTATTTGAGATAGCATGTGGGATAGATCAGAAGTAGAAGTAGGTGAAGTCAAGGGACCCCTTATGATGCTGTAACAGGGACGGCAGTGACTTTGCGATGGAATTGAAGAGGTGGGAAGGGAGAGGGAGAAGTTTAAGATGAATCTGGGAAATCAAATCCGAGTGGCCTGCCAGTGATTTGATAGTGTCCTGATAGGAAATGGGGAGGCCATGGAGGAGGCTTGGCCTGGTGGGAGGAGCAGATAAACTGGTGGAAAATCAAGGTAGAAATATCCAGTAGGCTTCCAGAAGTAGGAATTTTCTCTTAATGATAGGAAAGGTGAAATTATGGTCAAATTTAGGAGTTATTCAGTTAAGGAGCAATGGAGCTATTCCATGTATGTGGGTGTTTTCTGATATTCACAGTTGAGGAGAAAGGACTGAGAATTGAACTTTCGGGAAAAAGACATCTAATTTTTTCAACAGTTTTTGACCTTTCTTCCGTCCCCCAAACCTGACACAAAACATGCTCGTGTCACTGAATAGAGCCTTTAATTGATTGTAATGTGACTCACTTTGGTTTTAGGATAAGGTAGCAGACACAAGCCATTGTGAAGGCCACTCTTGGATGGTAATAATGAAGCCCTCTTGTTTCTATATAAAAATAATTGTTTTTCTGCCTTCTCACACTCAGCCCTAAGGCACAGCTGGGAGTGGATTCAACGGTGCATCCATTTCTTATCACAGTGGCTCTTCATCAACAAATTTCTATCTCATACTTTCTGGCTCTCCTGTTCCCAAAAGAAAGCTGCTCATATTGGTGCCATCACTTCTAAAATAGATTCTGTTCTTCCCCAGTAAAAATGGCATTCTAGTCTAGCTTGTCAGTAGCCGCAGAAGAAAGTATCTTGCTCTGTGTGTTTGCCACTCAAGTGAATTCCACAGATCTGCCATTTCCATGTTCAAGAAGCCACAAACATTTTTTAAAAGCTTGAGAGACAAAAGACTAAAAATAGACTTACCATATGATACAGCAATCCCACTCCTGGGCATATATCCAGAGGGAACCCTAACTCAAAAATACACCTGCACCCCAATGTTCATAGCAGCACTACATACAATAGCTAAGACATGGAAACAGCCTAAATGTCCATCGATAGATGACTGGATAAAGAAGTTGTGGTATATTTACATAATGGAATACTACTCAGCCACAAAAATGATAAAAATAATGCCATTTGCAGCAACATAGATGGCCCTGGAGGATGTCATACTAAGTGAAGTAAGCCAAAAAGAGAAAGAAAAATACTATATGATATCACTTATATGTGAAATCTTGAAAAAAAAGACAAATGAACTTATTATAAAACAGAAACAGACTTACAGACATAGAACACAGACTTGTGGTTGCCAAAGGGGTGGAGGGTGGGAAGGGATAAACTGGAAGTTTGAGATTTTCAGACACTGACTGGTATATATAAAATAGATAAACAAGTGTATACTGTATAGCACAGGGAAATATATTCAATATCTTGTAGTACCTTATGGTGAAAAAGAACATGAAAATGAATATATGTATATTCATGTATGACTGAAGAATTGTGCTGTACACCAGAAACTGACACCACATTGTAAACTGACTATACCTCAATAATTTAAAAAAAAGCTCAAGAGAGTATGAAATTTATTTATACTTGGAAGACATCATAATAATGCAAATTTTGCACATGAACTCAATCTGTGTTTTATATATATCCTCTCATGTCAGTCATTCATTCTGCAAACATTTGCTGTTACCTACTTAAGTCACAGTGTGGTTCTGAGTGCCCAGGACAGAGGGTGACCAAGGGAGGCACCATGTCTGCCCTCAGAGAGCTTAGCCTTACAAACAGAAAAATGCTGGGTTTTATATATTTCCTTAAATGAAAAGCACTACTAAAAAGGAAATTTTTAAATTTCATAAATATCTAGAAACACAAAAATCAATTCAATAACGTTAATTGGTCACTCTTGGAAAAAAACAGTGTGCGAGAGAACTCTCATTTACTATTGTGTGTGGTTCAAATTAATTCAGGTAATTCCAGTGTCTCTATTGAAGCATAAATTCTGACAGAGTGCCTTATTAAAAATCAGCTTATGAGAAAAAGGCATGAGGAAGGTTCCTTCCCTCAGCGGTGTGGTAGAGGAAACGTTGGAAGATAGTTACTGATCTGTTCTGCTTGAACTTGATGACTGACTATGAAAAGGTGTGTTCTTAAAATGACAACTCACCCTTAGTCTGTAATGTTAGATTTTGTGATCTCTTGTATTAAATTTTAATTCTCTAACCGTCTCTGCTTTTAAGTAAGTACCTAAACACTTTTCGGAGGCTCTGGTCTATTTCTAGATCTCTACCCCTGGATGACTGACAAATTCTTATAAGTTAGACTTACTTAAAAAAGAAACAAACAAACAAACAAAAAAACAACTCTGAGTAAAAGTATTTTGATTTTTAAAAGTATTTTCACTGAAAATGTAAGTCCCAGTCCTAATGTTTTTGTACATATTTAAACTATTTTGGGGGAACAGATTTAAAATAATTCGGGCAAGATCAGTAATTCTAAGGTGGAATGTGATCGGTAACTGCTACAATATGCAATTGTTTTCAGGAAGGAGCAGGGGAAAATGTCTCCTTCAACCCAGTGGCGTATGGGCTAATATTTGATGGGCACCCATGGCGTCAGTAGAGATGCCTGGGTCCACACTGCTAATAACTTGCTTTGGGACCAGGGAAAAATCATTTCACTTCCTTCTGCCTGGGCTCTCACAGCTAGACTAGAAAGGGTAATTAGGCTGTTATTTGGATAAGGCAGAAAAGAAAATTCTGGTTCTGCTGGCCTTACTCCAATAATTCAAACAAAATACATGGTGTTGGCTCTGATGATCTGAATAACTCCTTCAAACTTTTATTTTATGTGCATGTGGGAAAATTAACTGAGCACACAAAGTGGTCAAAAAAAAAAAAAAACTGTTGAAGAGAAACAAATAAAAGTGCCCACGGCAGAGAAACAGAGAAGTTAATTGGCTAAGAGAGGGTCAGATTTAGTAACATGCCTCTCAGAGAAACCACAAAAAGACCGGGAGAGAGATGATGTGGGATTGGGGAGATGATGCGGGCTTGGAGAGATGATGCCGGCTCGGGGAGATGATGTGGGCTTGGGGAGATCTGGGCTTGGGGAAACAACGCGGGCTCTGGCAGATGTCACGGGCTTGTGGAGATGACACCAGCTTGGAGACTTGACCCAGGCTCGGGGACATGCTGTGGGCTTGGAAGATGATGCGGGCTTGGGGAGATGTGGGCTTGGAGAGATGATGTCAGCTCGGGGAGATGATGTGACTGTTGAGACATGTGGCTTGGAGAGATGATGTGGGTTGTGGCAGATTACTCGGCTTGGGGTAATGACATGGTCTGGTGGACATGTGGCGGGCTTGGTGAGATCACATGGACATTGGGAACTGACGAGGGCCTGGGAGATGTGGGCTTGGGAAGATGACGTGGCCCACATCATCTCCTAAAGCCCACATCATCTCCCCAAGCCCACATCATCTCCCAAGCCCATGCCATCTCCCCAAGCCCACATCTCCCCAAGGCCACGTTTTTTCCAAAAGCCCATATCATCTCCAAAGCATACGTCATCTCCCCAAGGCCATGTGATCTCCTTGAGCTGGTATCATCTCTCCAAAACGGCATCATGTCTCCAAGCCTACATCTCCCCAAGCCCGCATCATCTCCCCAAGCCCAGATCTACCCAGGACTCTGTCAACATCCAAAGCCCCCATAATCTCACCAAGCCCGCAGAAAGTCCGCAAGACTGCGTCATCACCCCAAGCCTGAGTCATCTATGAAAGCCCGTATCATTACCCCAAGCCCATATCATTTCCCCAAGCACACATCATCCCCAAGAACCCCGTAAACTGCCAAAGTCCACGTTACCTCCCCAAGCCCACGACATGTCCACGAGACCACGTCACCACCCCAAGCCTGAGTCATCTGCCACAACCCGAATCATCTCTCCAAGCCCGCAGTATCTCCCTAAGCCCACATCATTTCTAAAAGCCCACATCATGTTTCCAAGCCCGTATCATCTTCCAAAGGAAGCATCATGTCCCTGAGCCTGCATCATTTCCACAAGCTTGTGTCATATCCATGAGCCCGCATCATCTCCCCAAACTCGCGTCATTTCTTTGAGCCCATGTCATCTCCCTGAGATCATATCTCACCTAACACACATGATCTCTCCAAACCCACATCATGTCCCCAAGCCCACATCTTCCATGCCCACATCATCTCCCCAAGACAGCATCATCTCCCCGGCCCACATCATCATCTCCCCAGGCCGTGCCATCTCCCTGAGCCAGCGTCATGTCCGCGAGACCGTGTCATCAGCCCAAGCCCGAGTCATCTCCAACAGCCCGCATCATCTAGCCAAGCCCACATTTCCCTGACCCCACCTCATTTCCCCAAGCCCAAAACTCCCCAGGCCCCTGTCAACTCCCAAGCCCCCCTATTTTCACCGAGCCTGCGGCATGTCCGCGAGACCGCGTCATCACTCCAAGCCTGAGTCATCTGCCACAGCCCGCATCATCTCTCAAAGCCCACATTTCCCTGAGCCCACATCGTCTCCCCAAGCCCATGTCATTTCCACAAGCCCGAATCATCTCCCAAGCTCGGATCATCTCCTGAAGTCGCCTCATCTCCCAAAGCCCGTGTCATCTCCCCGAGCCCGCATCATTTCCCCAAGCCAGTGTAACACCCAGAGGCTGCATCATCTACGCAGGCCCGTTTCGTCTCCCGGAGCCCACATATCTCCCAGATCCTGCATAATTTCCCTGAGCCACAATCTCCCCGAGCCCACATCATCTCCACAAGCCCACATTATCTCCCGAGCACACATCACCTCTCCAAGCCCACATCGTTCCAAGCCCACATCTCCTCAGGCCCACGTCATTTCTCAAAGCCTCAGGAAGAGGATGGGGGCTCGGAGACATGATGTGGGCTTGGGGACATGATGTGGGCTTGGGGAGATGTGGGCTTGTGCAGATGATGCAGGCTTTGAACATGATGCAGGCTGGGGGAGATGATGTGGGTTTTTGGAAATCATGTGGGCTTGGGGAGATACTGCGGGCTTGGGGAGATGTGGGCTTGGAGAGATGATGCCATTTTGGAGAGATGATTCCGGCTGGGGGAGATCACATGGCCTTGGGAAGATGACGTGGGCTTTGGAGATGATATGGGCTTTTGGAAATAGTGTGGCCTTGGGGAGATGTGGGCTCGGGGAGATGATGTGGGCTGTGAGAGGTGACTCGGGCTTGGGGTGGTGAAGCAGTCTCATGGACACGCTGTAGGCTCAGGGAGATGATGTGGGCTTTGGGAGGATGACAGGGTCTCGGGGAGATAACGTGGGCTTGGGAGATGATGCCAGCTTGGGGAGATGATGTGTGCTTGGGGAGAGGCTGTGGGCTTCAGGGGATGTGGGCTGCGGGAGATGATGTGGGCTTGGGGATTTGATGTGGGTTTGGGAAATGTGGGCTTGGGAGATATCGCCAGTTTGGGGAGATGACGCAGGCTTTGAGAGACGATGGGGGCTTGAGAGATGACACGGGCTCCAGGAGCCGACGCTGGCTTGGTTAGATGACACGGGTTGGAGGAGATGACACTGGCTTGGGGAGATGTGGGCTCAGGGAGATGATTTGGGATCGCGGACATGACGCTGGCTCAGGGAGATGACCCGGCCTGGGGACATGATGTGGGCCGGGGTGATGATACTGTCTTGGGGAGATGATGTGGGCTTTGGAAGTTGTGGGCTGGGGACATGATGCGGGTTTGGGGAGATCATGTGGGTTAGGGGAGATATGATCTCGGGGAGATGACGTGGGCTCAAGGAAATGACGCGGGCTTGGAGAGATGATGCAGGCTCCGGGATATGACGCTGCCTCAGGAAGACAATGCAGGCTCGGAGACATGATGTGGGCTTGGGAACATGATGTGGGCCTGGGGAGATGTGGGCTTGTGGAGATGATGCGGGCTTGGGTAGATTATGTGGGCTTGGGGAGATGTGGCTGGGGTGAGGTTGCAGGCTTGGGGAGATGATGTGGGCTTCGGAGATGATATGGGATTTCAGAAATAGTGTGGCCTTGGGGAGATGTGGGCTTCGGGAGATGACGTGGTCTTGAGAAGATGTGGTCTTGGAGCGATGTGGGCTTGGAGAGATGATGCAGGTTGTGGGAGATGACTCGGGCTTAGGGTGATGTAGTGGTCTCGCGGACTTGCTGTGTGCTCAGGGAGATAACGCAGACTTTGGGAGATTCCAGGGCTCTTGGGAAGATAATGCCAGCTTGGAAGTTGATGCGGGCTCAGGAAGATGATTTGGGATCACGGACATGATGCTGGCTCGCGGAGATGACACGGGCTTGGGGACATGACACTGCCTTAGGGAGATGACATGGCCTGGGGAGATCATTTGTCCTCTGGGACATGATGTCACCTTGGGGACATGATGTGGGCTTGGGGAGATATTGTGGGCTTGGAGAGATGATGCGGGTTGTGGCAGATGACTCAGGCTTGAGGCAATGACACGGTCTTGTGGACATGCTGCGGGTTTGGTGAGATCACATGGGCTCTGGGAGTTGTCAGGGTCCTGGGAGATGTGGGCTTGGGGAGATGATGTGGGCTTTTGGAGATGTTGCAGGCTTGGGAGATGGTGTGGACTTTAGATGATGTAAAATTTTGGAGAATTCGATTGCTGGGGCAGATGACGCGGGCACGCAGACATTTTCCAGGCTTGCAGACAAGATGTGGGCTCTGAGACATGATGTTGGCTCAGGGACATGACGTGGGCTCAGGAGATGACTTGGCCTCTGGAAGTGGACGTTTGCTTGGGGAGATGTAGGCTTCTTAAGATATGCAGGATTTGGGAGGTAATGTGGGCTTGGTGAGATGTGGTCTTAGGGAGATGATGCGGCCTGCTGAGATGATGCAGGTTTAAGGAGATGATGTGTGCTTAGGGTGAAGTGGGCTTGGGGTGATGACGTGGGCTTCGGGAGATGGCCTAGGCTCAGTGAGGAGATGCAGGCTTGGGGAGATGATGCGGGCTTGGGAGAAGATGCGGGCTTGCAGAGATGACATGGGCGTTGCATTGACTTCATAACTGTAGTTACAATATCAATTTGACTAAATCTATATTTTAATTCCGTACCTGTAAATGTCACTGAAGAGTCTTAATAGAGTTAATAAGTTGATAAAACAGGTTATAATACGTCAGTGATGTGGAACATGTAAGGTCCATTATCACAGTAAATGAAATGTAATAGTATCCGACCTCTAACCCAGGTAATCAACCCATTAGAAGCCGGTGCCTTTGAACACAGGTGGAAAATGGAACTCACCCAAATATGCAAAACATAATCAAAGGAACATTTTCCAAGGGAAAATTAATTAAGGTGGGTAAACATATGGTTATCTTCTAATTTAAAGTGAAATTACCTTTGACACATCATGTAGATTTTAAGAGAATAAGAAGTTCTAGTTTATAACATACAGGAGTTAAAATAGTGCAGCGAACCATGTGCTGGGTGTGGAACGAAATGTAAGAGTGTAACAGAATGCTGTTTTAAAGGGTGGTGACTTTGAGCTGAAATACCATGTAGGAGTCTCTACCCGTAGTTCTTCTGGGGTGAAAACCATTTACATGTCTGCGTATAAGGGAATAGAAAAGAAAATGACTGGAAAATAAAGGGTCTGTAATGAAGTAGTTAATTCATCGAGGATTTTTTTCATTATCAGAATGGTTTTGACTTAAATACCAATTCTAGTACTGCTCTTGTGACTCTAAATCACAAGAGCAAAAACACTCCCAAATTATAATTTTTCATCCCCTACTCTAGTAGAGTACGGAAGAATAAATATTTAATTTCTGTGCTATTTTCTAATCATTCTAGTGCTGTTTGCTAATCCCTAAATGACTACCTTTGATTTCTCCATAGGGACGTCCAGTTTTTCATATATAGCTTTTGGAACAATTAGGTCTTCTGCGTATGTTTGATTTTTACCAAATTGTGCTTTCCTAAGACCACAGGATTGCTTTTTTTTTTTTTAAACAACATACCTAGTGATCCAAGAAACCTATTTTACCTGCAGAAAGAAAGGGTGAGATGTACCGAACTTTGAATAATTTACAGTATCTTTTTAGGAAAAAGTAAATATTTTATATATTTTATGGTAAATAAAACATGTATTTAGAAGAACAACATAAATACTTGATACGGTCCTGGGTCTCTTACTTTGGAATAGCTTTGAACAGGATGAGTTATAGATTTAGATCCACAATGAAGTTCATAGATTTACTTCTAATGAATATCTAACCCAGAGCGGTTTGTAAGTCACAGCGACTTCTGCATTTTAGTAGTTATTCTAGGTTAATCAATTCTCCTTTTCCAAGGACTTTCCTTTCCACCCCATGTTCAGTTTTCCCTTTTCTCTGTCGGTAATGGAAAAATGAACAGGTGGGCAAACGGGCTATTAACGGAGAGACTGAGTTGGTGAAATGGCTACTGGGAGCGAAGAGGGGAGAGCAATGGGATGACTTTAAGCAGGTGATGGTTAAAGAGTTGGAGAAGCTATCATAGGTGGCCATTTCCTAGGGGGAAAAAATGAGGGTGATTCTAGGAGTGCTAAAGAATTTCTTCTAATTTTCAGAAGCTCAGACTGGACCACCTTCACCTTGTAAAGGGTCTGAGTTCAGTGCTTAATATTTATTTTGTACCTATTAAACATTAAACTGTTATAGATTGAGGTATAAGCCTGAGGACCCTCATACTTGATAACTTTCCTTGAAGATGATTTAGTGGTGTGGTTACTTCAACCTGACAGGTGCAAGTTCTCTGACTCCCATTCAGCGTAGACATGGAGAACTTACACACACACACGTATACTCAGACTAAAGCACATATGGGGGCTGTCACACACAGACGAGTGAGGTTTATGCCAGAAAGTCTCGAGCTTTCACGTGAAAGCTGGACTCCAGGTGGATAATTTCTGTCCGCTTGCAAAGGGTAAGGGAATCAGGATGTATTATAAATCTATCAGATGCTGGGTTTTCTTTGCAACAGCTTTGTGAGGCAGGTATTTGCATGCAATTAATTAATTAACAAGAATAGTTAAGACACATACCTAGTATTTAATTTTGAAAAACCACAAAGGAATATATAGAGGAAAATTAGTCTCGCTCCACTCCATTTCCACACTGTGGCCACCTGCTACATACACAGTGATGGTTGATGAATACACTGTTTTTGCTAAAAAAGAGACAGAGGAGGGCTATACTATCCACAGAGCTCTGCACCTTGCTTTGGGCATTTAGTACCGAGAATGGCATTTTATCCTTTTATTATAAATGAGGACATGGAGGCTGGGAGCGGTCAGGTCGGCTGACTTAGCAGTGGCAGAACTGACAATTTGAAGTCTGTCTGGTTTTCATCTCAGGTGCATTTCACTTCTTGGTGTCACCTGAAGCACAGGGACAAGTTTTCATTTACAATAGGTGGCAGCTGCGCGAAGCCTAGGTGGATTGACAAAGTGCTTGAAGTCCGTCTCCTCTCTCTCCACGGATCCTTCTCCCACCTAATACTGTAGGATTTGCTATTGGAAAAAAAAATCACATATTAGTGGACCTGTGAAGTTCACATTTGTGTTGTTCAAGGCGAACTATGAAATAGCTAGCTATTGGGCAATCCACTGGAGAAAGTACACCACTAGGGGGCAGCAGGAGAACAAAGGCCCTGCCCCCCAGGCCACACAGGTGGACGCAGGACCTGGGTGAGATCATCACAGCTCCTTACCCTCATTATGAGAAAAGTGATCTCATGGCCCAGAATGGGTCCTGCACTAGGATTTTCCTAACAGCGGCTCATTAAGGGTCTCTTCGTGAGCCTGTAAAAATGCAGGTAGAGAGCTGCCTCTAACAGTGCTCCCTGCTGGTTGAAGAGAGTCTCCTTACAATAGAAGAGAAGAAAGTTTGCACACCAATGGAAAGGATTTTAAGCAGAGATAATAAAGCATGTCCAGAAGCAAGAGAGAGCAAGCTGTCAGCCCAGAGGCAGGAAGGTGAGTGCGGCTGGTGTACAGAATCATAAGAGGAGGCTGGACTGGGGAGCATGCTTGAATCGCAAAGCTAATGCTAAGGCCACTGGAAGTGGGAGGAAAGTTTGCAGGAGAGGGTGGGCGTCTCATGATGTGCCAGGGCGGTGCTCCTGGTTGCCAGCTTACATAACGTAATTAGCATGGGCAGGAGTGGAATTTCGTGGACAGATTTTTTTTAAAGCAGTCTAGTTTTATTTTGTTTTTATTTTTTTGGAGGGGGGAGGGACAGGCAATTATGTTTGTTTATTTAATGGAGGTACTGGGGTTTGAACCCAGGACTTCATGTATGCTAGGCATGTGCTCTACCACTGAGCCATACCCTCCCCCGGGACAGATCTTTATTGGCTAGCTCTGGAAATATCTGGAGGGTTAGAGAACAGAGTTTGGAAAATGAATAGGAACCAAGGGAGACCAGGCAACAGGGACCATCCTGCCAGAGCTTTGCAGCTGACAGCACTCCGCATGGGTGCTAGTGCCGCCATGCTGAACGACTTCCCAACTGTCCCTGCAGCTTGGTATGACCTCCTCAATAATCAGAGTTTTGGAGGTGAGTGTATGATTGCCCAAGCCTGGATCACGGGCTCATCAGAGACTACTGCAATAATCCAGCTAGAGGGAGGTGGTGGTGACCAGGGTCACGGACGTGGCAGATGGCAGCCCGGATGGAGAAGGATGAACAGACTCAAGAGATGTTAATGATGTAGAATTGAAATGGTCGATTGATCAGGTGGATGTGAGGTGATGGTGAGGAAGAGGCGGTGTGTGAAGGATGACAGTCAGTGTCTGGCTTGGGCATCTTGCTGGCTGCTGGTCCCCTCCAGAAAAACTTAGAAAACCCAGGAGGAGGAATTGAGTTCATCTTAGCTGGGTTTACCCTACTTTCAGATGAGGGAAGTCAGAGAGATTAAATATCCTGCTGAGAGTCATACCCAGTGAGTGGCAGAGTCAGGAAACACACCAGATTGGTTTGAATGAAAACCTCATGCTCCTTCTTCACAACAGAGTGCTCTGCAAATTGGAACAGGAGGATCTGGGCGTAATCTAACAACACATTAGTTCTTTATTTACACATTGCCATCTTTTCCAAGGAAATATTTCCAAAGGAAATTTTCAATGGGAAGAAATGTTTTCATAGGAAAATAACTTGCTAGACAATTTCAGTCTGTGGCCAGTACATTTCTCTAGACTTTCATTATACTTTATTCTGCATTGTTTACTACTTAAGTCTTCTTCTTATATTTGTACTTGGGTTACTACTGTCCTTGTGCCCAGCATTTTTAAAGGCGACTGACGTTTTCAGCAATACTTGGGTTAGCTACAGAAAAATGTCGGCTATATATTCTAAATACTCTAGAATTTACATGTGTTTATTTAACACATATTTATTTTGTACCTTCTGTGTGTTCTAGGCACCTGGAATGCAGGAACAGGGTAAAATAAGTAATGTCT
Source organism: Vicugna pacos (assembly GCF_048564905.1). Classification (NCBI taxonomy): domain Eukaryota; kingdom Metazoa; phylum Chordata; class Mammalia; order Artiodactyla; family Camelidae; genus Vicugna; species Vicugna pacos. Next base: position 21,091,529 of record NC_133021.1, on the reverse strand, counting down.
GTGCCTTCATGAAGCTTCTCTTGTAATTGGGAAAGAGTGACAATACACAAATAAGTATATAATTTATGTAGTGGTGATAAGTGCTGTGGAAAACATAAAACAAGGTAAGAAAGTAAGTGCTGGTCATCTGGGATTGAGGGGTAGTTCTTATTGAGTAAGGTAATATTCGGTCAGACTGAAGAAAGAGAGAGTAAGCTGTGGGCATATCTGGAGCAAGAGTTTTTCTGGCGGATTGAATAGAATCATCAGTGCAAAGGCACTGTGGTCAAATCATTTTACTTCATGTTTCACAAATACATTGTATATACAGACGACCCCAGACTTATGATGGTTCGATTAAGATTTTCAACTTTAAAGTGGTGTAAAACCTTTTTTGAATTTTGAGCTTTTCTTCCAGGCTAGCCACACATGGTAGATACTCTCTCGTGATACTGGCCAGCACTTCCAGTCAGCCATATGATCACAACGGTAAACAACTGATACACTTACAACCATTGTGTACCCAGACAACCATTGTTTTTCATTTTCACTACAGTATTCAATAGGTCACATGAGATGTTCAACACTTTATTGTAAAATAGGCTTTGTGTTAAATGATTTTGTAAGCTAATCTGTAAGCTAATCTAAGTGTTCTGAGCATGCTTAAGGTTGGCAAGGCTAAGCTATGACGTTTGGTGGGACAGGTGTATCAAACGCATTTTTGACTTACAATATTTTCAACTTACGATGAGTTTATCTGGGAAGTGGAGGAAGATTTGCATTCCTTTCATCATGGTGTAGAAGAGTGCTAGAAAGGAGGCAAGAAGGAAATTATTTGAAGTTTATGCCTGATTCCAAAATATTTCTAAATATTTCCCCTCAATTTTGAATTTATAAGATCATGTTCTAGAGACACGTCTGGGAGAAAGATGCCTTTAAGGATTCTGAATTGTCAGTGAAAAACAAAAGTTGAATCACTAGTGCCAAGAGTGCTAGAAACTTTCTACTCGGTCTAAAATTTGCATGAATTCAGGTGGGGATCACATTGGTCATCTAAATGAGTAGTGAGGAATATTACGCAGGTAAATTGTGACTGACTGTAAAATCAGACTGATTTTCAAATGTCCTCTTCTCAGGTTTTAGAGATAGCTAGAAAATCCACTGTAATTCTGAGGGCTAAATATCAAAATAGCACAACTGATAACTTGCAGTTAGATGCTGGTTTTTAAACTCTGGATGAAAGTGTTGAGTATTTTTATGTGGTTCCATTTGGGTTCGAAGTTTTTAAACTTATGTTTAGCATGTTCAGCAGTCAAAAAGCATGTCAGGAACCTGTGTGGAATGGCAGGTGCACTTTATTCAATGAATATTTACTAAGACCTTGTCTCATTCCTGATTAGAAAGAAATTGTTTTTATTAAATAATTAATAAAGCATGAGGTTGCCTTTTGATTCAAAATGTTTATTTTTTTCTATCATTTTATTAGAAGCAGCTGTCAAATCCTGTTTTACTAAGGATTTTTTAAAAATCTCAGAAATATTGCTAAATTTTCTTAAATGTCTCTTTCGTTTGCTAAAATGATTGTAGGTGTCCTGCAATAATCATATAATGATAAATGAAATTGGATTTTCTTGTGGTGAACCATTATTCCATCAGGAGAATAAATGCCAGTAGGTTTTTTTTTTTAAACTTCATGTATGTATTTACTTTTAAAAGACTTGTTTGTTTAAAGCTCTTTTAGGTTTCGAGCAAAATTGAGAGGAAGGCACAGAAATTTTCCATATACTTCCTGCCCCCACACATGCACAGCCTCCCCTGTTATCAACACCCCCTACCAGAGTGGTACCCATGTTACAACTGAGGAACCTATCCTGACATCATGATCACTCACAGTCCAGAGTTTATATTAGGGTTCATGCTTGGTGTTGTACAGTCTATGAGTTTGGACCAACACAAAATGACTTATATCCATCATTATAATATCATACAGAGTATTTTTATTGCCCTAAAAATCCTTTGTTCTCTGCCTATTTTTTTTTAAATTCTTTTTTTTAAATGGAGGTACTGGGGATTGAATGCAGGAGCTCATGCATAGAAGTATGCGCTCTACCACCGAGCTACACCCTCCCCCTGTGCTCTGCCTATTCATCCTTCCCTCCCGACTAACTCCTAGAGACCAGTGATCTTTTTATGTCTTTATAGTTTTGCCTTTTCCAGAATGTCATAGAGTTGGAACCATACAGTGCTAATGGTTCTTTTAATGCAGTCCTTGAGATTTATGGTATGTTGCCTAGTTCATTCATTTTAATTGCTGAATGAGTAAGTGACCAAATATTTATCATTCTCCTTCTGAAGGGCAATTAGGTAGTTTCTCCTTTCTTACTTGGTATAAAATTCTAGGTTGGAAATAATTTTGCCTCAGAATTTTGAAGCTGTTGTTCCATGGTCTTCTCGCTCCCTTTGCAACTGTTGAGAATGTAATCATAAACACCTATTTACATAGTGTTTACGACGTGCCTGGCATTGTCCTAACGTTACTCTTTGTACAAAATAGCTCATTTAATCTTTATAAAAACATTCTGAGGTATCCCCATTTCAAATATGAGAAAACTGAGGCACAGAAAGACAAAGTTGTTTGCCCCAAATCCTATAGCAGATAAGTAGGAAGACCTGTATGTGAACCCAGGTGGTTTATCTTGAGAATTGCTTCTCAAGCACAGGATTACATCAGCTTTCATGACAGCTTAATTCCTGGTTCTTTGTGTACAACCTCGTTTTATATCCGGGACCCTCTGTTGAGACTGCCATATTTGTGCAGGTGTGAACTTAGCTGACCTCTACGTTTCCTTTTTTTTTCTTCCTGGATCTTCTCTGATGCTGTGGTGTGATGGTCCTATTCCTGCAGGAACCCTCTTGATCCTCACTTACATGAAACCCAAAAGAGACTTTACAGCTCAGAAGACAACCCTTGACGCAGGGGGACACAAGCACAAGCTGATGGATGAATACTTCCCCTGCCTGGCCTTTAGATGAACCATTCTCAGGGGCATCTCCAGTGGTTTCTTAGGGGGTTCCTACTGGGATTAATAAACTCCAGATTCCCACAGCATGGACCAACCAAATCTATGATTTCTCTTTTCATGTCTCCTGCTTCAGGAGATCAATTCTCAAATAAGCTTTCTACTTGTAAGCCTTTGCCTCAGGCTTTCCTTGGGGATGGGTCAAGAGTTAGTATTAGAAGTGGCCCTTGGGATCGGGTTCCCAAATCGAATCACTTACCAGTCAGACACCAGCCAGGATCCCACTGCTGGTGGTAGGTGGAATGGGGCAAATCCTTGACATCCCAGTCACCCGGACTCTCACTGCAGTGGATGGGGGTGAAGTGCAGGTAAAGATGAAGCTTTCACTTGAGACAGATAAGACCTTTGGCTAGTCCGTGGTGATGGTAATGACACATCGCAGATTGGCTGGTTTGGGTTAATGCTTTAGAAACTGACTGTCAACTCGGTGCAGACTTTGAAAACTGGAAGACCTCCAAGGCAGGATTTAAAGGAGGGATCATCACTTGTGGCTGCAGAACATTTTTGGCCCAGATTGAATCACATGGATGACGGAGTTACAAAGAAGACTGGATCGACAGCCTTGACAGGTTTTCCGTGCAAATGCCAAGATTATGACAGGAAAGGAGAAGGATTTTGAGACCTGTCATGGGTCATTTGGGTGGATAAACCTGAGACTCTTGAATCCCCAGGTTCCCCTAAACTCTCTGGGATGGCAGAAACCACACCTCATTCCTGCCCTACCACCCTGATAAGAGAAAGAAGCTTCACTTTGCCTAGATACAGGCAAAGACCTCAACAGAGGCAGATACCTTGTCTTACGATGTTTTTCCACCTTAATCTCTGCCCCTACCTCCCTCGTTGCCTCCAGGATCAGGTCACAGTGTGGCTTAAGCAAGAAAATAGAGTCTGTCTTCAGGAGGAAAGAGCATACACATCAAATTGTGGTACCTCCTGGCAGAAGCCAAGGGAGCACATTTGAGAGTGGATCTTGAAAATGCTGCAACAGACAAGGCAGCATATACAACTGAGGAGGGGAGACTTTATTAATAAGGGAGCATGCTCCTGTGATGTGAAGTCTGATGGGGTCTGGGTACCACTACAGGGCACCTGTCACTCATCCTTGTGCAACCTGAAAATGTACTGTGCAATAGAGGCTAATGGAGAAACACCAGCTTTCTTTCAGCTAGAAAGTTCAGTCCGGGTTCTGTGTCTGTGGGTTCAACCGACTGTGTACTGAAAACTGATCTGTAGAAGGGGCCGGAACATCTGTGGATTCTGGTATCCACGGGGGTCCTGGAACCAATCCCCCCTCGGATACCAAGGGACAGGTATACTGAGACACGTTCTGTGAGGTTCATCAGAAAATCCCTGGCGTGAGGTATTCCGGCATCCACAGGGGTTCGCAGTTCAATGATGTACTTTTACATTGGCTTTCTTGCCTCGGCTTAACTTTCTCCAGTTTCTCTCTCCTGATCCCAGGGTTTTATTGTTAAACAAATTAGCTGCACAAAAGCTCCTGTCTCAGCTTTGCTTTCGGAAAGTAAGAGGGGGAGACCTGGGCTAAGATCATCTTTTACTTGGAAAATAGGTTCCTTAGATTGATCTATCAATTTTCTTTCCTTATAATGCCATTTTAGGGGTATATTTCCTATTCTTTCGGTTTGCTCTGCTGTTTCCCCAACATCTTGGTTTGGATGCTTAACTCATTGTTTTTCCTTTTGATTGTTTTAATATGTACATTTAAGGCTGTGTATTTTCCTGCTTTCACTACAGCCTACCATTTGGTATGTTGTCTTTTTACTATTGGTTTTGTCTAAGTGTTTTAAAAATTTAGAGATGATCCTTTGACCAATGAATTATTTCAAAGTGTGTTTAAGAGTGAGGACAGGTTTATTAGCTTCTCTGTGATTGGTCTCTGATTTTTCCTGCTTTGCGATCACAGAATATGACCTCTGTCATATCCATTCTGCAGGATTTCCTGGACTTGTTTTGTGGAATCGAACGTGACCAGTTTTCAGAGGTATACTGGGTGAGCTTGAGGAGAACATGTTTTTTTCAAATTGTGTTGTTCAATCATTTTTTTCCAAATTTTCTTGTCTCTTGGAGAGAAAGGTGTGCTGAATAAATCAAATTCATTTTGTGTAATTTGAGATTATGTTGCTGTTTTTCCCATAGAGATTCAGGATTTTTATTTCTATTTAGTGAGTTATGCCTTTTATTATTCTGAAATGATTTTCTTTATTTCTAATAATACTTTCTACTTCTGGGTCTGTTTTGTCTGATATTGTTAAGCTTTCTTTTATCATTTCTTTTGTATATAATTTCACATACTGTTATTTTATTTTTTTCTGTGTTATTTTGTTTATCTTTACCTAATCTGTGAGTTTCTGTCTTTTAACTGGTAGGTTTACTTTCTTTATATTTATTTTGATAACTGATATCTTTGAATTTATTTATACCATCTTGTTTTGCACTTTATTTTTGACTTCTATTTACTTTTCCTTATACTTCCTTTCCATCTTCTGCTGAATGGGTTGATTTTTCTCTATTCTCTTTTCTCCTCCACTGGTTTAAGAGTTACCATAGTTTTACTTTATAATGAATGCCACGTTTTCAGCTTTCTTGAAGTGTAATTGACAAATAGAGTTGTAAAATGTTTACAGTGCACAACGTGATGGCTCGATATTTCTTACATTGTGGAAGGATTCCCACAACTGAATTAACTTATCTATCACCTCCCGTATTATAGTGGATGTCTTAACGTTGAAAAGGTGCATACTTGACCTAACAATATATAAAAGTAGTTACTATTTCTACTGACTTTCTGAATATGACAAGAAACCTAGTGTGCTTTAACTCTGATAGTTCCTGTTCTTTATTATTATTGTACTATTTTGATCAATCTTGTTTTGGAGTTCCCGTCACAGATTAATCATCGTTGCTTTGTTTTATATAGTCCCTGCTGGCTTTCCATTTTCCATCTTCACCTTTATTCTTGCATCTCATGCCTTTCTTCTGGGGCCAGTTTCTTTTCTTCTGGAATGTACTGTTTATAGTTTTTCTTTCTAACAGGACTGTGGGTGGGAAGCTTTTTCAGTCTTTAGAAGCACTTTTTAGTTTACCCTCACCTTCACCTTTGCATGATAGTTTAGGCAGATATAAAACTTAAGAATGACAGTGTTTCCCCTGGCACTTTGGAGATTCAGTTAACTTTAGGTAGCTATTTTTGCTGATAGGAGTAGGCTGTAATCTAATTACCATTCCTTTGTAAGTTATACATCTTTCCTCTTTGGTTGCTTCTAGGACTTTGTCTTTGGGGTCCTGAAGTTTTATTACAGCATTTCTAGACTTGGATGTATTTTCATTCCTCATGGATGGGGGCTGATTGACAGGGGGAACCAGTCATGTGATTAGAGGACTGAAACTTTCAGTTCTATCTCCAACCTCCAAAGAGGAGAAGTGATGGAGGTTGACTGGATCACCAGTGGCCAATGATTTGATCAATATTGCCTATGTAGTGTAGTCTCCATAAAAACCCAAAAAGATGAGGTTTGGAGAGATTCCAGGTTGGTGAACGTGCAGAGATTTGGGGCAGATTGCATGGAAGCGCTCTGCCTCTTCCCACATACCATGCCTTATGCATCCCTTCCATTTGGCTATTCCTGAATTATATCCTTTTACAATAAACCAGCAATCTAGTAAGCCAAATGTTTCTCTGAGTTCTCTGGCATGCTCTACCAAGTTAATCAAACCCAAGGAGTGGGATGTTGGAGCCTGTGATCTATAGTCAGTTGGTCAGAAGCACAGGTAACAACCTGGACTTGTATTGTTGCCTCAAGTGGGTAAAGGGGCAGTCCTATAGGACTGAGTGCCTAACTGCGGGATCTGATGCTGTCTCCTGGTTGACAGCGTTAGAGCTGAGTTACTTGCTTACTGGTGCACGAGAAAAAACCACACACACACACTGGAGTCGCTGTCAGAATTAAATAGAATCTAATTCCTCTTGTTGACTATATGCTAGGCTTAGCAACTTGTATGACCAATTGAATCCAGGAGAAGTAATGTCCTGGCACTTCAGAGACTAGATCATAAGAAACTTGCAGCTTCTATTCTGCCCAGATCTTTTAGAACATCTTTTTGTTTGTTCTGTTTTTTAATTTTTTAAATTGAAGTACAGTTGGTTTACAATGTTGTGTTAAATTCTGGTGTACAGCATAGTGTTTCAGTTATACATATGTATATATTCCTTTTCATATTCTTTTTCATTATAGGCTATGACAAGGTATTGAATATAATTCCCTGTGCTATACAGTGGGACCTTTCTATTTTTTTGTTTCATATGTAGTAGTTAATATCTGCTAACCCCAAACGCCTTAAGTCCATTTGTGTGATTTTTTTTAGACTCCACATGTAAGTCATATCATATGGTATTTGTCTTTCTATGTCTGACTTTCTTCACTTAGTATGACAATCTCCAGGTCCATCCATGTTGCTGCAAATGGCATTATTTTATTCTTTTTAATGGCTGAGTAGTATTCCATTATAGTATGTAAACCACATCTTCTTTATCTAGCCATCTGTCAATGGATATTTAGGTTGCTTCTATGTTTTGGCTATTATAAATAGTGCTGTTCTGAGCATTGGGGTGCATGTATCTTTTCAAATTTGAGTTTCCTCCAGATATATGCAGAACATCTTTGATGGGAACTGTTGGCCTCTAAGTAAGAAATCTGGCTACGCTGAGATCACTGTGCTGGAGAGACTAAGGGTGTAGACACTCCAGTTGACAGCCTCAGCTGAACTCATCCTCTGAATTATCCCCAACAAAGGGCAAGATGTGTGAGTGAAGCCACATGGAACCCTTCAGGGCACATTCGGTACCTTATGAGATATTAGTATCACCCAGCTGAGAACTGCCTGAATTCCTGACCCACAGATATCTTGAGGGCTAATAAAACGTTACTGTTTCAAACCACTAGGTGTTGGGGTAATTTGTTCTGCAGCAGTACATAACAGTACATGGGGCTTCTTAGGTTTTACTACAAGCCTTTTAGCTTCTATTTCAAGCTTTCCATCATCTTTTCTTTCAGTGGAGAATTTTATCACAATAGTATTCCAGATCATGAATTCTCTCATTAGCCATGTTTAATCTTGTTACTTGACCTATCCATTGATTATTTTTAAAATTATTTTATTTTTTCTTCATTAATTATTTGGATATCGATGACAATACAGTTGACCCTTGAAAAACACACAGGTTAATCTGAGTATAATTTATGGTTGGCCCTCCCTATTAAAGATTTCTCCACATCCTCAAATTCAACCAACCACAGATTGTGTAGGAACGTAGCATTAACACTTGAAAAATATCTGTGTATAAGTGGACCTGTGTGGTTCAAACCTGTGTTGTTCAGGTGTCCACTGTATTTTTGTCATAGTTCTATTGGTTCTTTATAAAAAAAAACTGCTTCTTTTTATCATAGCTTTTTCCTTAGTGTCTTGATTCACCCTTTCATGTCCCTAATGATTTTAAACTTGCTTATTTTATGTTCTCTTTCTGATTATTGTTTAATAATCCTCCCATTAGTTGTACATACTGAGAATGTGTGTGGCGAATTCCTTACATGTTTTGCAATTTTTAATTTTATGCTCATTCTTAGTGAGATTCCTTTTCTTTGAGTTTTTATGTAGCTAGAATAATTAGCACTTTCCTGCCATGGACTTTAGGCCAACATTAGCCAGGGACCAAGCTTTATGTTAATTTCAGGACCTGGCTAACACTGGGCCTCAAACCCAAAGGAAGTAAGGGTTTTAGATTAAAATTCTTTCACCCAGATCTCAGGCACAGACAAATAATTGTCATTGTGTACGTGTGTGGATCTTTGTTTTTCTAGTTCACCTATTTTGTTTTTAACAGCAACAACGAAAGCTTTATGCAGGAATTGTAATTCCAACTCTGTCTCACTGGGAACCTGGTCTTCCTCTTTCATTCCCTGCATAGATGTTAAAAGCAAACTTCTAGGTTACCAGGATGATAGTGTATTGAGGTGAGCTGTTTTGGGTCAGCATACACACTTCCTGCTCTTTTTTTTTTTTTTTCCCCAGTAACTGAGGTTTTCCCTTTCTTTACTGAGAACTTAGTTATGTATTCCCTTTCTATTGTTGTCTTTTATAAAACATTTCTAAGTGTCCGTAACATATCCATATATTGCTTGAATAGGTATTCTTTCTATCTTTAGCTAAAAAGTCTGAGTTTCTTTTTCCCTCCTTCTTTGGAAAATATTTATATATATTTTTTCACTTTTTAAATTTTTTTTGTGAAACAATTATTTCACCCTGAAAGTCACTATATCCTTCACTCTTCTTATTTTATATTTTCCACTATATAACATGAACTGGAATTTTCCTTCCCAGATTTATTGTATCAATTTACTATCTTTTATTTCTGTAGCAATTTTAAGAAAATATAATGGTTATATTGTGGAATTCTATTATTTTGACTCACTTCCCTCTTTTTTTTTTTTTTATTAAGGTATAGTCAGTTTACAATGTGGTGTCAATCTCTGGTGTATAGCACAATGCTTCAGTCATACATGAATATACATATATTCATTTTCATGTTCTTTTTCACCATAAGCTACTACAAGATATTGAATATATTTCCCTGTGCTATACAGTATAAACTTGTTTATCTATTTTATATATATTAGTCAGTATCTGCAAATCTCTAACTCCCAGTTTAACCCTTCCCACCCCTTTCCCCCCAGTAACCATAAGTTTGTTATCTATACTGGGAGTTTGTTTCTGTTTTGTAAGTAAGTTCATTTCTCTTGTTTTTAGATTCCACATATAAATGATCTCATATGGTATTTGTCTTCCTTCTTCTGGCTTATTTCACTTAGAATGACATTCTCCAGGAACATCCATGTTGCTGCAAATGTCATTATTTTATCATTTTTATGGCTGAGTAGTATTCCATTGTGTATATACCACAGCTTCTTTATCCAGTCATCTGTCGATGGCCATTTAGGTTGTTTCCATGACTTGGCTATTGTAAATAGTGCTGCTGTGAATACTGGGGTGCAGGTGTCTTTTTGAAGTAAAGTTCCCTCTGGATATAAGCCCAGGAGTGGGATTGCTGGGTCATATGGTGGGTCTATTTTTAGTTTTCTGAGGAATCTCCATACTGTTTTCCACAATGGCTGCACCAAACTGCATTCCCACCAACAGTGGAGGAGGGTTCCCTTTTCTCCACACCCTCTCCAGCTTTTATCCTTTGTAGACTCACTTCTCTTTTTAAAATGATCTATTGCTCATCTGAGTTCTTTCTGATCATAACTTCTTTACTGTGAATTTCTTATGTTGATTCATGTTTTATGACTGAATTATGGTTCAAGTTGATTTTTCCAGGATTTATGTGTAAGTATTATATATTCTGAGTTCTTAAATATTTGAAAATTTCACATGCTTTTATATATGAAAACTCTTTTAGTTGGGTAAAGAATTTTTGGGTCACATCTTTTCTGCTAAAAAAAAACTCACTAAAAATAGCTTTGTTCCTTTTGAGTCCAATCTTGCTGAAGTGAAGTCAGAAACAAAATTAATTTTTACCTTTTTCTTCTTTCTGGATGGTTTCAGTATTCTTTCTTTGTTTTTAATAATCTCTGCAAGAGGATAAACCATGAAGTTAGTTGATCTCTATTAAATTTTTCTGGAATATCATGAGTTCACATAATGAGCTCAGACAATGAGAACATGAATTCTGCGTATTTACATATTTCTCTATTTCAGTAAAGTTTTCTTCTACTATATTCTTAAATGTTTTTAATATTTCACTTTATGCTTTTCAAAAACAACCCCTAACCCCTACATGATATGTATCTCATATCTGTCTTTACATATAATTGTTTTCCTAATCAATGTATTTTCCTTGTCCCTCTCCTTTGTGTATTCTGTAAATTTCATCAGTCTTATCTCTGTAACACTAATTCCGATTTTTTGCCATCTAAATTCTGTTCCTCAGTCTTCTAAAGATAATTCTAAGTACAGCAATTTTTTTTTGGCTTCATTTTTCACTGTTGTCAGCTCACTTTGCATCCTTTTTCCTTGCTATCTTGTCTTTTAATTCTTATTCTTTGTGTTCTTCTTTCATGGTGTTTATATTATATTTCATTTCCTGGGAAGTACAAAATGATCCTTGCTAAAATTTTGGCTGTTCCCTGCAGTAAGTCTTGTTTCAACATATATTCTTCATTGGCTTTTCTACTGGTTGCATTTCCTTCCATTCATCTTATATTTTGCAGAACTTTTGCATAATTTTTTTTCCCGCTAACTCATCTTTGAAATAAGTCATGCTTGTTTTTTTCCACCACTTGCCAGCAATATAGTGAATGGAAAATCTTTGGCAGTCCTTCTTTTTAGCTGCCTATGTGTTGAAACTTAGTTTTACATTCAGGGCTTACTATGGAATTTTTGGTTTTAAGTCATTTATCCACTTTTAGTTTAGGTTGTATGGAATGAAGAGGTGCAAAAGAGAAGTTGAAGAGAGAAATGTGGCGGGTGTGGGTTTAATATCTTGACACCTGCACCCTCCTCCCCAATTTTGTGGAACCTTTTGAAGTTCTGCCCAGTCTTGCAGACTCTGGAATTAGGCAGGACAGTCTGGGAGAGACCAATTCAGTATAAAAACCAATGTTTCAAGGGCCTTTTGTTCATCGACTAGGTAGAATAGGTGGTCTTTTTTCTTTAGTAAACTGAGTTTACTAAAGAAAAGTTTACAAAATTCTTTGACAGCGTCTCTCTTCAAGATTGGCACTCTCTCAAGGTCATCATTCCTCCAGCTAGAAAGCTATATTCACTGAAAGCAGAAATAAATACTGGTCACCATCCCTGTTTTAGTGGCCCTGGCCATTCCCACTGATGTATCTGTTGTGTCCTGCTCCCAGCCTTTGGTCATCCAAATCAAGTATTAGTGGGACCTTCCAAAACTTTTCCATTTCTTTTCCACAAATCTAAGTTATAAATAAGGGAGATGAGTCTTAAACTTGGTATTCTTGTCCAATTAGCTCATCTTTAGCAGCATTGTTGGGGGGCTTGTGGAATGGGACTGTAGCCATTTTATAGTTGCAGGATAACTATGTGGTTTCCATTTCTCTTTTTTGGTCCATTAGGATCTTTTAAGTGGACTTCAGGGAAAGGAGTTTTAGAAATTTAAATGTTTTATGTATTAAAATCTATTTTATACTGTGAATAATAAGTTTATTTTTTGTTCTGTAATTTTAGTTATATTACAAATTGTTTTTCTTATATATTGAAGACCTATGTGGAATTTGTAAATCATCCTAGGTGTTCTATCTTTAAAGTTAAAATGACTTTATACATTGAATTGCTTCAATGTTTTTTGTATTCAATCAGCAGCAGACAAAATCTATAATAAAACGTATCTGGAAATAGAGCTACACACCCCCAACAAAGTTGTTGATTTCTTGAAGTTATTTCTACTTTCATTAATATCCTCTGATTTACTGGAAATATGTAGCCTTGGTTATGCTATCGTCATGAATTTCCTCTCCCAAGGAGTAGTTTAATATTTATGAATGTCTATTGTCCTGCAATCCTCACAAATCTCTATTACTAAAACCAATCAAGCAGCCTGAAGACATCAGAAACTATCCATCCTAAACACAGAGATAAACATGTCACCCAAGTGAAGGAAAAATCCTTTGGTGCATCAGTTTTCTGTTTCTCATAGCCCTCCTTCCTTTCCCTATGTTGAAAGTTTCTACTCGCGTATACCAGAGGATATAATAGACACTTGATATTAAGGATTTTTCATGAATCCTCAAATTCATGCATATGGAAATGTTTAATACCTGATGCCAAAAATGAGAAACCCCAGCTTCCAAGAAGATTTTCAATGACTTGGACATTTTTTAACATATCGAAACTTCCTGACCATTTTTATAAGTGACTTTATGAAAGTAAGGGCACTCATGATGGTGAATAAAAAAAAAAATACAAAGGTAAAGTGAGAGAGAAATGCTGGGCAAACTGGGAGAGTGAGGTAGGTTCACACACCAGCATCAGTTTCTGAGGGTTCAGATCTTTGGGGCTGCTGGTCAAACTGGTCCATGTTAAGTGACCAAATGCCCATTTTTCCAGTATTGGTTCTTTAGCTGATAATATTAAAGAACTCATGTTTTTGTCAGGTTCTTTGATCTCTCAAGGATAAGCAAGATAATTCATTTTTTACCAACCTACATCTTCAATTACAATCCTTGTGCTAAAGATCCCTACTGTCAAATTTTAACTCTCCGTTCAGAATTCCCATTGCACATTTACACTTGGTTTTCCAATTAAAACGGGCTTTTGTGAGTCCCCTGCTGATAGCCATTGGCTTGATAAAAAGTAACTTCATTTGCAGCAAGGGTGTTTAGGGAGCCCCGTGCAAGGCTGACTCTCTTCCTGCTGCCTTAAGCCCAGCTGTGCTGAAATATTAAACTTTAGTAAATTAGTTGAAATAGCGGCTTCCTGGATGATACAATAATGCCCTCTACTTTTTTTTCTGGAAACCGTCTTCAGCGTGAGTTCTCCACACAATTCTTTTGCTCTAAGAGAAAGAAAATTCAGGCTATCTTCCAAATCCAGACAACTTTTCCATTTTCAAGATAATTGTGCCCTCCCGGCGAATCTAACAGAATGGCTAAACTTTCAAACACGTAGAGTTGGAGTATGTTGTTATTTCAGCACTATCTGAAGACATCATGACTTTATCATGCCATCCTCAGAGAAGCAGCTGGGCCCCTAAAAATGTCAGTCATAAGTAAAAGACTTAAGTAGCAACTTTTCCATCATTGATCAGTACACCTTTCAACAGCAACAGTGAGCTATGGGAGGAAATCATGTTTCTAGTTACATTTATTTTCAGATTTTTTTCTTCTTCTTTTTAAGAAGAACGTGAATTCTGAGGTGTTTTATTCATTGACCAAATATTTATTGATCAACTACTATGTGCAAAGTTCTGATTTGTTTTCAACCAAGTGTTTTGAATTGGAGTAAATGCAGAATTAGTAGAAAAGAACCAGGCAGCCTGGCATTTCTCTTCTTGACATATGTTGTTTTTCCTTCTGTGATGAACTCACCGGCGACAGCTTTATTGAGCTGTCTGTACGACTAGCTTCTCAAAGGCTCTCGCTGGCTTTTCAGGTTAAGACCTTAATGCCTCTAGGAGAGTCTAGTTAATACATTTTTGTTACTTAGGCCAGTTAACTGATTAAAACCTTTGAAAGTTCCTTTATCAAGGTCTTCACAAGATCATAGAGTCCAAGGGTTGCTTTTGGAAAAATCAAATGTATACAAAAGCAAATTGAATAGTCTAATGAGCCCCCATACAACCATTGTGGGGTTTAGGGTTCACTGATGCCCACCAAGGGTTCAGAGTCAGGGGCAAAGCGTGGGGAGGTGGCAGAGTGGGGCCATTGGGCATGCGCAGAAAGGACAGCTTAGGGCCGAAAGAGGAGAGGCCCACTCCCAAATAAACAATTGGGAAGCCAGACTTTATACATTGTCATCAGATCACGCTCTTTTAGTACATAAGATACTAACTAATCAATGAGCTGCTAACCACTGTGATCTAGCCCAATACGATTTAGAGCCGGGGTCTGCCAACTTTTTCCGAAAAAGGCAAGATAGTAAATATTTCAGGCTCTGTGGGCCAACTGATCTTTGCCACCAACTTAATTCTGCCCTAGACAGAAACAGCCGCATACAGCCTCTGATAACGCAGAGGACTGGGCGTGGAGGGGTTCCAACGGAACTATTCACGAAAAAAAAAGGGCAGGGGACAAATTCGGCCTGTGGCCGGTAGTTTGCCCAACCCCCAAAGACTGCCTGGCCCCCGGGCATTCATTCGCTGTCTGTTTGAAACTGCCTTTAAGCAAGGGGATGTTCTTTTAAAGTCCCTCGCAGACTCTATGCGTGGGACGATCCAGCAGAGCGACTACACAGTTTGAAAAGTTTTTTGAAGTGGGCCCTTCCTTCCCTGCCCTTCCGCCGCTCCGGGCCCTCCTCTCCCACGCAGGGGCGCGGAGAGAGCTGCGCTCCGCCTGCGTGGGCCTCAGGGAAGAGCGCGCGGCCACTCCCGGGAAGGTGAGGGCGCAGAAAAGTTGGAGCCCAATCAGCACAGAGTCCAGCTCCCGAGCCCCAACCTTCAGGTGACCCCGCGCGGCGGCGGCGGCGGCAGCGGCGGCGGCGGCGGCGGCGAGAGCCCGCAGCAGCTCCGAGCGCCTCCGGGAGGAGAGGAGGCGAGCTGAGCGGAGCGTCGCCGCGATCGGAGCGCCGGGCTCCGGCGGCGATCCGCAGCGGGGCGGGAGCAGCGGGGAGAGCCAGGGCGCGCGGCTGCTTCCTTTGCCCCCGGGGGCCGTGCGGGCCAGGCCGGGGGCGCCCGAGAGTGCGGGCCCGCGGCGCGCGCTGCCGCCGCCCCTCCGCGCCGCCTGTGAACGCTGGAGGTGTGCCTGGCTGCGGCGGCGGCGGCGGCGGCGGCAGGAGCCGCGAGTCGGGGCCGCTCGGGCTGCGCTTCGCCGGGGCAGCAGCGGCGGCGGCCGCGCCTGTGGCTCAGGATGCGGCCGGGGGGCGCGCTCCTCGCCCTGCTCGCCGGCCTGCTGCTGCTGCTGCTGCTGCGCCTGCTCTGGTCCTCGACCGACGCGCCCGCCCGCTCCAGGTAACCCACCCCCCGCCCTCGGGCCGACCCGCGTGCCGTGCACCCCCGCCGTGCGCCCCGAGAGCCCCAGCCGCCCAGCCGCTCCACCTGGGCGAGCAGACTTCTGGCGGCTGCTGCTAGGACAAGCCGACGGGGTGGGGCGTGGGGTGGGATGGAGGCGTTCGGGAGACCTGGCTGGGTGAACCGAGGGTGGGGGGAAATCAGAGGGGCGACACGAGCACTGGCTGGGCACCAGCTCGGACGGGGAGGGACCGGTCAGGGCGCGAGAGCCCCAGCGTGCGTCGCTCTGGGTGAGGATGCTGCGGAGCTGGACCTGCCGTCGGGTTCCGCATCAGTCACCCGGGCTCTCCATTCTGGTCCGTGCTTTCCCTTCCTTCCCGCCCTGGGCCTCTTCCAACTCCAATCGCTGCCGGAGGAGCCAGGGCGCGCGAGGATGTTCCGGCCGGGCTGCGAGCGCGATGCGGAGTCCGCCAGCCAACTGCTCCCCAACATAGTTTTCTTCCTGGCTGTGCAGGCTGTGGGTGGAGGAAAGCAGGGAGGCTACCCACGGTACCCCCGCCGCGCTGAGGACGCTCAGGAGCCCGGCGACCCAGCCCCCGCGCACCATGAACAGGTACCCGCGTTGCCGGGCGGCCAAGGGGTGGGCGCGGGGAGGCTCCGTGGCTGCTTGCGGATCAGGGACGGCGCTCGGCTGCACTCGCAAGACTCGCTTTGAGTTGTTTGGCTGGCACCACACGATTGAGTGGATTTGAGCGTGTGTATGCGTGCGTGTGAGGGAGAGAAGAGAGACAGACAGACAATATGTGTGTGCACACGCGCGCGCGTTAACTCTCTCACACTCCCTCAACCTCCCCCGTAAAGCGTGTCCCTGGATGTGGATGTTCTTTGAACCAAGGGAGATAAAAAAAAAAACAAAAAACAAAACAGCTGCACTTTCAAAAAAAATGGATACTGAGTGCCCCTCTCCGTAACGGTGTGTTGAAAACCTGGAGAAGGAGCTCAGCCTTGTCTGTGGAGGGATTTGATCGGTTTGCTTTGTGTGTCTTTATGTTTTTGAGTGGACCGGTGTTCAGACTGACGTTTAGGAGAATAGAATTCTGTGCACAGTGTTGAGAATGTTTTTGGCCTTAGTGAACGGAGACTTAAAAATGTTCTTTTTCACTCATGAGTATTTACCCATGGGCAATAGTTATTTCGATTTTATCGGGGTTTTCTTTTTCTGATTATAAACGTAATCCATTCTTAGTGCAGGAAGTTAGATGATATGAGAAATCTATTTAAAGATAGTCAATGACTTGAGACCCATCGCCCAGAGATCATATTAAGGTTTTGGTCTATATTCTTCCAGTAGTTTTTCCTATGTACATATATTTTAAAAAATACCCTTAAGATTGTATTTTGTTCTGCCTTTTTTCCCTAAAAAAAGCAGACATATATGTCATTAAATTTTTTCCTCTCAAATATTGCTTTTATTTGTTGCATAATTCATCCTATGAATGCACCATAATCTGCTTAGCTGTTTTTATTTTTAGACATTTAGATTGTTTCCTATTCTGTTTGCTATTAATAATTCTATGAAGTCCATCCTTGTATGGACATCTTTATCTTCATTTTAAATTCTCTGGGATGGATTCACACAAGTTGGATTATTAGGTCAAAGAGTAGGTACTCGCAAGTTTCTAAATACATCTGGCCAATTGCTTCCTAGATGATTTGAATCAATTTACATTTTCACCAGCAGAATGTACTACTTTGAGCCTCAGCATGGCTCTTATTTTTGCTATTTTGTAATAGTATACTGTCACTTTCCTGCTCTTGTGGATCCCTTTTCCTCTATGTATCTTTCTGTGTATGCTTGGCTCTTGGATCATCTGAATCTTCTGGCTGCTGCTCTGATGCAGTTACTGCCTGATCAGGAGAAAGGTCTGGGGGAGCCAGAAAGAAATCTTGATGTGCACAACATTGCTTCCTGCAAACCTCCTATTGAAATTTCACAGCATATGAGAGGCACTAAGAAATCCTGGAGTAACAAAGCTTTAAAGAAAAATATTGGCCTATAGTTTTATTTTATGCAGGGTTGTGTATTATAGGTAGTAATTTTCCAATGAACTGGGGAGCAGTCCATCTTTTTGCACGTCCTGGTACCGTGGTTATGCATTCTGGGGTTGTCCCTTGGGAAAAGTTTGAAAGAATACACTAATTAAATTATCCGGACATAGGCCTTTCTTGGAGGTAATTCTTTGATCAATTTTTCAGCTTCTTTTGGCGTACTTCTTTTCTACTTGGCCTACTTCTCGAGCTAATATAGGTAATTCATATTTTTTCAGAATGTGGTCCATTTTATTAAGATTTCAAAATTTGTACCATTCTGTTGTATTTTTAAAAACCTGTCTTTTGATCTATTTCTTTATCATGTATGATTGATTATTTATGTGGCAAGAGTACAGATGTTAATCTATAGTACTTGGTTGTGTGGAGAAATGATAATTTCTTGATTTTTCTGTAGCTGATCTGATCTTTTCTCAAGAGCCCCAGCCATAGGTAATAGGTATGGGTAATAATGGGACAGTGATGCTAAAAGCAAGACAGAGAGCCAGTACTTACTGAATCCTTATTATGGGCACTGATCTAAGGACTGTACATTTATTAGATCCCTTAATCCTTAAAAAATAACAGTTGATACTATTACTTTCCTCATTTTACAGCCGAGGAAACTCAGGTGCAGGGAGATGAAGTAAACTGCCCAGAGTTGACAGATTGTGGAGCCAGGAGTCAGACCTAGGCCACGTGGACCCAGAATCCCACACACTTAACCTCCCTGCTGTGTATATAGTCTATCACAGGTACTAGGCAAGATGATGTGTGTGTCCAGCTTAGTCAGATGTGCCAAAATAAACAGCTCTTTCTGGTAATGTTTATTCTCTGGGAGCAAATGCCCAGGCTTTCAGGTTGTTTCCACCATCTCTCCTTACTTTAAGATGATAACCAGATACAAGGGGGACAGGGGCTTAGATGGTGTGGCGGCAGAGAGATGGAGAGTTAAGAGATGGAGTTCATGATCATGGTATCCTTTGACTCCTCAACCCTCCAGGGTCTGTTGGTTGGCTGAGTACCTTGTTGACAGCCAGTTAGGAAAGCTGTGGTTTGCAGTTCATTCTTTTTCCTCAGGCATTCCACCTGCTGCTACCCACCACTGTCTTGGCCTCACCTGAGCTCCCATGGATGTTACTTTTCAGAGACCTGGTGAAGATTCTCTGTCCTGTCCTGGGTTGCCCTCTTGCAGCATTTGCCACAATGCTGTCTCACCCAGCTCTGGCTGGCTAGCTTCACAGCCAGTCTCCCCACTATTTCTGGGCCCCATCAAAACACACAAGGACCAAGGTTGGTTCAGGCGCCGTGGATGGGACCCTAGTCTAAGTAAGTTTCAGGGTGGAAGGCTGCCCAAGAAGGTGATGTATTTTCAGAGTCCTGAGTTGGGGAGGAGTCAAAGCCCCATCTACCCTTTTCGTTACCCTCACCTTTCTCTCTTTAAGCCAAAGCTCTGATTTTCCTTTCTTTCTCTTCTTTCTGTCTTTGCTCTTGGCTGGAATTGTGCAGGCTTTCCCTGCCTCATATTTTCTTTGTTTCCCTGGCTCAAACCTAAGCCTTATGAGTAAACTGTGGAGACTGGGAGTGAAGAAAAAGGGGAAAGTTCCAGAAGGTGGGTCTTCCGGGTGAGGCAGTTAATATGCTGGAGAGGGAAAATGGAAGGAATCTGGAAAATCTTTTCTTGGGGTTGTAGCAAATCCTATTTTGCCTGCCTAAGCTGAATATGACCTTATTCTTTCTCTTTGCGTTCTTTCAAGAAACTCTTTATCTCTTTATACTCCCCCCAAAGATGCTTCAAAATAACGAGGGAAAAGTCATGCCAAAACCAGAAAGACAACAGAGAAAAACATACTAATAATTTTCAAAATATGACCCCATCACAATGGATTCTTTCCCTCTCTAATAAACTTTGTCGACGTGTATCATTGATTTTTGTTTTCCCAAACAACCATCTCTCGGATTTATTTCTCAATTCTGATGTAACTCCATGTTCTGTTTCCTTTGTGTTATGTTTATCTTTTAAAATATCCTTCTTTTTTTTCCACTGTCATGTCTTGAGATGAATGCTTCATTTACTGATTTTCCTCTTTTTCTTTGTAACAAAAATATTTACTACTATGGATTTCCCTTTAAATGTAGCTTTGCACCTGTTCTTTAAGTTTGGATACACAGTGTTTTGATTTTTTAAAATATATTTTAAATTGCTTTTAACTACATAAAAATGTAAAATTTATATCCATAGTTATTTAGGAGAGTACTTTTAAATTTCCAAGTGGTTGGAATTTTTTCTTAACTATTAACTTAATGTGTGTTCTTAATATTCATTTTATTTTGATTATAAATGAAACCAAATAAAATCTTGCCATAATGTCATAAGCAATCTCCAAAATATTCAATCATTAGAAATGAGAGATTGGATTATTGTGACATTAATGACGTGGCCAGAACAAGTCTGTGTAACTAGGTGGCTTGGAATTCCAGGGTCCCTCCACAAGAACTGTCTTAGGTCCTGGTTCTACTTTGGCATCCTTTAGTGGCAGTGTCCCGTCTGGCTTTCATCTCCATGGTGATGATTCAGGATCCTATGTCTGGCTCAACTTTCTGGAGAGCAGCCACCATTCTTTGAACATCCTGATTAGTTGGTGCCTCTTTCATTGACCCACCTACAAGTTCACCAGAGATGTGAGGACCCCACTTCCACATCTCTGCTTTCCTAGAGAGATTTGCCTGCTGACCTTTCTTTCCACTCCCTGTGACCCTTCCTCCCTGCAGTAGAACTTGATCTGTCCCTGTTTGAGAACTGAGGTTCAGTAGAGGGCTGACATCAAAAGTTAAACATGTTATATCCCAACTCATATTATTGTAGGGAGCATTTCTGCAGAGATTTTATTGTATGTTTTTACAGGAACACAAAGAAAAGGAAAACCACCTGTCATTTCAATGCCTATAAAATGTTAGTATTCATATTTTCAATAACTTTTGTATGTACAGATCTAGTAATTTTGCTATCATATTTTGGTGTGGGTTAATAACTTTTATTTTTTTACTTGTATTTGCATTTATTTTGTGCTGAATTTACTCCTGGGCCATCAGCTTTTGTTTCTTCAGTTTCTTCTGGGATATCTTTTACTTCTGTGCAACCTCCTCTTCTGGTTTAGGAACAGTCTGTTCTTTTTTCAGTAAGGATCATCTCAGTGTGGCTCAAGGATCGTCTCAATGTGGCTCACATAAGGGGTGATCTGACCATGAGCTCTGTTAAATTCCACAGCACATCTTGGAGGCTTTGTTCAGCTGGGAATGCTCAATGACCAGAGAATCTACACTTAAGCCCATAAATTCAGCATTACTGTCTGCATTTTTGAGCATGTGCAGTAAAAAGCCAGCACTCTTTTTTGGACCATCAAACCTGCATCCGGCACCACTGTTTGGCCTGGGCGCACCTGCCAGCTCCACCATCTTAAAGACGGAATGGCGCCCGTTGCTTGTGACATCCTTCTGATACTTTGTGGCTTTTCAGATACGTAGACCCTTAATGGCTTGGGCAGTTTCACAAGTATTCTGAAGTTAGCACAAAGATTTGAATCTCTTGACTTGCATGATGTTGTGGGGTTTTCTGGGTCAAGTGAACAGCGAACCATTTTCTGAGGTCACCTCAGGCTGCTTACCAGAAAAGGAAAGCAGTAATACATATTTTTTTTTAACAGCATCTGAACTTTTCCTCGTCACGTCATTAGTGTTCTTCTGCAACAATTTTCAGAGTGTGGTGTTTGCATGTATGCATGTCATCTATTTATTCTTCCCTTCTGCATGCTTTAATACTTTTGATTTTGATGTGTCCTCTAATATGAACAGCTTTATAGCCTTACACACATTCTTGATTATTCAGATAAATTCTAGCAGTGAAGGGACTTGATCAAAGAATATATGAAAAGTTTAAAATTTTGCTATGACTCGTCCAACAACAACAATTGTTCCAATTTATTCTCCTGTGAGGAGTCTATGAGAGTGACCATTGTCTCAAGTTCTTGCCGGATTTGTGCATTAGAGTTTCTTTCCACTTTTCCTACTTTCGTACTCAAGAGATAGTATTTTTCTGATGCCTTAATATGTATTGGTTTGTTCACCGTTGTATTTAATTTGTAAGATATTTGTTGACTGTTTAAATGTTTTCTTTTCTAAGTTGACATTTCATACCTTTGTCTATTTTTCTTTCAAGATAGTCTAGTTTCTGGTTGTTTTACAAGAGGTTTATAAATATCAAAATTATCAAGCTTGTATTTGCCATGCATTTAAATTGACTTTAATCTAATTTAGTTAACATTTAATTATGTCTGTGGTTACTTAATCTGTAGAAGTTTTTAACCTTTTTGTGTTCATGTCACTTATATCTACTTTTCATTATCAATTCTTTTGAATTAATACATTTATTGAAAATTTATTGGTATATTTAGTACCCTGAGATAAGTGGACATCTCTCATTTTAAAGTATTTAAACCTTTCCTCCTTCTAGAACTTCTTTTACTATATGGTAAAAGGCTCTTTATTAAGTTATTTTTATTCTATTATATACTTTCTTCTTTGAAAATTACTGTTTTTCTTTTAATTTGAATGAAGTGATTGCTTAGAAGTCTAGAAATACCATTTAGATTCTCTTTTCAGTGTTTGACATTTGTCACTTTAAATGAGCCCCTCCTCATTTCCATAGTTTTTTGTTTCCACTCCTTTCTTGGTCAGTTGGCTTGTCTTCTTTTTTCTAACATTTTTAGCCTCGGAGTGTGGATAATAGCATTTCTGAAACTTCAGATATTTAGGGTGAAATTACTATTTTTCACTGATGAGTACTGAATTATTGCATCAGAACTCCATTTAAAAATTATTTTTCATCTTAAAACTTTTGTAAGATGTTGTTCCTCTGTTTTCCGAGCTCTGAAAGAGAAATGAAGGCAGTCTTAATTTTATTTCCTTAAAAGTAATCTGTTCAATGGTTTGTTTTATTGGATCCTGCTACGATTTTTTCTTAAACTGGAAATTTTTAAAATTCATAGTGATAACATCTTTGCAGTGACTTCTTTTGATTAATTTTGTGTATAAGCCTTTTTAATCCACTGGCCTGGTTATTTTTAAATTTAAAGTTTTTGGTATCATACCCTTGATATTTTCCATATATTCTGGTTTTATTTTACACAGATCTGGGTGTATCTGAGTCATCGTTTTCATCTTCTTTTTCCTTAATGGAGGTCCTGGGGATTGAACCCAGGACCTCATGCATGCTAAGCATGTGCTCTACCACTGAGCTGTGACCTCCTCCTGTGAGCCTTCATTTTCCCTCTTTTACCACTTTACCTCTTACCCACCATTCCCTTCTCATGTAAACTTAATTTCTCTTCCTGAGTTTGGTTCTCTTTGTCCTTTTCCTCTGCCCTCTGGGGGGGCTTCTCCAATTTGCCCTCGACTTTCCTGAATTATTCTTCTGTAGCGTCAGTTCTCTGTTTTGCCCTGTCTAAAACGGTGTGTCGGTTACATTTTTATTCTTTACAGTTTTTTCCTTCTTTCAGCCTGTTCCTTATCACCTTGGTTTATATCTTAGAAAGCATCTGTGTAACCTTTTAAACCTCACCTTCCATTTCTTTGTATTTTCTTATATTTTATGGAGAACACAAAACAAATGCTCTCTAAAGATTTCTTCTGTTTCTTATAGAAAATGTTTCTCCGAAGTATGATTTTTCTCTGCATCTTAAGAATAACATTCTATCCCTAAGTTAGAGAATCTTTTTAATAAGTTTTATCATTTGGGGGCTTGCTTTTAATTTATTTGTCCCCAGACAAGGAGTCCTTTCTCTGGCCTTTTCTGGCCTTGTGCTCATCAGACAGGACACCTTAGAACTCCTAGTGGCCCCCACCAGGGGACCAGAGGCCCCCCTTCTTAGAGCATACCCTGGAGAAGAGCTGGAGCCATGTGGCCAGAAAAATGTTTGGTTTTTAAAAATTTTGAATGAAAAACAAATGTGGTAAAATACAGATAACAGAAAATTTACTGATTTTATTTTTTAAATACTGGACCTCAAAGCTATCTCTTGCTCCTGTGTCTTGATATCATGATTGTCAGAAAGCCATGTATTCCTAGGTCCACACAAAAACTAGTAGAGCTGATCGAATAATTCAGCAAGGTAGCAGGTTACAAGATTCACGTTCAAAAATCAGTTGCATTTCTTTACACTAATGATGAATCAACAGAAAAAGAAAGTAAAGAAACAATCCCCTTTAAAATAGCACCCAAAGTAGTAAAATACCTAGGAATAAATCTAACCAAGGAGGTGAAAGAATTATACACAGAAAACTATAAACCATTGATGAAGGAAATTAAAGACTTAAAAAAACGGGAAGATATTCTATGCTCCTGGATTGGAAGAATCAATATTGTTAAAATGGTCACACTGTCCAAGGCAATCTACAGATTTAATGCAATCCCTATCAAATTACCCAGGACATATTTCACAGAACTTGAACAAATCATAATAAAATTTATATGGAACCACAAAAGACCTAGACTTGCCAAAGCATTACTGAAGAAAAAGAAAGAGGCTGCAGGAATAACTCTCCAAGACTTCAGACAATACTGTAGAGCTACAGTCATCAAGACAGCATGGTATTGCTACAAAAACAGACATGTAGGCCAATAGAACAGAATAGAGAGCCCAGAAATGAACCCACAAACTTTTGGTCAACTAATCTTCAACAAAGGAGGCAAGAATATACAATGGAATAAAGACAGTCTCTTCAGCAAATGGTGTTGGGAAAACTGGACAGCAGCATGTAAATCAATGAAGCTAGAAGATTCCCTTACACCATACACAAAAATCAACTCAAAATGGATCAAAGACTTAAACAAAAGACAAGATACAATAAACCTCCTAGAAGAAAATATAGGCAAAACATTATCTCACATACATCTCAAAAATGTTCTCCTAGAACAGTCTACCCAAGCAATAGAAATAAAAGCATGAATAAACAAATGGGACCTAATTAAACTTACAAGCTTCTGCACAGCAAAGGAAACCATAAGCAAAACAAAATGACAGCCTACGGAATGGGATAAAATTTTTACAAATGAAAGTGGCACAGGCTTGATCTCCAGAATATAAAAGCAGCTCATATGACTTAGAAAGAAACAACCGAACAACCCAATCCAAAAATGGGCAGAAGAGCTAAACAAGCAATTCTCCAAGAAGAAATACAAATGATCAATAGGCACATGAAAAAATGCTCCGTATCACTAATTATCAGAGAAATGCAAATCAAAACTCCAATGAGGTATCACCTCACACCAGTCAGAATGGCCATCATTCAAAAGTTCACAAATGACAAATGCTGGAGAGGCTGTGGAAAAAGGGGAACCCTCCTACACTGCTGGTGGGAATGTAGCTTGGTGCAGCCGCTGTGGAAAACAGTATGGAGATTCCTTAAAAGACTAGGAATAGACTTACCGTATGACCCAGAAATCCCGCTCCTGGGCATATATCCAGAAGGAACCCTACTTCAAAATGACACCTGCAGCCCAATGTTCATAGCAATACTATTTCAATAGCCAAGACATGGAAACAGCCTAGACGTCCATCAACAGATGACTGGATAAACAAGAAGTGGTATATTTATACAATGGAATAATATTCAGCCATAAAAACCGACAACATAATGCCATTTGCAGCAACATGGATGTCCCTGGAGAATGTCATTCTAAGTGAATTAAGCCAGAAAGAGAAAGAAAAATACCATATGAGATCGCTTATATGTGGGATCTAAAAAAAAAAAAAACATAAATGCAAAACAGAAATAGACTCATAGACATATAATACAAACTTGTGGTTGCCAAGGGGGTGCGGGGTGGGAAGGGACAGACTGGGATTTCAAAATGTAGAATAGATAAACACAATTATACTGTATAGCACAGGGAAATATATACAAGATCTTATGGTAGCTCACAGCAAAAAAAAAGATGTGACAATGAATACATATATATTCGTGTATAACTGAAAAATTGTGCTCTACACTGGAATTTGACAAAACATTGTAAAATGGTCATAACTCAATAAAAAGTGAAAAAAAAGATGACACATTAAAAAAAAAAAAGAAGAAAGCCATGTATTCCTGAGTGATCCTAGTCAAACTGGACTTCTGCTGCTGCCAGGAACGGTGCATGACAAATGTCATCTGACATCTAGAGAGGGCCGGGCTCCTGGAGCTCTCCCTATATGTGGCATCCCTTTACATCCCAGGGTGCGATGACTGATTCCCTTTCTGTCCCCTTCCATTCCTTCAGTGTTGTTTTATGATATGTTATGATATGATATGATATATGATGTGATACGATACACGATATGATAGAAGTATTATCTCAGGAAGATGTAGAAAGACCGCACTGCATAAGCACCCAAAACAGCTTCTGTGGCCTCAGGAAGTGGGTGCTTCCTGTGTGGGAGCAGCCACCTGATTTTCTGGTTGAGGCAGGCTCTCCACGCCCAGGGAAATAAAGGTAGACAGTGGGAGGAAGTTCAAAGCCACTCTAATTTTTTTTCCTCCCTAGACTTGCTCTGTTTCTGGGGTGAAAATTTACATCAGCTGCTGGTAATTTCTCCATGCGAGGCACTATTGCTGATAATACTTCTTCCCCCAAACCTGACCCATTTTTGAAGCAGCAATCTGTTGCCATCAAAATGTGTGGTTGTCATTTTGTGTAGTCTTATGTACTTTCGTAAGAAAGTAAATAGTCTGGAAGAAGGGGAGTCAGGCACTGTTTACTCTCTACTGTCTTACAGTGTAAGTTGTAATATTGTTTTATTGGGCATTTTCCTGTTGCCTATGTTCATCCTGGGATCATAACTGTGAGCTTCAGAAAATTCAAGATGAGTGCGAACTAGAGCTTGTGCAAAGAGCCATAGAGCTAAACATAACTCTCACCCCTTTTCTCTGCGCCCCACCCTCCAAGTAGATGAAGGCTATTAAATTTTACTTTTGAGAACAATAGAACACACTTTTATGTCTTTCCTTCTTTGCTTCTAGAAGTAGTGATACTCTAAGTGCCTTGATTTTAAAAATTCAGTACGTTTTAAAGTTGCCTTGAGTCTGGTTGCTGAATTAATTTAAAATGAAGCTTTAAATCTTGCATTCTGCCTCTTTTCCGACTTCCTAATCCTACGTCTTAATTGCAGCTCTTCTTTGAAGGGTTTACAGGGAGCTCTCCTCCATTTCTGCTCTGGGTTGCTTGCCTCTCTCCTGGTGTCCCTTGTTTGAAAATGGGTTTATGGTGCCTTCCAGATTGGCACTTTTCAGTCCCTTCATTCCCTGCTGCCTGTGTTACATCTTTGGCTGCTGCTCTGGTCTGGTGTAAGCTGCAAGGTACAATTGTCCAGGGTAGGCGACCCAGAGAGAAGGCTTCAGAACTCAGGCTATAGCCCCTGACAAGCTTCTTCGGGCACATTGACATGTGGACGGAAAAGCCAGGATGAGCTCGAAGGACATGAAGAAATGTCCTGCTGTTTTCTTTGCTTTGGGATACGTGGATGGGAGGTCAGGAATCTAGGGAGAAATGGTGTCTGATTGGTCCAGCCTTCACTTCGGAGGTGGTTGAAGGTGGAATTTAATTTTCCATTATGCTCATATCACTCCACTGCCTCCGTGACAGGGCCTCTGTTCACAAAGAGGCTGGGTGTTTCTTTTTGTGGCTTCGCAGATAATACTGTTCACACCCATATGTTAAAGTGAAGATGGTTCCATCACAACATAAATCAGGGTTGCCTTAGTGTTGTCTGGCCTTGTGTATTAATTCCCTGTGCCCTTAATAGACATTTCCCTTGAACCAACAGGCATTACGATGAAACAACAGAAAAATATTAAACAGCCTGACTGCCTAGGGGAGGAATAAAGATTTTTTTTCCCCAGGAGTTACAGAGACGCGCAAACACTTTGAAGGATTATGTGCTAACAGGGGAAAATAGTAGGAGGTGAGGCTGGGACACAGCAGAAGGGCTATGAAGAGAAGAAAAGAAAAGAAATTTATCTCCTCATCTGCCAGGGGAAGTCAGTCTTTTAGAGCCACTGATATAAGCTGCTTTGTGGTTTCAGGGTGCAAAGGTTCTGCAACCTCTCATTTGGAAACCGAAAAAGAGGCTCTTTTAAAGAGCTATTGATGCTCTGAGTAAACTTGAGCAAAGTGTTCTTGTGTCCTGATGTCTTGTTTTATAGCTTCTTTTGCCATTAAGAAGATGAATATGGCTGTGGTATACTTATCTGCATACATTTAAGGAGTTAGCTTATCCAGAGCAGTTAAATCTATCTTGTCTATACTTTCAGATTTAAAAAAAATTATTTTGTTTCATGAAGTACTAAGAATATTTTGTACATGTTGTAGATAGTTAGTTAGAGATTTCTTGGGAAGATTCATACCCATGGTCATAATTATTTCTAAAGAGAATTTTATAGGGCATCACCTGTGCTTTTGAAATTATTGTAAAATAATTTTCATTGTCTTCTTAGTTATTGTTCTTAGTTGTTGTAAAACACACTGGATTCACTAACATATAATTTTTGAACGGTCGTATTCCAAAAACCCGAAGTTGTAGGTTGTAAAGACCATTAATTTTGAAAATGATTAAAATCTCTCACTGGTTGCTGGAATCTTAGTTGGATGCAAGTGGTACCTTCTGTCACATGCTGTCTCTGAATATATTCAATATTCTATATATTCTTTTTGAGATTATACCTTATTATTTCCTTACTCTATGGGATATAGTATGTTATCCCTAAACTTTGCGTCTGGAATGTATCTTTTACTGCTGCAGTATATATATTTATGACATACATGCTAGTTTGTTACTTCAGGGAAACACCCTTTTTTTTACATATTTTTATTTGTGGACATACCTTTACTGTTTGTGCATTAAGTTAGTGGGAAGGCTTTCGTGGTTTTGGTTTGAGAGTTTATCCAACACTCCCCATTTCAGGGATACCAAAATATTCATGTTTTCATGTCCAGGGAATATTATTCATACAATTGATTATAGTTCGATGAGGTCTGTACCTTGTCTGTTTCTTTCACCAGTTCTCTGGAACCCCCAATGTGTTAGGATTTCAGTCCTGCTGTCTTGTCTCAATAGTGGTACCAGGTTTTTGAAGGTACATTTTACCATGTTGCATTGCCAGAGAGATGCAGAGCGAGTTTCACATGGTAAAAATACCAATGATAACAAAACCTGATTTAGAGTTGTGTGCTTTTGTGTGGGATTATAAAATAAAATTTAATAATTGGAGGAGGATGGATTAAACCTGGAGGGTTGAAGTCTCATATCTGTAATCATTTCTTAAAGGGTGAACATACATTGAGAAATAATTTGAATAAACAGACAGGAAGTCTTATGATACGTGTACTTAGGAGATTTTTTTTCTAATAAAACATTTAGAGATTAGTGAGCACTTATCTCTGCCGTCCATCATAGAACTTGTACTTCTGTGGGGTTCTGAGAACTCTTTGTAAAGCCACAGAGCACTGGAAACTTTTTACAGAAATGTAACTTTTGATAAATAACAATTTAAAAACACATGTCCAAAGCAAAGATTTCGTGTTACTCCTATTTATGCTGGCCTTCTGCAGGAAGATCCTTTTAAATCAAGATTCATATTCTAAGCTAGGAGGTCTCCACATAAAAATTGATTTATAGTATATTAACTGCTCATGTATATAGGCTGGTTTCTTAGAAAAAGATCTATCTGAAAAAATCTAGATTTTACAAAATTTTGAATGCTGTAAGATTTCCTCCATTTTTCTCAAGAGTGGTGAGAATAAGACATGTATCATTTTTAAAAGATTGTTTTATGTCATCTTCACTAAAAAACAATAAAAATCAGAACAGGTCTGATGTCTGGGATAGTTTTAAATGTGGAACTTTTGGTAAGTTTTTTTGATAAACGTAATTTATAAATGTATGAATTTTATTTGGTGTAAAAATTCTTTGAAATGAAACTTATTTAAGTTAATTAACACATTTAGAGGTGGGACTTCTAGATGGTGGAGTGAGGGTGGTCTCTCCATGCCATTGGATGGCTACATGCAAAAAGATGAATTTAGACTCTTACCTCACATGATACACACAAAAAATAACTCAACATGGATCATAGACTTAGGAGCTAAAACCATAAACCTTCTAGAAGCAAACAGAACATTTTCATGACCTTGGATCAGGTAAAGAGTTCTTAGATACAACACCAAGAGAGGGAAAAAAAATGGATAAATTATATTTTTAAAAAGTTAAAAGCTTTTGTACTTCTACCTACACTGCTAAGGATATGAAAAAATAAGCCACAGATTAGGGGAAAATATATGTAAATCATATATCCAATGAAAGATTTGTATGCAGAATATATGAAGAGCTCTTTCAATTCAATAGCAAGAAGACAACTCAGTTTAGAAATGGGCAGAAGATTTGAATAGACATTTCATCAAAGAAGGTATACAGATGATATAAATGTCCAGTTAGTCATTAAGGAAATACAGATCAAAAGCTAAATGAGATCTCTACTTCACACCTTTCACAATGGCTTTTCTAGTAATTCTGCCATGACGTGGGGCAGCTCCCTCCGGAGACTGGATTCTACTACTGAAGTTCATGACATTAGTGCTTGGTGTAATCAAAGAAAGGTTTATTACGCAGACTGGGAAGTCCTGAGGTGGGAGGAGGGGAGGATGCTCTCCAGGAAAAGGTCTGGAACAGAGAGAGAGGTGGTATGTGCACAGGGGATTTGTAGATTTGTTAGGAGTCCACGGGTGACACTAAGACCTTGAGGCAACTTACATTTGAGGAATTATCACAAGAGTGACTAAAAATCAGTATCTCTTTGGCTTCAGGGGACAGAGAGTAATTTCTTTTTTTTTCTTATTATGAAAGCCATGAACTTTGCCATCTGGAATCCTGTAGCCATCCCTCTTCCAAACTGTCATAAACAGTGGGGCCAGAGCTGACATCCTATTGAAGAATGTTGATG
Source organism: Vicugna pacos (assembly GCF_048564905.1). Lineage (NCBI taxonomy): Eukaryota > Metazoa > Chordata > Mammalia > Artiodactyla > Camelidae > Vicugna > Vicugna pacos. The sequence continues at coordinate 21,060,650 of NC_133021.1, read as the reverse complement.
CTGGGGACTAATTTAAGATCTTCCTTTTCCTCGTGGAAAGATGCACACGAGGACTGACTGTTATACAGCTGAGAATACCTAAACGTAGGTCAGTTATACAGAAGATTGTGATGGGACCCACAGTTACATTTAAAAGAAGGCATGAAGACTTCTTTTTCCTACAAAGAGGGACCTCTATTTAACCAACCTTTAAAAATTGTCATATTAGGGGTGGGAGAGGACAGCGGGCTTTGGCAGACAGCTTTCTTAGAAATAGAATAGCCTGTTTAGGGGGGTGGGTCCCTCATTTCCAGTGGGTCACCTCATTGTATCTACCCCAATCTGGGCTCCAGGTTTCAGAAGGGATGGCAGAATGGGGAGTTAACTGGAAAGGGGAATTCTATTGGGGTTTTATAAATGCAGGCATGAATTCCCTATTATATCTGGACTGAGAAGAGGGACCCTAGAGAGGATTCAGGAGACCTTCCAACTGGCCTCCGGGGCCAGGTGAGGGGCCACCTTTCTTGAACAAGGACACTCCAGAAAGCATGAGAATGAGTGGGTAGGGTTTTTGCAGTAAAGAAACCACCAGGTGCCACTGGTGGCATTGTTATCTGGCTGGCTTTTTGAGTGGCCTCAAGGTCCTGCTGTTGAGATGACCTCCATTCTGATTGAGCTGATTTTCTTGTGAATGCCTTAATAGATCTTAATGAAATGTGTAGATGGGAGATACGCTTTTCTAGAAGCCAAAGAAGTGAGTAGATGTTGGGCTTGTTGGAGAGGGCGGGAAGTAGGGTAATTGATGGGAGATGGTTGGAGCAGCCTTCTGGAGACCAAATGATGCTCCCAGATTAAACTGAGGTGGTGGAGTCTTGGATCTTTTTGGGGTGACCCAACTCTGGTTAGTCAGCACCTGGACCACAGTTTGAATGTCCTGAGCAACAGCTTCATGAGTTTCTTCCCTCGGTACAACGTTGTCAGTGTAAGGTCGTAGCTGGGTGCTTGAGAACAAAGCAAACCCACGAAGGCTCTGTCTGCAAAAATAAATGGTGAGGATATTGATATACTCAATAGGTAACTTAATGAGGGTGTATTGGGACATCTCATAGGTGGATGCAAAGTGTGGTTATGGTGCTGGAGAAACAGGGACCGAATAAAATGTATTAGCTAGATCAGTAGCTCCAAGGATCTACATTGTGGAGTGTATCCCCCATCAACCCCCCACCCCCAATGATATTTAGGTGGTATTTATAAGCTTTCTTGTCTAAAGAGTCTTCATCTCAATTGTCAGGATTTGAGTTTTCGCCCTTGGGCTTCTCTTTAGTAGCAGAATTTGTGAGGTTTCCTTTTCTAGGGTGGAATCAGGCTGTGACGTGTAGAAATGCTGGGGCATTCAGGAAGATGCATTATCTTTGTTGATGACCTTTAAGAGTGCATTACGGTTTTTTTTTTTTTTTTTTTTTTTAGTTTAGCTTTTGTTTTTGGATCTTTAGGAGGCAAAAAGATAGAGCACTTAGTGCTGGTTAACATTTGCATTTTAGCTCCTGCGTGCCAGAGGTGAGTCCCTCTGAAGCCCTGGAGGTCGGGATCTTTAGCGCAGAAGCACAGGCAGGAGCAGCTGCAGATATATTTGATGCCTTCAGTGTTCTAATTAACCATTTCCCCTGGGGGATGGGCCTCAGCAGGCCACAGAGTGATCGCTCTGCGTCTCAATTCACCTGCCCCCCCCCCCCCCCCCCGCTGGCTCACTGGGGTGCTGGTGCTGGCGGAGTCAGCCGGTTACTGTGCTGGAGGCAACAGACGCTGGTGGGAGGTGAGACTTAGAAGCTGCTGGCACTAGATCAGCCATCAGTGGAAGTCTGAATGCTACTACTTTGGAAAAGGGTTTGACAGTTTCTTAGAAAGTTCAACAGAGACTTGTCGTATGATCCAGGAATTCGACTCCTGGGTATCTCCCCAAGATCAATAAAAACAGATGCCCACACAAATGTCTTGTATGTGAATGTTTAGAGCAACATTATTCGTAGGAGCCAGACAGTGGAAACAATCCACACGCCCATCAACTGGTGAAAAGATAAAACACACATGTATCTGTACACGAAATACTGTTCAGCAATAAAAAGGAATGAAATGCAAATACATGCTGCAGCATGAATGAACCTCAAAAGCATTACGCTAAGAGGAAGAAGCCAGACACAACCTACTGTATGAGACAGAGATCCAAGCAGATCAGTGGTTGCCTGGGATGGGAAGTCAGGTAGAAATTAGGTACCTTTGCACCTAATCTTTCAGGGGGTGGTGGAGACATTCTAAAACTGGATTGTGGTGATGGTTGTGTAAATCTATAAATTACTAAATATCATTAAGTTGTGCCCTTCAACTTTCTATATTCAGGAAACTTTATGAGAAAATACATGTTTTCACCCGCGGTGTTGCACTCTGTGCAGAAGCTTTATAGTATTTGTGCTTCTGTGTGGGTGGGTTTTAAGCACAGGAAGCTTATGCATAGAAATAATGTTGTGCGGTTGGAACGGGCAGAGGATTGAAGTATTTCTAAAGACTGCCAACTTTAAAAAGTCTTTTTAGGTAATCTACATATCCACAACATGCTCAGCTGAGAGCGAGACAAATGTGCAGGGTTCCCCATGGGTGGTGGCAGAGTAAGAGGAACAGACTGTTGGGTGTAAGACAGGTTCCAGGACGTATTATACAGCACGGAGAATAGAGCCAATATTTTGTAATAATTGTAAACGGAGTGTCACCTTTAAAATTGTATAAAAATGAAAAAATAAAATTAAAAAAAAAAACTCCAACCCCTCCACGAAGTTCGCCATGACCACTCAGATTTCCTGCATTTTTTCCTGTTTTCTACACAGTCTGAGTCAGGTTTGAAGTGCAGTTGATTTAAGATAGAGAATAATCAGTCATCCGGATGTGAGTACCTATGAATCCCAGGGTATTGTATTAAGTTCAACAAAATCAAAGATTTTTTTTTTTAATAGAACAGCAATTATTGAGCTGTTCCCAGGTGCTGGACTTAGCAGCCCTTATTTGTATGACTTCATTTAATTCTCTCAGGGACACTCTTCTGTATGTTAAGACTATTAGTGTCCCCACTTTACAGATGGAGACACTGAGACCAGAGAGTTTAGTCACTTGTCCCAGGCGCAGAGGGGCAGATGCCTGACTTGTGAGGCTGTGCTCCAGAGGTAGGTCGCACTGTGTTCCATGTTGAAGGCAGGGTGATCTTTCTGGACATTTAGGGTAGTGGCCATGAATGACTGAGAATTGTGGGGATGCAGGACCTCGAGGACATGTGAGGATGAGAGCCTGGGAGGCAGGGGACTGGCCCAGAGCGGACCACTGAATCCCTTCGGACCACAGAGGCAGACTTGATGAAGGAGGATGCGGAGTAGACCAAGTGTGGAGGGTGGGGTTTCCACAGCTGGAGTGGGGGCAGGGGTGGGCGCATCCCTGAGCTCAGGATGCTAAACCCAGGCTCCAGACCATTCTTGAAAAGGACCCCGCCCCTCTCCTGAGAGCTTCCTGTGTGGAGTCCTTACCATCTCGCTGGATGGGAGATTAGAGCTGCCCTGGTCTGTGTGGGTGGGCAGAAAGTCTATGCCCGGCTGGAGGGCTGAAGCTGCCGGCTGGTGCCCACCTTCAGAAAGCAGCCCTCTTAGCTCACAAGGAAAACCACACACCAGGCCAGAGAGAGTGCACGGAGCCCGGGTGATTTACTTTCCCCAGGTTGGAACTAACCAACGCAGGCAGCTTACTTACGCCCAGCTTTATTTAATGCCTCTGTGTGTGTGTGTCTGCCCTGCGGTCATAAACACAGGTTCTCCTTTCTCCCCATCCCATAGTTCATGTTTGTGCGGTGGTCCTCTGCATGGAGGAAGATCCAAAGAACACCCCCCCACACACAACCACCCTCACCATGAATTTTATTAAAAGCAAGTCTCCTAAGAATGAATTTGTATCCAAACGATTCTGTCCTGACTCACTCGAAAAAAGATGCATTTCTTTTGAAACTGTTCCTCCCAGCAGTGACTGATCCTGCACACAGTCAGAGGTTATTAATGGCTTCATTCATCCATTCAGTAGATATTCATGCTACAGGAAACCTCTGCTCTTATCTCAGACCTGGGTGCCGGGAGAGTGGATATGCAGGTGGTACCTAATTGGATGTGGGTAAAAACAGCCTTCTTTCCTTCGGGAGCAGTTGCTAAGATCAGCTCAGTGTTTGCAGCAAAACACATCAGTCGTCAAATTCCACTTGTTTTCTGAGGCCTCACTCTGGGGAGCCGGATCTGCGAACACCCTGAACAGGCACCGATCACTGTTCTCAAGGAATCCTTAGCCTAGTGGGAGTAGCAGGCATCCATGCTGACCGTCCAGTGTAAGTGCTATCATGGAAGTATGTCCAGGCTAGTGTGGCAGCCCAGGGGAGGTTAGACAGTGAAGATGCTGGCATTGAGCCTTGAGGCCGAAGTAGAAATTCCACGAGCAGGCCAAGAGGGAAGAAGACATTTGTGATACGTGGAAGGCATGGGGATGTACAAACAAGATGTGTTTGTGAAGCTGAAACTCTTTCAGGGCCTCTGGACCCTGGGGCGTGAGCGGGGGATTGGTGGACAGGCGCTAGACGACAGAGGGATACTCTTAGTTAAATAACTCAGGTGTTATCGCCCAGGCTAGGGGGACCCACTGATGGGTTTTCAGGAGGGGCGATGTAATAAGCCTTGTAATTTGGAGAGCGGACTCAGGCTAGTGTAAGGCAGAGCTGACGTTCGGCCAGGATGGCCATACCTGTTATTCAAGAAGTAGGAGAGCCATGGCCCCTGCCTCCTGCCTTGTCTCCCAGGGACTACCTGTCCAGGTGGCGACCTGGTTGAGCAGGTATCTGCACTGTGGGTACCTTACCTGCCACCAGGGGCTCAGCATTTGAACTCTGGATGGTGTGTGTGTGTATGTGTATATATATATACATGTGTGATGGATTATTTTGAGCCAAAAGAGATAAAAGTGCTAAAGAGGCAGGGGGAAGTCAGATGAACCTAAATTCTCATCTTTCATCAGCCCATCAATCTGAGGCAGCTCAGGCTGCCATACCAAAATATCATGGATCTGGGGCTTAAACAGCAGAAATTTATTTTTCACTTTTGGAGGCTGGAAGTCCAAGATCAGAGGCCAGCATGGTCAGGTTCTGGTGAAGGCTTTCTTCCTGGCTTGCTGGGAGAGATGTATATATGTGGTTTAAACTAGTGTTCGTGCCTGGCATCTATTAAGTGCTATTTATATATACTTCATCTATCAATACTAAATGACATAATGAAAATTAGCAAGTCTCTGCCTCGTGTTCCCTACCTCGCCCTGTGGCAATAACTTCCAACGCCATTAGCTGTATTTCTTATATTTACCTCCGTATTTCTCTATAATGTGCCCCTACTTCTGCTTCTTGAGTTTTGAAATTTAATTAATGTATAAAGTTTATTTCATTTCATTTCATAATTGAATTTTTAAGTTTAGTTGTCGTCGAAGTCTATTTATGGCAGAAATAGATTTATTCCTCTTACTTTCCATCCTCCTCACCAAAAGACAGAAGGACACACACACACCTCACATCTCATTCCCCCGTTTCCCAGTACAGTTTAATCAATGTTTAAGTTAGTTCTGTATTTAGTTTATATTATCATGAGTTTGTAAATATTCTTTACAACTGAGCTTTATACTGGACTGTGATTACATTTCCTTTTTATTCTCCTTGTGTGTGTTTTAAGTCTTTCTTTCTTTTTTTAGAGCAGTTTAGATTCATGGCAAAACTGAGAGGAAGATACGGAGATTCCCATATGCCCCTTTCCCCTTGCGCAGTACACGCACACACACACGCGCGCGCACACACACACACACACACACGCAACCTCCCTCATTGTCAGCATTCCCCCCCAGGTGGTACATTTGTTACAATCGATGAACCCACATTGACATGTCATACTTAACTCAGAGTCCATAGTTCACATTAGGGTTCATGCTCGGTGTTGCACATTCTGTGGGTTTGGGCAAATGTATAATGAATGTGTCCATCATTATGGTCTCGTACAGTGTGTTTCCAGTGCCCTAAAAGTCGTTTGTGCTCTGCCTGTTCATCCCTCCCTCCTCCCCAACCCCCCTCAACCACTGATCCTTTTACTGTCTGCATAGTTTTGCCTTTTCCAGAATGTCATAGAGTTGGAATCATACCATACAGCCTTTTCAGATTGTCTTCTTTCTCTTAGGAACATGCATTTAAGGCTCCTTCATGTCTTTTTGTGGCTTGATAGCTCATTTCTTTTTAGCACTGGGTAATATTCCACTGTCAAATGTACCACAGTTTATTAATTCACTCCCTACTGAAGGCGATCATGGTCACTTTCAAATTTCAGCAGTAATGGAAAAATCCACCTTCTCCAAAGGAGCTGTAAAATCTCACCAAAGTAGCCCAATGATCAGATGATCTATCACTGCAGTTTGTTTTTGTAGAAAATACCCCTTTTGGAGCCGCCTGCTGTCATGCTCCGAGCAAGACTGACCCCTCTCAGCCTGCTGCCTCGTTGCCATACTGGAATTTCATTTCAGCATCATTCTGAGAATTCTCTTGGTTGCTCCCTTAAACTAGGGTCCCTGTCTCCTGAATCTCAAACTTTTCTTTTGTAAATTCCCTCATTTTGATGGCTACCTCCTCCAGCAGCTTCCTCAGAAAGGGTTCACGGGAGACAAATTCTTTGAGACTCTGCAAGTCAGAAAACGTTTTAATTCCGCCCACCATTTCGTGAAAGTTAATCTAAGACTAGAATTCTAGATTGGAAATCACTTTCAGTCAGAATTTTAAAGGTTTTGCTCAGTTGTCTTCTAGTTTCCAGTGTTGTCCTTGGAAAATCTGTTGTCATTCTGACTGCCTTCACCCGGCCTCCGCTAGGCCGCGGTCATCTTTCTTCCCGGCTTTTTTCCTTAGGATTGATTTTAGAAGGATAATCCCTGTCAGCAGATATTAACAATTTTAAATCTTTGATACATATTGATGTTTTGTCAATTCTAGAAAAATTGTGCCAACTTAGACTCCTACTCCTGTAAAAAATCTTGTTATAGCAGACCTTTCCTACATGAAGTATTATGTTTTTATTTTTGTAAGTTTAATGGGTGAAAATGGTATCTTTGTTTTAACTTGAATTTCTTCAATTATTAATAGTTGAATATTAAAGTTGTGTCTTATTTTTTGGTAAATGAAAGCTGTATCTTAAATCTTCACCCTTACAAACAAGTTAATGATGCCCTGTGATTTTTTTTTTGGTTATTGGTATTCAACAATTATTAAAGCAAGGTTTTCTCTCTCTCTGTATGTATGTTTAATAAGTTGATGTAGAAATGTGGTTATTTCTATATCATAGAGGAAAGGTAGAGAACCTCTTTATTATTATTTTTCTCAGATGTAGAATTTTTGTTAGTTTTTTAAATTTTATTTTTATTGAAGTATAGTTGATACATAGTATTATATAGCTTGCAGGTATATAGTATAGTGACTCACAACTTTTAGTTATTATAAAATATTTGCTATATTCCTCGTGTTGTACAATATATCCTTGTAGCCTATTGCCCACCTGCTCCACGGATAACCACTAGTTTCTTCTCTATAACTGTGAGCCTGCTTCTTTTTTGTTGTTAGTGTCACTAGTTTCTTGTAGTTTTTAGATTCTTCATATAAGTGATATCATACAGTATTTGTCTTCCCCTGTCTGACTTATTTCACTTAGCATAATGCCCTCCAAGTCCATCCACGCTGCTGCAAATGGCAAAAGTTCATTAGTTTCTTGAATCATACAAAGAAGCCAGAAAAGCTGGGACGCGACCTGCCGGTGATCTCAGACATCTATTCCCTTGGGCCAGTAAGCAGGCTCCAAATTTGACACCCATCTGATGTCCATTCTTTAACCAGCTAAAAAGTGCGTCTCCATCATTTTTTTTTTTAATGAGCTCATCCTACAAAAAATTTGTTGGCTGCATTTTTTCCTGCTAGCATATTTTTTAGCACAAAGGTCATAAACTAACAATAATAGTAAGCCCGAGATGCACATGCTGTTTTGAAATGGAGGCTTATGTGCATTACGTAAGTCTTAGGGAGCTGGTGGGGAGGAAGAGGCCCACATCCACCCATCTCTCCGGACTGTTGTCATTGCCTCTGAGCCACCCGGTGCCCTTCGGAGGAGCAGAGTCTGCAAAGGATGAGCTGAGTTGTCCTTTCAGCATAAGATCCTTTCGCATAAACCCCATCATGCCATTCTCTTCTTGTAACTCCCCATCCCGCTCAGAACAAAAGCCAAAGTCCTTCCAGTGGTTTATGAGTCATAAAATCTGACCCCACTGCCTCTCTGACCTAATCCCTTTCAAGTCTCTTCCTGGCTCACTGTGCTGCAGCCACACGGAACACCTGGCTCTTTCTAGAACACGCTGTGCTCTAGTGCCTTTTCTCTGACTGTATCCTCTGCCTGGACCATTGCTCCCCAGCACTCAGCCCCAGACATCCACCCGTCCTGTTCCTTCCTGTCATTGAGACCTTTCTCCAAGTTGCCAGCTCACCTGAGAAAGCCTGTTTCCCCCACTGACCACTGAAGTCCCCCCTTCAAACCCCATCGTCCCATCACTTTGTCCCAGCCGTATTGTCCTTGGGCCACCTCACATTACATACACATTACTTCAGTCGCTTTTGTCCATCTCTTCTGCAGAAGTAAGCTCCACGTGGGCGGCGAGGGGGGGGGTGCCTGTCTCATTGATAGCTGTGTCTGGAATAATAAATACACAGTAGAAACCGAATACACATTTTCTGCGTTCATTCCTGTTTTACAACTGAAGAAAACGAGGCACTTTGAAATGATTTGCCCCACATCATCCATCACACAGGTGGCAGGTGTAAGACTCAAGACTTGGGCCAGAACTTTTTCCTCCAGGGATGTTTTTACGACAGAAAGGGACTAGACACTGGCTTTCTGAACTCTTCTTTGTTTTTATGGTGGGCTCTGCTGTTTTTCTACTTTATCCTTTCCTCGTTGTAGCTTGGGTGGCCTATCATTGTCCAAAATCCAAATAAATCTAAATTACAATCCCCTCTCCCCTTTAAACTGTCCTTGTTTACTATAATGACCGCTTTCCAATCAGTGTATCATTCTGGTCACACCTTGAAGTGATGTGCTTAAAACACCTTTACTACAGCCCCATGAAGACATCCCTTCTATGAAAAGGTTATAGATGTGCTTTAAAATATACGCCCCAGGGGAGGGTATAGTTCAGTGACAGAGTGCTTACTTAGCATGCACCCGGCCCTGGGTTCAATCCCCAGTACCTCTGTTAATAAATAAATAAGTAAATAAACCTAATTACCTCCCTACAAAAAACCAAAAAATAAAAGAAAATTATTAAACAAACAAAATATATACCTTTCTTTTCTTTATCCTCCATCTCAGGATGGAGTCTTCTGAGCAAGGACCACAGAGCTTTCGCGTAATTTACGTGTCATTCTGTTAAAGCCACGTCTTCACTGGAATGGACTCAGGAGGCCACTTGGCCTGAGATGCCAGGAGCCTCAGGCTTCCTCAGAGGAAGGCGATGGGGGTCAGATGGCACTGTGGCTTCCCAGTCTGTTTCACAGGGAGATGTGTCTCCTTCATCAATTTGATGTATGAAGCATTTATATTAAATGACCCTTTCTGCTCTTCCCTATTAGACCCTTATTCCGTTCCCTTCCCTTGCTTCTCCCCAACATCTCCCCTCCTTCAGTAGTTTTTTATTCATGGGGTGTGGGAGGAGGAGAAGCCTTCATTTGCAGGTGTGACCCGTGTAGCTGTATGCTTTCTCACCCAGGCATGTTTCTGGGTCCTTCTGGGATTTTTGCCCAGAAGTTGAGCATCCAGAACTTGTCAAATTGGACCTCAAGGTTGTCGGATGCAAGGTCTTCTCGGCACAAGCTGTGGGTGTACCAGAGGCAGCAGGGTAGCAACGTGCACTTTCATTGTATACACGTGGTGCTGCCAACAGGTGGTTCATAGTGGGGAGGTTGGGGGCCCTCCATCCTCAAGGGGCCCCGCAGAACAAGGGTGATTTGTCTAGGCCTGCCTTTAGCAGGTCCTCACTTAGCAACAAGTCCTGGGGAAGCAGTCCAGACAGTCACAGCTCCCCAGTGCCACCGGAGTCCCAGTGTCCTTCATCCCTGCTTTGCCCCGTCCTTGGGCCTGTGGTTCTGGTACTCATGTCTGCACGTGGCGGCCGCACTGTCAGCACTGCAGTTGGGAAGAAGAGGGGAAAGGGCTTTTTCCTAAAGAGGTTTCACCTTCATCCTTGGAAAGGAAGTCCCTGCCCGTAATTGTCACACGCTCAGCCTGACAGCAAGGAAATCTAGAAAGATAAATGTTGTGACTTTCCCACCTGCATACTAGAGGAAAACCAAGGAAGGGGCTTTGTGAATGGCCCCAGGTGGTGCTGTCCATCCACTTCCCGCCACATGGGTAAGCCCCCGGTCACATGGAGCAAGAGTTTGGTGTAAGCCTGTTATAAGGAATACAGATGGGGAATATAGATACTTTGCTACAGAGCAAAGGACAAGATGCTAAACGAAGCCTCAGTGAAAGATGAGGTTCAGATTAAAGTGGACCAAGGACACAGGAGGATGTGGGGGTATCAGCAGTGAGGTTAGTGGTGGTAGCGGTGTCCAACACTAAAGGGGAAACCGGCTGTACACACGTGGAAGGGGTCATAAACTAATCACAGGAGACGCACCCCAGAGTGTGAAGTATGGACTCCAAGGGCATATCTGCAAACACCAGCCATGAGCCTAGAGCAGCACACCTCTGGGCTTAACTGTTTGAGGTGCTGGTGTAACCACAACTCCCCCAGCAGGACTGGAGGTGGTGGGGACTTTGGTGCGGCTTAAGCCGCAGAAGCCACCTAGAATGTTTATGCTCAGATGCAGTTTGCTTCCCAAGTGACTGCAGACTGACTTCTGCCCCTGCAGCTCTCCAGCACTTTTTGCTAAGATGATCAGCAACACAGCCAACCAACCCTTATCCATTCCTGTCTTCCTTGCTCTTACGGATTGACCGGGTCCTTTCTTCTCTGAATCGTTGTCACCCTTGACTCCCATGAGGCCAGCCTTGGGGCTGTCCATCTGCGTCCCTCATTCCTTGCTGCCTTCCAGCCCCGCTGAGTGCCTTCGCAGGCGCCCTGTGCGCCACCTTCTGTGCCTTGGTCTTGCTGTTGCTTCTACAACCTGGTCTGCCTGTTTGATTCCTTAGCTTTGCCCAGGAGACCCAGCTCAGCTGCCCTTTTCCGTGGAAAGTCCTCCCAGCTGCCTTCCCTCCCGCTGTCTGACCTCCTCCCTCCACGTGTCTTTGGCTTATCTCATCATCACTTGAGAAAATGGATTCTATTTCTCCATCTCCTGGGTAGACTGAGAGCTATGGGGAAGCAGGGGCTGACCGACCTGTTTCTATTTCCAGCATTTACTGAGTGTCACATCGCAAACTTCTGTCGAACGAACGAATAAATGAAAGTATTAGGATTTATAAGCACTCCTGACTCTACAGGGAGAAAACAGTCATCAGGACAGCTGAATGAGGGGGACAGGGCATGAGAGGGGAGGGGCAGGGATGCTGGCGAGTCGCGCTGAGCTACCAGGAGGCAGGTGGCACCTGCTACAATTTACACTTTACTCGTATTGTTAACGTTATCACCACAACAGCCTATGGAATACACGTTAGAGCGTTTGTGTTACTGGATTGAAAGAAATGGACGTTCAGAGAGATTGAGCTGCTCAGCAAGTAAGTGAGGAAAACTCGTAGGAGTAATATTAAAAATTAACAGAGCTTAAAATGAAGTAAAAAATGCCTCGAAACACTCTGACGATAAACAAAATGATCTTGTTTCTTTGTGCAAGGAGAAAAGGGAGGTTTCACAGGGGTAGGGAAAATCCTTACGATTCCGTCCCTCGTTGGGTCTGCCTTTTGTTGAGACAGACCTCCCAGAAGGTACACGGTGTTGCCTCCACGGGCGCCAGGCGGCAGGAAGATGTGCCCTTGATCTAGAGGAAGGATTGTGAAATAGATCATTCGGAGCCTTCCTTCCTCTCCACAACCACTCTGTGCTCCTTGGGTCGCCCACCACCTCTAGCTTCCCACTGGCATTTCGGGTTCTGCAGGAAAGCTCTTCGCCCAAGCCTGACCGCTCACTGCTTCTCCTTGGTTCCTGTGCCCCATCTTCCCCACCCTCAGACTTCTTTGTTTCCACACCAGCCCCGTCTGGTCCTGTGCTGAGCCACCCACCACTTGGCCGACAGGATCATATGTTAATTTCCGCCGAGGTGTTTCTGCAGGATTCTTGCTGAATATGGGGTACTTACCAGGCCTGTCTCACAGGCCACTGGGGGTCTCTTCAGGACCCCATGCCTCACTGGGAAAGCATGAATCCGAAATTGGAGAATTTCACATGGGTTGGGTGGGTCTATTTGGATACAGAGGCCCTGGCAAGAGTCTCTTGGAATAAGAAGGCACATGGCCTGTCACACAGGAGGCACTCAATAAGCATTTGAAAAATGAAAATTGCAGGTATGATGAGACTGGCCTTTGTGATCAGTGGCATTAGAAGCTAGAGCAGCTGCGGTCAAATTCTTTGAGGGGCCGAATTCTGAGTTTCAGCAGAGATTTGGGGGAAGAAAGACTCCCTTCTGCTTTTATCAGTGAGCTCTCTCTTTCTTGTGATGGACTGCCTTCTTCTTTCTTTTCCCAACAGTAACTGATCTGGGAGTAGATTCTTGAACTTGAATTCAGAGGCAGAAAGATAAAGGGCTAATCAGGGTTTTCCTGTTTCATGAGCAAGTGGCTTTCCAAGAGACCAAGACACCAGGCTATTTCCAAAGGCAAGACTGGACTGTGGTTGGACTCAAGGGATAAAGGCACATGGGAGGCATTTGCTTAAAGACCTTTGGGGTCAGAGCCTTGATCTAGAGCTCTGTGTGGTCTCTGGACGAGTAGCATCAGCTACCAGGGAACTTGTTAGAAATACAGATTCTCAGGCCTTACCCCAGGCTGCTTAATGAGAGACTCTGGCATTGAGACCCAAGCCATCCATGTGATTCCCATACGTGCTGACGTCTGAAACCCACCAACTTAGGCTGCCTCGCTCCTAAACGCTGGATGTTAGAGAAATGAGTGGGCCCCATTGTTGATCAAACCATGGCATTCAACATTTTTTTTCTTTAAAAATTCTCTTGTCTTGAGGGGTGGGTATAGCTCAGGGGTAGATCACATGCCGAGCTTGCACAAGGTTCTGGGTTCAATTCCCCAGTACCTCTATTAAAAAAAAAATCCTCTTTTCCTGCAGAGAACTTTATCTGCACTAAAAGATGGAGTCTTTCTGAGTGCAAATTAATGAATTTTGTAGGAAAACCTGGGAACTAACAGGATTTTGGCATAATGGCCTGGACTTTTCTCACACCGTAGCCCACGTCCCCTCAGGCCTTAGCACTGTGGCGCCTGCAGGCCATCTTCCACCTGCAGGCCTCTCGTCTCTCTGCCCAAGGGCTGTCTCTGGCTGGCTGATCGCAGCGCCCATTTATAATGTGCTCCAAGTCTGGGAGAATGAATGCCCGTGGGGCAGCTCTCAACTGCCGACTGACAAGAGTTGGCTCAAAAAAAAAAAAAAAAGAAAAAAGCCCAGCTCTTCTGCCACATGGGGTGGGTGTCTCTGAGGCTGGCTGTCCGCTGGCTTCTAGAAGTCTCCAGAGGCTTTCAGCTTCGGTTTTCCCGTGGCTACGGCAGTAACTTGCTTGATAATGCGCATTTTATGAGATGCATTTTCTTCTGGGTCTGTTTTAATTTTCTCCTGTTCGCTGCACTGGTGAGGGCGGCAGATTCCTGACGGGACACACATCACCCCTGTAGATGAGGTGGACAGCAGTTACAGTCCCCTATGCTCAGCCCGGGTGAGGACACTGCCTGCCACACAGAGATTGCAGCTCTGGAACCCTGGTGACCCAGCAGGGGCTGTGGGAGGCGGGCTTTGTAGTACCAAGAGGGTGGGGTGACTCCTGGTTCTTGTGGAAGGATGTGATTTGTTTGTTTGAATAATTCCATGGGCTGACTGGGAACTGAAGCCCACTGCTAAGGGATAAACAGGGACCACACCTGACTCTGTGACCAGGAGGGCTCTTTGGCTAAGGGACCGTATCTGTGGGCACAGAGTGGGGAGGAGGACCTGCCAGCAGGCTGCTCGAGGGCCCTGGGTTTTCCCCACATGTCAAGGCACACATAACACTGGGACTCAGTTTGGGTATTGAAGCACAGTATCTCAGTCCCCTCCCATCTTACCTGGGGTCGTCTCTCAAACCTACACTCTCCATTTGAATCCTTGTCTCCTGGAGAACCTGAGAGAACCCCATGTAGAGCTCAAGCAGATCCTGCTACCAGAGTGTTCATACACTAATCAGTAATTTCTATCCTTTCTGAAAGTCATCTTGCCTTATAAAACAATCCTGGTTATTACTCCAGTTTTGTGTCTCAAATAACTAACGGCAAGTAAGATAGTTCTCAAGATCACCACTTATTTACGATAGCCCTGAAGATGTTACACTTATTTCTTTCTGAAAGACGAACAGAAAAAAATCGTTTGCTAGATACAAGCTGCAAGCAAAAACTGGAGATACTGAAATAATTATGAATGATTGGAATGAGAGAAGGTCTCTTGTTAGACCTGTTGAAATGTCTGTAAATTAAAATCCATTTTCCCCTTGTTCTGTAATTGATAAGAAGGGAAAAATCTTTTTTTTTCTTAATTGAAGTGTAGTCAGTTTACAATGTTGTGTCATTTTCTGGTGTACAGCTCAATGCTTCAGTCATACATGAACATACATATATTCATTTTCATATTCTTTTTTACTGTAAGCTACTACAAGATATTAAATATAGTTCCCTTTGCTATACAGTATAAACTTGTTCATCTATTTTATATATGCCAGTCAGTATCTGCAAATCTCAAACTCCCAATTTATCCCTTCTCACCCCTCTTCCCCCCTGGTAACCATAAGTCTGTTTTCTATGTCTGTGAGTCTGTTGATGTTTTATAACTAAGTTCATTTGTCTTTTTGTTTTTTGTTGTTGTTGTTGTTGTTGTTTTTAGATTCCACATATGAGTGATCTCATATGGTATTTTTCTTTCTCTTTCTGGTTTACTTCACTTAGAATGACATTCTCCAGGGCCATCCATGTTGCTGCAAATGGCATTATTTTACTATTTTTAATGGCTGAGTAGTATTCCCTTATATAAATATACCACATCTTCTTTATCCAGTCATCTGTCGATGGCCATTTACATTGTTTCCATGCCTTGGCTATTGTAAATAGTGCTGCTGTGAACACTGGGGTGCAGGTGTCTTTTTGAATTAAGGTTCCCTCTGGATATACGCCCCGGAGTAGAATTGCTGGGTCATATGATAAGTCTATTTTTAGTCTTTTGAGGAATCTCCATACTGTTTTCCACAATGGCTGCACAAACTGCATTCCCACCAACAGAGTAGGAGGGTTCAAGAAGGGAAAAATCTTAAAATGAATAAATTAGCAGATGACAGACACACATGAAAAATAGTGTCTGTTGCAATGACGATCAGGCAAAAGCAGAACTTGGAAATACTGCTATGAAATTTGTTAAGGGTAAGGTAATCAGCATAAAGCGTGAGGTGGGGGTGATGGAGGGGTGTGGCTTCCAAACCAGGAGTTGGAAAGTGTGAGAATGACCATTGCTGGACCAAAGGATCCAGTGAAAATCTGTTGTATCTCTGTTCTTGATTTTGGATAATTTTGTAATAACTGGCCATAGCAGGGGCTCAATTAGTACCTGTGATTTCCGCATCACTTTAGTTAACTATAAAGGCCCAATAGAATTTATGTGTATTTATATATGTAAATATATTATATATATATATATATACACACACACATAGTATCATTCTGAAGATAATTTCAGACAAAGATGTAAGATTTCCATTAAGATTACTGCTTATGGGGGAGGGTAGAGCTCAGTGGTAGAGCACCTGCTTAGCAAGCATGAGGTCCTGGGTTCAATCCCCAGTCCCTCCATTAAAAGTAAATAAATAAACCTAATTACCTCCCCCACTAAAAATAAATATAAAAATAAAGATTATTGCTTATGTATATATATCAGGACCTGTCGCAGGTGCCTGAATGCATTTGAACAAGGGGTCTGTTTTCAGCATGCAGAGGAGTGGAAGAAATGTGTCCCTTTCCTGTCAGTGTCACTTTGCTCCCGGGATGCTGTCTGCTCCTGTAATCTCATCACAGTGGGAGCAGAAGAGAAAGTAACACTGTCTAGAGGACAAGGCCTGCAGCCACCAAAAGAGACGAGAAAAGGGAGAAAACCACTGATGCTGTCGAGAAGATATTCCCCTCATTTAGAAAGTACATTTGGAGAGGTAAAATCAGTAAATCACGGTGATGTGGTGTGTGGCACAGGGAACATAGTCACTGTTTTATTTTTGTTGCTTGAACCAAAAAAAAAGTTCTTTTTACACTCTACTATTACATGTGCAAAAGCATTCTCTAAAAAAGCCATGTGCACACCTTAACTTAAAAATACTTAATTGCTAAAAAAATTTTTTTTTAAATTAAAACTGTTTTTGGAGCACTGGAGTCTATCCCACACCCACTTGGCATTGCAGGGAATGGAACAACCGTGGGGTCTCCAGCTTCACGGAGCTGACAGTCTGGCTGGAGGAGGGAAACATTCATCACAGAACCCCAGAAACACCGAGTTACACAGAGGGAAAAAAAGAAAGGGGTATGAAAACATCTAACAAGGGGACCAGCTCTGGAGAATTCCAGGAGGTTCCCGAGGAGAGGATCAGAATTTGGACAACAGGAAGGAGCGGTTGTAAATACAGTAAATTTCACAAGCATCCTCCTCCCTGTTTTCCATGGTTGGACTTTATGGAGTGGCCGCTGCTTCTGGTGTGGTTTCCATATGTCTATCTCATTACCTGCTGATTTGCCTGCATCATATGTCAGACACATAATTTTTGATACCAAACTCTCTCTGAGTATCTCCTTGGCTCCGGAACTGCCGAACGAATGGCAACAGTATTCTGTTAACAGTTGCTCCCAATGCGCATTTATTTTCTGTCGTGTTGAAAGAGATTTTCATCATTTTCCAGGTGGCTCTATTCAACGTGAAATTACAACTGTCCATCATCCTGTCTGGTCCATACTGTTCAACAATTTCTGTGTTTTCTTTCATTCCCCTCTCTCTTAGCATGCTTTAAATCGTTCCTTTTTTGGGGGGTGGGCACTTTTAGCCAAATGTAGTGGACTTTAAGTGGTGTCACATCCACGAAACCGAGGCACTTTTGATCGTTTTTAAGTGCCATTGCCTGTGAAGACATAGATACAGCACTGCCATTAAAGTAGGAGAAGATAAATTGTTGTCCCTGAGAGTCAGTAAAATAGTTTTTTTCCAGTCCATTTCACTAAGTGTTTAGAATGTGTATTACCTGATTAATCAATGTGTCGTGAGCCGTAATGACATCAATGCATTTTACCTGTTCAGCCAGGGGATGGCGGAAAGGGAGGGGCAGAATTATTTAAGGCTCTGTTTGCCGTGGAGCAGTACGTTATCCTCTGTTAATGACGAGAGGGGCTGTGGGCCACCCTTCCATAAAGAGAAGATCAGTATTGTGGCAACACAGAATATGATACGATAGGATACATTTTGTCTTTCTGATTCACAGCCCTTGCCTCTGACTGGCTAAATTCTGTCCCATAAAACAACTCTTAATTACTACTTGTGGGGAGTTACTTTAGGGGAAAAAATAACCCAGAGTGTGTGTATATATATATATATATATATATATATATATGCAGTATTTTGGAGATTAAAAATGATATTTCCTAGAAGGTTTAGAGTTGTTGACCATTTTAAATAGGAGCTTTTTCCCAAAGTTTTGTTTGTTTGTTTTTTCAATTTATTTTAAAATACCGTGTTTCTCCTCATGTGGCATGATTTCTGTTGGCTTAAGGACTGTTGTTCTCTTGAATAAAAGTGAAATGAGGGACCTGATATCATTAGTAGGTGCTCATACTTTATCCCAATTTAAAATTTAAATTATATACATGAAATTATAAATTCTAAACTGTTAAAATTAACAAAATCTAGAATAGAGTCTGAAAAGGAATGTATAAAGCAAACATTTGCAGAGTTTTTCATTTCTCCACTTGTTTTCTTTATATTTAGGGGCTGTATACCCATGGAAAATGTCCCCAAAAAGAAACAATTCAGTTGAAGACTTGTTCTAACTTTGTGTGCACATTTTGAGTTCTTGTATCTTACTTAATAGGTCTAATAAATTGGACAGTTTACATATATGATTTTTTTTGCATACCGGTTAAAAGCACAGATGAATTAAACTCCATACTATATAATTTTGATTGTATTAGGGATCCTTGGAAGTTGGGTTCGCTGAGAAATAGACTCTGGGATGGAGATTTGTGTATAGGACATTTATTAGGAAGTGATCCCGGGGACAATGCCTATGAGGGGTGCAGGAAGCAGGAACGGCAGGGGCAGAGCTCACACTTTAATGCTGCTGCAACAAAGGTCTTGGCCACAGGGAACTGGGAAGCTGGAATGTCTCCTTGGAGTTGGGCTGGATTGAGGTAAGGGGCCAGGCACTGATTCGTCGTGGGATGCAGCTGCCTCCTGGGGCCATGTGATCTCAGAGGAAGCAGCTCCTTTGTCCAAGAGTAGTTCCTGAGGAAGGACCCACGTGGGTATCAGCAGACCACGGTTCTGGCTGCTGGAGAGATGAATGCCCCAGTTCCGAAGAAGGTGTCCCGACACCATGGCATCTTCGACACTTGTGAGCACTAACTTCCTAGCGCTTGCATATTTAAGCATTTAAATTGGCTCCAAGAAGTAGTTATCAGGATCTGTTCCTGGAGTGACCCTCACAGAGAGATTTGGGGGATGATCATGAGCGATGAAAGTATTCACGACTTACCTCTTTTACAAAGTATTTCAGAGTCCTCAGTCTTTGAGATGATAGTTTTTAAAGAATTATCTGTATCATGGTTATCACTTTATCACCTCTTCCTTATCTATCTGGAAAACACATATGTCTATGTAAGGCTTGCCAGGCAGAAAAACTCTTTAAAAATAAAATTCTTTTTTTTTTTAATTGACGTATAGTCAGTTTACAATGTCGTGTCAATTTCTGGTGTACAGCATAACGTCCCAGTCATGCATATGTGTACATATATTCATTTTCACATTCTTTTCCTTTAAAGGTTATCACAAGATATTGAATATAGTTCCCTGTTGCTGTACTACTAATAAAATTCTGATGCTATAGATGCAAATGAAAAAAAATTGGGAAGCATCTTATGGATGAGAGCATGATGACATGATCTCAAATTCAGAAAATTTGTGTGGAAAATTAAAGGGTGTGTACAAAAATGTATGCAGAAGAGGGGCATAAAGATGTTAAAAGGTCATGGAAAAGGCTAAAAAATAGAATGAACCTCTGTTTTTTTTTTTTTTTTTTTGGTAGCTGTGTTTTAAGTGAAAAACCAAGGAAGGAAGGAATATGCTTGTTGCTTGGGGCAGCTTGGCTTTTGTTCCCAGAAGTTGGGGAAATCAGAACTGCTCCATTCTTATGTTTCCAACTTCTGTCTCAAGAACCATGATATTCAAATAGGAAACGTCAGGCACAGTGAAGAGGCTGGACACCCCAGACAATTGAAGAGCTAGTCAGAGATCACCTTGTCACTTTAAGTAAATTCTGTTCTCCAGATGGAGACAAATTATCTGCCAGGAACTAAGTGTTCCTTACCCATGTAATTGGATGCCCACTACTGTTCATCTCTGTGGGATCTCAGGGAAGAGGAGAAGTGATAGAAAACTAAAGATGGAACAAACATTATTGTGATATTTGGAGGGAGGATACAGATACATTTTGGAAACCGTAAATTGGTGAGTTTGGCTTACATTACCCCGAGCAATTAGAAGGAAAAGGGGTAACAGAAGGAGGCCACGTTGTTGGAAACAAGACATGTCCAATTAACCTCATTTCTTGTTTTGGAAAGAAGCAGATGGTGTAGGAATATAAGCCCAGGCCTTGTAGGCAGAAGTCCTGTGTTTGAACCTTTGTTTGGCATTATTTACTCAGTGACTATGGTTATGGCCCATAACCTCTCTGAACTTCCCTTTCTTCGTATGTCTGTAATTGTATTGGAGTCATGGTCTCAGATAGTTCAACTTTGGGCTGGCATTTAAGGAAGTGAAATTCAACAGGCAAAAAAAAAAAGTGTGTGTTGTGTGTGTGTAAATTACGTCCTTATTTTCCTTCCTCTCAAGATACATGAAAAGGGATCCAGTTCAGAATTCCTAGCGCTGCTGCTCATATCCCACTTAAGTGTTTCAGTTTTTCCTGTCCCATCTGCTCCAGAGACTCAAATTTGACAAGTGCTGAAAGAGCTCACCCACACCTGGACCACGTGGGTTTTTTCCCCTCTTTTCAGTGCTCCCTCTCCTCCCTTCCTCACCCAGACCTCTATTCTTTATTATTTCTGGCTGACAACCAATTTCTCTAAGTCTTTCCCTTCCTAAGCCTGAAGGATCTATCTTCTATTAATTCTCTGTCAGCTCTCTGACTCGGACATACAAAGAGTCCAGGACCAGCCTGGCTGAGATAGCCTTCCTTAGAGACAGTTGGAGCGGGGACAAATGAAGGATGGGGGGAAGACAATTATGCGCTTCTTTTGGCAGCCTGGAGGGAGACAGTCGGTGATCAATTTCATTTTTTCAATGAATTTTTTTTATTAATGTGCCAGGAAGGTGCTTGGTGCTGGAGATACGGCAGGGAGGTGACGGACCAAAGCTCCGCCCTCTTGGGTAGATAAGTAGTGATAAGTAGCATGCGAAAATAGAAAGTCAGTGCTAGAAATGGGAGTAGGCAAAGTCACTTTGAGGGGATGACATCTGAGTTAAGACCTAAAGGATGAGAGGTAATGTTCAAGGCAGAGGGGACCGTGAGGGCCCAGATGCTAGTTTGGTGTGTTCAAGAAGCAGAAAGAAGGGAATGTGGAGGGCAGGGGGGAGATGCAGGGAGAATCGTGAGACAGCTGGTGAGTCAGACAACCATGTAGGATGCTGGCCTTGGTGACGACTTTGAGTTTTATTCCAATAATAAGTGAAATCACTGAAGAGTGTTGAGCAAGGGGACAACAAAACATGATTTACATTTTGAAAAGTTTCCTCTGGTAGGTGCATGGAGAATGGATGGCAGTGGGGCAAAAATGGAGACAGAAAGGCAGGTTCGGAAGCCCTGGCTCCAGTCTAGACAAGAGAAGATGTGCCATGGTCTGCAGTGATGGAAGCAGAGGTAAGGAGACGTGGATGGATCTGGGGCAGAGCTGCCAAAAGACTGGATGGAGGAGATAAGAGATGAGGAGAGAGCAAGGGGGATACAGTTTTGGCTTGAGCAGCTCATTGCCATTCACTGAGATGGGGAAGCCTGGAAAAGGAAGTCAGGGGTGTCATTTTGGAACCCCTACATTTGACAAGACTATTAGGTGTCCAGGAGAGACCATCAGATAGGCACTGGGACTGTTTAAATGCATCTGGAGCTGAAGAGAGAGGTCAGAACTGCACGTATAAATTCAGATGTGATGGCCAGAGAGGGACAGTGTTCAAAGCCAAGGAATGGGATGAGATCACTTAGCACTAGAAATAGCTGGAGAAGAGAAGATGAACTTTGCAGGAGCAAGTTCTAAGGCATGCCAGTATTTAGAGGTTTGAAAGAGGAGTAGGAGCCAGCAGAGGAGAACCAGGAGGGTGTGACGTAGTGGATCTGAGAATAAGAGTTTTCAGGGAGGAGAGTGGTCACCTGGGTCAGATCATGCTGGAAAATGGAAGGAGATGAGAAAAGAGACGTGCCCATTGAATTTGGAGCATGGAAGATGTTGAAAGTTTGAGGTAAGCAGTTTTAGCCAGATATGAGTGGTCTAATGAGTGAATACATTGTTGGCAAAGGGGAGGCAGGGATTTTAGATAGTTCTTTGAGAATTAGTGTTTCAAAGGGAGGTAGAAAATTGAGTTGGGAGATGGAGAAGGACTATGGAGTCAAGGGAGGAGAATGTTTAAATTCTGGTAAGAATGATCCAGAGAAGAGACTCTGGTTATGCAAAAGGAGAGACGAGTGGGTCAGTGACATTCTTATGAAATGATACAGGCTGGGGATCAGAGCACGTTGGGGAGGGGCTACTGGCTTTTGATGGGAGCAAAGGACTATTTTCTGTTGTAACTCATGGTTAGAGAAGATGAGCAGTGTTCAGCACTGATTTGTGTCTTCACCAAACTGTATGCTGAAGCCCTAAGCTCCCCCGACCCCAACGTGTGACTGTTTTTAGGGACAGAGTCTTTAGGGAGCTAATTAAGGTTAAATGAGGTCATCAACATGGAGCTCCAACGCAGTGGGACTGGTGCCTTTGTAAAAAGAGGAGGAGACACCAGAGAGCTCTCTCCTCACGGGCATGAACAGAAAAATGGCCACGAGGACACGGTGAGATGGTGACTTATCTGCAAGCCAGGAAGAGAGGTCTTACCAGAAGCCAATCCCGATGGCCCCTTGATTTTGGACTTGTAGCCTCCAGGACTATGAAAAAATTAACGTCTGTTGTTTAAGCCACCAGCCTCTGGTATGGTTATGGCAGACAAATGGAAGCACAGAAGGTAAGAGGGTCTTGATACAGTGGAAGATGTATGAAGGGGCTACCCTTTGTGGGCTTCTGTTTTCCCAGTGAAGTGCAAGGTAAGGCCATCAGCTGAGAGGGAGCCCAGGGAGTAGGGGGTGTAGGAGGTTGGGGCAGAGAGAAGAAATGAAGTGATGATTTTGAAAGAGAGTGAAATTTAGTAGGGACACATTATAAGATTGGCAGTTATTACTAAATGCCCATTTAAAGTCTGCAGAGCTGAATTTAAAGTGAAATCATCCAGCAGAGTTATATAATTTTTCTCCAGAGGTAGTTGGCTGATCTGGGGTGGGGGGTCATCCCATTTGGTAGAGTCGGGTACACAGGGCTCTGAATTTGCCAGACAAGAGTGACAGAGAGAGAGGCAAGAGAATTAAGAGGGTTTTTTGAGGGTGTGAGTCGAAGGAAGGAGGGAAAGAAAACACATAGGATGTATGTGTTGGGGGAGGTCTCAATGAGATTAAAGAATTATTGCAGAGCGAATATTAGAGTAAGTGAGCTGGACAAACAGAATATATTAGATTAACAGCAATAAATTATATTTACTATATGAAACTGGTGATAAAAGTATTTGGCAGCGTTGTTCCAGAGATTAAATGTAAATACTTGGTAGACTATAAAGTGAATTATCCTGGTATTATCCAGCCCAGTAGACTGAAGTAATGTAATAGATAATATCTTGATTTCCTTAAGGCATTCCACTATAGCTGTCATTCATAAGCTAGATTAATGGATGGCTGCGTAATTGCATCGCAAATTGTTGATTCTGTTTATTTTTAGCTCCGTGCCTACTCCCTTGGCAAAATGGTCAGTACTTCCATGTCAGACAACCCGTAAGTGAGAAGTTTCAGGTCGGGACACAGGCTAAGTAGGGCTTCTGGTGTTTTCCAGAAGCCAGCAATGACTAGATGGAAAAGATGTCAAAGAATCATCATTTTAATTTCAGGAATCTTAAGCAAAGTGTTGCAGGAGCACTGAAGAAATGTACGCAGGCTGTACTTTCTGTATTTAGAGTTGCTCAGGCAGAATGAGACTGTGATAAGACTTGTAAATTCCAAATTACATTCAATTGTATCTCATAGAGAGATTTAAGAAGTTGAGAAAATATGTATTATTACTGGGAAAAAAAAACAGAAGAGTCGAGGGAAAAAAATGATAAGTAGTTGAATTAGATGGAAGCATTCATAGCCTAAGGAAAAACCCACAGCTATAATAAAAATCATCATTCCAAATATTGTATTTCTTGAATTAACAAATACATTCAAGTTTTGGTAGAATTGAAAAGAAAGAATGTTAGATAACAAAATGCTAGCATTGTGTGGGCATTTATCTCAACTTCTTGGTTCTCTTACACAGGCAGACCTCATTTTATTGAACTCCACAGGTATTTGCATTTATTAAAAATTGAAGGTTTGTGGCAGCTCTGCTGAGCAAGTCTGTTGGCGCCATTTTTGCAACAGCATTGGCGCACTTCATGTCTCTGTGTCACATTTTGGTGATTCTCACAATATTTCAAACTTTTTCATGATGATTGTATTTGCTATGGTGGTCTGTGATCAGGGGTTTTTGATGTTACCCCTATGACTTGCTGAAGGCTCAGATGATGATTAGCATTTTTTTTGCAGTGAAGTACTTTTTAATTTGAAAAGTGTGTACTTTTTTTTTAGACATAATGCTATTGCAAACTTAATAGACAACAGTACAGTGTAGGCATAACTTTTATAAACACTGAGAAACCAAAAAATTTGTGTGACTTACTTTATTGGATAATCGCTTTATTTGGGGGTCAGAAACCAAGCCCACAGTATCTCCGAGGTATGCCTGTATTCACATACACTTAATGCCTGTAAAATTCTTGTAGATAAAGTTCCCTGAAGGTCTGTATATCAGGAAAATGAACGTTCAGACCAAAGGAAGACACTTTGGCGCAGCTGTTTCGATGCAGCAGTGGTTGGGTCCCCTGGGCTCAAGTTAAGGATCCACAGCCAAATGGTCCCCACTCAGCGTCATCCTGTTCGTGGCCTTCTTAGCTCACACCTTGGCCCCTGCCTGTGGCCTGACACTTATGGAGGAATGAGGGCTCACATGGGGGCTTGAGGAACCCATTTCTCTCCAAAACTTGGCACCTGCTTCAGAGGCCAACTCCCGACTTTAGGGCCTTGGCTTAGATGACTGACTTCTCTGAGTCTCAGTGCGGGGGCCTGGGGCTGGCTTGGCGGGGGGTCAGGTGACGGGGTGGGGTGAGGCTCTGGGAGGCCAGAGCTGAAGGTGGACAGAGGACACATGTTGTCCAGGGCAAGAGGAGCCAATAGTGGTGCTGTAGTGTGGTCACAGTCATTGCAACCCATGGCCAAGAGAGATCCCCACGGTGAAAAGTGAGAAAGGCCAGTCTATCCAGTGGAGTTGGGGGAAAGTTGAGAGTTGGGTGATGTAGGCACCAGAAGTGGAGGAAGAGGGGCTGGAGCAGCTCTGGAGGCTCCAAGTCGTTGCAGTACTAGACTAGACCAGAATGGGGCTCTCGTTGCCAGCAGGGTTGGATAGGAGGGCAGAAAAACATTCCTTAAGGACACACTTTTAAATGCAAATATGTTCATTGTGAAGTGGGAGCCGTTAAAAGCTCATTAGAACTCCTTACCATGTATGATCCTACTCACAAACTCTAGTTTTTCGGAAGAGTCAGAAATGGGAACGAGGAATTAGTCAACCAGCAAGAATGAATATCCTCCCGGGGAGGGGGAGGAGGGGCTTTAAAGGAGAACCGGGATGTGGCAGGAAAGAGGTCCTGTCATAAACGGAGACAGAGCCCATCAACTCTGCCCAGTTACAAAAAATTCCTAACCAGACGCAGCAGCTCTGATTTAACTAGGTTCCTATTGTTCCAAATTTTCAGTGAGATAACAGCAGGACACTTTATCAGCTGGGAGATTGTAAATATGAAGATACGAGATTAATACACGTTCATGTAATCAAGAGTTCAGTTTTGTTGAGTAGGTTTATTGCTCCTGAGTTTCGTGGAATGAGACTTGATTGACTGCTTGCTCAGCCGCCAACACCTCATTCGAGTAACTGTATTTCCTCTTTTCAAGGATTTTTAATTACGTTGTGCTGTTTCCTTGTTGAATTTCATGTGTAATTATATTGCTCCATTTTGAGATGGACTGGTTTCCTACGACACTCATAACCCTACCCAATTATGGTTTACCTAAGCACAGTAAATCTGGTTAGCTAGTTTCCATATGCTTTCATTCATTATTAATGAGAATATTTGGGCATCATTTTAAATGCACTAAAATCTCAATTAAATAGAATGAACAGAGACTGGGCTCTTCTGGTTAATTAAGTCTTGTAATTAGCTGGGGGGTTAATCGGAAGATCCTTTTGGTTCTAATTCTTCCTGTTGACATTTTTTTTTTCCTAGAATTTTATTTTACTTTTTCTGACCAGCTCTGGAATCTGTTTTTCCCTGGATAAGTTATAATCTCGAAGTATCTCAGGTTCGTTGATCATTTATGCATTCATCCATTTGTGCAAACTTACTGGGAGGGGGCTACTAACAGATGAGGAAGACACAATTATGTCAAAGACAGATGTAAAAATGTATAACAGGGAACTGAGGGGAAATTCTGGAAGTTGCTTTTTGAACAAATTCTAGTTTATAGTTTTTTCATCATTGTTTTACACAATATGAGCCATAGAAAAAATCTTTATTGATAGCAGGATCCTAGCATGTTTTCTGTTGACTGAGTGAAGTAGGTCCCCTCTTTGCCCTTCAGAATTTCAAAAATCATTGTTATTCTGTGATAGATCATCATGATTTTGCCTCCTCTTACATTTATAAAATTGCTGTAGTGAGATGAGACATTCCACCTGCTGTTTTTTATTTTATTATGACATATTCTTCTCCCCATTTTATTTCATAATTCAAGGGCCCCCAAATGTCTGCACATGATTTCTGAAAAAATTTTTTTTTTGCACTGGTTTTCCTTCTGATAACACTAACCTGAATTCCGCAAGTAAACTCAAACAGCCTTTAAAAGAGCCGCGGGTTTTGAAGAGATCAGTCAATTAGGAGTTTGCTCGCTGTCCAGATGTGTTCAGTGACTGGCTTTTGGCGTGTTTGTGTTTTGATAGCATGTAACTTCCTGCAGCCTCCACGTTGCCTGGGCAACTTTGCCACTTTGGCATGCTGTCTCAGCATCAGCTTTCATTGCTTCAGAGTTTCCTTGCTCTGATGATCAGAAGCCATTGTGCCACCCTATTAAACTTTTTTTTTTTTTTGAGGAAGAGTCTGTATGTAAAATTCTCCACACGATGTCCCCAGTCTTTGAACCTAATGTTACCAGTTGGGATCTGCTCACCCACCAGGCAGCAAAGCTAATCTGCTGCCACCGGGTTGTGGTGAGAGGAATACAGCATTTACTGCAGGGCGCCAAGCAAGGAGCGCGGGCAGATAATGCTCCAAATACCTGGACTCCTTGATGGCTTTCTGATGGCAGGGGCTTTTCTTTTTATTTTTTAAATTTTCTTTTTAAAATTATTTTTAAAACACTTTACTTATTTTTATTGGTATTTGTTTGGGAGGAAGGTAATTAAGCTTATTTATTTACTTATTTATTTTAATGGAGATACGGGGGATTGAACCGAGGACCTCATGCATGCTAAGCATACACTCTACTGCTGGGCTATAATCCTCCCTCCCTCTCAGGGAAGGATTTTTAAAGGCAACATCTGGGGCGAGGGGTGCCGCATGCATGTCTTTCTTCTGATTGGCTGATGGAAAGGTAACAGGGTAGTGTTTGAGGAATCACAGTCATCGACCTCCTGGTGCCAACCAGGCTGGGGTCTGCGTGCTTGTGCTCAGATTGGAGTCACCATCCTCCACCTGGGTGGGGGTGGGTCTTAGTTCCCGAAGAACAACTCAGAGATATCCTTCAGACTGTTATCTGGAGGAGGAACAAGGGAAGGAGGAATAGTAAAATGGCCACACTTAGGCTAACAGATTCTTACCTTTATGCTTGCCCTTAAAACGGTCAACTAACCTGACTGACCAGTTGCTACTCACAGCTCCAGGCCCACAGTTAAGACTAAAGCTATTGATCTTACTGTTTCTACTTTATTCCCGTAATCAAAAGTTATAATCGTGCTTGGCTTCTGAGTTGTTCTTCTCCAGGTAGAAGGTCATGGAACCGTAACCCTGCAAAAATAGGCTAAATCATCAAAAAACCCATGCCACAGGCATTTGCAAGATGAAGAGATTGAGAAAGTGACAGTCGCTAGCCTCTGTAGGATTGTCTGCCTGGAGACACCATGATGTCGCGCTAAACCTTATGACAGGAAAATGATTTTGCTCATTGTTATCAATGTTTTATTGTTTGAGCTATGACTGTGTAACCACCCTGCCCCATCCCCAAGGTGGGTTCACTGTTTTGAAGGCACTAGCCTGCTCTGGGTCCCCTTTGTCTCTTTTCTTCTATGCTTTAAGACCCTGTCTCTGAGTTTCAATTTGGCTCATCACGGATGAGGGCCGATCTTTTGGCAGCACAAGGACTCTGACCCTGAACCCTTATCATTACTTTCCTTGTTTAACTGTTTTTTCCTTGGTTTCTGTGTTCCCTCACCCCCCAGTTAGTACCTGAGTGTGCCTACTCTTTGGAACTCAGGGAAGCCCTAGGAGACTAAAGCCTTTTTCTGCAAACAAGAAATGGGGGATTCAGAGGGGCTTTTATACCCAGGAGGGCCCCACAAAGTTTCACCAATGCTTTCTTGAAAATGAGTATGCAATATGAATATATAAACATGAGCTATGGACTTACAGGTTATAAGATGGCTTCCACTCTTTGGTGGTTAAACTTATTTTATAGCTGTTGTTATGGTTCTAATACTTAAGCATTTTTAAGTTCTCAAGTATTATCCAGTGCCATGTGGCTATCTCAAACACTATCCTGGAGTCATTATGGAATACGGATAAAAGTTATTTTCTCGTTAATGGTCTTATTTCAGAATTCACTTCTCCAAGTTTGTTGGAAGAAATATTTAGTTGACAGAGAAATTTCTTCCTGTATTTTTCGGTTGGGATAAAGAACTGTTTGATTGGGACTTTGACTTGGTTTGAGTGGGATTACATAGCTAGTATGGGCACTGAAACATGGATTTTTATCTGATATGTTCGAGTTATTTCCAACTCATGTCCTTTGACTTTCTCTCAGAAGAGGCTGAATCAATATGGATGGTCCTGAAGATTGTCATTCTAACTGAAGTAGGCCGGAAAGAGAAAGAAAAAAAAAATGCCATATGACATCATTTATATGAGGAATCTAAAAAATAATAACAATAACAATAAGGACACAAATGAACTACTTATTATTTATAACTAAGATGGTGGATTTCTTAAATATGTGTAAGCACATCTGACTGTCCTCCTTCTTGATTAGATTATTGCATTCTGTTGATTCTTATTTTGTGGTTGGCATTATTCCTTTGATAACTATGTAAGTTTAAAAGCTAAAGCACTAATCTGTTCTTAGAAACAATCATCAGTATATATATGTAAACTAAAAAAAAGTGCAGTATACTGTATATATGCATTTGCAATTTAATGTGTTTGTGCAGTCAAACTGTAATAATTCTACCTAGTAAAACTGAAAAAGGAAAAAAAAAAAAAAGCTGCAGCCTCCAATTATCATCCCATTTGCTTGAATGATGCCCAGTGGAGGGCTGAATTTGGTGGGCGGGTCAAGCCTGAGTGGAAGTGTTAGCAACAAAGGGGGCTACTTGTGTGTTTTCTGTAGCAGAGCTCCTGGGGGGCATGAATCCCGCATGTGACTCAGAAAAGCAATTATGTTAAAAATTCTCGGTTCCACAAATCTCCTCTTAGATTGTTTCCTTTGTGGAGCACTTCATCTGGGAAAAACCAAACCAAAACGAAACCAAAAACCCACCTCTTGTTCATTACATGGTAATTTAGCTTGTTTTACTCTTGTAGATTTTCAAAGTGTTTCTTTCTTTTTCCCACTAATGCTTCTGGCTGTAAGACCCACCCCCATGTCTTGAAAGTTTTACTCTAGGCTGTTACAAAACTATCAGGGCAGATGAATTTGATCCATGAAGTTTTAAGACTTCGTGACACAGAGCGTGAGCCTCAGTCCAGCAGGAGTGGCGTCACCTGGAAGCTGGTTAGAAATGCAGACGAGCAGGTCCCATCCCGGAGCTGCTGCACCAGAATCTGCATGTTAGTAAATTTCCCAGGCAATTCCCGGGCACATCACAGTTTGAGAAGGACTGCTTCAAGAGGCCGCCTGTGGCAGTGACAGCCACCGTGAGGACTCCTACTGAGGGCTGCTTGTGTGGGCTCTCTGTTCCAGTCACTGTACTGAGTGTTTTAATGCATTTTCAGTCATAAACTTTGCATCAGATCTATTGGGGAGATAATATTATCTCCATTTTGCACACAAAGCTGAAAGCATGGGGGTGCTAAATAATTTCTAAGGGGCTAAGCATGTAGTGCGTAGCGGGGCACCTGAACTGTGCTCAGTTTGCCACCGAAGTTTATCCTCTTTGTCAGGGTAATCTTTATTCAGTTTACAAGTGCTTCTGGCACTCTCATTCAGAGTGTTGAAAGATAACTTTAATAAAAAGGTAAAATCATGTCTCTTCTACAGATAGGAAAAGGACTGCTCTTTAAAGAGATTATTTAACTCATCAGTGAGAGAAGACTGGCAAAATGTTAAAACCAGTTCAAAGGAACAGACACATTTCTAGATCAGGGATATTGAGATGAACCTGCCAAGGGAGGTAAAACAGACCTTCTGGCTGTGCGGGAGGGATGTGTCTCCACTGGACACAGCTCATTTGCATACCTGTAGACAAGGGTGGTTTTATGTTGCTATCCCTTACCTACAGTGTATAGAGTTCAAAACAGCTCTGTTAAAGGAAAAGTTATCCATGACACTTGTTTAAACGATAAGGCGGACTATTCAGTTCTGTTGCAATAGGTGTAGAGACTGCTGCAATGGAGTTTTTAAAGGTTTAAATTTTTTTTTAACTAAAAAAATTTTGGGAGAGGTAATTAGGTTTATCTATGTATTCATTTATTTTTTTAACGGAGGTGCTGGGTATTGAACCCAAGAGCATGCACTCTTACCGCTGAGCTATACCCTCCCCACTGCAATGGAGTTTTGCAGTAGGGGAGAGAGATTGGACCAACTCTAAATACAGCAAGAAAATGTGGGAATTTATAGCCA